>NW_028139158.1:0-600000 GCF_964270905.1 Leucopleurus acutus
CCAAAATTTACGACGGCTCTGTTTACAGGAACCTCTTCTACAGTACAAGTTAAATATCCCAGAGAACAAATAATTGATAAAGAAGTTGCGGTACTTACGTACAACAGAATACCACTCAGCAATGAAATCTGTGTCACCAGGCCTGTACCAGCATAATGAGTGGATTGAGGCACGATGATTCTAAGTGAAATAAGTCACACAGAAAAAGAAACATCATAAGGTATCACTAATGCATGGAATGTAAACTTGGCTACACATGAACTGAATTACAAAACGGAACAGGGTCTCAAGTTTAGAAAACCAACTTATGCTTGCTTAAGGGGAAAGGTGAGTTGGGGTGCTGCATAAAACCAGAGTTTGAAATTAGCACAGATACCGTTCCATAAGCCAAATATGTAATAGACAAGACCTACCCCTTGCTCAATGAAATGGACTCAACAATGAGGTATCACCTCACACCTGTTAGAATGGGCATCATCTGAAAATCTACAAACAACAAATGCTGGAAAGGGTGTGGAGAAAAGGAAGCCTCTTCCACTATTGTTGGGAATATAAATTGATAGAGTCACTATGGAGAACAATATGGAGTTTCTTAAGAAACTAATAATAGAATTACCATATGATACAGCAATCCCAGTACTGGACATATACCCAGACAAAACCATAAATCAAAAAGAGACATTCACCGCAATGTTCATTGCATCACTATTTACAATATCGAGGTAATGGAAGCAACCTAAATGCCCACAGACAGACGAATGCATAAAGCTGTGGTACATATATAAAATGGAATATTACTAAGCCATGAAAGGAATGAAATTGGGTCATTTGTAGAGACGTCAATGGATCTAGAGACTGTCATACAGAGTGAAGTATGTCAGAAAGAGAAAAACAAATCTTGTATATTCATGCATATATGTGGAACCTAGAAAAACTGTACAGATTAACCGTTTTGCAAGGCATAAATAGAGCAACAGATGTAGACAACAATCGTATGGACAACAAGGGGGGAAAGCTCTTGGAGGGGTGGTGGTGGGAGGAGTTGAGAGATTGGGATTGGCATGTAAACATTTATATGTATAAAATAGATAACCAATGAGAAGCTGCTGTATAAAAATATAAAATAAAATTCAAAATTAAAAAGAAATAAAATTTAAAAAATAAAACAGAAAAAACAATTATTCCCTTCACATACATGTATTTATATGAATAAATTATTTCCATGCTTATATCTGTAAATACAAAAAAGAGGAATAAAATCTACCTTGAACCAAAAACGAAAAAGAGAAAAAAAAAAAACAGAACCCACCAGTTACTCAGAGGAAAACCGTATCAGGGCACTTGCTCCAGTTGTAAACAATTCTGAAGTTGGTCAGTGGTGGGGAATCGTCTCCCATTCAGCCAGCAGCCCCCACACATCAAGCGTCCTCATTGCAAAGCTGGGGCACCGTGCCGAGGCATCTGTGAGTAAACGTGAGCTGAGCCCCAGGCCAGTTGCTGCTGAACTGTTCCCACCCTTCCCAGGTAAAACACCTGAATATATACAAGGACTTGAAAGCCTAGAGGAAGGGCCATGGAGCCACACGAGTGACAGCATGCCAGCTGACTTGGTGCCTGCAGGCCAGCCAGGATGGTCCTGGCCCTGGGTGCTCTTCTGGAAGATTTCCATTTCCCTGCCTGAGATACCCGTCCTGTCCCTGCCCCCACTGCTTTTTTCCTTCCTCACCTCTGCCCAGGGAGAAATTCCAGCAGCAGGTATGGGTGACACATCCTCTTCTTTAGCAGGTGGCAGCCTGGCAACTGCTGCAGAAAGTCCAGCAGAGCCCCACTCACACTGGGCCACCCACAAAGCCGTGGCCTCTCACTCCCTCCCACCAGCCCAGCCCCGAGACTGCTGACAGGGCAGAGAAAATGGCGTCAGGCACAGCTGCAGGGGCTTTTGCTGCCTGGAGTGGTATTTATATTGATCTCAACCCAGGCACACCTGGGGAGGGCTGGCCGGCATGGTAAGGCTGCCCAGGTCAGCCAATCATCACCCCTCAGGGGCTCACAGTTGCAGGAAATGGAACTTGCTGAACCGGCCAGGTCCAAGGAACAGGTGTGGGCTCCTGAGAGTCAGGATAGACAAGGGGCTGCAGCTTTGGCTTGTTTTCTAATCATTTTATCTGGCCCATGAGTGGGAGACAACTTCAAGAAAACCCTCTCCTAATGAGAGGAACCCAGGAGTCAGGGAGAGGAGGGGTGGGTGGTGGTTGGAGACAGAGGCCTGGTGCCCTGGGTGCAGTGGAAGTCTCTGGAAGACCAGGTGGAGGGAGGCCACACAGAGTGATGCCCAGGGTCACAGACCTGTCAGAGCTGCTGTTTGTTAGTTCAAGTCCTGCTCTGAGGTGCTCTGTGTCAGCTCTGAGCGACAGGTGAGCTGGGGGTGCTCTTCAATGAGGGCTATGTGCACGGTTCCTGTGTGCCCAGCCCTGCCACGGTACCTGCAAGGGTAGCTCTGTATCCTGGGAGGGGCCTGACCATGAGAGCCCCGTGGGCTGGGTTGGGGGTGGGGTACCTGTCCAGGAGAGCTCCATATCCTGGGATTGGCCTGACCACGAGAGCCCCATGGGCTGCTGGGGACCTGGTAAAGGATGTCAGGACAGTCAGTGAAGCCACCGAGGATATACCTCCAGTTGCTCCTGATTCCTACACCCTGCTGGTCATTCTACCAACCACCAGGACATGGTATTCTGTATTAGTCTTCAATGATGCCTTCTTTTGTATTCCATTAGTCCCAGAGTCACAAGAAATTTTGGCTTGTGAGTGGCAGGACTCAACATACAACTAAAACAATACTTCCGGGCCGTCTTGCCCCAAGGGTTCAAAAATTCCCACACCATCTTTGGGGAAAGCTTAGCTAACGACCGAAAAGTTCTACCTCTGGAAAAGGAAACCCTCCTTCAATATGCAGACGACATTCTGATCGCCAGCCCTACTAAGGAGGCCTCTGAACTACCAAGCCAATAAAGGATAGAAGTTGTCCAAGAAAAAGCTCAAATATCACAGACTGCGGTGACCTGCCTGGGCTTCATTCTCACACAAGGTCAGAGAAGCCCATCCCAGGAAAGGGAAGAAACCATTTGCAGCCTTACCCCTTTCTAAAACTAGAAGACAGCTTCGGGGTTCCTGGGGAGGCCAGGGTTTGCTGCTTCTGGATCCCTAACTACAGTCTACTAGCTGGGCCTCTATATGAAACACTGAAAGGAAAAGATGATGATCCTTTTGAACAGAATCCAGAAGTGGCCTTTCAAGAATGGAAAGAGCAGTCAATTCAGACCCTTGCCCTGGAACTCCCTAATTGAGCTAAACCCTTTGACCTTTCCATTCCTGGTGAAAGGTGAATCGCCATTGGAGAATTAGTGCAAAAACTGGGACCACTTGAAATGGAACAACGCAAGAATGCCATCCAGGTAGGATAAACTACAGTCACCAAGGGGCTTGGCCCACTGCCACATCTGGCCAAGATACTGGCGGTATCTAAAAACCTGGAAATCAGCAGCCCAAAAGGCCACCTCCCTCCTAAGGGAAAAGGACCCCACGTGGTGATCCTAATCACCAACCATGCCCTGAAGTTGCAGGGTTCGCTCCGTGGGCACACCGACCTCGAGTGAGGAGGCCCTCCAACTCCAACATCCAGAGAGATAACCGGGGGCAACAGGGCACCATGACGACTCGTGTGAACATCACTTGACCTGGAGTTTCTCTCATAAAACAACAAGAGTGTGTCCCGAAGGAGTAGACTACTGCTTGCAGGACTTCCTGCACCCGGAGGGGAGCTAATAATCTTGGCGGGGGAACCGTATATCACACTGTCACCATAGAAAAGCCTACAGACACCGTGATGATGGTGGCCAATAAGACCGGCTGGACTCCTGTTTACTTCAAAAGGCTGTTGACTCAGTGGCCATCATGGTCCTTGATCACCACTGACCCTGGACTGTCTGGGAGTTGAGCGGGCAGGGCTCTGACAGCTGGTGCTGTTTTTACGTTAATTCAGGGGCCTAATTGAAGAAAGAGCAGACTACTGGTCAGAGCATCTAGGCTGGCAGAAACGGTCAGCCTAAGGTGGCCGAACAAATGTGGGGTGGGGTGAAACCGGCCCCCACAGCGTCTCTGCACATCTCTTTCCTGGACCCTTAAAGGTCATTAGAATCTATAACACTTCCAATGCTGGTGCTCAGGCGGACGAGCAGAGAGGCAGGGGTCCTGGGGCCAATCAACGTCACCTGGAGGCTGCTGGGGAGAAGTTCTGACCCTCGTCCCCTGGTATGAGGGCTCCCAACTCAGCACTCAGCAGTTACAGAAGAAGGGTCTGCACCCTCAGCACTCCAAGAATGAGGAACGGGACAAAAGGCAGAGGAGGGGTTTGTCCCCAGCAAAGCCCATTAAAAATCCCTGGGAGATAAAAATAGAATGTGGGCAATAAAGTCAAGTCTGACCTTTTTTATCCTTTGTGCTTTGTCTAATTTCACATGCTCCTAGGGTCCCGCATGCAGAGGTTCCACACCCGGCACTTCAGACCAGATTTCCTGGTGCAGAATGGCTGGGTCGACACCTCAGCTCCTGGGGCCCAGTGCAGACTCCGAGATATAGAGCCTGAGCTGCAGCCAACCCGGCCCTCGAGAGCTCCGCCCCCTCCCTCCCACTGACTCTGACAGGATCTCTATACAGCAGCCCAGCCCACAGCCCACGGGGTAGTGCATGCTCTCACCTCTCCATTCTCTGATCAAAATATAAAGTTTCCTTTGCTTGTGAACCAAACTCACTCTCGATCTGTTGGCCCCAATGACACTGGGCAGGGGGACCCTTGTTGGGGTCCACTCTGGAGGATCAGTAACAGAAATTGAGACTATTGTAACTTCAATGAACAGATGTGTGAGCCAAACTGTAGTTAACATAGAACAGTTTATAAGGCTCGGGTAAAATAAGATGTTTCTAACACTTCCATTTGATATTTCCATCACTTTATTATAAGCAAGTTCAGTGAGAAGGTTTGTCTTATTTGTCAGGTCAATATTAGAGAAATGAAGTGATTTCTTTCCAAGGATGTACATCTAATAATCTTGGTTAAAGCTTCAATCTTGTTTTAAATGCTTTTCCATTGAAAATGATACCTCTCTTTCAGCTCCCCCATTTCTGAGAAGTATAAAATCTTATAATTTATTATTACCAAAGGGGAAAGGTGGGAGGAGGGATAAATTAACAGTTTGGAATTAACACATACACACTGCTATGTATAAAATAGATCATCAACAAGGAACTACTGTATAGCACAGGGAACTACACTCAATATTGTGCAATAACCTATAAGGGGAAATAATCGGAAAAAGAACAGATATTTTTATTGACATCATCTATCAATGACAGTTAAAGTGTAACCTAAGGGAAGCCGGTGGTGAGTGCTTCTGACCCTGAAGACTTCAGTCATCTAAAGTTTGGACTCTGCCTACTTCCCAAGGCCCTTAATGAACATATGTGTAGCCGTAGCTTAAAAAACTCCCCAGTTTGGGTTTCGGGGAGACACTGATTTTGAAAAAGCCCTGGTGTTCTCCTTACATGAATGGGACTCTTCCTACTGCTAAAACATGTCTGTCACATCCAGAGGATGGTATACCGTCTGATCGGGAAGAGTTTGGAAAAAGCATCTCATCTCCTCATCTCCTGGTGCTCGGGTTCACCCCTCCAGCGTCTTTACTAACAGTCTCCCCACTTGGAGATGTCAACACTGTCAACATCCTGTTGCATACAGTTTGCAATTTGTCCAGAGGATGAAGCGGAAGGATGAGGAACAAAGAGAGACAAGTCCTAGGTGTTCAGACAGGCACATGTCACTCTAATTTCCAATCAGGAAGATGAATTGACCAAAGGCTAGGGTTGCCCATGGAAACAGTATAGGGCTTGAGGAAATCCCACTGCTTTGTGGCCAGTTCCCATAAACACAAGTTGAACAATGGAACTCAGGGGCAGTAAAATTCACGAAACTGCAGAGTTGAAAATATCTATCACTGAGAAATGTCTTGAGGAAAGTCAGAGAAAAGGATTGGCAAGCAAGGGAGAATGGCAGGAAAGGGATTTGAGGAGGTAGAAAGGACTCGCCATTAAGCACAAGAAAAGGAGCTGAACATTGCCGACATTGCAGTTGGCCAAAAAGGCTGTATGCGTTTTTTTCTGTATATATTCAAGAAAAGGGCATACACTTTTTTAGCCAACCAAACAGGTGGGCACTGGAAATCAGTACTACAAAAGATATTACTTCGCATCAGTCAGAAGAGCCATCCTCATAAAGTGTAAACACCAGAAATGCAGGACAGGGCAAGGAGAAGAGGGAGCCCTGTGAGGCTTATAGTGGAAATGTATATTGCCAACGGCCATTCTGGAGAAGTGTATTGTGTTTACTAAAGCATCTAAAACATGAGCTACAGAGCATAGGGCACTTGCACTCATGGGCGTATATCTTGGGAAAAACAAAAATCGAGAGGACACAGGCACCCCAATGTTTACTGCCTCTCTGTTTAAAAGATCCTCGACTAGGATATAACTTAAATGTCTCTGGAGGGAAAAAATGGATAGAGATGTGGTACTTATGTAGAGTGGAATATTACTCAGCCTGGAAATCAATGAAATATGGCCAGTTGTAACAATTCCGGAGGAGTTACGTATGATCATTCTAAGTGACATAATTCAAAAAGAAAAAGACACATATCATAAGATATCACTTAAAGGTGGAATCCAAAATGGCTACACATGAAATAAATTACAAAACAAAAACATAGTCAAATATGTAGAAAACACGCGTAAGGCTGCTAAACGGGAAAGGTGGGGAGGGGTGAGGCATCATCCAGGAGGTTGAAATTAGCAAAGATACCATTCCAAATACCAAACTGATAATCAACAAGGCCTACACGGTAGCTAAAAGAACTGCACTCAGCACACTCAAGTCACCGGAAAAGAATATCTATGACTGGTAAGAATCTGAAAAAGAATTTATTGATGTCTCTCTGTACGTGAATCAAGTGGATGTACAGCAGCAAGAAACAGAGCTTTGAAAATCAGCTGTAACCAATATAGTTATAAATTGAAAATAATAAATGACAGAGAGACAGAGAAAACCTCTTACAACTTTTCCTCAGGGACGGTGATGCAACATGGATTGAACACATCTAGACCCACAGCAGGATGAGACATAAGGCTGGAAACTGTTCACGCTAAGAGAAATGTGAGGTTGGGTGAGGAAATGCACACCCTTTAAAGTAATACTACCTGGTACCCATTCAATGGGTCCCAAATCTGCAGGTTCAAGGAATCTTCCTACAGCTAAAACATGCATGGAAAACCCAGAGGACTGTACACCATGTGATCGGGAGATGTGTCTAAAATGCACCTCATTTATCCTCTCCTGGTGCTCCTGTTCATCATTCCAGCCACGTTACTTAGAATCTCCCCACTTAGAGAATCAGCACATTTAAACTTCTGTTTCACACATTTAGCAAATTGTGAGGAGGATGAACGGGAAGAGGGGGAACCAATGAGAAAATAGTTGTAGGGGTTTGGACGGGCACATGTCACTCTAATTTCCCATTAAGAATAAGAATTAAAAAAAGGCTCAGCCCGCCTCGCTGGAGCCAAAATAGGGCCTGAAGCAATCCTGCGGTTTTGAGGCCAGCTCACAAAAGAGCAACTTAAAAAATGGAGCTCAGGGTCACTGCAATTCACAAACCTGCAGAGTTATAAATGACAACTATCTTCCAAAAATATATTGAAGTAAGGCAGCCAAGAGGAGTTGAAAGCGGGGCAGAATTGCAGGAAACCGATTTCAGGAGGTAGACTGGAATTGCATGTAAAGCATAGGAAAAGAGGCAGAACGTCCACAATGATGCACTTGGCCAAAAAGGGCGTATGCGTTTTTTCCTGAATATATTCAGGAAAAAACGCATACGCCCTTTTTGGCCAACCAAGCAAGCTTACAAAGGAAATCTGCACTACAATGAAGTCTCACTGCCTCCCAGGTCAAAAGGGCCATCTGAAAAAAGTGTAAAATACAGAAAGGCAGGACAGGCCATGGAAAACGGAGAGCCTTGTTATGCTGATGGGCGGGATGTAAATTGCCAATAGCCACTCTGGAGAAGTGTATGGTGTTTCCTGAAACATCCAAAAAACACAGCAACAGAGCCCAGGGCACTTCCACTTATGGTCCTATAGCTTAGGGAAATGAAATTCAAAAAGACACAGCCACCCCAAAGATGGGACGGCTCTGTTTACAAGAACCTCGTTTACGGTACAAATTCAATATCACAGAAAGCGAAAAATGGATAAAGAAGTTGTGGTACTTATGTACAATGCAATATCACTCAGCAATGAAATCTATGTCATCAGGCCTGTAGCAGCAAAATGAGTGGATTCAGGTACGATGATTCTATGTGAAATAAGTCACAGAGAAAAAGAAACATCATAAGACATCACTACTATACGGAATGTAAACTTGGCTACACAGGAACTGAATTACAAAACACAACAGGGTGTCAAATGTAGAAAACCAAGTTATGCTTGCTAAAGGGGAAAGGTGAGTCGGGGTGCTGCATAAAACCAGAGATTGAAATTAGCACAGATACCGTTCCATAAGCCAAATATGTAATAGACAAGAGCTACTCCTTGCTCAACGAAGTGGACTCAACACCCCATATTAAACGCCTAAGAATATACCTGACTAGTAAGAATCTTAAAACCTATGGATTTATATGTCTCCGAAAGAGAATCAAGCATGTGTACAGTGTCATAAACGCAGCAGTGATAGGATTGGTGAGGTTCGGTGAGCAAATGCAGACTCTTTGAAGTCATATTGCATGGTACCCATTCCATGGGTCTCAACTCTCCAGGTTTAAGGGATTCTTCCTTCAGCTAAAACATGCATGTGGAACCCAGAGTATGATCCACCGTGTGATCGGGAAACGTGTTCAAATGTGTCTCAGTTTTCGTCCCCTGGTACTCGGGTGCAACATTCCAGACGCTTTACTAACACTCTCCCCACTTGGAGAGTCAGTGCCTTTAACCTCATGTTTGGCCCAGTTTGCAATTTCTGCGTTAGATGAACAGGAAGGGGGGAACCAATGAGAGAGTAGCTGGAGGTGTCTGGACGGACAAATTTAACTCTCATTTCCCACCAGGAAGAGGAATTAACCAAAGGCCCAGGATACGATGCCGGAACCAAACTAGGGCCTGAAGCAATCCTGCGGTGTTGCGGCCAGCTCACAAGAAAGCGAGTTGAAGAAAGGAGCTCAGGGGCACTGTAATTCACAAACCTGCAGAGTTATAAATGACAGCTATCGTCCAAAAATATATTGAAGGAAGGCTGCCAAGAGGACTTGAAAGCGGGGCAGAATTGCAGGAAACCGATTTCAGGAGGTAGACTGGAATTGCATGTAAAGCATAGGAAAAGAGGCAGAACGTCCACAATGATGCACTTGGCCAAAAAGGGCGTATGCGTTTTTTCCTGAATATATTCAGGAAAAAACACATACGCCGTTTTTGGCCAACCAAGCAAGCTTGCAAAGGAAATCTGCACTACAATGAAGTCTCACTGCCCCCCGGTCAAAAGGGCCATCTGAAAAAAGTGTAAAATCCAGAAAGGCAGGACAGGCCATGGAGAACTAGGAGCCTTGTTGTGCTGATGGGCGAGATGTAAATTGCCAACAGCCACTCTGGAGAAGTGTATGGTGTTTCCTGAAACATCTAAAATACAAAGCAACAAAGCCTAGGGCACTTCCACTTATGGTCCTATAGCTTAGGGAAATTAAAATCAAAAAGACACAGCCACCCCAAAGTTTCGGCCGGCTCTGTTTACAAGAACCTCGTTTACTGTACAAGTTCAATATCACAGAAAGCGAAAAATGGATAAAGAAGTTGTGGTATTTACGTACAATGCAATATCACTCAGCAATGAAATCTATGTCATCAGGACCGTAAAGCATAATGAGTGGATTCAGGTACGATGATTCTAAGTGAAATAAGTCACACAGAAAAAGAAACATCATAAGATATCACTAATACACGGAATGTAAACTTGGCTACACAAGAATTGAATTACAAAACAGAACAGGGTGTCAAATGTAGAAAACCAACTTATGCTTGCTTAAGGGGAAAGGTGAGTTGGGGTGCTACATAAAACCAGAGATTGAAATTAGCACAGATACCGTTCCATAAGCCAAATGTGTAATAGACAAGAGCTACTCCTTGCTCAACGAAGTGGACTCAACACCCCATATTAAACGCCTAAGTATATACCTGAGTAGTAAGAATCTTAAAACCTATGGATTTATATGTCTCCGAAAGGGAATCCAGCGTGTGTACAGTGGCATAAACGCAGCAGTGATAGGATTCGTGAGGTTCGGTGAGCAAATGCAGTCCCTTTGAAGTCATATTGCATGGTACCCATTCCATGGGTCTCAACTCTCCAGGTTTAAGGGATTCTTCCTTCAGCTAAAACATGCATGTGGACCCAGAGTATGATCCACCGTGTGATCGGGAAACGTGTTCAAATGTGTCTCAGTTTTCGTCCCCTGGTACTCGGGTGCAACATTCCAGACGCTTTACTAACACTCTCCCCACTTAGTGAGTCAGTGCCTTCAACCTCCTGTTTGGCCCAGTTTGCAATTTCTGTGGAAAATGAAAAGGAATAGGGAGAACCAATGAGAGACTAGGTGGAGGTGTCCGGACGGGCAAATTTAACTCTCATTTCCCACCAGGAAGAGGAATTAACCAAAGGCTCAGCATGCCGTGCCGGAACCAAACTAGGGCCTGAAGCAATCCTGCGGTGTTGCGGCCAGCTCACAAGAAAGCGAGTTGAAGAAAGGAGCTCAGGGGCACTGTAATTCACAAACCTGCAGAGTTATAAATGACAGCTATCTTCCAAAAATATATTGAAGTAAGGCAGCCAAAAGGAGTTGAAAGCGGGGCAGAATTGCAGGAAACCGATTTCAGGAGGTAGACTGCAATTGCATGTAAAGCATAGGAAAAGAGGCAGAACGTCCACAATGATGCACTTGGCCAAAAAGGGCGTATGCGTTTTTTCCTGAATATATTCAGGAAAAAACGCATACGCCCTTTTTGGCCAACCAAGCAAGCTTGCAAAGGAAATCTGCGCTACAATGAAGTCTCACTGCCCCACGGTCAAAAGGGCCATCTGAAAAAAGTGTAAAATCCAGAAAGGCAAGACAGGCCATGGAGAACTGTGAGCCTTGTTATGCTGATGGGCGGGATGTAAATTGCCAGCAGCCACTCTGGAGAAGTGTATGGTGTTTCCTGAAACATCTAAACTACAAAGCAACAGAGCCTAGGGCACTTCCACTTATGGTCCTATAGCTTAGGGAAATTAAAATCAAAAAGACACAGCCACCCCAAAGTTTGGGACGGCTCTGTTTACAAGAACCTCGTTTACCCTACAAGTTCAATGTCACAGAAAGCGAAAAATGGATAAAGAAGTTGTGATACTTACGTACAATGCAATATCACTCAGCAATGAAATCTATGTCATCAGGCCCATAGAAGCATAATGAGTGGATTCAGGTACGATGATTCTAAGTGAAATAAGTCACACAGAAAAAGAAACATCATAAGATATCACTAATACACGGAATGTAAACTTGGCTACACAAGAACTGAATTACAAAACAGAACAGGGTGTCAAATGTAGAAAACCAACTCATGCTTGCTTAAGGGGAAAGGTGAGTTGGGGTGCTGCATAAAACCAGAGATTGAAATTAGCACAGATACCGTTCCATAAGCCAAATATGGAATAGACAAGAGCTAATCCTTGCTCAACGAAGTGGACCCAACACCCCATATTAAACGCCTAAGAATATACCTGACTAGTAAGAATCTTAAAACCTATGGATTTATATGTCTCCGAAAGAGAATCAAGCGTGTGTACAGCGGCATAAACGCAGCAGTGATAGGATTGGTGAGGTTCGGTGAGCAAATGCAGACCCTTTGAAGTCATATTGCATGGTACCCATTCCATGGGTCTCAACTCTCCAGGTTTAAGGGATTCTTCCTTCAGCTAAAACATGCATGTGGAACCCAGAGTATGATCCACCGTGTGATCGGGAAACATGTTCAAATGTGTCTCAGTTTTCATCCCCTGGTACTCGGGTGCAACATTCCAGACGCTTTACTAACACTCTCCCGACTTGGAGAGTCAGTGCCTTTAACCTCCTGTTTGGCCCAGTTTGCAATTTCTGTGGAAAATGAACAGGAATAGGGAGAACCAATGAGAAACTAGGTGGAGGTGTCCAGACGGGCAAATTTAACTCTCATTTCCCACCAGGAAGAGGAATTAACCAAAGGCTCAGCATGCCGTGCCGTAACCAAACTAGGGCCTGAAGCAATCATGCGGTGTTGCGGCCAGCTCACAAGAAAGCGAGTTGAAGAAAGGAGCTCACGGGCACTGTAATTCACAAACCTGCAGAGTTATAAATGACAGCTATCTTCCAAAAATATATTGAAGTAAGGCAGCCAAGAGGAGTTGAAAGCGGGGCAGAATTGCAGGAAACCGATTTCAGGAGGTACACTGGAAATGCATGTAAAGCATAGGAAAAGAGGCAGAACGTCCACAATGATGCATTTGGCCAAAAAGTACGTATGCGTTTTTTCCTGAATATATTCAGGAAAAAACGCCTACGCCATTTTTGGCCAACCAAGCAAGCTTGCAAAGGAAATCTGCACTACAATGAAGTCTCACTGCCTCCCCGGTCAAAAGGGCCATCTGAAAAAAGTGTAAAATCCAGAAAGGCAGGACAGGCCATAGAGAACTGGGAGCCTTGTTATGCTGACGGGCGGGTTGTAAATTGTCAGCAGCCACTCTGGAGAAATGTATGGTGTTTCCTGAAACATCCAAAAAACAAACCAACAGAGCCTAGGGCACTTCCACTTATGGTCCTATAGCTTAGGGAAATTAAAATCAAAAAGACACAGCCACCCCAAAATTTGGGACGGCTCTGTTTACAAGAACCTCATTTACGGTACAAGTTCAATATCACAGAAAGTGAAAAATGGATAAAGAAGTTGTGGTACTTACGTACAATGCAATATCACTCAGCAATGAAATCTATGTCATCAGGCCCGTAGCAGCGTAATGAGTGGATTCAGGTACGATGATTCTAAGTGAAATAAGTCACACAGAAAAAGAAACATCATAAGATATCACTAATACACGGAATGTAAACTTGGCTACACAAGAACTGAATTACAAAACAGAACAGGGTGTCAAATGTAGAAAACCAACTCATGCTTGCTTAAGGGGAAAGGTGAGTTCGGGTGCTGCATAAAACCAGAGATTGAAATTAGCACTGATACCGTTCCATAAGCCAAATATGTAATAGACAAGAGCTACTCCTTGCTCAACGAAGTGGACTCAACACCCCATATTAAATGCCTAAGAATATACCTGACTAGTAAGAATCTTAAAACCTATGGATTTATATGTCTCCGAAAGAGAATCAAGCGTGTGTACAGCGGCATAAACGCAGCAGTGATAGGATTGGTGAGATACGGTGAGCAAATGCAGACCCTTTGAAGTCATATTGCATGGTACCCATTCCATGGGTCTCAACTCTCCATGTTTAAGGGATTCTTCCTTCAGCTAAAACATGCATGTGGAACCCAGAGTATGATCCACCGTGTGATCGGGAAACGTGTTCAAATGTGTCTCAGTTTTCGTCCCCTGGTACTCGGGTGCAACATTCCAGACGCTTTACTAAAACTCTCCCGACTTGGAGAGTCAGTGCCTTTAACCTCCTGTTTGGCCCAGTTTGCAATTTCTTTGGAAAAAGAACAGGAATAGGGAGAACCAATGAGAAACTAGGTGGAGGTGTCCGGACAGGCAAATTTAACTCTCATTTCCCACCAGGAAGAGGAATTTACCAAAGGTTCAGTGTGCCATGCCGGAACCACACTAGGGCCAGAAGCAATCCTGCGGTGTTGCGGCCAGCTCACAAGAAAGCGAGTTGAAGAAAGGAGTTCAGGGGCACTGTAATTCACAAACCTGCAGAGTTATAAATGACAGCTATCTTCCAAAAATATATTGAAGTAAGGCTGCCAAGAGGAGTTGAAAGCGGGGCAGAATTGCAGGAAACCGATTTCAGGAGGTAGACTGGAATTGCATGTAAAGCTTAGGAAAAGAGGCAGAACGTCCACAATGATGCACTTGGCCAAAAAGGGCGTATACGTTTTTTCCTGAATATATTCAGGAAACAACGCATACGCCCTTTTTGGCCAACCAAGCAAGCTTGCAAAGGAAATCTGCACTACAATGAAGTCTCACTGCCCCCCGGTCAAAAGGGCCATCTGAAAAAAGTGTAAAATCCAGAAAGGCAGGACAGGCCATGGAGAACTGGGAGCCTTGTTATGCTGATGGGCGGGATGAAAATTGCCAGCAGCCACTCTGGAGAAGTGTATGGTGTTTCCTGAAACATCCAAAAAACAAAGCAACAGAGCCTAGGGCACTTCCACTTATGGTCCTATAGCTTAGGGAAATTAAAATAAAAAAGACACAGCCACCCCAAAGTTTGGGACGGCTCTGTTTACAAGAACCTCGTTTACCGTACAAGTTCAATATCACAGAAAGCGAAAAATGGATAAAGAAGTTGTGGTACTTACGTACAATGCAATATCACTCAGCAATGAAATCTATGTCATCAGGCCCGTAGCAGCATAATGAGTGGATTCAGGTACGATGATTCTAAGTGAAATAAGTCACATAGAAAAAGAAACATCATGAGATATCACTACTACACGGAATGTAAACTTGCCTACACAAGAACTGAATTACAAAACAGAACAGGGTGTCAAATGTAGAAAACCAACTTATGCATCCTTAAGGGGAAAGGTGAGTTGGGGTGCTGCATAAAACCAGAGATTGAAATTAGCACAGATACCGTTCCATAACCCAAATATGTAATAGACAAGAGCTACTCCTTGCTCAACGAAGTGGACTCAACACCCCATATTAAACGCATAAGAATATACCTGACTAGTAAGAATCTTAAAACGTATGGATTTATATGTCTCCGAAAGAGAATCAAGCATGTGTACAGCAGCATAAACGCAGCAGTGATAGGATTGGTGAGGTTCGGTGAGCAAATGCAGACCCTTTGAAGTCATATTGCATGGTACCCATTCCATGGGTCTCAACTCTCCATGTTTAAGGGATTCTTCCTTCAGCTAAAACATGCATGTGGAAACCAGAGTATGATCCACCGTGTGATCGGGAAACGTGTTCAAATGTGTCTCAGTTTTCGTCCCCTGGTACTCGGGTGCAAAATTCCAGACGCTTTACTAACACTCTCCCCACTTGGAGAGTCAGTGCCTTTAACCTCCTGTTTCGCCCAGTTTGCAATTTCTGTGGAAAATGAACAGGAATAGGGAGAACCAATGAGAGACTAGGTGGAGGTGTCCGGATGGGCAAATTTCACTCTCATTTCCCACCAGGAAGAGGAATTAACCAAAGGTTCACTGTGCCATGCCGGAACCACACTAGGGCCAGAAGCTATCCTGCGGTGTTGCGGCCAGCTCACAAGAAAGCGAGTTGAAGAAAGGAGCTCAGGGGCACTGTAATTCACAAACCTGCAGAGTTATAAATGACAGCTATCTTCAAAAAATATATTGAAGTAAGGCTGCCAAGAGGAGTTGAAAGCGGGGCAGAATTGCAGGAAACCGATTTCAGGAGGTAGACTGGAATTGCATGTAAAGCTTAGGAAAAGAGGCAGAACGTCCACAATGATGCACTTGGCCAAAAAGGGCGTATGCGTTGTTTCCTGAATATATTCAGGAAAAAACGCATACGCCCTTTTTGGCCAACCAAGCAAGCTTGCAAAGGAAATCTGCACTACAATGAAGTCTCACTGCCCCCCGGTCAAAAGGGCCATCTGAAAAAAGTGTAAAATCCAGAAAGGCAGGACAGGCCATGGAGAACTGGGAGCCTTGTTATGCTGATGGGCGGGATGTAAATTGCCAGCAGCCACTCTGGAGAAGTGTATGGTGTTTCCTGAAACATCCAAAAAACAAAGCAACAGAGCCTAGGGCACTTCCACTTATGGTCCTATAGCTTAGGGAAATTAAAATCAAAAAGACACAGCCACCCCAAAGTTTGGGACGGCTCTGTTTACAAGAACCTCGTTTACCGTACAAGTTCAATATCACAGAAAGCGAAAAATGGATAAAGAAGTTGTGGTACTTACGTACAATGCAATATCACTCAGCAATGAAATCTATGTCATCAGGCCCGTAGCAGCATAATGAGTGGATTCAGATACGATGATTCTAAGTGAAATAAGTCACATAGAAAAAGAAACATCATGAGATATTACTATTACACAGAATGTAAACTTGGCTACACAGGAACTGAATTACAAAACAGAACAAGGTGTAAATGTAGAAAACCAACTTATGATTGCTTAAGGGGAAAGGTGAGTTGGGGTGCTGCATACAAAAAGAGATTGAAATTAGCACAGATACCGTTCCATAAGCCAAATATGTAATAGACAAGAGCTACTCCCTGCTCAACGAAGTGGACTCAACACCCCATATTAAACGCCTAAGAATATACCTGACTAGTAAGAATCTTAAAACCTATGGATTTATATGTCTCCGAAAGAGAATCAAGCGTGTGTACAGCGGCATAAACGCAGCAGTGATAGGATTGGTGAGGTTCGGGGAGCAAATGCAGACCCTTTGAAGTCATATTGCATGGTACCCATTCCATGGGTCTCAACTCTCCAGGTTTAAGGGATTCTTCCTTCAGCTAAAACATGCATGTGGAACCCAGAGTATGATCCACCGTGTGATCGGGAAACGTGTTCAAATGTGTCTCAGTTTTCGTCCCCTGGTACTCGGGTGCAACATTCCAGACGATTTACTAACACTCTCCCCACTTGGAGAGTCAGTGCCTTTAACCTCCTGTTGGCCCAGTTTGCAATTTCTGTGGAAAATGAACAGGAATAGGGAGAACCAATGAGAGACTAGGTGGAGGTGTCCGGACGGGCAAATTTAACTCTCATTTCCCACCAGGAAGAGGAATTAACCAAAGGCTCAGCATGCCGTGCCGGAACCACACTAGGGCCAGAAGCAATCCTGCGGTGTTGCGGCCAGCTCACAAGAAAGCGAGTTGAAGAAAGGAGTTCAGGGGCACTGTAATTCACAAACCTGCAGAGTTATAAATGACAGCTATCTTCCAAAAATATATTGAAGTAAGGCTGCCAAGAGGAGTTGAATGCGGGGCAGAATTGCAGGAAACCGATTTCAGGAGGTAGACTGGAATTGCATGTAAAGCTTAGGAAAAGAGGCAGAACGTCCACAATGATGCACTTGGCCAAAAAGGGCGTATGCGTTGTTTCCTGAATATATTCAGGAAAAAACGCATACGCCCTTTTTGGCCAACCAAGCAAGCTTGCAAAGGAAATCTGCACTACAATGAAGTCTCACTGCCCCCCGGTCAAAAGGGCCATCTGAAAAAAGTGTAAAATCCAGAAAGGCAGGACAGGCCATGGAGAACTGGGAGCCTTGTTATGCTGATGGGCGGGATGTAAATTGCCAGCAGCCACTCTGGAGAAGTGTATGGTGTTTCCTGAAACATCCAAAAAACAAAGCAACAGAGCCTAGGGCACTTCCACTTATGGTCCTATAGCTTAGGGAAATTAAAATCAAAAAGACACAGCCACCCCAAAGTTTGGGACGGCTCTGTTTACAAGAACCTCGTTTACCGTACAAGATCAATATCACAGAAAGCGAAAAATGGATAAAGAAGTTGTGGTACTTACGTACAATGCAATATCACTCAGCAATCAAATCTATGTCATCAGGCCCGTAGCAGCATAATGAGTGGATTCAGGTACGATGATTCTAAGTGAAATAAGTCACATAGAAAAAGAAACATCATGAGATATCACTACTACACGGAATGTAAACTTGCCTACACAAGAACTGAATTACAAAACAGAACAGGGTGTCAAATGTAGAAAACCAACTTATGCATCCTTAAGGGGAAAGGTGACTTGGGGTGCTGCATACAAAAAGAGATTGAAATTAGCACAGATACCGTTCCATAAGCCAAATATGTAATAGACAAGAGCTACTCCCTGCTCAACGAAGTGGACTCAACACCCCATATTAAACGCCTAAGAATATACCTGACTAGTAAGAATCTTAAAACCTATGGATTTATATGTCTCCGAAAGAGAATCAAGCGTGTGTACAGCGGCATAAACGCAGCAGTGATAGGATTGGTGAGGTTCGGTGAGCAAATGCAGACCCTTTGAAGTCATATTGCATGGTACCCATTCCATGGGTCTCAACTCTCCAGGTTTAAGGGATTCTTCCTTCAGCTAAAACATGCATGTGGAACCCAGAGTATGATCCACCGTGTGATCGGGAAACGTGTTCAAATGTGTCTCAGTTTTCGTCCCCTGGTACTCGGGTGCAACATTCCAGACGATTTACTAACACTCTCCCCACTTGGAGAGTCAGTGCCTTTAACCTCCTGTTGGCCCAGTTTGCAATTTCTGTGGAAAATGAACAGGAATACGGAGAACCAATGAGAGACTAGGTGGAGGTGTCCGGACGGGCAAATTTAACTCTCATTTCCCACCAGGAAGAGGAATTAACCAAAGGCTCAGCGTGCCGAGCCGGAACCACACTAGGGCCAGAAGCAATCCTGCGGTGTTGCGGCCAGCTCACAAGAAAGCGAGTTGAAGAAAGGAGTTCAGGGGCACTGTAATTCACAAACCTGCAGAGTTATAAATGACAGCTATCTTCCAAAAATATATTGAAGTAAGGCTGCCAAGAGGAGTTGAAAGCGGGGCAGAATTGCAGGAAACCGATTTCAGGAGGTAGACTGGAATTGCATGTAAAGCTTAGGAAAAGAGGCAGAACGTCCACAATGATGCACTTGGCCAAAAAGGGCGTATGCGTTGTTTCCTGAATATATTCAGGAAAAAACGCATACGCCCTTTTTGGCCAACCAAGCAAGCTTGAAAAGGAAATCAGCACTACAATGAAGTCTCACTGCCCCCCGGTCAAAAGGGCCATCTGAAAAAAGTGTAAAATCCAGAAAGGCAGGACAGGCCATGGAGAACTGGGAGCCTTGTTATGCTGATGGGCGGGATGTAAATTGCCAGCAGCCACTCTGGAGAAGTGTATGGTGTTTCCTGAAACATCCAAAAAACAAAGCAACAGAGCCTAGGGCACTTCCACTTATGGTCCTATAGCTTAGGGAAATTAAAATAAAAAAGACACAGCCACCCCAAAGTTTGGGACGGCTCTGTTTACAAGAACCTCGTTTACGGTACAAGTTCAATATCACAGAAAGCGAAAAATGGATAAAGAAGTTGTGGTACTTACGTACAATGCAATATCACTCAGCAATGAAATCTATGTCATCAGGCCCGTAGCAGCATAATGAGTGGATTCAGGTACGATGATTCTAAGTGAAATAAGTCACATAGAAAAAGAAACATCATGAGATATCACTACTACACGGAATGTAAACTTGCCTACACAAGAACTGAATTACAAAACAGAACAGGGTGTCAAATGTAGAAAACCAACTTATGCATCCTTAAGGGGAAAGGTGAGTTGGGGTGCTGCATAAAACCAGAGATTGAAATTAGCACAGATACCGTTCCATAAGCCAAATATGTAATAGACAAGAGCTACTCCTTGCTCAACGAAGTGGACTCAACACCCCATATTAAACGCCTAAGAATATACCTGACTAGTAAGAATCTTAAAACCTATGGATTTATATGTCTCCGAAAGAGAATCATGCATGTGTACAGCAGCATAAACGCAGCAGTGATAGGATTGGTGAGGTTCGGTGAGCAAATGCAGACCCTTTGAAGTCATATTGCATGGTACCCATTCCATGGGTCTCAACTCTCCATGTTTAAGGGATTCTTCCTTCAGCTAAAACATGCATGTGGAAACCAGAGTATGATCCACCGTGTGATCGGGAAACGTGTTCAAATGTGTCTCAGTTTTCGTCCCCTGGTACTCGGGTGCAAAATTCCAGACGCTTTACTAACACTCTCCCCACATGGAGAGTCAGTGCCTTTAACCTCCTGTTTCGCCCAGTTTGCAATTTCTGTGGAAAATGAACAGGAATAGGGAGAACCAATGAGAGACTAGGTGGAGGTGTCCGGATGGGCAAATTTCACTCTCATTTCCCACCAGGAAGAGGAATTAACCAAAGGTTCACTGTGCCATGCCGGAACCACACTAGGGCCAGAAGCAATCCTGCGGTGTTGCGGCCAGCTCACAAGAAAGCGAGTTGAAGAAAGGAGCTCAGGGGCACTGTAATTCACAAACCTGCAGAGTTATAAATGACAGCTATCTTCCAAAAATATATTGAAGTAAGGCTGCCAAGAGGAGTTGAAAGCGGGGCAGAATTACAGGAAACCGATTTCAGGAGGTAGACTGGAATTGCATGTAAAGCTTAGGAAAAGAGGCAGAACGTCCACAATGATGCACTTGGCCAAAAAGGGCGTATGCGTTGTTTCCTGAATATATTCAGGAAAAAACGCATACGCCATTTTTGGCCAACCAAGCAAGCTTGCAAAGGAAATCTGCACTACAATGAAGTCTCACTGCCCCCCAGTCAAAAGGGACATCTGAAAAAAGTGTAAAATCCAGAAAGGCAGGACAGGCCATGGAGAACTGGGAGCCTTGTTATGCTGATGGGCGGGATGTAAATTGCCAGCAGCCACTCTGGAGAAGTGTATGGTGTTTCCTGAAACATCCAAAAAACAAAGCAACAGAGCCTAGGGCACTTCCACTTATGGTCCTATAGCTTAGGGAAATTAAAATCAAAAAGACACAGCCACCCCAAAGTTTGGGACGGCTCTGTTTACAAGAACCTCGTTTACCGTACAAGTTCAATATCACAGAAAGCGAAAAATGGATAAAGAAGTTGTGGTACTTACGTACAATGCAATATCACTCAGCAATGAAATCTATGTCATCAGGCCCGTAGCAGCATAATGAGTGGATTCAGATACGATGATTCTAAGTGAAATAAGTCACATAGAAAAAGAAACATCATGAGATATTACTACTACACAGAATGTAAACTTGGCTACACAGGAACTGAATTACAAAACAGAACAAGGTGTAAATGTAGAAAACCAACTTATGCTTGCTTAAGGGGAAAGGTGAGTTGGGGTGCTGCATACAAAAAGAGATTGAAATTAGCACAGATACCGTTCCATAAGCCAAATATGTAATAGACAAGAGCTACTCCCTGCTCAACGAAGTGGACTCAACACCCCATATTAAACGCCTAAGAATATACCTGACTAGTAAGAATCTTAAAACCTATGGATTTATATGTCTCCAAAAGAGAATCAAGCGTGTGTACAGCGGCATAAACGCAGCAGTGATAGGATTGGTGAGGTTCGGTGAGCAAATGCAGACCCTTTGAAGTCATATTGCATGGTACCCATTCCATGGGTCTCAACTCTCCATGTTTAAGGGATTCTTCCTTCAGCTAAAACATGCATGTGGAACCCAGAGTATGATCCACCGTGTGATCGGGAAACGTGTTCAAATGTGTCTCAGTTTTTGTCCCCTGGTACTCGGGTGCAACATTCCAGACGATTTACTAACACTCTCCCCACTTGGAGAGTCAGTGCCTTTAACCTCCTGTTGGCCCAGTTTGCAATTTCTGTGGAAAATGAACAGGAATAGGGAGAACCAATGAGAGACTAGGTGGAGGTGTCCGGACGGGCAAATTTAACTCTCATTTCCCACCAGGAAGAGGAATTAACCAAAGGCTCAGCGTGCCGTACCGGAACCACACTAGGGCCAGAAGCAATCCTGCGGTGTTGCGGCCAGCTCACAAGAAAGCGAGTTGAAGAAAGGAGTTCAGGGGCACTGTAATTCACAAACCTGCAGAGTTATAAATGACAGCTATCTTCCAAAAATATATTCAAGTAAGGCTGCCAAGAGGAGTTGAAAGCGGGGCAGAATTGCAGGAAACCGATTTCAGGAGGTAGACTGGAATTGCATGTAAAGCATAGGAAAAGAGGCAGAACGTCCACAATGATGCACTTGGCCAAAAAGGGCGTATGCGTTGTTTCCTGAATATATTCAGGAAAAAACGCATACGCCCTTTTTGGCCAACCAAGCAAGCTTGCAAAGGAAATCTGCACTACAATGAAGTCTCACTGCCCCCCGGTCAAAAGGGCCATCTGAAAAAAGTGTAAAATCCAGAAAGGCAGGACAGGCCATGGAGAACTGGGAGCCCTGTTATGCTGATGGGCGGGATGTAAATTGCCAGCAGCCACTCTGGAGAAGTGTATGGTGTTTCCTGAAACATCCAAAAAACAAAGCAACAGAGCCTAGGGCACTTCCACTTATGGTCCTATAGCTTAGGGAAATTAAAATCAAAAAGACACAGCCACCCCAAAGTTTGGGACGGCTCTGTTTACAAGAACCTCGTTTACCGTACAAGTTCAATATCACAGAAAGTGAAAAATGGATAAAGAAGTTGTGGTACTTACGTACAATGCAATATCACTCAGCAATGAAATCTATGTCATCAGGCCCGTAGCAGCATAATGAGTGGATTCAGATACGATGATTCTAAGTGAAATAAGTCACACAGAAAAAGAAACATCATGAGATATTACTACTACACAGAATGTAAACTTGGCTACACAGGAACTGAATTACAAAACAGAACAAGGTGTAAATGTAGAAAACCAACTTATGCTTGCTTAAGGGGAAAGGTGAGTTGGGGTGCTGCATAAAACCAGAGATTGAAATTAGCACAGATACCGTTCCATAAGCCAAATATGTAATAGACAAGAGCTACTCCCTGCTCAACGAAGTGGACTCAACACCCCATAATAAACGCCTAAGAATATACCTGACTAGTTAGAATCTTAAAACCTATGGATTTATATGTCTCCGAAAGAGAATCAAGCGTGTGTACAGCGGCATAAACGCAGCAGTGATAGGATTGGTGAGGTTCGGTGAGCAAATGCAGACCCTTTGAAGTCATATTGCATGGTACCCATTCCATGGGTCTCAACTCTCCATGTTTAAGGGATTCTTCCTTCAGCTAAAACATGCATGTGGAACCCAGAGTATGATCCACCGTGTGATCGGGAAACGTGTTCAAATGTGTCTCAGTTTTCGTCCCCTGGTACTCGGGTGCAACATTCCAGACGCATTACTAACACTGTACCCACTTGGAGAGTCAGTGCCTTTAACCTCCTGTTTGGCCCAGTTTGCAATTTCTGTCAAAAATGAACAGGAATAGGGAGAACCAATGAGAGACTAGGTGGAGGTGTCCGGACGGGCAAATTTAACTCTCATTTCCCACCAGGAAGAGGAATTAACCAAAGGTTCAGCATGCCGTGCTGGAACCAAATTAGGGCCTGAAGCAATCCTGCGGTGTTGCGGCCAGCTCACAAGAAAGCGAGTTGAAGAAAGGAGCTCAGGGGCACTGTAATTCACAAACCTGCAGAGTTATAAATGACAGCTATCTTCCAAAAATATATTGAAGTAAGGCTGCCAAGAGGAGTTGAAAGCAGGGCAGAATTGCAGGAAACCGATTTCAGGAGGTAGACTGGAATTGCATGTAAAGCATAGGAAAAGAGGCAGAACGTCCACAATGATGCACTTGGCCAAAAAGGGCGTATGCGTTTTTTCCTGAATATATTCAGGAAAAAACGCATACGCCCTTTTTGGCCAACCAAGCAAGCTTGCAAAGGAAATCTGCACTACAATGAAGTCTCACTGCCCCCCGGTCAAAAGGGCCATTTCAGAAAAGTGTAAAATCCAGAAAGGCAGGACAGGCCATGGAGAACTGGGAGCCTTGTTATGCTGATGGGCGGGATGTAAATTGTCAGCAGCCACTCTGGAGAAGTGTATGGTGTTTCCTGAGACATCCAAAAAACAAAGCAACAGAACCTAGGGCCCTTCCACTTATGGTCCTATAGCTTAGGGAAATTAAAATCAAAAAGACACAGCCACCCCAAAGTTTGGGACGGCTCTGTTTACAAGAACCTCGTTTACCGTACAAGTTCAATATCACAGAAAGCAAAAAATTGATAAAGAAGTTGTGATACTTATGTACAATGCAATATCACTCAGCAATGAAATCTATGTCATCAGTCCCATAGCAGCATAATGAGTGGATTCTGGTAGGATGATTCTAAGTGAAATAAGTCACACAGAAAATGAAACATCATAAGATATCACTACTACATGGAATGTAAACTTGGCTACACAGGAACTGGATTACAAAACAGAAAAGGGTCTCAAATGTAGAAAACCAAGTTATGCTTGCTTAAGGGGAAAGGTGAGTTGGGGTGCTGCATAAAACCAGAGATTGAAATTAGCACAGATACCGTTCCATAAGCCAAATATGTAATAGACAAGAGGTACTCCTTTCTTAACGAAGTGGACTCAACACCCCATATTAAAAGCCTAAGAATATACCTGACTAGTAAGAATCTTAAAACCTATGGATTTATATGTCTCCGAAAGAGAATCAAGCGTGTGTACAGCGGCATAAACGCAGCAGTGATAGGATTGGTGAGGTTCGGTGAGCAAATGCAGACCCTTTGAAGTCATATTGCATGGTACCCATTCCATGGGTCTCAACTCTCCATGTTTAAGGGATTCTTCCTTCAGCTAAAACATGCATGTGGAACCCAGAGTATGATCCACTGTGTGATCGGGAAACGTGTTCAAATGTGTCTCAGTTTTCATCTCCTGGTACTCGGGTGCAACATTCCAGACGCTTTACTAACACTCTCCCCACTTGGTGAGTCAGTGCCTATAACCCCCTCTTTGGCCCACTTTGCAATTTCTGCGGAAAATGAACAGGAATAGGGAGAAACAATGAGAGACTAGCTGGAGGTGTCTGGACGGGCAAATTTAACTCTCATTTCCCACAAGGAAGAGGAAGTAACCAAATGCTCAGTGGGCCCTGCCAGAAACACAGTAGGGTCTGAAGCAATCCTGCCGTGTTGCGGCCAGCTCACAAGAAAGCGAGTTGAAGAAAGGAGTTCAGGGGCACTGTCATTCACAAACCTGCAGAGTTATAAATGACAGCTATCTTCCAAAAACATATTGAAGTAAGGCTGCCAAGAGGCCTTGAAAACGGGGCAGAATTGCAGGAAACCGATTTCAGGAGGTAGACTGGAATTGCATGTAAAGCATAGGAAAAGAGGCAGAACGTCCACAATGATGCACTTGGCCAAAAAGGGCGTATGCGTTTTTTCCTGAATATATTCAGGAAAAAACGCATACGCCCTTTTTGGCCAACCAAGCAAGCTTGCAAAGGAAATCTGCACTACAATGAAGTCTCACTGCCCCCCGGTCAAAAGGGCTATCTGAAAAAAGTGTAAAATCCAGAAAGGCAGGACAGGCCATGGAGAACTGGGAGCCTTGTTATGCTGATGGGCGGGATGTAAATTGTCAGCAGCCACTCTGGAGAAGTGTATGATGTTTCCTGAAACATCCAAAAAACAAAGCAACAGAGCCTAGGGCACTTCCACTTATGGTCCTATAGCTTAGGGAAATTAAAATCAAAAAGACACAGCCACCCCAAAGTTTGGGACGGCTCTGTTTACAAGAACCTCGTTTACTGTGCAAGTTCAATATCACAGAAAGCAAAAAATGGATAAAGAAGTTTTGGTACTTATGTACAATGCAATATCACTCAGCAATTAAATCTATGTCATCAGGCCCGTAGCAGCATAATGAGTGGATTCAGGTACGATGATTCTAAGTGAAATAAGTCACACAGAAAAAGAAACACCATAAGATATCACTACTACATGGAATGTAAACTTGGCTATACAAGAACTGAATTACAAAACAGAACTGGGTCTCAAATGTAGAAAACCAACTTATGCTTGCTTAAGGGGAAAGGTGATTTAGGGTGCTGCATAAAACCAGAGATTGAAATTAGCACAGATACCGTTCCATAAGCCAATTATGTAATAGACAAGAGCTACTCCTTGCTCAACGAAGTGGACACAACACCTCATATTAAATGCCTAAGAATATACCTGACTAGTAAGAATCTTAAAACCTATGGATTTATATGCCTCCGAAAGAGAATCAAGCTTGTGTGCAGTGGCATAAGAGCAGCAGTGGTAGGATTGGTGAGGTTCGGTGAGCAAATGCAGACCCTTTGAGGTCATATTGCATGGTACCCATTCCATGGGTCTCTACTCTCCAGGTTTAAGGGATTCTTCCTTCAGCTAAAACATGCATGTGGAACCCAGAGTATGATCCACTGTGTGATGGGGAAACGTGTTCAAATGTGTCTCAGTTTTCGTCCCCTGGTACTCGGGTGCAACATTCCAGACGCTTTATTAACACTCTCCCCACTTGGAGAGTCAGTGCCTTTAACCTCTGTTTGGCCCAGTTTGCAATTTCTGTGGAAGATGAACAGGAATAGGGAGAATAGTTGCGAGACTAGCTGGAGGGTTCTGGACGGGCAAATTTAACTCTCATATCCCACCAGGAACAGGAATTAATGGAAGGCTCAGCGTGCCATGCCGGAACCACACTAGGGCCTGAAGCAATCCCCCGGTGTTGTGGCCAGCTCACAAGAAAGCGAGTTGAAGAAAGGAGCTCAGGGGCACTGTAACTCAGAAACCTGCAGAGGTATAAATGACAGCTCTCATCCAAAATTATACTGAAGTAAGGCTGCAAAGAGGACTTGAATGAGGTGCAGAATTGCTGGAAACCGATTTCAGAAGGTACACGGGAGTTGCTCTTAAAGCATAGGAAAAGAGACAGAACTTAAAAAATAATGCACTTGGCAAAAAAGGGCATATGTGTTTTATCCAGAGCTCTCATAACTGAGGGGAGGAGATTCCCAGCAGGCTCCAACTGCCACCTGAGGGCTCACATTGCCAAGGCAATGTGAGCATGCCAGGCAGGAATTACCTCACAGCAGAGGTCCCACCTCACAGAAGGGTGAGAAACCCAGCCAACATCAGACTCTCACCAGAGGGCCCACATCACCAAGGTGATGGGAACCAGGCAGGAGTGTCTTCATACCAGTGGGGCCAAATCTTGGATAGGTGAGGTACTCAGCACATGTGTCCTCAAACCAGAGGACCCACATCACCAAGGACCTCGGAGTGAGGCAGGCAGGAGTAGCCTCACAACACTGGGCCCATAGAATAAAAAAGTGAGGAATCCAGCAGTTGGAACCTCCCAGCAGGCGGCCCAGAGCACCGAGGCTATGGGATCCAGGCCACAGTGAACTCACAGAAGAGGGCCCATGTCATGAAACTGAGCAACCCAGCCATTGGGACCTCAGAGCAGGAGGCCCACATCCCCATGGGGATGGAAATCTGGTAGGAGTGTCCTCGCACCACTGAGAACGTATCAGAAAATTTTGGGCGACCAGCAGTTAGGGCCTGACGCCAGAGGACCCTCATCACCAAGGGAAGGAGGCTCCCAGCAGGCTCCAACTGCCACCAGAGGGCTGACGTCGCCAAGGCGATGTGCCAACCAGGCACGAATGACCTCACAGCAGAGGGCCCACCTCAGAGAAATGTGACGAACCCGGTCAGGATCAGACTCGCACCAGAGGGCCCACATCACCAAATGGATTGGAACCAGGCAGGAGTGTCCTCACATGAGTAGGGCCACATCATCTAAAGGTGAGGAAACCAGAACATGTGGCTTCAAACCATAGGACACCCATCACCAAGGGGCTGGGAGTGAGGCAGGCAGGAGGAACCTCGTAACAGAGGGCCTAAAAGTAAGAAAGGTGAGGAATCCAGCAGTTGGAACCTCCCAGCAGGCGGCCCAGAGCACAGAGGCTAGGGGATCCAGGCCAGAGTGAACTAACACCAGACAGCTCACATCATAAAACTGTGAGCAACCCAGACATTGGGAACTCAGAGCAGAAGGCCCACATCCCCATTGTGATGAGAACATAACAGGAGTGTCCTGGCATCACTGGGCTCGCATCAGAAAACGTGGGGTGCTCAGAAGTTAGGGTCTGACGCTAGAGGGCACTCATCACCGAGAGGAGGAGGCTCCCAGCAGGCTCCAGCTGCCACCAGAGGGCCAACGTCACCAAGGTGATGTGTTCCAGCCTGGCAGGAGTGACCTCACAGCAGAGGGCCCACCTCACAGAAGGGTGAGGAACACAGCCAGGATCAGACTCTCACCAGAGGGCCCACATCACCAAGGGGATGGGAACCAGGCAGGAGTGTCCCCACACCAGTGGGACAACATCATCGAAAGGTGAGGATCCCAGCACATGTGTCCTCAAACCAGAGGAACCACTTCACCAAGGGGTTCGGAATGAGGCTGGCAGGACCAGCCTCACAACACAGGGTCCATAGAATATAAAAGTTGAGGAATCCAGCAGTTGGAACCTCCCAGCAAGTGGCCCAGAGCACCGAGGCTATGGGATCCAGGCCGCAGTGAACTCACAGCAGAGGGCCCACATCATGAACCTGTGAGCAGCTCAGCCGTTGGGACCTCAGAACAGAAGGCCCACATCCCCATTGGGATGGGAACCTGGCAGGAGTGGCTTCACACCACTTAGCACATATCAGAAAATGTTAGGAGCCCAGCATTTAGGGCCTGATACCAGGGGACCCTCATAACTGAGGAGAGGAGACTCCCAGCAGGTTCCAACTGCCAACAGAGGGCCCACGTCTACAAGGTGGCATGCACCAGCCAGGCAGTAGTGACCTCACAGCAGAGGGCCTATCTCACAGAAGGGTGAGGAACCGAGGCAGGATGAGACTCTCACCAGAGGGCCCACAACACCAAGGGGATGGGAACCAGTCAGGACTGTCCTCCCATCAGTGGGGCCACATCATCGAAAGGTGAGGAACCCAGCACATGTGGCCTCATATCAGAGGACATACATCACAAAGGGGATAGGAGTGAGGCAGGTAGGAGTAGCCTAAAAACAGAGGGCCCAAAGAATAAAAAAAGTGAGGAATCCAGCATTTGGAACCTCCCAGCAGGCGGCCGAGAGCACAGAAGCTATGGGATGCAGGCAGGAGTTAACTAACACCAGAGAGCCCACATCATGAAACTGTGAGCAACCCAGGCGTTGGGACCTCAGAGCAGAAAGCCCACATCCCCATGGGGATGGGAACCTGACAGGAGTGTCCTGGCATCACTGGGCTCACATCAGAAAACGTGGGGAGCCCAGCAGTTAGAGCCTGATGCTAGAGGGCCATTATCACCGAGGACAGGAGGCTCCCAGCAGGTTCCATGTGCCAACAGAGGGCCCACGTCGCCAAGGTGATGTGTGCAAGTCAGGCTGGATTGACCTCACAGCAGAGGGCCTACCTCACAGAAACGTCAGGAACCCAGCCAGGATAAGACTGTCACCAGAAGGCCCACATCATCAAGGGGATGGGAACCAGGCAGGAGTGTCCTCACACCAGTGGGGCCACATCATTGAAAGTTGCGGAACCCAGCACATGTGGCCTCAAACCAGAAGACCCACATCACGAAGGGGTTGCGAGTGAGGCAGACAACACAGGACCCATAGAATACAAAAGTTGAGGAATCGAGCAGTTGGAACCTCCCAGCAGGCGGCCAAGAGCACAGAGGCTATGGGATCCAGGCCACAGTGAACTAACACCAGAGAGCCCACATCATGAAATTGTGATCAACCCAGCCGTTGGAACCTCAGACCAGAAGGCCCACATCCCCTTGGAGATGGGAACCTAGGAGGAGTGCTCGAGCATCACTGGGCTCACTAAGAAAGTTGGGGGGCCCAGCAGTTAGGGCCTGACGTCAGAGGGCCCTCATCACAGAGGTGAAGAGGCTCCCAGCAGGCTCCAAGTGCCACCAGAGGGCTCATGTCAACAAGGCGAGGTGAGCAAACCAGGCAAGAGTTACCTGATAGTAGAGGGCCCACCTCACAGATGGGTGAGGAACCCAGCCAGGATCAGACTCTCACCAGAGGGCCCACATCACAAAGGGGATGGGAACCAGTCAGGATTATCCTCACACCAGTGGAGCCTCATCATCTTAAGGTGAGGAACCCAGCACATGTGTCCTCAAACCAGAGGACCCACATCACCAAGGGCCTTGGAGTGAGGCAGGCAGGAGTAGCCTCACAACACAGGGCACATAATATAAAAAACGTGAGGATTCCAGCATTTAGACCTTCCAGCAGGCGGCTCAGAACACTGAGGCTATGGGATCCAGGCCACAGTGAACTCACAGCAGAGGGCCCACATCATAAAACTGTGAGCAACCCAGGCGTTGGGACCTCAGCGCAGAAGGCCCACATCCCCATGGGAATGGGAACCTGGCTGGAGTGTCCTCGCACCACTGGGCGCACATCAGAAAATGTGGGGAGCCCACCATTTAGGGCCTGACGCCAGAGGGCCGTCATCACCGAGAGGAGGAGGCGCCCTGCACGCTCCAACTGCCACCAGAGGGCTCACGTCTCCAAGGTGACGTGTGCCAGCCAGGCAGGAGTGACCTCACAGCAGAGGGCCTACCTCATAGAACGTTGAGGAACCCAGCCAGCATTAGACTCTCGCCAGAAGGCCCACCTCACCAAGGGGATGGGAACCAGGCAGGAGTGTCCTCACACGAGTGGGGTTACATCATCGAAAGGTGAGGAACGCAGCACATGTGGCCTCAAGCCATAGGACAGTCATCACCAAGGGGCTGGCAGTGAGGCAGGCAGGAGGAGCCTCACAACAGAGGGCACATAGAATAAAAAAGTTGAGGAATCCAGCAGTTGGAACCTCCCAGCAGGCGGCTCAGAGCACTGATGATAAGGGATCCTTGCTGGAGTGAACTCACAGCAGAGGGTCCACATCATGGTACTGTGAGCAAGCCAGCCGTTTTGACCTCAGAGCAGAAGGCCCATATCCCCATGGGGATGGGAACCTGGCAAGAGTCTCCTCACTCACTTGGCGCACATCAGAAAATGTGGGGAGCCCAGCAATTATGGCCTAAGGCAAGAGGGCCCTCATCACCGGGTGGAGGAGATTCCCAGCACGCTCCAACTGCCACCACATGGCTGACTTCACCAAGGCAATGTGTGCCAGCCATGCAGGAGTGACCTATCAGCAGAGGGTCTCCCTCACAGGTGGGTGAGGAACAAAGCCAGGAACAGACTCTCACCAGGGAGTCCACATAACCACGTGGATGAGAACCAGGCAGGAGTGTCCTCAGACTAGTGGGGCCACATCATCGAAAGGTGAGGAACCCAGCAAAGGTGGCCACAAACCAGAGGACCCACATCACCAAGGGGTTGAGAGTGAGGTAGGTGTCTGGACGGGCATATTTAACACTCATTTCCCACCAGGAAGAGGAATTAACCAAAGGCTCAGCGTGCCCTGCCAGAAGCAGATTAGGGCCTGAAGCAGTCTTGCGGGTTTGCGGCCAGCTCACAAGAAAGCGAGTTGAAGAAAGGAGCTCAGGGGCCCTGTAATTCACAAACCTGCAGAGTTATAAATGACAGATAACGTCCAAAAATATATTGAAGTAAGGCTGCGAAGAGGACTTGAAAGCAGGGCAGAATTGCAGGAAACCGATTTCAGGAGGTAGACTGGATTTGCATTTAAAGCAGAGGAAAAGAGGCAGAACATCGACAATGATGCACTTGGCAAAAAAGGGCGTATGAGTTTGTTCCTGAATATATTCAGGAAAAAACACATACGCCCTTTTTGGCAAACCAAGCAAGCTTGCAATGGAAATCCGAACTACTATGAAGTGTCACTTCCCCCCGGTCTAAAGGGCCATCTGAGAAAAGTGTAAAATCCAGAAAGGCAAGACAGGCCATGGGGAAAAAGGAGCCTTGTTATGCTGCTGGGCGGGATGTAAATTGCCAACAGCCACTCTGGAGAAATGTATGGTGTTTCCTGATACATCTGAAAAACAAAGCAACAGAGTCTAGGGCATTTCCACTTATGGTCCTATAGCTTAGGGAAATTAAAATCAAAAAGACACAGCCACCCCAAAATTTACGACGGCTCTGTTTACAGGAACCTCTTCTACAGTACAAGTTAAATATCCCAGAGAACAAATAATTGATAAAGAAGTTGCGGTACTTACGTACAACAGAATACCACTCAGCAATGAAATCTGTGTCACCAGGCCTGTACCAGCATAATGAGTGGATTGAGGCACGATGATTCTAAGTGAAATAAGTCACACAGAAAAAGAAACATCATAAGGTATCACTAATGCACGGAATGTAAACTTGGCTACACATGAACTGAATTACAAAACGGAACAGGGTCTCAAGTTTAGAAAACCAACTTATGCTTGCTTAAGGGGAAAGGTGAGTTGGGGTGCTGCATAAAACCAGAGTTTGAAATTAGCACAGATACCGTTCCATAAGCCAAATATGTAATAGACAAGACCTACCCCTTGCTCAATGAAATGGACTCAACAATGAGGTATCACCTCACACCTGTTAGAATGGGCATCATCTGAAAATCTACAAACAACAAATGCTGGAAAGGGTGTGGAGAAAAGGAAGCCTCTTCCACTATTGTTGGGAATATAAATTGATAGAGTCACTATGGAGAACAATATGGAGTTTCTTAAGAAACTAATAATAGAATTACCATATGATACAGCAATCCCAGTACTGGACATATACCCAGACAAAACCATAAATCAAAAAGAGACATTCACCGCAATGTTCATTGCATCACTATTTACAATATCGAGGTAATGGAAGCAACCTAAATGCCCACAGACAGACGAATGCATAAAGCTGTGGTACATATATAAAATGGAATATTACTAAGCCATGAAAGGAATGAAATTGGGTCATTTGTAGAGACGTCAATGGATCTAGAGACTGTCATACAGAGTGAAGTATGTCAGAAAGAGAAAAACAAATCTTGTATATTCATGCATATATGTGGAACCTAGAAAAACTGTACAGATTAACCGTTTTGCAAGGCATAAATAGAGCAACAGATGTAGACAACAATCGTATGGACAACAAGGGGGGAAAGCTCTTGGAGGGGTGGTGGTGGGAGGAGTTGAGAGATTGGGATTGGCATGTAAACATTTATATGTATAAAATAGATAACCAATGAGAAGCTGCTGTATAAAATATAAAATAAAATTCAAAATTAAAAAGAAATAAAATTTAAAAAATAAAACAGAAAAAACAATTATTCCCTTCACATACATGTATTTATATGAATAAATTATTTCCATGCTTATATCTGTAAATACAAAAAAGAGGAATAAAATCTACCTTGAATCAAAAACGAAAAAGAGAAAAAAAAAAAACAGAACCCACCAGTTACTCAGAGGAAAACCGTATCAGGGCACTTGCTCCAGTTGTAAACAATTCTGAAGTTGGTCAGTGGTGGGGAATCGTCTCCCATTCAGCCAGCAGCCCCCACACATCAAGCGTCCTCATTGCAAAGCTGGGGCACCGTGCCGAGGCATCTGTGAGTAAACGTGAGCCGAGCCCCAGGCCAGTTGCTGCTGAACTGTTCCCACCCTTCCCAGGTAAAACACCTGAATATATACAAGGACTTGAAAGCCTAGAGGAAGGGCCATGGAGCCACACGAGTGACAGCATGCCAGCTGACTTGGTGCCTGCAGGCCAGCCAGGATGGTCCTGGCCCTGGGTGCTCTTCTGGAAGATTTCCATTTCCCTGCCTGAGATACCCGTCCTGTCCCTGCCCCCACTGCTTTTTTCCTTCCTCACCTCTGCCCAGGGAGAAATTCCAGCAGCAGGTATGGGTGACACATCCTCTTCTTTAGCAGGTGGCAGCCTGGCAACTGCAGAAAGTCCAGCAGAGCCCCACTCACACTGGGCCACCCACAAAGCCGTGGCCTCTCACTCCCTCCCACCAGCCCAGCCCCGAGACTGCTGACAGGGCAGAGAAAATGGCGTCAGGCACAGCTGCAGGGGCTTTTGCTGCCTGGAGTGGTATTTATATTGATCTCAACCCAGGCACACCTGGGGAGGGCTGGCCGGCATGGTAAGGCTGCCCAGGTCAGCCAATCATCACCCCTCAGGGGCTCACAGTTGCAGGAAATGGAACTTGCTGAACCGGCCAGGTCCAAGGAACAGGTGTGGGCTCCTGAGAGTCAGGATAGACAAGGGGCTGCAGCTTTGGCTTGTTTTCTAATCATTTTATCTGGCCCATGAGTGGGAGACAACTTCAAGAAAACCCTCTCCTAATGAGAGGAACCCAGGAGTCAGGGAGAGGAGGGGTGGGTGGTGGTTGGAGACAGAGGCCTGGTGCCCTGGGTGCAGTGGAAGTCTCTGGAAGACCAGGTGGAGGGAGGCCACACAGAGTGATGCCCAGGGTCACAGACCTGTCAGAGCTGCTGTTTGTTAGTTCAAGTCCTGCTCTGAGGTGCTCTGTGTCAGCTCTGAGCGACAGGTGAGCTGGGGGTGCTCTTCAATGAGGGCTATGTGCACGGTTCCTGTGTGCCCAGCCCTGCCACGGTACCTGCAAGGGTAGCTCTGTATCCTGGGAGGGGCCTGACCATGAGAGCCCCGTGGGCTGGGTTGGGGGTGGGGTACCTGTCCAGGAGAGCTCCATATCCTGGGATTGGCCTGACCACGAGAGCCCCATGGGCTGCTGGGGACCTGGTAAAGGATGTCAGGACAGTCAGTGAAGCCACCGAGGATATACCTCCAGTTGCTCCTGATTCCTACACCCTGCTGGTCATTCTACCAACCACCAGGACATGGTATTCTGTATTAGTCTTCAATGATGCCTTCTTTTGTATTCCATTAGTCCCAGAGTCACAAGAAATTTTGGCTTGTGAGTGGCAGGACTCAACATACAACTAAAACAATACTTCCGGGCCGTCTTGCCCCAAGGGTTCAAAAATTCCCACACCATCTTTGGGGAAAGCTTAGCTAACGACCGAAAAGTTCTACCTCTGGAAAAGGAAACCCTCCTTCAATATGCAGACGACATTCTGATCGCCAGCCCTACTAAGGAGGCCTCTGAACTACCAAGCCAATAAAGGATAGAAGTTGTCCAAGAAAAAGCTCAAATATCACAGACTGCGGTGACCTGCCTGGGCTTCATTCTCACACAAGGTCAGAGAAGCCCATCCCAGGAAAGGGAAGAAACCATTTGCAGCCTTACCCCTTTCTAAAACTAGAAGACAGCTTCGGGGTTCCTGGGGAGGCCAGGGTTTGCTGCTTCTGGATCCCTAACTACAGTCTACTAGCTGGGCCTCTATATGAAACACTGAAAGGAAAAGATGATGATCCTTTTGAACAGAATCCAGAAGTGGCCTTTCAAGAATGGAAAGAGCAGTCAATTCAGACCCTTGCTCTGGAACTCCCTAATTGAGCTAAACCCTTTGACCTTTCCATTCCCGGTGAAAGGTGAATCGCCATTGGAGAATTAGTGCAAAAACTGGGACCACTTGAAATGGAACAACGCAAGAATGCCATCCAGGTAGGATAAACTACAGTCACCAAGGGGCTTGGCCCACTGCCACATCTGGCCAAGATACTGGCGGTATCTAAAAACCTGGAAATCAGCAGCCCAAAAGGCCACCTCCCTCCTAAGGGAAAAGGACCCCACGTGGTGATCCTAATCACCAACCATGCCCTGAAGTTGCAGGGTTCGCTCCGTGGGCACACCGACCTCGAGTGAGGAGGCCCTCCAACTCCAACATCCAGAGAGATAACCGGGGGCAACAGGGCACCATGACGACTCGTGTGAACATCACTTGACCTGGAGTTTCTCTCATAAAACAACAAGAGTGTGTCCCGAAGGAGTAGACTACTGCTTGCAGGACTTCCTGCACCCGGAGGGGAGCTAATAATCTTGGCGGGGGAACCGTATATCACACTGTCACCATAGAAAAGCCTACAGACACCGTGATGATGGTGGCCAATAAGACCGGCTGGACTCCTGTTTACTTCAAAAGGCTGTTGACTCAGTGGCCATCATGGTCCTTGATCACCACTGACCCTGGACTGTCTGGGAGTTGAGCGGGCAGGGCTCTGACAGCTGGTGCTGTTTTTACGTTAATTCAGGGGCCTAATTGAAGAAAGAGCAGACTACTGGTCAGAGCATCTAGGCTGGCAGAAACGGTCAGCCTAAGGTGGCCGAACAAATGTGGGGCGGGGTGAAACCGGCCCCCACAGCGTCTCTGCACATCTCTTTCCTGGACCCTTAAAGGTCATTAGAATCTATAACACTTCCAATGCTGGTGCTCAGGCGGACGAGCAGGGAGGCAGGGGTCCTGGGGCCAATCAACGTCACCTGGAGGCTGCTGGGGAGAAGTTCTGACCCTCGTCCCCTGGTATGAGGGCTCCCAACTCAGCACTCAGCAGTTACAGAAGAAGGGTCTGCACCCTCAGCACTCCAAGAATGAGGAACGGGACAAAAGGCAGAGGAGGGGTTTGTCCCCAGCAAAGCCCATTAAAAATCCCTGGGAGATAAAAATAGAATCTGGGCAATAAAGTCAAGTCTGACCTTTTTTATCCTTTGTGCTTTGTCTAATTTCACGTGCTCCTAGGGTCCCGCATGCAGAGGTTCCACACCCGGCACTTCAGACCAGATTTCCTGGTGCAGAATGGCTGGGTCGACACCTCAGCTCCTGGGGCCCAGTGCAGACTCCGAGATATAGAGCCTGAGCTGCAGCCAACCCGGCCCTCGAGAGCTCCGCCCCCTCCCTCCCACTGACTCTGACAGGATCTCTACACAGCAGCCCAGCCCACAGCCCACGGGGTAGTGCATGCTCTCACCTCTCCATTCTCTGATCAAAATATAAAGTTTCCTTTGCTTGTGAACCAAACTCACTCTCGATCTGTTGGCCCCAATGACACTGGGCAGGGGGACCCTTGTTGGGGTCCACTCTGGAGGATCAGTAACAGAAATTGAGACTATTGTAACTTCAATGAACAGATGTGTGAGCCAAACTGTAGTTAACATAGAACAGTTTATAAGGCTCGGGTAAAATAAGATGTTTCTAACACTTCCATTTGATATTTCCATCACTTTATTATAAGCAAGTTCAGTGAGAAGGTTTGTCTTATTTGTCAGGTCAATATTAGAGAAATGAAGTGATTTCTTTCCAAGGATGTACATCTAATAATCTTGGTTAAAGCTTCAATCTTGTTTTAAATGCTTTTCCATTGAAAATGATACCTCTCTTTCAGCTCCCCCATTTCTGAGAAGTATAAAATCTTATAATTTATTATTACCAAAGGGGAAAGGTGGGAGGAGGGATAAATTAACAGTTTGGAATTAACACATACACACTGCTATGTATAAAATAGATCATCAACAAGGAACTACTGTATAGCACAGGGAACTACACTCAATATTGTGCAATAACCTATAAGGGGAAATAATCGGAAAAAGAACAGATATTTTTATTGACATCATCTATCAATGACAGTTAAAGTGTAACCTAAGGGAAGCCGGTGGTGAGTGCTTCTGACCCTGAAGACTTCAGTCATCTAAAGTTTGGACTCTGCCTACTTCCCAAGGCCCTTAATGAACATATGTGTAGCCGTAGCTTAAAAAACTCCCCAGTTTGGGTTTCGGGGAGACACTGATTTTGAAAAAGCCCTGGTGTTCTCCTTACATGAATGGGACTCTTCCTACTGCTAAAACATGTCTGTCACATCCAGAGGATGGTATACCGTCTGATCGGGAAGAGTTTGGAAAAAGCATCTCATCTCCTCATCTCCTGGTGCTCGGGTTCACCCCTCCAGCGTCTTTACTAACAGTCTCCCCACTTGGAGATGTCAACACTGTCAACATCCTGTTGCATACAGTTTGCAATTTGTCCAGAGGATGAAGCGGAAGGATGAGGAACAAAGAGAGACAAGTCCTAGGTGTTCAGACAGGCACATGTCACTCTAATTTCCAATCAGGAAGATGAATTGACCAAAGGCTAGGGTTGCCCATGGAAACAGTATAGGGCTTGAGGAAATCCCACTGCTTTGTGGCCAGTTCCCATAAACACAAGTTGAACAATGGAACTCAGGGGCAGTAAAATTCACGAAACTGCAGAGTTGAAAATATCTATCACTGAGAAATGTCTTGAGGAAAGTCAGAGAAAAGGATTGGCAAGCAAGGGAGAATGGCAGGAAAGGGATTTGAGGAGGTAGAAAGGACTCGCCATTAAGCACAAGAAAAGGAGCTGAACATTGCCGACATTGCAGTTGGCCAAAAAGGCTGTATGCGTTTTTTTCTGTATATATTCAAGAAAAGGGCATACACTTTTTTAGCCAACCAAACAGGTGGGCACTGGAAATCAGTACTACAAAAGATATTACTTCGCATCAGTCAGAAGAGCCATCCTCATAAAGTGTAAACACCAGAAATGCAGGACAGGGCAAGGAGAAGAGGGAGCCCTGTGAGGCTTATAGTGGAAATGTATATTGCCAACGGCCATTCTGGAGAAGTGTATTGTGTTTACTAAAGCATCTAAAACATGAGCTACAGAGCATAGGGCACTTGCACTCATGGGCGTATATCTTGGGAAAAACAAAAATCGAGAGGACACAGGCACCCCAATGTTTACTGCCTCTCTGTTTAAAAGATCCTCGACTAGGATATAACTTAAATGTCTCTGGAGGGAAAAAATGGATAGAGATGTGGTACTTATGTAGAGTGGAATATTACTCAGCCTGGAAATCAATGAAATATGGCCAGTTGTAACAATTCCGGAGGAGTTACGTATGATCATTCTAAGTGACATAATTCAAAAAGAAAAAGACACATATCATAAGATATCACTTAAAGGTGGAATCCAAAATGGCTACACATGAAATAAATTACAAAACAAAAACATAGTCAAATATGTAGAAAACACGCGTAAGGCTGCTAAACGGGAAAGGTGGGGAGGGGTGAGGCATCATCCAGGAGGTTGAAATTAGCAAAGATACCATTCCAAATACCAAACTGATAATCAACAAGGCCTACACGGTAGCTAAAAGAACTGCACTCAGCACACTCAAGTCACTGGAAAAGAATATCTATGACTGGTAAGAATCTGAAAAAGAATTTATTGATGTCTCTCTGTACGTGAATCAAGTGGATGTACAGCAGCAAGAAACAGAGCTTTGAAAATCAGCTGTAACCAATATAGTTATAAATTGAAAATAATAAATGACAGAGAGACAGAGAAAACCTCTTACAACTTTTCCTCAGGGACGGTGATGCAACATGGATTGAACACATCTAGACCCACAGCAGGATGAGACATAAGGCTGGAAACTGTTCACGCTAAGAGAAATGTGAGGTTGGGTGAGGAAATGCACACCCTTTAAAGTAATACTACCTGGTACCCATTCAATGGGTCCCAAATCTGCAGGTTCAAGGAATCTTCCTACAGCTAAAACATGCATGGAAAACCCAGAGGACTGTACACCATGTGATCGGGAGATGTGTCTAAAATGCACCTCATTTATCCTCTCCTGGTGCTCCTGTTCATCATTCCAGCCACGTTACTTAGAATCTCCCCACTTAGAGAATCAGCACATTTAAACTTCTGTTTCACACATTTAGCAAATTGTGAGGAGAATGAACGGGAAGAGGGGGAACCAATGAGAAAATAGTTGTAGGGGTTTGGACGGGCACATGTCACTCTAATTTCCCATTAAGAATAAGAATTAAAAAAAGGCTCAGCCCGCCTCGCCGGAGCCAAAATAGGGCCTGAAGCAATCCTGCGGTTTTGAGGCCAGCTCACAAAAGAGCAACTTAAAAAATGGAGCTCAGGGTCACTGCAATTCACAAACCTGCAGAGTTATAAATGACAACTATCTTCCAAAAATATATTGAAGTAAGGCAGCCAAGAGGAGTTGAAAGCGGGGCAGAATTGCAGGAAACCGATTTCAGGAGGTAGACTGGAATTGCATGTAAAGCATAGGAAAAGAGGCAGAACGTCCACAATGATGCACTTGGCCAAAAAGGGCGTATGCATTTTTTCCTGAATATATTCAGGAAAAAACGCATACGCCCTTTTTGGCCAACCAAGCAAGCTTGCAAAGCAAATCAGCACTACAATGAAGTCTCACTGCCCCCCGGTCAAAAGGGCCATCTGAAAAAAGTGTAAAATCCAGAAAGGCAGGACAGGCCATGGAGAACTGGGAGCCTTGTTATGCTGATGGGCGGGATGTAAATTGCCAGCAGCCACTCTGGAGAAGTGTATGGTGTTTCCTGAAACATCCAAAAAACAAAGCAACAGAGCCTAGGGCACTTCCACTTATGGTCCTATAGCTTAGGGAAATTAAAATCAAAAAGACACAGCCACCCCAAAGTTTGGGACGGCTCTGTTTACAAGAACCTCGTTTACTGTACAAGTTCAATATCAGAGAAAGCAAAAAATGGATAAAGAAGTTGTGGTACTTACGTACAATGCAATATCACTCAGCAATTAAATCTATGTCATCAGGCCCGTAGAAGCATAATGAGTGGATTCAGGTACGATGATTCTAAGTGAATTAAGTCACACAGAAAAAGAAACATCATAAGATATCACTACTACACGGAATGTAAATTTGCCTACACAAGAACTGAATTACAAAACAGAACAGGGTGTCAAATGTAGAAAACCAACTTATGCTTGCTTAAGGGGAAAGCTGAGTTGGGGTGCTGCATAAAACCAGAGATTGAAATTAGCACAGATACCGTTCCATAAGCCAAATATGTAATAGACAAGAGATACTCCTTGCTCAACGAAGTGGACTCAACACCCCATATTAAACGCCTAAGAATATACCTGACTAGTAAGAATCTTAAAACCTATGGATTTATATGTCTCCGAAAGAGAATCAAGCGTGTGTACAGAGGCATAAACGCAGCAGTGATAGGATTGGTGAGGTTCGGTGAGCAAATGCAGACCCTTTGAAGTCATATTGCATGGTACCCATTCCATGGGTCTCAACTCTCCAGGTTTAAGGGATTCTTCCTTCAGCTAAAACATGCATGTGGAACCCAGAGTATGATCCACCGTGTGATCGGGAAACATGTTCAAATGTGTCTCAGTTTTCATCCCCTGGTACTTGGGTGCAACATTCCAGACGCTTTACTAACACTCTCCCCACTTGGAGACTCAGTGCCTTTAACCTCCTGTTTGGCCCAGTTTGCAATTTCTGTGGAAAATGAACAGGAATAGTGAGAACCAATGAGAGACTAGGTGGAGGTGTCTGGACGGGCAAATTTAACTCTCATTTCCCACCAGGAAGAGGAATTAACCAAAGGCTCAGCGTGCAATGCCAGAAACACACTAGGGCCAGAAGCAATACTGCGGTGTTGCGGCCAGCTCACAAGAAAGCGAGTTGAAGAAAGGAGATCAGGGGCACTGTAATTCACAAACCTGCAGAGTTATAAATGACAGCTATCTTCCAAAAATATATTGAAGTAAGGCTGCCAAGAGGAGTTGAAAGTGGGGCAGAATTGCAGGAAACCGATTTCAGGAGGAAGACTGGAATTGCATGTAAAGCATAGGAAAAGAGGCAGAACGTCCACAATGATGCACTTGGCCAAAAAGGGCGTATGCGTTTTTTCCTGAATATATTCAGGAAAAAACGCATACGCCCTTTTTGGCCAACCAAGCAAGCTTGCAAAGGAAATCTGCACTACAATGAAGTCTCACTGTCCCCCGGTCAAAAGGGCCATCTGAAAAAAGTGTAAAATCCAGAAAGGCAGGACAGGCCATGGAGAACTGGGAGCCTTGTTATGCTGATGGGCGGGATGTAAATTGCCAGCAGCCACTCTGGAGAAGTGTATGGTGTTTCCTGAAACATCCAAAAAACAAAGCAACAGAGCCAAGGGCACTTCCACTTATGGTCCTATAGCTTAGGGAAATTAAAATCAAAAAGACACAGCCACCCCAAAGTTTGGGACGGCTCTGTTTACAAGAACCTCGTTTACGGTACAAGTTCAATATCGCAGAAAGCGAAAAATGGATAAAGAAGTTGTGGTACTTACGTACAATGCAATATCACTCAGCAATGAAATCTATGTCATCAGGCCGATAGCAGCATAACGAGTGGATTCAGCTACGATGATTCTAAGTGAAATAAGTCACACAGAAAAAGAAACATCATAAGATATCACCAATACACGGAATGTAAACGTGGCTACACAGGAACTGAATTACAAAACAGAACAGGGTCTCAAATGTAGAAAACCAACATATGCTTGCTTAAGGCGAAAGGTGATTTAGGGTGCTGCATAAAACCAGAGATTGAAATTAGCACAGATACCGTTCCATAAGCCAATTATGTAATAGACAAGAGCTACTCCTTGCTCAACGAAGTGGACTCAACACCCCATATTAAACGCCTAAGAATATACCTGACTAGTAAGAATCTTAAAACCTATGGATTTATATGTCTCCGAAAGTGAATCAAGTGTGTGTACAGCAGCATAAACGCAGCAGTGATAGGACTGGTGAGGTTCGGTGAGCAAATGCAGACCCTTTGAAGTCATATTGCATGGTACCCATTCCATGGGTCTCAACTCTCCATGTTTAAGGGATTCTTCCGTCAGCTAAAACATGCATGTGGAACCCAGAGTATGATCCACCGTGTGATCGGGAAACATGTTCAAATGTGTCTCAGTTTTCATCCCCTGGTACTCGGGTGCAACATTCCAGACGCTTTACTAACACTCTCCCCACTTGGAGAGTCAGTGCCTTTAACCTCTTGTTTGGCCCAGTTTGCAATTTCTGTGGAAAATGAACAGGAATAGGGAGAACCAATGAGAGCCTAGCTGGAGGTGTCTGGACGGGCAAATTTAACTCTCATTTCCCACCAGGAAGAGGAATTAACCAAAGGCTCATCATGCCGTGCCGGAACCAAACTAGGGCCTGAAGCAATCCTGCGGTGTTGTGGCCAGCTCACAAGAAAGCGAGTTGAAGAAAGGAGCTCAGGGGCACTGTAATTCACAAACCTGCAGAGTTATAAATGACAGCTATTTTCCAAAAATATGTTGAAGTAAGGCTGCCAAGAGGAGTTGAAAGCGGGGCAGAATTGCAGGAAACCGATTTCAGGAGGTAGACTGGAATTGCATGTAAAGCATAGGAAAAGAGGCAGAACGTCCACAATGATGCACTTGGCCAAAAAGGGCGTATGCGTTTTTTCCTGAATATATTCAGGAAAAAACGCATACGCCCTTTTTGGCCAACCAAGCAAGCTTGCAAAGGAAATCTGCACTACAATGAAGTCTCACTGCCCCCCGGTCAAAAGGGCCATCTGAAAAAAGTGTAAAATCCAGAAAGGCAGGACAGGCCATGGAGAACTGGCAGCCTTGTTATGCTGATGGGCGGGATGTAAATTGCCAGCAGCCACTCTGGAGAAGTGTATGGTGTTTCCTGAAACATCCAAAAAACAAAGCAACAGAGCCTACGGCACTTCCACTTATGGTCCTATAGCTTAGGGAAATTAAAATCAAAAAGACACAGCCACCCCAAAGTTTGGGACGGCTCTGTTTACAAGAACCTCATTTACCGTACAAGTTCAATATCACAGAAAGCGAAAATTGGATAAAGAAGTTGTGGTACTTACGTACAATGCAATATCACTCAGCAATGAAATCTATGTCATCAGGCCCGTAGCAGCATAATGAGTGGATTCAGGTACGATGATACTAAGTGAAATAAGTCACACAGAAAAAGGAACATTATATGATATCACTAATACACGGAATGTAAACTTGGCTACACAAGAACTGAATTACAAAACAGAACAGGGTGTCAAATGTAGAAAACCAACTTATGCTTGCTTAAGGGGAAAGGTGAGTTGGGGTGCTGCATAAAACCAGAGATTGAAATTAGCACAGATACCATTCCATAAGCCAAATATGTAATAGATAAGAGCTACTCCTTGCTCAACGAAGTGGACTCAACACCCCATATTAAACGCCTAAGAATATACCTGACTAGTAAGAATCTTAAAACCTATGGATTTATATGTCTCCGAAAGAGAATCAAGCGTGTGTACAGCGGCGTAAACGCAGCAGTGATAGGATTGCTGAGGTTCAGTGAGCAAATGCAGACCCTTTGAAGTCATATTGCATGGTACCCATTCCATGGGTCTCAACTCTCCAGGTTTAATGGATTCTTCCTTCAGGTAAAACATGCACGTGGAACCCAGAGTTTGATCCACCATGTGATCGGGAAATGTGTTCAAATGTGTCTCAGTTTTCGGGCCCTGGTACTCGGGAGCAACATTCCAGACGCCTTACTAACACTTTCCCCACTTGGAGAGTCAGTGCTTTTAACCTCCTATTTGGCCCAGTTTGCAATTTCTGTGGAAAATGAACAGGAGTAGGGAGAACCAATGAGAGACTAGGTGGAGGTGTCCGGACGGGCAAATTTAACTCTCATTTCCAACCAGGAAGAGGAATTAACCAAAGGCTCAGCATGCCGTGCTGGAACCAAACTAGGGCCTGAAGCCATCCTGCGGTGTTGCGGCCAGCTCACAAGAAAGCGAGTTGAAGAAAGGAGCTAGGGGCACTGTAATTCACAAACCTGCAGAGTTATAAATGACAGCTATCTTCCAAAAATATATTGAAGGAAGGCTGCCAAGAGGAGTTGAAAGCGGGGCAGAATTGCAGGAAACCGATTTCAGGAGGTACACTGCAATTGCATGTAAAGCATAGGAAAAGAGGCAGAATGTCCACAATGATGCACTTGGCCAAAAAGGGCGTATGCGTTTTTTCCTGAATATATTCAGGAAAAAACGCATTCGCCCTTTTTGGCCAACCAAGCAAGCTTGCAAAGGAAATCTGCACTACAATGAAGTCTCACTGCCCCCCGGTCAAAAGGGACATCTGTAAAAAGTGTAAAATCCAGAAAGGCAGGACAGGCCATGGAGAACTGGGAGCCTTGTTATGCTGATGGGCGGGATGTAAATTGCCAGCAGCCACTCTGGAGAAGTGTATGGTGTTTCCTGAAACATCCAAAAAATAAAGCAACAGAGCCTAGGGCACTTCCACTTATGGTCCTATAGCTTAGGGAAATTAAAATCAAAAAGACACAGCCACCCCAAAGTTTGGGACGGCTCTGTTTACAAGAACCTCGTTTACGGTACAAGTTCAATATCACAGAAAGCGAAAAATTGATAAAGAAGTTGTGGTACTTACGTACAATGCAATATCACTCAGCAATGAAATCTATGTCATCAGGCCCGTAGCAGCATAATGAGTGGATTCAGGTACGATGATTCTAAGTGAAATTAGTCACACAGAAAAAGAAACATCATAAGATATCACTACTACACGGAATGTAAACTTGGCTACACAAGAACTGAATTACAAAACAGAACAGGGTGTCAAATGTAGAAAACCAACTTATGCTTGCTTAAGGGGACGGGTGAGTTGGGGTGCTGCATAAAACCAGAGATTGAAATTAGCACAGATACCGTTCCATAAGCCAAATATATAATAGACAAGAGCTACTCCTTGCTCAAGGAAGTGGACTCAACACCCCATATTAAACGCCTAAGAATATACCTGACTAGTAAGAATCTACCTGACTAGTAAGAATCTTAAAACCTATGGATTTATATGTCTCCGAAAGAGAATCAAGCGTGTGTACAGCGGCATAAACGCAGCAGTGATAGGATTGGTGGGGTTCGGTGAGCAAATGCAGACCCTTTGAAGTCATATTGCATGGTACCCATTCCATGGGTCTCAACTCTCCAGGTTTAAGGGATTCTTCCTTCAGCTAAAACATGCATGTGGAACCCAGAGTATGATCCACCGTGTGATAGGGAAACGTGTTCAAATGTGTCTCAGTTTTTGTCCCCTGGTACTCGGGTGCAACATTCCAGACGCTTTACTAACACTCTCCCCGCTTGGAGAGTCAGTGCCTTTAACCTCCTGATTGGCCTAGTTTGCAATTTCTGTGGAAAATGAACAGGAATAGGGAGAACCAATGAGAGACTAGGTGGAGGTGTCCGGACGGGCAAATTTAACTCTCATTTCCCACCAGGAAGAGGAATTAACCAAAGGCTCAGCGTGCCGTGCCGGAACCACACTAGGGCCAGAAGCAATCCTGCGGTGTTGCGGCCAGCTCACAAGAAAGCGAGTTGAAGAAAGGAGCTCAGGGACACTGTAATTCACAAACCTGCAGAGTTATAAATGACAGCTATCTTCCAAAAATATATTGAAGAAAGGCTGCCAAGAGGAGTTGAAAGCGGGGCAGAATTGCACGAAACCGATTTCAGGAGGTAGACTGGAATTGTATGTAAAGCATAGGAAAAGAGGCAGAACGTCCACAATGATGCACTTGGCCAAAAAGGGCGTATGCGTTTTTTCCTCAGGAAAAAACGCATACGCCCTTTTTGGCCAACCAAGCAAGCTTGCTAATGAAATCTGCACTACAATGAAGTCTCACTGCCCCCCGGTCAAAAGGGACATCTGTAAAAAGTGTAAAATCCAGAAAGGCAGGACAGGCCATGGAGAACTGGGAGCCTTGTTATGCTGATGGGCGGGATGTAAATTGCCAGCAGCCACTCTGGAGAAGTGTATGGTGTTTCCTGAAACATCCAGAAAACAAAGCAACAGAGCCTAGGGCACTTCCACTTATGGTCCTATAGCTTAGGGAAATTAAAATCAAAAAGACACAGCCACCCCAAAGTTTGGGACGGCTCTGTTTACAAGAACCTCGTTTACCGTACAAGTTCAATATCACAGAAAGTGAAAAATGGATAAAGAAATTGTGGTACTTACGTACAATGCAATATCACTCAGCAATGAAATCTATGTCATCAGGCCCGTAGCAGCATAATGAGTGGATTCAGGTACGATGATTCTAAATGAAATAAGTCACACAGAAAAAGAAACATCATAAGATATCACTACTACACGGAATGTAAACTTGGCTACAGAGGAACAGAATTACAAAACAGAACAGGGAGTCAAATGTAGAAAACCAACTCATGCTTGCTTAAGGGGAAGGGTGAGTTGGGGTGCTGCATACAACAAGAGATTGAAATTAGCACAGATACCGTTCCATAAGCCAAATATGTAATAGACAAGAGCTACTCCTTGCTCAATGAAGTGGACTCAACACCCCATATTAAACGCCTAAGAATATACCTGACTAGTAAGAATCTTAAAACCTATGGATTTATATGTCTCCGAAAGAGAATCAAGCGTGTGTACAGCGGCATAAACGCAGCAGTGATAGGACTGGTGAGGTTCGGTGAGCAAATGCAGACCCTTTGAAGTCATATTGCATGGTACCCATTCCATGGGTCTCAACTCTCCAGGTTTAAGGGATTCTTCCTTCAGTTAAAACATGCATGTGGAACCCAGAGTATGATCCACCGTGTGATCGGGAAACGTGTTCAAATGTGTCTCAGTTTTCGTCCCCTGGTACTCGGGTGCAACATTCCAGACGCTTTACTAACACTCTCCCCACTTGGAGAGTCAGTGCCTTTAACCTCCTGTTTGGCCCAGTTTGCAATTTCTGTGGAAAATGAACAGGAATAGGGAGAACCAATGAGAGACTAGGTGGAGGTGTCCAGACGGGCAAATTTAACTCTCATTTCCCACCAGGAAGAGGAATTAACCAAAGGCTCAGCGTGCCATGCCGGAACCACACTAGGACCAGAAGCAATCCTGCGGTGTTGCGGCCAGCTCACAAGAAAGCGAGTTGAAGAAAGGAGCTCAGGGGCACTGTAATTCACAAACCTGCAGAGTTATAAATGACAGCTATCGTCCTAAAATATATTGAAGGATGGCTGCCAAGAGGACTTGAAAGCGGGGCAGAATTGCAGGAAACCGATTTCAGGAGGTAGACTGGAATTGCATGTAAAGCATAGGAAAAGAGGCAGAACGTCCACAATGATGCACTTGGCCTAAAAGGGCGTATGCGTTTTTTCCTGAATATATTCAGGAAAAAACGCATACGCCCTTTATGGCCAACCAAGCAAGCTTGTAAATGAAATCTGCACTACAATGAAGTCTCACTGCCCCCCGGTCAAAAGGTACATCTGTAAAAAGTGTAAAATCCAGAAAGGCAGGACAGGCCATGGAGAACTGAGAGCCTTGTTATGCTGATGGGCGGGATGTAATTTGCCAGCAGCCACTCTGGAGAAGTGTATGGTGTTTCCTGAAACATCCAAAAAACAAAGCAACAGAGCCTAGGGCACTTCCACTTATGGTCCTATAGCTTAGGGAAATTAAAATCAAAAAGATACAGCCACCCCAAAATTTGGGACGGCTCTGTTTACAAAAACCTCGTTTACGGTACAAGTTCAATATCACAGAAAGCGAAAAATGGATAAAGAAGTTGTGGTACTTACGTACAATGCAATATCACTCAGCAATGAAATCTATGTCATCAGGCCCATAGCAGCATGATGAGTGGATTCAGGTACGATGATTCTAAGTGAAATAAGTCACCCAGAAAAGGAAACATCATAAGATATCACTACTACACGGAATGTAAACGTGGCTACACAGGAACAGAATTACAAAACAGAACAGGGAGTCAAATGTAGAAAACCAACTCATGCTTGCTTAAGGGGAAGGGTGAGTTGGGGTGCTGCATACAACAAGAGATTGAAATTAGCACAGATACCGTTCCATAAGCCAAATATGTAATAGACAAGAGCTACTCCTTGCTCAACGAAGTGGACTCAACACACCATATTAAACGCCTAAGAATCTACCTGACTAGTAAGAATCTTAAAACCTATGGATTTATATGTCTCCGAAAGAGAATCAAGCGTGTGTACAGCGGCATAAACGCAGCAGTGATAGGATTGGTGAGGTTCGGTGATCAAATGCAGACCCTTTGAAGTCATATTGCATGGTACCCATTCCATGGGTCTCAACTCTCCATGTTTAAGGGATTCTTCCTTCAGCTAAAACATGCATGTGGAACCCAGAGTATGATCCACCGTGTGATCGGAAAACGTGTTCAAATGTGTCTCAGTTTTCGTCCCCTGGTACTCGGGTGCAACATTACAGACGCTTTACTAACACTCTCCCCACTTGGAGAGTCAGTGCCTTTAACCTCCTGTTTAGCCCAGTTTGCAATTTCTGTGGAAAATGAACAGGAATAGGGAGAACCAATGAGAGATTAGGTGGACGTCTCTGGACGGGCACATTTAACTCTCATTTCCCACCAGGAAGAGGAGTTAACCAAAGGCTCAGCATGCCGTGCCGGAACCAAACTAGGGCCTGAAGCAATCCTGCAGTGTTGGGGCCAGCTCACAAGAAAGCGAGTTGAAGAAAGGAGCTCAGGGGCACTGTAATTCACAAACCTGCAGAGTTATAAATGACAGCTATCTTCCAAAAATATATTGAATTAGGCTGCCAAGAGGAGTTGAAAGCGGGGCAGAATTGCAGGAAACCGATTTCAGGAGGTACACTGGAATTGAATGTAAAGCATAGGAAAAGAGGCAGAAGGTCCACAATGATGCACTTGGCCAAAAAGGGCGTATGCGTTTTTTCCTGAATATATTCAGGAAAAAACGCATACGCCCTTTTTGGCCAACCAAGCAAGCTTGCAATGGAAATCTGCACCACAATGAAGTCTCACTGACCCCCGGTTAAAAGGGCCATCTGAAAAAAGTGTAAAATCCAGAAAGGCAGGACAGGCCATGGAGAACTGGGAGCCTTGTTATGCTGATGGGTGGGATGTAAATTGCCAGCAGCCACTCTGGAGAAGTGTATGGTGTTTCCTGAAACATCCAAAAAACAAAGCAACAGAGCCTACGGCACTTCCACTTATGGTCCTATAGCTTAGGGAAATTAAAATCAAAAAGACACAGCCACCCCAAAGTTTGGGACGGCTCTGTTTACAAGAACCTCATTTACCGTACAAGTTCAATATCACAGAAAGCGAAAAATGGATAAAGAAGTTGTGGTACTTACGTACAATGCAATATCACTCAGCAATGAAATCTATGTCATCAGGCCCGTAGCAGCATAATGAGTGGATTCAGGTACGATGATTCTAAGTGAAATAAGTCACACAGAAAAAGGAACATCATATGATATCACTAATACACGGAATGTAAACTTGGCTACACAAGAACTGAATTACAAAACAGAACAGGGTGTCAAATGTAGAAAACCAACTTATGCTTGCTTAAGGGGAAAGGTGAGTTGGGGTGCTGCATAAAACCAGAGATTGAAATTAGCACAGATACCGTTCCATAAGCCAAATATATAATAGACAAGAGCTACTCCTTGCTCAAGGAAGTGGACTCAACACCCCATATTAAACGCCTAAGAATATACCTGACTAGTAAGAATCTACCTGACTAGTAAGAATCTTAAAACCTATGGATTTATATGTCTCCGAAAGAGAATCAAGCGTGTGTACAGCGGCATAAACGCAGCAGTGATAGGACTGGTGAGGTTCGGTGAGCAAATGCAGACCCTTTGAAGTCATATTGCATGGTACCCATTCCATGGGTCTCAACTTTCCAGGTTTAAGGGATTCTTCCTTCAGTTAAAACATGCATGTGGAACCCAGAGTATGATCCACCGTGTGATCGGGAAACGTGTTCAAATGTGTCTCAGTTTTCGTCCCCTGGTACTCGGGTGCAACATTCCAGACGCTTTACTAACACTCTCCCCACTTGGAGAGTCAGTGCCTTTAACCTCCTGTTTGGCCCAGTTTGCAATTTCTGTGGAAAATGAACAGGAATAGGGAGAACCAATGAGAGACTAGGTGGAGGTGTCCAGACGGGCAAATTTAACTCTCATTTCCCACCAGGAAGAGGAATTAACCAAAGGCTCAGCGTGCCATGCCGGAACCACACTAGGACCAGAAGCAATCCTGCGGTGTTGTGGCCAGCTCACAAGAAAGCGAGTTGAAGAAAGGAGCTCAGGGGCACTGTAATTCACAAACCTGCAGAGTTATAAATGACAGCTATCTTCCAAAAATATATTGAAGTAAGGCTGCCAAGAGGAGTTGAAAGTGGGGCAGAATTGCAGGAAACCGATTTCAGGAGGTAGACTGGAATTGCATGTAAAGCATAGTAAAAGAGGCAGAACGTCCACAATGATGCACTTGGCCAAAAAGGGCGTATGCGTTTTTTCCTGAATATATTCAGGAAAAAACGCATACGCCCTTTTTGGCCAACCAAGCAAGCTTGCAAAGGAAATCTGCACTACAATGAAGTCTCACTGCCCCCCGGTCAAAAGGGCCATCTGAAAAAAGTGTAAAATCCAGAAAGGCAGGACAGGCCATGGAGAACTGGGAGCCTTGTTATGCTGATGGGCGGGATGTAAATTGCCAGCAGCCACTCTGGAGAAGTGTATGGTGTTTCCTGAAACATCTAAAAAACAAAGCAACAGAGCCAAGGGCACTTCCACTTATGGTCCTATAGCTTAGGGAAATTAAAATCAAAAAGACACAGCCACCCCAAAGTTTGGGACGGCTCTGTTTACAAGAACCTCGTTTACGGTACAAGTGCAATATCGCAGAAAGCGAAAAATAGATAAAGAAGTTGTGGTACTTACGTACAATGCAATATCACTCAGCAATGAAATCTATGTCATCAGGCCGATAGCAGCATAACGAGTGGATTCAGCTACGATGATTCTAAGTGAAATAAGTCACACAGAAAAAGAAACATCATAAGATATCACCAATACACGGAATGTAAACGTGGCTACACAGGAACTGAATTACAAAACAGAACAGGGTCTCAAATGTACAAAACCAACTTATGCTTGCTTAAGTGGAAAGGTGAGTTGGGGTGCTGCATAAATCAAGAGATTGAAATTAGCACAGATACCGTTCCATAAGCCAAATATGTAATAGACAAGAGCTACTCCTTGCTCAACGAAGTGGACTCAACACCCCATATTAATCGCCTAAGTATATACCTGACTAGTAAGAATCTTAAAACCTATGGATTTATATGTCTCCGAAAAGAGAATCAAGCGTGTGTACAGCGGCATAAACGCAGCAGTGATAGGATTGGTGAGGTTCGGTGAGCCAATGCAGACCCTTTGAAGTCATATTGCATGGTACCCATTCCATGGGTCTCAACTCTCCAGGTTTAAGGGATTCTTCCTTCAGCTAAAACATGCATGTGGAACCCAGAGTATGATCCACCGTGTGATCGGGAAACGTGTTCAAATGTGTCTCAGTTTTCGTCCCCTGGTACTCGGGTGCAACATTCCAGACGCTTTACTAACACTCTCCCCACTTGGAGAGTCAGTGCCTTTAACCTCCTGTTTGGCCCAGTTTGCAATTTCTCTGGAAAATGAACAGGAATAAGGAGAACCAATGAGAGACTAGGTGGAGGTTTCTGGGCGGGCAAATTTAACTCTCATTTCCCACCAGGAAGAGGAATTAACCAAAGGCTCAACATGCCATGCCGGAACAAAACTAGGGCCTGAAGCAATCCTGCGGTGTTGCGGCCAGCTCACAAGAAAGCGAGTTGAGGAAAGGAGCTCAGGGGCACTGTAATTCACAAACCTGCAGAGTTATAAATGACAGCTATCGTCCTAAAATATATTGAAGGATGGCTGCCAAGAGGACTTGAAAGCGGGGCAGAATTGCAGGAAACCGATTTCAGGAGGTAGACTGGAATTGCATGTAAAGCATAGGAAAAGAGGCAGAACGTCCACAATGATGCACTTGGCCTAAAAGGTCGTATGCGTTTTTTCCTGAATATATTCAGGAAAAAACGCATATGCCCTTTTTGGCCAACCAAGCAAGCTTGCAAAGGAAATCTGCACTACAATGAAGTCTCACTGCCCCCGGTCAAAAGGGACATCTGAAAAAAGTGTAAAATCCAGAAAGGCAGGACAGGCCATGGAGAACTGGGAGCCTTGTTATGCTGATGGGCGGGATGTAAATTGCCAACAGCCACTGTGGAGAAGTGTATGGTGTTTCCTGAAACATCAAAAAAACAAAGCAACAGAGCCTAGGGCACTTCCACTTATGGTCCTATAGATTAGGGAAATTAAAATCAAAAAGACACAGCCACCCCAAAGTTTGGGACGGCTCTGTTTACAAGAACCTCATTTACCGTACAAGTTCAATATCACAGAAAGCGAAAAATGGATAAAGAAGTTGTGGTACTTACGTACAATGCAATATCACTCAGCAATGAAATCTATGTCATCAGGCCCGTAGCAGCATAATGAGTGGATTCAGGTATGATGATTCTAAGTGAAATAAGTCACACAGAAAAAGAAATATCATAAGGTATCACTAATACACGGAATGTAAACTTGGCTACACAGGAACTGAATTACAAAACACAACAGGGTCTCAAAAGTAGAAACCCAACTTATGCTTGCTTAAGTGGAAAGGTGAGTTGGGGTGGTGCATAAAACCAGAGATTGAAATTAGCACAGATACCGTTCCATAAGCCAAATATGTAATAGACAAGAGCTACTCCTTGCTCAACGAAGTGGACTCAACACCCCATATTAAACGCCTAAGAATATACCTGACTAGTAAGAATCTTAAAACCTATGGATTTATATGTCTCCGGAAGAGAATGAAGCATGTGTACAGTGCCATAAACGCAGCAGTGATAGGACTGGTGAGGTTCGGTGAGCAAATGCAGACCCTTTGAATTCATATTGCATGGTACCCATTCCATGGGTCTCAACTCTCCAGGTTTAAGGGATTCTTCCTTCAGCTAAAACATGCATGTGGAACCCAGAGTATGATCCACCGTTTGATCGGGAAACGTGTTCAAATGTGTCTCAGTTTTCGTCCCCTGGTACTCGGGTGCAACATTCCAGACGCTTTAGTAACACTCTCCCCACTTGGAGAGTCAGTGTCTTTAACCTCCTGTTTGGCCCAGGTTGCAATCTCTGTGGAAAATGAACAGGAATAGGGAGAACCAATGAGAGACTAGGTGGAGGTGTCTGGAAGGGCAAATTTAACTCTCATTTCCCACCAGGAAGAGGAATTAACCAAAGGCTCAGCATGCCATGCCGGAACCAAACTAGGGCCTGAAGCAATCCTGCGGTGTTGCGGCCAGCTCACAAGAAAGAGAGTTGAAGAAAGGAGCTCAGGGGCACTGTAATTCACAAACCTGCAGAGTTATAAATGACAGCTATCTTCCAAAAATATATTGAATTAGGCTGCCAAGAGGAGTTGAAAGCGGGGCAGAATTGCAGGAAACCGATTTCAGGAGGTAGACTGGAATTGCATGTAAAGCATAGTAAAAGAGGCAGAACGTCCACAATGATGCACTTGGCCAAAAAGGGCGTATGCGTTTTTTCATTCAGGAAAAAACGCCTACGCCCTTTTTGGCCAACCAAGCAAGCTTGCAAAGGAAATCTGCACTACAATGAAGTCTCACTGCCCCCGGTCAAAAGGGCCATCTGAAAAAAGTGTAAAATCCAGAAAGGCAGGACAGGGTATGGAGAACTGGGAGCCTTGTTATGCTGATGGGCGGGATGTAAATTGGCAACAGCCACTGTGGAGAAGTGTATGGTGTTTCCTGAAACATCCAAAAAACAAAGCAACAGAGCCTAGGGCACTTCCACTTATGGTCCTATAGCTTAGGGAAATTAAAATCAAAAAGACACAGCCACCCCAAAGTTTGGGACGGCTCTGTTTACAAGAACCTCGTTTACGGTACAAGTACAATATCACAGAGAGCGAAAAATGGATAAAGAAGTTGTAGTACTTACGTACAATGCAATATCACTCAGCAATGAAATCTATGTCATCAGGCCCGTAGCACCATAATGAGTGGATTCAGGTACGATGATTCTAAGTGAAATAAGTCACACAGAAAAGGAAACATCATAAGATATCACTACTACACGGAATGTAAACGTGGCTACACAGGAACAGAATTACAAAACAGAACAGGGAGTCAAATGTAGAAAACCAACTCATGCTTGCTTAAGGGGAAGGGTGAGTTGGGGTGCTGCATACAACAAGAGATTGAAATTAGCACAGATACCGTTCCATAAGCCAAATATGTAATAGACAAGAGCTACTCCTTGCTCAACGAAGTGGACTCAACACCCCATATTAAACGCCTAAGAATCTACCTGACTAGTAAGAATCTTAAAACCTATGGATTTATATGTCTCCGAAAGAGAATCAAGCGTGTGTACAGCGGCATAAACGCAGCAGTGATAGGATTGGTGAGGTTCGGTGAGCAAATGCAGACCCTTTGAAGTCATATTGCATGGTACCCATTCCATGGGTCTCAACTCTCCATGTTTAAGGGATTCTTCCTTCAGCTAAAACATGCACGTGGAACCCAGAGTATGATCCACCGTGTGATCGGAAAACGTGTTCAAATGTGTCTCAGTTTTCGTCACCTGGTACTCGGGTGCAACATTCCAGACGGTTTACTAACACTCTCCCCACTTGGAGAGTCAGTGCCTTTAACCTCCTGTTTGGCCCAGTTTGCAATTTCTGTGGAAAATGAACAGGAATAGGGAGAACCAATGAGAGATTAGGTGGAGGTGTCTGGACGGGCAAATTTAACTCTCATTTCCCACCAGGAAGAGGAGTTAACCAAAGGCTCAGCATGCCGTGCCGGAACCAAACTAGGGCCTGAAGCAATCCTGCAGTGTTGCGGCCAGCTCACAAGAAAGCGAGTTGAAGAAAGGAGCTCAGGGGCACTGTAATTCACAAACCTGCAGAGTTATAAATGACAGCTATCTTCCAAAAATATATTGAATTAGGCTGCCAAGAGGAGTTGAAAGCGGGGTAGAATTGCAGGAAACCGATTTCAGGAGGTAGACTGGAATTGCATTTAAAGCATAGGAAAAGAGGCAGAACGTCCACAATGATGCACTTGGCCCAAAAGGGTGTATGCGTTTTTTCCTGAATATATTCAGGAAAAAACGCATACGCCCTTTTTGGCCAACCAAGCAAGCTTGCAAAGGAAATCTGCACTACAATGAAGTCTCACTGCCCCCCGGTCAAAAGGGCCATCTGAAAAAAGTGTAAAATCCAGAAAGGCAGGACAGGCCATGGAGAACTGGGAGCCTTGTTATGCTGATGGGCGGGATGTAAATTGCCAGCAGCCACTCTGGAGAAGTGTATGGTGTTTCCTGAAACATCCAAAAAAACAAAGCAACAGAGCCTAGGGCACTTCCACTTATGGTCCTATAGCTTAGGGAAATTAAAATCAAAAAGACACAGCCACCCCAAAGTTTGGGACGGCTCTGTTTACAAGAACCTCGTTTACGGTACAAGTTCAATATCGCAGAAAGTGAAAAATGGATAAAGAAGTTGTGGTACTTACGTACAATGCAATATCACTCAGCAATGAAATCTATGTCATCAGGCCCGTAGCAGCATAATGAGTGGATTCAGGTACGATGATTCTAAGTGAAATAAGTCACACAGAAAAAGAAACATCATAAGATATCACTACTACACGGAATGTAAACTTGCCTACACAAGAACTGAATTACAAAACAGAACAGGGTGTCAAATGTAGAAAACCAACTTATGCTTGCTTAAGGGGACGGGTGAGTTGGGGTGCTGCATAAAACCAGAGATTGAAATTAGCACAGATACCGTTCCATAAGCCAAATATATAATAGACAAGAGCTACTCCTTGCTCAACGAAGTGGACTCAACACCCCATATTAAACGCCTAAGAATATACCTGACTAGTAAGAATCTACCTGACTAGTAAGAATCTTAAAACCTATGGATTTATATGTCTCCGAAAGAGAATCAAGCGTGTGTACAGCGGCATAAACGCAGCAGTGATAGGATTGGTGATGTTCGGTGAGCAAATGCAGACCCTTTGAAGTCATATTGCATGGTACCCATTCCATGGGTCTCAACTCTCCAGGTTTAAGGGATTCTTCCTTCAGCTAAAACATGCATGTGGAACCCAGAGTATGATCCACCGTGTGATAGGGAAACGTGTTCAAATGTGTCTCAGTTTTTGTCCCCTGGTACTCGGGTGCAACATTCCAGACGCTTTACTAACACTCTCCCCGCTTGGAGAGTCAGTGCCTTTAACCTCCTGTTTGGCACAGTTTGCAATTTCTGTGGAAAATGAACAGGAATAGGGAGAACCAATGAGAGACTAGGTGGAGGTGTCCGGACGGGCAAATTTAACTCTCATTTCCCACCAGGAAGAGGAATTAACCAAAGGCTCAGCGTGCCGTGCCGGAACCACACTAGGGCCAGAAGCAATCCTGCGGTGTTGCGGCCAGCTCACAAGAAAGCGAGTTGAAGAAAGGAGCTCAGGGACACTGTAATTCACAAACTTGCAGAGTTATAAATGACAGCTATCTTCCAAAAATATATTGAAGGAAGGCTGCCAAGAGGACTTGAAAGCGGGGCAGAATTGCACGAAACCGATTATAGGAGGTAGACTGGAATTGTATGTAAAGCAGAGGAAAAGAGGCAGAACGTCCACAATGATGCACTTGGCCAAAAAGGGCGTATGCGTTTTTTCCTCAGGAAAAAACGCATACGCCCTTTTTGGCCAACCAAGCAAGCTTGCTAATGAAATCTGCACTACAATGAAGTCTCCCTGCCCCCGGGTCAAAAGGGACATCTGTAAAAAGTGTAAAATCCTGAAAGGCAGGACAGGCCATGGAGAACTGGGAGCCTTGTTATGCTGATGGGCGGGATGTAAATTGCCAGCAGCCACTCTGGAGAAGTGTATGGTGTTTCCTGAAACATCCAGAAAACAAAGCAACAGAGCCTAGGGCACTTCCACTTATGGTCCTATAGCTTAGGGAAATTAAAATCAAAAAGACACAGCCACCCCAAAGTTTGGGACGGCTCTGTTTACAAGAACCTCGTTTACCGTACAAGTTCAATATCACAGAAAGTGAAAAATGGATAAAGAAATTGTGGTACTTACGTACAATGCAATATCACTCAGCAATGAAATCTATGTCATCAGGCCCGTAGCAGCATAATGAGTGGATTCAGGTACGATGATTCTAAATGAAATAAGTCACACAGAAAAAGAAACATCATAAGATATCACTACTACACGGAATGTAAACTTGGCTACAGAGGAACAGAATTACAAAACAGAACAGGGAGTCAAATGTAGAAAACCAACTCATGCTTGCTTAAGGGGAAGGGTGAGTTGGGGTGCTGCATACAACAAGAGATTGAAATTAGCACAGATACCGTTCCATAAGCCAAATATGTAATAGACAAGAGCTACTCCTTGCTCAACGAAGTGGACTCAACACCCCATATTAAACGCCTAAGAATATACCTGACTAGTAAGAATCTTAAAACCTATGGATTTATATGTCTCCGAAAGAGAATCAAGCGTGTGTACAGCGGCATAAACGCAGCAGTGATAGGACTGGTGAGGTTCGGTGAGCAAATGCAGACCCTTTGAAGTCATATTGCATGGTACCCATTCCATGGGTCTCAACTCTCCAGGTTTAAGGGATTCTTCCTTCAGTTAAAACATGCATGTGGAACCCAGAGTATGATCCACCGTGTGATCGGGAAACGTGTTCAAATGTATCTCAGTTTTCGTCCCCTGGTACTCGGGTGCAACATTCCAGACGCTTTACTAACACTCTCCCCACTTGGAGAGTCAGTGCCTTTAACCTCCTGTTTGGCCCAGTTTGCAATTTCTGTGGAAAATGAACAGGAATAGGGAGAACCAATGAGAGACTAGGTGGAGGTGTCCAGACGGGCAAATTTAACTCTCATTTCCCACCAGGAAGAGGAATTAACCAAAGGCTCAGCGTGCCATGCCGGAACCACACTAGGACCAGAAGCAATCCTGCGGTGTTGCGGCCAGCTCACAAGAAAGCGAGTTGAAGAAAGGTGCTCAGGGGCACTGTAATTCACAAACCTGCAGAGTTATAAATGACAGCTATCTTCCAAAAATATATAGAAGTAAGGCTGCCAAGAGGAGTTGAAAGCGGGGCAGAATTGCAGGAAACCGATTTCAGGAGGTAGACTGGAATTGCATGTAAAGCATAGGAAAAGAGGCAGAATGTCCACAATGATGCACTTGGCCAAAAAGGGCGTATGCGTTTTTTTCCTGAATATATTCAGGGAAAAACGCATACGCACTTTTTGGCTAACCAAGCAAGCTTGCAAAGGAAATCTGCACTACAATGAAGTCTCACTGCCCCCAGGTCAAACGGGCCATCTGAAAAATGTGTAAAATCCAGAAAGGCAGGACAGGCCATGGAAAACTGGGAGCCTAGTTATGCTGATGGGCGGGATGTAAATTGCCAGCAGCCACTCTGGAGAAGTGTATGGTGTTTCCTGAAACATCCAAAAAACAAAGCAACAGAGCCTAGGGCACTTCCACTTATGGTCCTATATCTTAGGGAAATTAAAATCAAAAAGACACAGCCACCCCAAAGTTTGGGACGGCTCTGTTTACAAGAACCTCGTTTACGGTACAAGTTCAATATCACAGAAAGCGAAAAATGGATAAAGAAATTGTGGTACTTACGTACAATGCAATATCACTCAGCAATGAAATCTATGTCATCAGGCCCGTAGCACCATAATGAGTGGATTCAGGTATGATGATTCTAAGTGAAATTTGTCACACAGAAAAAGAAACATCATAAGATATCACTAATACACGGAATGTAAACTTGGCTACACAAGAACTGAATTACAAAACAGAACAGGGTGTCAAATGTAGAAAACCAACTTATGCTTGCTTAAGGGGAAGGGTGAGTTAGGGTGCTGCATAAAACCAGAGATTGAAATTAGCACAGATACCGTTCCATAAGCCAAATATGTAATAGACAAGAGCTACTCCTTGCTCAACGAAGTGGACTCAACACCCCATATTAAACGCCTAAGAATCTACCTGACTAGTAAGAATCTTAAAACCTATGGATTTATATGTCTCTGAAAGAGAATCAAGCGTGTGTACAGCGGCATAAACGCAGCAGTGATAGGATTGGTGAGGTTCGGTGAGCAAATGCAGACCCTTTGAAGTCATATTGCATGGTACCCATTCCATGGGTCTCAACTCTCCAGGTTTAAGGGATTCTTCCTTCAGCTAAAACATGCATGTGGAACCCAGAGTATGATCCACCGTGTGATCGGGAAACGTGTTCAAATGTGTCTCAGTTTTCGTCCCCTGGTACTCGGGTGCAACATTCCAGACGCTTTACTAACACTCTCCCCACTTGGAGAGTCAATGCCTTTAACCTCCTGTTTGGCCCAGTTTGCAATTTCTGTGGAAAATGAACAGGAATATGGAGAACCAATGAGAGACTAGGTGGAGGTGTCTGGACGGGCAAATTTAACTCTCATTTCCCACCAGGAAGAGGAATTAACCAACGGGTCAGCGTGCCCTGCCAGAAGCAGATTAGGGCCTGAAGCAGTCTTGCGGGTTTGCGGCCAGCTCACAAGAAAGCAAGTTGAAGAAAGGAGCTCAGGGGCCCTGTAATTCACAAACCTGCAGAGTTATAAATGACAGATAACGTCCAAAAATATATTGAAGTAAGGCTGTGAAGAGGACTTGAAAGCAGGGCAGAATTGCAGGAAACCGATTTCAGGAGGTAGACTGGATTTGCATTTAAAGCATAGGAAAAGAGGCAGAACATCGACAATGATGCACTTGGCAACAAAGGGCGTATGAGTTTGTTCCTGAATATATTCAGGAAAAAACACATACGCCCTTTTTGGCCAACCAAGCAAGCTTGCAATGGAAATCCGAACTACTATGAAGTGTCACTTCCCCCCGGTCTAAAGGGCCATCTGAGAAAAGTGTAAAATCCAGAAAGACAAGACCGGCCATGGGGAAAAAGGAGCCTTGTTATGCTGATGGGCGGGATGTACATTGCCAACAGCCACTCTGGAGAAGTGTATGGTGTTTCCTGATACATCTGAAAAACAAAGCAACAGAGTCTAGGGCATTTCCACTTATGGTCCTATAGCTTAGGGAAATTAAAATAAAAAAGACACAGCCACCCCAAAATTTACAACGGCTCTGTTTACAGGAGCCTCTTCTACAGTACAAGTTAAATATCCCAGAGAACAAATAATTGATAAAGAAGTTGCGGTACTTATGTACAACAGAATACCACTCAGCAATGAAATCTGTGTCACCAGGCCTGTACCAGCATAATGAGTGGATTGAGGCATGATGATTCTAAGTGAAATAAGTCACACAGAAAAAGAAACATCATAAGGTATCACTAATGCACGGAATGTAAACTTGGCTACACATGAACTGAATTACAAAACAGAACAGGGTCTCAAGTTTAGAAAACCAACTTATGCTTGCTTAAGGGGAAAGGTGAGTTGGGGTGCTGCATAAAACCAGAGTTTGAAATTAGCACAGATACCGTTCCATAAGCCAAATATGTAATAGACAAGACCTACCCCTTGCTCAACGAAATGGACTCAACAATGAGGTATCACCTCACACCTGTTAGAATGGGCATCATCTGAAAATCTACAAACAACAAATGCTGGAAAGGGTGTGGAGAAATGGAAGCCTCTTCCACTATTGTTGGGAATATAAATTGATACAGTCACTATGGAGAACAATATGGAGTTTCTTAAGAAACTGATAATAGAATTACCATATGATACAGCAATCCCAGGACTGGACATATACCCAGACAAAACCATAAATCAAAAAGAGACATTCACCGCAATGTTCATTGCATCACTATTTACAATATCGAGGTAATGGAAGCAACCTAAATGCCCACAGACAGACGAATGCATAAAGATGTGGTACATATATAAAATGGAATATTACTAAGCCATGAAAGGAATGAAATTGGGTCATTTGTAGAGACGTCGATGGATCTAGAGACTGTCATACAGAGTGAAGTAAGTCAGAAAGAGAAAAACAAATCTTGTATATTCATGCATATATGTGGAGCCTAGAAAAACTGTACAGATTAACCGTTTTGCAAGGCATAAATAGAGCAACAGATGTAGACAACAATCGTATGGACAACAAGGGGGGAAAGCTCTTGGAGGGGTGGTGGTAGGAGGAGTTGAGAGATTGGGATTGGCATGTAAACATTTATATGTATAAAATAGATAACCAATGAGAACCTGCTGTATAAAAATATAAAATAAAATTCAAAATTAAAAAGAAATAAAATTTAAAAAATAAAACAGAAAAAACAATTATTCCCTTCACATACATGTATTTATATGAATAAATTATTTCCATGCTTATATCTGTAAATACAAAAAAGAGGAATAAAATCTACCTTGAACCGAAAACGAAAAAGAGAAAAAAAAACAGAACCCACCAGTTACTCAGAGGAAAACCGTATCAGGGCACTTGCTCCAGTTGTAAACAATTCTGAAGTTGGTCAGTGGTGGGGAATTGTCTCCCATTCAGCCAGCAGCCCCCACACAACAAGCGTCCTCATTGCAAAGCTGGGGCACCGTGCCGAGGCATCTGTGAGTAAACGTGAGCTGAGCCCCAGGCCAGTTGCTGCTGAACTGTTCCCACCCTTCCCAGGTAAAACACCTGAATATATACAAGGACTTGAAAGCCTAGAGGAAGGGCCATGGAGCCACACGAGTGACAGCATGCCAGCTGACTTGGTGCCTGCAGGCCAGCCAGGATGGTCCTGGCCCTGGGTGCTCTTCTGGAAGATTTCCATTTTCCTGCCTGAGATACCCGTCCTGTCCCTGCCCCCACTGCTTTTTTCCTTCCTCACCTCTGCCCAGGGAGAAATTCCAGCAGCAGGTATGGGTGACACATCCTCTTCTTTAGCAGGTGGCAGCCTGGCAACTGCTGCAGAAAGTCCAGCAGAGCCCCACTCACACTGGGCCACCCACAAAGCCGTGGCCTCTCACTCCCTCCCACCAGCCCAGCCCCGAGACTGCTGACAGGGCAGAGAAAATGGCGTCAGGCACAGCTGCAGGGGCTTTTGCTGCCTGGAGTGGTATTTATATTGATCTCAACCCAGGCACACCTGGGGAGGGCTGGCCGGCATGGTAAGGCTGCCCAGGTAGCCAATCATCACCCCTCAGGGGCTCACAGTTGCAGAAAATGGAACTTGCTGAACCGGCCAGGTCCAAGGAACAGGTGTGGGCTCCTGAGAGTCAGGATAGACAAGGGGCTGCAGCTTTGGCTTGTTTTCTAATCATTTTATCTGGCCCATGAGTGGGAGACAACTTCAAGGAAACCCTCTCCTAATGAGAGGAACCCAGGAGTCAGGGAGAGGAGGGGTGGGTGGTGGTTGGAGACAGAGGCCTGGTGCCCTGGGTGCAGTGGAAGTCTCTGGAAGACCAGGTGGAGGGAGGCCACACAGAGTGATGCCCAGGGTCACAGACCTGTCGGAGCTGCTGTTTGTTAGTTCAAGTCCTGCTCTGAGGTGCTCTGTGTCAGCTCTGAGCGACAGGTGAGCTGGGGGTGCTCTTCAATGAGGGCTATGTGCACGGTTCCTGTGTGCCCAGCCCTGCCACGGTACCTGCAAGGGTAGCTCTGTATCCTGGGAGGGGCCTGACCATGAGAGCCCCGTGGGCTGGGTTGGGGGTGGGGTACCTGCCCAGGAGAGCTCCATATCCTGGGATTGGCCTGACCACGAGAGCCCCATGGGCTGCTGGGGACCTGGTAAAGGATGTCAGGACAGTCAGTGAAGCCACCGAGGATATACCTCCAGTTGCTCCTGATTCCTACACCCTGCTGGTCATTCTACCAACCACCAGGACATGGTATTCTGTATTAGTCTTCAATGATGCCTTCTTTTGTATTCCATTAGTCCCAGAGTCACAAGAAATTTTGGCTTGTGAGTGGCAGGACTCAACATACAACTAAAACAATACTTCCGGGCCGTCTTGCCCCAAGGGTTCAAAAATTCCCACACCATCTTTGGGGAAAGCTTAGCTAACGACCGAAAAGTTCTACCTCTGGAAAAGGAAACCCTCCTTCAATATGCAGACGACATTCTGATCACCAGCCCTACTAAGGAGGCCTCTGAACTACCAAGCCAATAAAGGATAGAAGTTGTCCAAGAAAAAGCTCAAATATCACAGACTGCGGTGACCTGCCTGGGCTTCATTCTCACACAAGGTCAGAGAAGCCCATCCCAGGAAAGGGAAGAAACCATTTGCAGCCTTATCCCTTTCTAAAACTAGAAGACAGCTTCGGGGTTCCTGGGGAGGCCAGGGTTTGCTGCTTCTGGATCCCTAACTACAGTCTACTAGCTGGGCCTCTATATGAAACACTGAAAGGAAAAGATGATGATCCTTTTGAACAGAATCCAGAAGTGGCCTTTCAAGAATGGAAAGAGCAGTCAATTCAGACCCTTGCCCTGGAACTCCCTAATTGAGCTAAACCCTTTGACCTTTCCATTCCCGGTGAAAGGTGAATCGCCATTGGAGAATTAGTGCAAAAACTGGGACCACTTGAAATGGAACAACGCAAGAATGCCATCCAGGTAGGATAAACTACAGTCACCAAGGGGCTTGGCCCACTGCCACATCTGGCCAAGATACTGGCAGTATCTAAAAACCTGGAAATCAGCAGCCCAAAAGGCCACCTCCCTCCTAAGGGAAAAGGACCCCACGTGGTGATCCTAATCACCAACCATGCCCTGAAGTTGCAGGGTTCGCTCCGTGGGCACACCGACCTCGAGTGAGGAGGCCCTCCAACTCCAACATCCAGAGAGATAACCAGAGGCAACAGGGCACCATGACGACTCATGTGAACATCACTTGACCTGGAGTTTCTCTCATAAAACAACAAGAGTGTGTCCCGAAGGAGTAGACTACTGCTTGCAGGACTTCCTGCACCCGGAGGGGAGCTAATAATCTTGGCGGGGGAACCGTATATCACACTGTCACCATAGAAAAGCGTACAGACACCGTGATGATGGTGGCCAATAAGACCAGCTGGACTCCTGTTTACTTCAAAAGGCTGTTGACTCAGTGGCCATCATGGTCCTTGATCACCACTGACCCTGGACTGTCTGGGAGTTGAGCGGGCAGGGCTCTGACACCTGGTGCTGTTTTTATGTTAATTCAGGGGCCTAATTGAAGAAAGAGCAGACTACTGGTCAGAGCATCTAGGCTGGCAGAAACGGTCAGCCTAAGGTGGCCGAACAAATGTGGGGCGGGGTGAAACCGGCCCCCACAGCGTCTCTGCACATCTCTTTCCTGGACCCTTAAAGGTCATTAGAATCTATAACACTTCCAATGCTGGTGCTCAGGCGGACGAGCAGGGAGGCAGGGGTCCTGGGGCCAATCAACGTCACCTGGAGGCTGCTGGGGAGAAGTTCTGACCCTCGTCCCCTGGTATGAGGGCTCCCAACTCAGCACTCAGCAGTTACAGAAGAAGGGTCTGCACCCTCAGCACTCCAAGAATGAGGAACGGGACAAAAGGCAGAGGAGGGGTTTGTCCCCAGCAAAGCCCATTAAAAATCCCTGGGAGATAAAAATAGAATCTGGGCAATAAAGTCAAGTCTGACCTTTTTTATCCTTTGTGCTTTGTCTAATTTCACGTGCTCCTAGGGTCCCGCATGCAGAGGTTCCACACCCGGCACTTCAGACCAGATTTCCTGGTGCAGAATGGCTGGGTCGACACCTCAGCTCCTGGGGCCCAGTGCAGACTCTGAGATATAGAGCCTGAGCTGCAGCCAACCCGGCCCTTGAGAGCTCCGCCCCCTCCCTCCCACTGACTCTGACAGGATCTCTACACAGCAGCCCAGCCCACAGCCCACGGGGTAGTGCATGCTCTCACCTCTCCATTCTCTGATGAAAATATAAAGTTTCCTTTGCTTGGGAACCAAACTCAGTCTCGATCTGTTGGCCCCAATGACACTGGGCAGGGGGACCCTTGTTGGGGTCCACTCTGGAGGATCAGTAACAGAAATTGAGACTATTGTAACTTCAATGAACAGATGTGTGAGCCAAACTGTAGTTAACATAGAACAGTTTATAAGGCTCGGGTAAAATAAGATGTTTCTAACACTTCCATTTGATATTTCCATCACTTTATTATAAGCAAGTTCAGTGAGAAGGTTTGTCCTATTTGTCAGGTCAATATTAGAGAAATGAAGTGATTTCTTTCCAAGGATGTACATCTAATAATCTTGGTTAAAGCTTCAATCTTGTTTTAAATGCTTTTCCATTGAAAATGATACCTCTCTTTCAGCTCCCCCATTTCTGAGAAGTATAAAATCTTATAATTTATTATTACCAAAGGGGAAAGGTGGGAGGAGGGATAAATTAACAGTTTGGAATTAACACATACACACTGCTATGTATAAAATAGATCATCAACAAGGAACTACTGTATAGCACAGGGAACTACACTCAATATTGTGCAATAACCTATAAGGGGAAATAATCGGAAAAAGAATAGATATTTTTATTGACATCATCTATCAATGACAGTTAAAGTGTAACCTAAGGGAAGCTGGTGGTGAGTGCTTCTGACCCTGAAGACTTCAGTCATCTAAAGTTTGGACTCTGCCTACTTCCCAAGGCCCTTAATGAACATATGTGTAGCCGTAGCTTAAAAAACTCCCCAGTTTGGGTTTCGGGGAGACACTGATTTTGAAAAAGCCCTGGTGTTCTCCTTACATGAATGGGACTCTTCCTACTGCTAAAACATGTCTGTCACATCCAGAGGATGGTATACCGTCTGATCGGGAAGAGTTTGGAAAAGGCATCTCATCTCCTCATCTCCTGGTGCTCGGGTTCACCCCTCCAGCGTCTTTACTAACAGTCTCCCCACTTGGAGATGTCAACACTGTCAACATCCTGTTGCGTACAGTTTGGAATTTGTCCAGAGGATGAAGCGGAAGGATGAGGAACAATGAGAGACAAGTCCTAGGTGTTCAGACAGGCACATGTCACTCTAATTTCCAATCAGGAAGATGAATTGACCAAAGGCTAGGGTTGCCCATGGAAACAGTATAGGGCTTGAGGAAATCCCACTGCTTTGTGGCCAGTTCCCATAAACACAAGTTGAACAATGGAACTCAGGGGCAGTAAAATTCACAAAACTGCAGAGTTGAAAATATCTATCACTGAAAAATGTCTTGAGGAAAGTCAGAGAAAAGGATTGGCAAGCAAGGGAGAATGGCAGGAAAGGGATTTGAGGAGGTAGAAAGGACTCGCCATTAAGCACAAGAAAAGGGGCTGAACATTGCCAACATTGCAGTTGGCCAAAAAGGCTGTATGTGTTTTTTTCTGTATATATTCAAGAAAAGGGCATACACTTTTTTAGCCAACCAAACAGGTGGGCACTGGAAATCAATACTACAAAAGATATCACTTCGCATCAGTCAGAAGAGCCATCCTCATAAAGTGTAAACGCCAGAAATGCAGGACAGGGCAAGGAGAAGAGGGAGCCCTGTGAGGCTTATAGTGGAAATGTATATTGCCAACGGCCATTCTGGAGAAGTGTATTGTGTTTACTAAAGCATCTAAAAAATGAGCTACAGAGCATAGGGCACTTGCACTCATGGGCGTATATCTTGGGAAAAACAAAAATCGAGAGGACACAGGCACCCCAATGTTTACTGCCTCTCTGTTTAAAAGATCCTCGACTAGGATATAACTTAAATGTCTCTGGAGGGAAAAAATGGATAGAGATGTGGTACTTAAGTAGAGTGGAATATTACTCAGCCTGGAAATCAATGAAATATGGCCAGTTGTAACAACTCCGGAGGAGTTACGTATGATCATTCTAAGTGACATAAATATGTAGAAAACACGCGTAAGGCTGCTAAACGGGAAAGGTGGGGAGGGGTGAGGCATCATCCAGGAGGTTGAAATTAGCAAAGATACCATTCCAAATACCAAACTGATAATCAACAAGGCCTACACGGTAGCTAAAAGAACTGCACTCAGCACACTCAAGTCACCTGAAAAGAATATCTATGACTGGTAAGAATCTGAAAAAGAAATTATTGATGTCTCTCTGTATGTGAATCAATTGGATGTACAGCAGCAAGAAACAGAGCCTTGAAAATCAGCTGTAAACAACATAGTTATAAATTGAAAATAATAAATGACAGAGAGACAGAGAAAACCTCTTACAACTTTTCCTCAGGGACGGTGATGCAACATGGATTGAACACATCTAGACCCACAGCAGGATGAGACATAAGGCTGGAAACTGTTCACGCTAAGAGAAATGTGAGGTTGGGTGAGGAAATGCACACCCTTTAAAGTAATACTACCTGGTACCCATTCAATGGGTCCCAAATCTGCAGGTTCAAGGAATCTTCCTACAGCTAAAACATGCATGGAAAACCCAGAGGACTGTACACCATGTGATCGGGAGATGTGTCTAAAATGCACCTCATTTATCCTCTCCTGGTGCTCCTGTTCATCATTCCAGCCACGTTACTTAGAATCTCCCCACTTAGAGAATCAGCACATTTAAACTTCTGTTTCACACATTTTGCAAATTGTGAGGAGGATGAACGGGAACAGGGGGAACCAATGAGAGAATAGTTGTAGGGGTTTGGACGGGCACATGTCACTCTAATTTCCCATTAAGAATAAGAATTTAAAAAAGGCTCAGCCCGCCTCGCCGGAGCCAAAATAGGGCCTGAAGCAATCCTGCGGTTTTGAGGCCAGCTCACAAAAGAGCAACTTAAAAAATGGAGCTCAGGGTCACTGCAATTCACAAACCTGCAGAGTTATAAATGAAAACTAACGTCCAAAAATATGTTGAGGTAAGGCAAAGAAGAGGATCTGAATGCAAGACAGAATTGCAAGAAACAGATTTCAAGAGATAGATTGGACTCGCCTTTAAAGCACATGAAAAGCGGCAGAATTTCGACAATGATGCAGTTGGCCCAAAAGGGAGTATGCGTTTTTTCCTGAATATATCCAGGAAAAAACGCATACGCACTTTATGGGCAACCAAGCAAGCAAGCAATGCAAATGTGCACAACAAAGAAGTCTCATTTCCCACCGGTCAAAAGGGCCATCCGAAAAAATTGTAAAAACCAGAAATGCAGGACAGGCCATGGAGAACAGGGAGCCTTTATACGCTGATGGACAGTGTGTGAACTGCCGAGAGCCACTCTGGAGAAGTGTATGGTGGTTCCTAAATCATCTAAAAAACAGAGCGACAGAGCATAGGGCACTTCCAATCACGGGAGTATATCTAGGGAAGTCTAAAAATCAACAAGACACAAGCACACCACAGTTTAGGGCTACTCTGTTTACAAGAACCTCAACTTCAGTACACCTTAAATATCCCAGGAAAGAGAACAATGGATAAAGAAAATGTGGTACTTATGTACAATGGAATATCTCTTCACCATGAAATCAATGTAATAAGGCTAGTAGAAGGATAAAGAGTGGATTGAGGTCCGATAATACTACTTGAAATAAGTCAAACAGAAAAAGAAACATATCATAAGATATCACTTATAGAGGGAGGATAAATATGGCTGCACAAAAAATGAATTACAAAACAGAACAGTGTCTCACATTTAGAAAACACACTTATGTCAGCTTAAGGGGAAAGGAGAGGTGGGGTGATGCATAAAACCAGAGTTTGAAATTAGCACAGATACCGTTCAATAAACCAAATAGGTATCAGACAAGATCTACACCTTGCTCAATGAACTGGCCTCAACACACCCTATACACCACAGAGAAATATATCTGAGTAATAAGAATCTTAAAACCCATGTATTGATATATCTCCATAAGGGAATCAAGTGTGCGCAGAGCGGCACAAACACAGCAGTGAAAATGAGAAATAAATTTCATTTATAGAAATTATAGAAATAAATTTAGAAATAAATTTTAAAACCAAAACGCAGAAACAATGAAAGAGAGAAAAATTCTTACAAAATTCGCTCAGGGGCTGTGATGCAACCTGGAATGACCACATATAAACCCACAGCTGGATAAGACATAAGGCTGGACACTTGGGGCTGAAAGGATTGGAGAGCTTTGGTGAGCAACTGCCGAAAGTTTAATGCAATACTTCATGCTACTTATTCCAAGGGTCCCAACACTCCAAGTTGAAGGGAATCTTCCTACAGCTAAACCATGCATGGGAAATCCAGCAGATGGTATACCATATGATCGGGAAAGGTTTCTAAAATGGACCTCATTTTCCTCTCCTGGGGCTCCGGATCAACATTCCAGCCACTTTACTAACAACATCTCCACATGGAGAGTCAATGCCTTTAACTTCCGGTATCGCACAGTCTGCAGTTAGTGCAGAGGATGAATGGGAATAGGGGGAACCAGTGAGAAAATAGCTGTAGCAGTTTCAATGGGCCCATGTCACTCTAATTTCACATCAGGAAGAAGAATTAACCAAAGGCAGAGCAAGGCGCCCCAGAAGAAGAATAGGGCCTGAAGAAATCCTGTGGATATGAGGCAAGATCACAAAAATAAGAGCTGAAAAATGGAGCTAAGGGCCACTGCAATTCAAAAACCTGCAGAGTTATAAAGGCCAACAATTTTCCAAAAGTATATTGAGGTAAGGCTATGAAGAGGCACTGAGAGCAAGGCAGAACTGCAGGAAACCGATTTCAGGAGGTAGACTGGAATTGCACTGAAAACATATGAAAAGACTCAGAACGTCGACAATGATGCACTTGGCCAAAAAGGGCGTATGCGTTTTTTCCTGAATATATTCAGGAAGAAACGCATACGCCCTTTCTGGCCAACCAAGCAAGCTCGCAAAGGAAATCTGCACTACAATGAAGTCTCACTGCCCCCCGGTCAAAGGGCCTTCTGAAAAAAGTGTAAAATCCAGAAAGGCAGGACAGGCCATGGAGAACTGGGAGTCTTGTTATGTTGATGGGCGAGATGTAAATTGCCAACAGCCACTCTGGAGAAGTGTATGGTGTATCCTGAAACATCCAAAAAACTAAGCAACAGAGCCTAGGGCACTTCCACTTATGGTCCTATAGCTTAGGGAAATTAAAATCAAAAAGACACAGCCACCCCAAAGTTTGGGATGGCTCTGTTTACAAGAACCTCGTTTACAGTACAAGTTCAATATCGCAAAAAGCGAAAAATGGATAAACAAGTTGTGGTACTTACGTACAATGCAATATCACTCAGCAATTAAATCTATGTCATCAGGCCCATAGCAGCATAATGAGTGGATTCAGGTACGATGATTCTAAGTGTAATAAGTCACACAGAAAAAGAAACATCATAAGATATCACTAATACACGGAATGTAAACTTGGCTACACAGGAACTGAATTACAAAACAGAACAGAGTCTAAAATGTAGAAAACCAACTTATGCTTGCTTAAGGGGAAAGGTGAGTTGGGGTGCTGCATAAAACCAGAGATTGAAATTAGCACAGATACCACTCCATAAGCCAAATATGTAATAGACAAGAGCTACTCCTTGCTCAACGAATTGGACTCAACACCCCATATTAAATGCCTAACGATATACCTGTCTAGTAAGAATCTTAAAACCTATGGATTTATATGTCTCCGAAAGAGAATCAAGTGTGTGTACAGCGGCATAAACACAGCAGTGATAGGATTAGTGAGGTTCGGTGAGCAAATGCAGACCCTTTGAAGTCATATTGCATGGTACCCATTACATGGGTCTCAACTCTCTAGGTTTAAGGGATTCTTCCTTCAGCTAAAACATGCATGTGGAACCCAGAGTATGATCCACCATGTGATCGGGAAATGTGTTCAAAGGTGTCTCAGTTTTCGTCCCCTGGTACTCGGGTGCGACATTCCAGACGCTTTACTAACACTCTCCCCACTTGGAGAGTCAGTGCCTTTAACCTCCTGTTTGGCCCAGTTTGCAATTTCTGTGGAAGATGAACAGGAAGATGGAGAACCAAGGAGAGACTAGCTGGAGGTGTCTGTATGGGCAAATTTAACTCTCATTTCCCACCAGGAAGAGGAATTAACCAAAGGCTCAGCATGCCATGCCGGAACCAAACTAGGGCCTGAAGCAATCCTGCACTGTTGCGGCCAGCTCACAAGAAAGCGAGTTGAAGAAAGGAGCTCAGGGACACTGTAATTCACAAACCTGCAGAGTTATAAATGACAGCGATCGTCCAAAATATATTGAAGTAAGGCTGCCAAGAGGACTTGAAAGCGGGGCAGAATTGCAGGAAACCAATTTCAGGAGGTAGACTGGAATTGCATGTAAAGCATAGGAAAAGAGGCAGAACGTCCACAATGATGCACTTGGCCAAAAAGGGCGTATGCGTTTTTTCCTGAATATATTCAGGAAAAAACGCATACGCCCTTTTTGGCCAACCAAGCAAGCTTGCAAAGGAAATCTGCACTACAATGAAGTCTCACTGCCCCCCGGTCAAAAGGGCCATCTGAAAAAAGTGTACAATCCAGAAAGGCAGGACAGGCCATGGAGAACATGGAGCCTTGTTATGCTGATGGGCGGGATGTAAATTGCCAGCAGCCACTCTGGAGAAGTGTATGGTGTTTCCTGAAACATCCAAAAAACAAAGCAACAGAGCCTACGGCACTTCCACTTATGGTCCTATAGCTTAGGGAAATTAAAATCAAAAAGACACAGCCACCCCAATGTTTGGGAAGGCTCTGTTTACAAGAACCTCGTTTACGGTACAAGTTCAATATCAGAGAAAGCAAAAAATGGATAAAGAAGTTGTGGTACTTACGTACAATGCAATATCACACAGCAATGAAATCTATGTCATCAGGCCCGTAGCAGCATAATGAGTGGATTCAGGTATGATGATTCTAAGTGAAATAAGTCACACAGAAAAAGAAACATCATAAGGTATCACTACTACACGGAATGTAAACTTGGCTACACAGGAACTGGATTACAAAACAGAACAGGGTCTCAAATTTAGAAAACCAACTTTTGCTTGCTTAAGGGGAAAGGTGAGTTGGGGTGCTGCCTAAAACCAGAGATTGAAATGAGCACAGATAAAGTTCCTTAAGCCAAATATGGAATAGACAAGAACTACTCCTTGCTCAACGAAATGGACTCAACACCCCATATTAAACGCCTAAGAATGTACCTGACTAGTAAGTATCTTAAAACCTATGGATTGCTATGTCTCTGAAAGAAAATCAAGCGTGTGTACAGGGGCATAAACGCAGCAGTGATAGGATTGGAGAGGTTCGGTGAGCAAATGAAGACCCTTTGAAGTCATATTGCATGGTACCCATTCCATGGGTCTCAACTCTCAAGGTTTAATGGATTCTTCCTTCAGCTAAAACTTGCATGTGGAACCCAGAGTATGATCCACCGTGTGATCGGGAAACGTGTTCAAATGTGTCTCAGTTTTTGTCCCCTGGTACTCGGGTGCAACATTCCAGACGCTTTACTAACACTCTCCCCACTTGGAGAGTCGGTGCCTTTAACCTCCTGTTTGGCCCAGTTTGCAATTTCTGCGGAAGATGAACAGGAAGAGGGAGAACCAAGGAGAGACTAGCTGGAGGTGTCCGGACGGGCAAATTTAACTCTCATTTCCCACCAGGAAGAGGAATTAACCAAACGCTCAGCGTGCCGTGCCGGAACCAGATTAGGGCCTGAAGCAATCCTGCGGTGTTGCGGCCAGCTCACAAGAAAGCGAGTTGAAGAAAGGAGCTCAGGGGCACTGTAATTCACAAACCTGCAGAGTTATAAATGACAGCTATCGTCCAAAAATATACTGAAGTAAGGCTGCCAAGAGGACTTGAAAGCGGGGCAGAATTGCAGGAAACCGATTTCAGGAGGTAGACTGGAATTGCATTTAAAGCATAGGAAAAGAGGCAGAACGTCCACAATGATGCACTTGGCCAAAAAGGGCGTATGCGTTTTTTCCTGAATATATTCAGGAAAAAACGCATACGCCCTTTTTGGCCAACCAAGCAAGCTTGCAAAGGAAATCTGCACTACAATGAAGTCTCACTTCCCCCCGGTCAAAAGGGCCATCTGAAAAAAGTGTAAAATCCAGAAAGGCAGGACAGGCCATGGCGAACTGGGAGCCTTGTTATGCTGATGGGCGGGATGTAAATTGCCAACAGCCACTATGGAGAGGTGTATGGTGTTTCCTGAAACATCCAAAAAACAAAGCAACAGAGCCTAGGGCACTTCCACTTATGGTCCTATAGCTTAGGGAAATTAAAATCAAAAAGACACAGCCACCCCAAAGTTTGGGACGGCTCTGTTTACAAGAACCTCGTTTACGGTACAAGTTCAATATCGCAGAAAGTGAAAAATGGATAAAGAAGTTGTGGTACTTACGTACAATGCAATATCACTCAGCAATGAAATCTATGTCATCAGGCCCGTAGCAGCATAATGAGTGGATTCAGGTATGATGATTCTAACTGAAATAAGTCACACAGAAAAAGAAACATCATAAGATATCACTAATACACGGGATGTAAACTTGGCTACACAGGAACTGGATTACAAAACAGAACAGGGTCTCAAATTTAGAAAACCAACTTATGCTTGCTTAAGGGGAAAGGTGAGTTGGGGTGCTGCATAAAACCAGAGATTGAAATGAGCACAGATAAAGTTCCTTAAGCCAAATATGGAATAGACAAGAACTACTCCTTGCTCAACGAAATGGACTCAACACCCCATATTAAACGCCTAAGAATGTACCTGACTAGTAAGTATCTTAAAACCTATGGATTGCTATGTCTCTGAAAGAAAATCAAGCGTGTGTACAGGGGCATAAACGCAGCAGTGATAGGATTGGAGAGGTTCGGTGAGCAAATGAAGACCCTTTGAAGTCATATTGCATGGTACCCATTCCACGGGTCTCAACTCTCCAGGTTTAAGGGATTCTTCCTTCAGCTAAAACATGCACGTGGAACCCAGAGTATGATCAACCGTGTGATCGGGAGACGTGTTCCAATATGTCTCAGTTCTCGTCCCCTGGTACTCGGGTGCAACATTCCAGACGCTTTACTAACACTCTCCCGACTTGGAGAGTCAGTGCCTTTAACCTCCTGTTTGGCCCAGTTTGCAATTTCTGCGGAAGATGAACAGGAATAGGGAGAACCAATGAGAGACTAGCTGGAGGTGTCTGGACGGGCAAATTTAACTCTCATTTCCCACCAGGAAGAGGAATTAACCAAAGGATCAGCGTGCCGTGCCGGAACCAGATTAGGGCCTGAAGCAATCCTGCGGTGTTGCGGCCAGCTCACAAGAAAGCGAGTTGAAGAAAGGAGCTCAGGGGCACTGTAATTCACAAACCTGCAGAGTTATAAATGACAGCTATCGTCCAAAAATATACTGAAGTAAGGCTGCCAAGAGGACTTGAAAGCGGGGCAGAATTGCAGGAAACCGATTTCAGGAGGTAGACTGGAATTGCATTTAAAGCATAGGAAAAGAGGCAGAACGTCCACAATGATGCACTTGGCCAAAAAGGGCGTATGCGTTTTTTCCTGAATATATTCAGGAAAAAACGCATACGCCCTTTTTGGCCAACCAAGCAAGCTTGCAAAGGAAATCTGCACTACAATGAAGTCTCACTTCCCCCCGGTCAAAAGGGCCATCTGAAAAAAGTGTAAAATCCAGAAAGGCAGGACAGGCCATGGAGAACTGGGAGCCTTGTTATGCTGATGGGCGGGATGTAAATTGCCAACAGCCACTATGGAGAGGTGTATGGTGTTTCCTGAAACATCTAAAAAACAAAGCAACAGAGCCTAGGGCACTTCCACTTATGGTCCTATAGCTTAGGGAAATTAAAATCAAAAAGACACAGCCACCCCAAAGTTTGGGACGGCTCTGTTTACAAGAACCTCGTTTATGGTACAAGTTCAATATCGCAGAAAGTGAAAAATGGATAAAGAAGTTGTGGTACTTACGTACAATGCCAGATCACTCAGCAATGAAATCTATGTCATCAGGCCCGTAGCAGCATAATGAGTGGATTCAGGTATGATGATTCTAACTGAAATAAGTCACACAGAAAAAGAAACATCATAAGATATCACTAATACACGGGATGTAAACTTGGCTACACAGGAACTGGATTACAAAACAGAACAGGGTCTCAAATTTAGAAAACCAACTTATGCTTGCTTAAGGGGAAAGGTGAGTTGGGGTGCTGCCTAAAACCAGAGATTGAAATGAGCACAGATAAAGTTCCTTAAGCCAAATATGGAATAGACAAGAACTACTCCTTGCTCAACGAAATGGACTCAACACCCCATATTAAACGCCTAAGAATGTACCTGACTAGTAAGTATCTTAAAACCTATGCACTGCTATGTCTCTGAAAGAAAATCAAGCGTGTGTACAGGGGCATAAACGCAGCAGTGATAGGATTGGAGAGGTTCGGTGAGCAAATGAAGACCCTTTGAAGTCATATTGCATGGTACCCATTCCACGGGTCTCAACTCTCCAGGTTTAAGGGATTCTTCCTTCAGCTAAAACATGCACGTGGAACCCAGAGTATGATCAACCGTGTGATCGGGAGACGTGTTCCAATATGTCTCAGTTCTCGTCCCCTGGTACTCGGGTGCAACATTCCAGACGCTTTACTAACACTCTCCCGACTTGGAGAGTCAGTGCCTTTAACCTCCTGTTTGGCCCAGTTTGCAATTTCTGCGGAAGATGAACAGGAATAGGGAGAACCAATGAGAGACTAGCTGGAGGTGTCTGGACGGGCAAATTTAACTCTCATTTCCCACCAGGAAGAGGAATTAACCAAAGGCTCAGCGTGCCGTGCCGGAACCAGATTAGGGCCTGAAGCAATCCTGCGGTGTTGCGGCCAGCTCACAAGAAAGCGAGTTGAAGAAAGGAGCTCAGGGGCACTGTAATTCACAAACCTGCAGAGTTATAAATGACAGCTATCGTCCAAAAATATACTGAAGTAAGGCTGCCAAGAGGACTTGAAAGCGGGGCAGAATTGCAGGAAACCGATTTCAGGAGGTAGACTGGAATTGCATTTAAAGCATAGGAAAAGAGGCAGAACGTCCACAATGATGCACTTGGCCAAAAAGGGCGTATGCGTTTTTTCCTGAATATATTCAGGAAAAAACGCATACGCCCTTTTTGGCCAACCAAGCAAGCTTGCAAAGGAAATCTGCACTACAATGAAGTCTCACTTCCCCCCGGTCAAAAGGGCCATCTGAAAAAAGTGTAAAATCCAGAAAGGCAGGACAGGCCATGGAGAACTGGGAGCCTTGTTATGCTGATGGGCGGGATGTAAATTGCCAACAGCCACTATGGAGAGGTGTATGGTGTTTCCTGAAACATCCAAAAAACAAAGCAACAGAGCCTAGGGCACTTCCACTTATGGTCCTATAGCTTAGGGAAATTAAAATCAAAAAGACACAGCCACCCCAAAGTTTGGGACGGCTCTGTTTACAAGAACCTCGTTTACGGTACAAGTTCAATATCGCAGAAAGTGAAAAATGGATAAAGAAGTTGTGGTACTTAAGTACAATGCAATATCACTCAGCAATGAAATCTATGTCATCAGGCCCATAGCAGCATAATGAGTGGATTCAGGTATGATGATTTTAACTGAAATAAGTCACACAGAAAAAGAAACATCATAAGATATCACTAATACACGGGATGTAAACTTGGCTACACAGGAACTGGATTACAAAACAGAACAGGGTCTCAAATTTAGAAAACCAACTTATGCTTGCTTAAGGGGAAAGGTGAGTTGGGGTGCTGCATAAAACCAGAGATTGAAATGAGCACAGATAAAGTTCCTTAAGCCAAATATGGAATAGACAAGAACTACTCCTTGCTCAACGAAATGGACTCAACACCCCATATTAAACGCCTAAGAATGTACCTGACTAGTAAGTATCTTAAAACCTATGGATTGCTATGTCTCTGAAAGAAAATCAAGCCTGTGTACAGGGGCATAAACGCAGCAGTGATAGGATTGGAGAGGTTCGGTGAGCAAATGAAGACCCTTTGAAGTCATATTGCATGGTACCCATTCCACGGGTCTCAACTCTCCAGGTTTAAGGGATTCTTCCTTCAGCTAAAACATGCACGTGGAACCCAGAGTATGATCAACCGTGTGATCGGGAGACGTGTTCCAATATGTCTCAGTTCTCGTCCCCTGGTACTCGGGTGCAACATTCCAGACGCTTTACTAACACTCTCCCGACTTGGAGAGTCAGTGCCTTTAACCTCCTGTTTGGCCCAGTTTGCAATTTCTGCGGAAGATGAACAGGAATAGGGAGAACCAATGAGAGACTAGCTGGAGGTGTCTGGACGGGCAAATTTAACTCTCATTTCCCACCAGGAAGAGGAATTAACCAAAGGCTCAGCGTGCCGTGCCGGAACCAGATTAGGGCCTGAAGCAATCCTGCGGTGTTGCGGCCAGCTCACAAGAAAGCGAGTTGAAGAAAGGAGCTCAGGGGCACTGTAATTCACAAACCTGCAGAGTTATAAATGACAGCTATCGTCCAAAAATATACTGAAGTAAGGCTGCCAAGAGGACTTGAAAGCGGGGCAGAATTGCAGGAAACCGATTTCAGGAGGTAGACTGGAATTGCATTTAAAGCATAGGAAAAGAGGCAGAACGTCCACAATGATGCACTTGGCCAAAAAGGGCGTATGCGTTTTTTCCTGAATATATTCAGGAAAAAACGCATACGCCCTTTTTGGCCAACCAAGCAAGCTTGCAAAGGAAATCTGCACTACAATGAAGTCTCACTTCCCCCCGGTCAAAAGGGCCATCTGAAAAAAGTGTAAAATCCAGAAAGGCAGGACAGGCCATGGAGAACTGGGAGCCTTGTTATGCTGATGGGCGGGATGTAAATTGCCAACAGCCACTCGGGAGAGGTGTATGGTGTTTCCTGAAACATCTAAAAAACAAAGCAACAGAGCCTAGGGCACTTCCACTTATGGTCCTATAGCTTAGGGAAATTAAAATCAAAAAGACACAGCCACCCCAAAGTTTGGGACGGCTCTGTTTACAAGAACCTCATTTACCGTACAAGTTCAATATCGCAGAAAGTGAAAAATGGATAAAGAAGTTGTGGTACTTATGTACAATGCCATATCACTCAGCAATGAAATCTATGTCATCAGGCCCATAGCAGCATAATGAGTGGATTCAGGTATGATGATTCTAACTGAAATAAGTCACACAGAAAAAGAAACATCATAAGATATCACTAATACACGGGATGTAAACTTGGCTACACAGGAACTGGATTACAAAACAGAACAGGGTCTCAAATTTAGAAAACCAACTTATGCTTGCTTAAGGGGAAAGGTGAGTTGGGGTGCTGCATAAAACCAGAGATTGAAATGAGCACAGATAAAGTTCCTTAGGCCAAATATAGAATAGACAAGAACTACTCCTTGCTCAATGAAATGGACTCAACACCCCATATTAAACGCCTAAGAATGTACCTGACTAGTAAGTATCTTAAAACCTATGGATTGCTATGTCTCTGAAAGAAAATCAAGCCTGTGTACAGGGGCATAAACGCAGCAGTGATAGGATTGGAGAGGTTCGGTGAGCAAATGAAGACCCTTTGAAGTCATATTGCATGGTACCCATTCCACGGGTCTCAACTCTCCAGGTTTAAGGGATTCTTCCTTCAGCTAAAACATGCACGTGGAACCCAGAGTATGATCAACCGTGTGATCGGGAGACGTGTTCCAATATGTCTCAGTTCTCGTCCCCTGGTACTTGGGTGCAACATTCCAGATGCTTTACTAACACTCTCCCGACTTGGAGAGTCAATGCCTTTAACCTCCTGTTTGGCCCAGTTTGCAAATTCTGTGGAAGATGAACAGGAATAGGGAGAACCAATGAGAGACTAGCTGGAGGTGTCTGGACGGGCAAATTTAACTCTCATTTCCCACCAGGAAGAGGAATTAACCAAAGGCTCAGCGTGCCGTGCCGGAACCAGATTAGGGCCTGAAGCAATCCTGTGGTGTTGCGGCCAGCTCACAAGAAAGCGAGTTGAAGAAAGGAGCTCAGGGGCACTGTAATTCACAAACCTGCAGAGTTATAAATGACAGCTATCGTCCAAAAATATACTGAAGTAAGACTGCCAAGAGGACTTGAAAGCGGGGCAGAATTGCAGGAAACCGATTTCAGGAGGTAGACTGGAATTGCATTTAAAGCATAGGAAAAGAGGCAGAACGTCCACAATGATGCACTTGGCCAAAAAGGGCGTATGCGTTTTTTCCTGAATATATTCAGGAAAAAACGCATACGCCCTTTTTGGCCAACCAAGCAAGCTTGCAAAGGAAATCTGCACTACAATGAAGTCTCAGTTCCCCCCGGTCAAAAGGGCCATCTGAAAAAAGTGTAAAATCCAGAAAGGCAGGACAGGCCATGGAGAACTGGGAGCCTTGTTATGCTGATGGGCGGGATGTAAATTGCCAACAGCCACTCGGGAGAGGTGTATGGTGTTTCCTGAAACATCTAAAAAACAAAGCAACAGAGCCTAGGGCACTTCCACTTATGGTCCTATAGCTTAGGGAAATTAAAATCAAAAAGACACAGCCACCCCAAAGTTTGGGACGGCTCTGTTTACAAGAACCTCATTTACGGTACAAGTTCAATATCACAGAAAGTGAAAAATGGATAAACAAGTTGTGGTACTTACGTACAATGCCATATCACTCAGCAATGAAATCTATGTCATCAGGCCCATAGCAGCATAATGAGTGGATTCAGGTATGATGATTCTAACTGAAATAAGTCACACAGAAAAAGAAACATCATAAGATATCACTAATACACGGGATGTAAACTTGGCTACAAAGGAACTGGATTACAAAACAGAACAGGGTCTCAAATTTAGAAAACCAACTTATGCTTGCTTAAGGGGAAAGGTGAGTTGGGGTGCTGCATAAAACCAGAGATTGAAATGAGCACAGATAAAGTTCCTTAAGCCAAATATAGAATAGACAAGAACTACTCCTTGCTCAATGAAATGGACTCAACACCCCATATTAAACGCCTAAGAATATACCTGACTAGTAAGAATCTACCTGACTAGTAAGAATCTTAAAACCTATGGATTTATATGTCTCCGAAAGAGAATCAAGCGTGTGTACAGCTGCATAAACGCAGCAGTGATAGGATTGGTGGGGTTCGGTGAGCAAATGCAGACCCTTTGAAGTCATATTGCATGGTACCCATTCCATGGGTCTCAACTCTCCATGTTTAAGGGATTCTTCCTTCAGCTAAAACATGCATGTGGAACCCAGAGTATGATCCACCGTGTGATCGGAAAACGTGTTCAAATGTGTCTCAGTTTTCGTCCCCTGGTACTCGGGTGCAACATTCCAGACGCTTTACTAACACTCTCTCCACTTGGAGAGTCAGTGCCTTTAACCTCCTGTTTAGCCCAGTTTGCAATTTCTGTGGAAAATGAACAGGAATAGGGAGAACCAATGAGAGATTAGGTGGAGGTCTCTGGACGGGCAAATTTAACTCTCATTTCCCACCAGGAAGAGGAGTTAACCAAAGGCTCAGGATGCCGTGCCGGAACAAAACTAGGGCCTGAAGCAATCCTGCAGTGTTGGGGCCAGCTCACAAGAAAGCGAGTTGAAGAAAGGAGCTCAGGGGCACTGTAATTCACAAACCTGCAGAGTTATAAATGACAGCTATCTTCCAAAAATATATTGAATTAGGCTGCCAAGAGGAGTTGAAAGCGGGGCAGAATTGCAGGAAACCGATTTCAGGAGGTACACTGGAATTGAATGTAAAGCATAGGAAAAGAGGCAGAAGGTCCACAATGATGCACTTGGCCAAAAAGGGCGTATGCGTTTTTTCCTGAATATATTCAGGAAAAAACGCATACGCCCTTTTTGGCCAACCAAGCAAGCTTGCAAAGGAAATCTGCACCACAATGAAGTCTCACTGCCCCCCGGTCAAAAGGGCCATCTGAAAAAAGTGTAAAATCCAGAAAGGCAGGACAGGCCATGGAGAACTGGGAGCCTTGTTATGCTGATGGGTGGGATGTAAATTGCCAGCAGCCACTCTGGAGAAGTGTATGGTGTTTCCTGAAACATCCAAAAAACAAAGCAACAGAGCCTACGGCACTTCCACTTATGGTCCTATAGCTTAGGGAAATTAAAATCAAAAAGACACAGCCACCCCAAAGTTTGGGACGGCTCTGTTTACAAGAACCTCATTTACCGTACAAGTTCAATATCACAGAAAGCGAAAAATGGATAAAGAAGTTGTGGTACTTACGTACAATGCAATATCACTCAGCAATGAAATCTATGTCATCAGGCCCGTAGCAGCATAATGAGTGGATTCAGGTACGATGATTCTAAGTGAAATAAGTCACACAGAAAAAGGAACATCATATGATATCACTAATACACGGAATGTAAACTTGGCTACACAAGAACTGAATTACAAAACAGAACAGGGTGTCAAATGTAGAAAACCAACTTATGCTTGCTTAAGGGGAAAGGTGAGTTGGGGTGCTGCATAAAACTAGAGATTGAAATTAGCACAGATACCATTCCATAAGCCAAATATGTAATAGACAAGAGCTACTCCTTGCTCAACGAAGTGGACTCAACACCCCATATTAAACGCCTAAGAATATATCTGACTAGTAAAAATCTTAAAACCTATGGATTTATATGTCTCCGAAAGAGAATCAAGCGTGTGTACAGCGGCGTAAACGCAGCAGTGATAGGATTGCTGAGGTTCAGTGAGCAAATGCAGACCCTTTGAAGTCATATTGCATGGTACCCATTCCATGGGTCTCAACTCTCCAGGTTTAAGGGATTCTTCCTTCAGGTAAAACATGCACGTGGAACCCAGAGTATGATCCACCATGTGATCGGGAAATGTGTTCAAATGTGTCTCAGTTTTCGGGCCCTGGGACTCGGGTGCAACATTCCAGACGCTTTACTAACACTTTCCCCACTTGGAGAGTCAGTGCCTTTAACCTCCTGTTTGGCCCAGTTTGCAATTTCTGTGGAAAATGAACAGGAGTAGGGAGAACCAATGAGAGACTAGGTGGAGGTGTCCGGGCGGGCAAATTTAACTCTCATTTCCAACCAGGAAGAGGAATTAACCAAAGGGTCAGCATGCCGTGCTGGAACCAAACTAGGGCCTGAAGCAATCCTGCGGTGTTGCGGCCAGCTCACAAGAAAGCGAGTTGAAGAAAGGAGCTAGGGGCACTGTAATTCACAAACCTGCAGAGTTATAAATGACAGCTATCTTCCAAAAATATATTGAAGGAAGGCTGCCAAGAGGACTTGAAAGCGGGGCAGAATTGCAGGAAACCGATTTCAGGAGGTACACTGGAATTGCATGTAAAGCATAGGAAAAGAGGCAGAACGTCCACAATGATGCACTTGGCCAAAAAGGGCGTATGCGTTTTTTCCTGAATATATTCAGGAAAAAACGCATACGCCCTTTTTGGCAAACCAAGCAAGCTTGCAAAGGAAATCTGCACTACAATGAAGTCTCACTGCCCCCCGGTCAAAAGGGACATCTGTAAAAAGTGTAAAATCCAGAAAGGCAGGACAGGCCATGGAGAACTGGGAGCCTTGTTATGCTGATGGGCGGGATGTAAATTGCCAGCAGCCACTCTGGAGAAGTGTATGGTGTTTCCTGAAACATCCAAAAAATAAAGCAACAGAGCCTAGGGCACTTCCACTTATGGTCCTATAGCTTAGGGAAATTAAAATCAAAAAGACACAGCCACCCCAAAGTTTGGGACGGCTCTGTTTACAAGAACCTCGTTTACGGTACAAGTTCAATATCACTGAAAGCGAAAAATTGATAAAGAAGTTGTGGTACTTACGTACAATGCAATATCACTCAGCAATGAAATCTATGTCATCAGGCCCGTAGCAGCATAATGAGTGGATTCAGGTACGATGATTCAAAGTGAAATTAGTCACACAGAAAAAGAAACATCATAAGATATCACTACTACACGGAATGTAAACTTGGCTACACAAGAACTGAATTACAAAACAGAACAGGGTGTCAAATGTAGAAAACCAACTTATGCTTGCTTAAGGGGACGGGTGAGTTGGGGTGCTGCATAAAACCAGAGATTGAAATTAGCACAGATACCGTTCCATAAGCCAAATATATAATAGACAAGAGCTACTCCTTGCTCAAGGAAGTGGACTCAACACCCCATATTAAACGCCTAAGAATATACCTGACTACTAAGAATCTACCTGACTAGTAAGAATCTTAAAACCTATGGATTTATATGTCTCCGGAAGAGAATGAAGCATGTGTACAGTGCCATAAACGCAGCAGTGATAGGACTGGTGAGGTTCGGTGAGCAAATGCAGACCCTTTGAATTCATATTGCATGGTACCCATTCCATGGGTCTCAACTCTCCAGGTTTAAGGGATTCTTCCTTCAGCTAAAACATGCATGTGGAACCCAGAGTATGATCCACCGTGTGATCGGGAAACGTGTTCAAATGTGTCTCAGTTTTCGTCCCCTGGTACTCGGGTGCAACATTCCAGACGCTTTAGTAACACTCTCCCCACTTGGAGAGTCAGTGTCTTTAACCTCCTGTTTGGCCCAGGTTGCAATCTCTGTGGAAAATGAACAGGAATAGGGAGAACCAATGAGAGACTAGGTGGAGGTGTCTGGAAGGGCAAATTTAACTCTCATTTCCCACCAGGAAGAGGAATTAACCAAAGGCTCAGCATGCCATGCCGGAACCAAACTAGGGCCTGAAGCAATCCTGCGGTGTTGCGGCCAGCTCACAAGAAAGCGAGTTGAAGAAAGGAGCTCAGGGGCACTGTAATTCACAAACCTGCAGAGTTATAAATGACAGCTATCTTCTAAAAATATATTGAATTAGGCTGCCAAGAGGAGTTGAAAGCGGGGCAGAATTGCAGGAAACTGATTTCAGGAGGTAGACTGGAATTGCATGTAAAGCATAGTAAAAGAGGCAGAACGTCCACAATGATGCACTTGGCCAAAAAGGGCGTATGCGTTTTTTCATTCAGGAAAAAACGCCTACGCCCTTTTTGGCCAACCAAGCAAGCTTGCAAAGGAAATCTGCACTACAATGAAGTCTCACTGCCCCCCGGTCAAAAGGGCCATCTGAAAAAAGTGTAAAATCCAGAAAGGCAGGACAGGGTATGGAGAACTGGGAGCCTTGTTATGCTGATGGGCGGGATGTAAATTGGCAACAGCCACTGTGGAGAAGTGTATGGTGTTTCCTGAAACATCCAAAAAACAAAGCAACAGAGCCTAGGGCACTTCCACTTATGGTCCTATAGCTTAGGGAAATTAAAATCAAAAAGACACAGCCACCCCAAAGTTTGGGACGGCTCTGTTTACAAGAACCTCGTTTACGGTACAAGTACAATATCACAGAGAGCGAAAAATGGATAAAGAAGTTGTAGTACTTACGTACAATGCAATATCACTCAGCAATGAAATCTATGTCATCAGGCCCGTAGCACCATAATGAGTGGATTCAGGTACGATGATTCTAAGTGAAATAAGTCACACAGAAAAGGAAACATCATAAGATATCACTACTACACGGAATGTAAACGTGGCTACACAGGAACAGAATTACAAAACAGAACAGGGAGTCAAATGTAGAAAACCAACTCATGCTTGCTTAAGGGGAAGGGTGAGTTGGGGTGCTGCATACAACAAGAGATTGAAATTAGCACAGATACCGTTCCATAAGCCAAATATGTAATAGACAAGAGCTACTCCTTGCTCAACGAAGTGGACTCAACACCCCATATTAAACGCCTAAGAATCTACCTGACTAGTAAGAATCTTAAAACCTATGGATTTATATGTCTCCGAAAGAGAATCAAGCGTGTGTACAGCGGCATAAACGCAGCAGTGATAGGATTGGTGAGGTTCGGTGAGCAAATGCAGACCCTTTGAAGTCATATTGCATGGTACCCATTCCATGGGTTTCAACTCTCCATGTTTAAGGGATTCTTCCTTCAGCTAAAACATGCATGTGGAACCCAGAGTATGATCCACCGTGTGATCGGAAAACGTGTTCAAATGTGTCTCAGTTTTCGTCCCCTGGTACTCGGGTGCAACATTCCAGACGCTTTACTAACACTCTCCCCACTTGGAGAGTCAGTGCCTTTAACCTCCTGTTTGGCCCAGTTTGCAATTTCTGTGGAAAATGAACAGGAATAGGGAGAACCAATGAGAGATTAGGTGGAGGTGTCTGGACGGGCAAATTTAACTCTCATTTCCCACCAGGAAGAGGAGTTAACCAAAGGCTCAGCATGCCGTGCCGGAACCAAACTAGGGCCTGAAGCAATCCTGCAGTGTTGCGGCCAGCTCACAAGAAAGCGAGTTGAAGAAAGGAGCTCAGGGGCACTGTAATTCACAAACCTGCAGAGTTATAAATGACAGCTATCTTCCAAAAATATATTGAATTAGGCTGCCAAGAGGAGTTGAAAGCGGGGCAGAATTGCAGGAAACCGATTTCAGGAGGTAGACTGGAATTGCATTTAAAGCATAGGAAAAGAGGCAGAACGTCCACAATGATGCACTTGGCCCAAAAGGGTGTATGCGTTTTTTCCTGAATATATTCAGGAAAAAACGCATACGCCCTTTTTGGCCAACCAAGGAAGCTTGCAAAGGAAATCTGCACTACAATGAAGTCTCACTGCCCCCCGGTCAAAAGGGCCATCTGAAAAAAGTGTAAAATCCAGAAAGGCAGGACAGGCCATGGAGAACTGGGAGCCTTGTTATGCTGATGGGCGGGATGTAAATTGCCAGCAGCCACTCTGGAGAAGTGTATGGTGTTTCCTGAAACATCCAAAAAAACAAAGCAACAGAGCCTACGGCACTTCCACTTATGGTCCTATAGCTTAGGGAAATTAAAATCAAAAAGACACAGCCACCCCAAAGTTTGGGACGGCTCTGTTTACAAGAACCTCATTTACCGTACAAGTTCAATATCACAGAAAGCGAAAAATGGATAAAAAAGTTGTGGTACTTACGTACAATGCAATATCACTCAGCAATGAAATCTATGTCATCAGGCCCGTAGCAGCATAATGAGTGGATTCAGGTACGATGGTTCTAAGTGAAATAAGTCACACAGAAAAAGGAACATCATATGATATCACTAATACACGGAATGTAAACTTGGCTACACAAGAACTGAATTACAAAACAGAACAGGGTGTCAAATGTAGAAAACCAACTTATGCTTGCTTAAGGGGAAAGGTGAGTTGGGGTGCTGCATAAAACCAGAGATTGAAATTAGCACAGATACCATTCCATAAGCCAAATATGTAATAGACAAGAGCTACTCCTTGCTCAACGAAGTGGACTCAACACCCCATATTAAACGCCTAAGAATATACCTGACTAGTAAGAATCTTAAAACCTATGGATTTATATGTCTCCGAAAGAGAATCGAGCGTGTGTACAGGGGCATAAACGCAGCAGTGATAGGATTGCTGAGGTTCAGTGAGCAAATGCAGACCCTTTGAAGTCATATTGCATGGTACCCATTCCATGGGTCTCAACTCTCCAGGTTTAATGGATTCTTCCTTCAGGTAAAACATGCACGTGGAACCCAGAGTATGATCCACCGTGTGATCGGGAAATGTGTTCAAATGTGTCTCAGTTTTCGGCCCCTGGTACTCGGGTGCAACATTCCAGACGCCTTACTAACACTCTCCCCACTTGGAGAGTCAGTGCCTTTAACCTCCTGTTTGGCGCAGTTTGCAATTTCTGTGGAAAATGAACAGGAGTAGGGAGAACCAATGAGAGACTAGGTGGAGGTGTCCGGATGGGCAAATTTAACTCTCATTTCCAACCAGGAAGAGGAATTAACCAAAGGCTCAGCATGCTGTGCTGGAACCAAACTAGGGCCTGAAGCAATCCTGCGGTGTTGCGGCCAGCTCACAAGAAAGCGAGTTGAAGAAAGGAGCTAGGGGCACTGTAATTCACAAACCTGCAGAGTTATAAATGACAGCTATCTTCCAAAAATATATTGAAGTAAGGCTGCCAAGAGGAGTTGAAAGCGGGGCAGAATTGCAGGAAACCGATTTCAGGAGGTACACTGGAATTGCATGTAAAGCATAGGAAAAGAGGCAGAACGTCCACAATGATGCACTTGGCCAAAAAGGGCGTATGCGTTTTTTCCTGAATATTCCTGAATATTCAGGAAAAAACGCATACGCCCTTTTTGGCCAACCAAGCAAGCTTGCAAAGGAAATCTGCACTACAATGAAGTCTCACTGCCCCCCGGTCAAAAGGGACATCTGTAAAAAGTGTAAAATCCAGAAAGGCAGGACAGGCCATGGAGAACTGGGAGCCTTGTTATGCTGATGGGCGGGATGTAAATTGTCAGCAGCCACTCTGGAGAAGTGTATGGTGTTTCCTGAAACATCCAAAAAATAAAGCAACAGAGCCTAGGGCACTTCCACTTATGGTCCTATAGCTTAGGGAAATTAAAATCAAAAAGACACAGCCACCCCAAAGTTTGGGACGGCTCTGTTTACAAGAACCTCGTTTACGGTACAAGTTCAATATCGCAGAAAGTGAAAAATGGATAAAGAAGTTGTGGTACTTACGTACAATGCAATATCACTCAGCAATGAAATCTATGTCATCAGGCCCGTAGCAGCATAATGAGTGGATTCAGGTACGATGATTCTAAGTGAAATAAGTCACACAGAAAAAGAAACATCATAAGATATCACTACTACACGGAATGTAAACTTGCCTACACAAGAACTGAATTACAAAACAGAACAGGGTGTCAAATGTAGAAAACCAACTTATGCTTGTTTAAGGGGACGGGTGAGTTGGGGTGCTGCATAAAACCAGAGATTGAAATTAGCACAGATACCGTTCCATAAGCCAAATATATAATAGACAAGAGCTACTCCTTGCTCAACGAAGTGGACTCAACACCCCATATTAAACGCCTAAGAATATACATGACTAGTAAGAATCTACCTGACTAGTAAGAATCTTAAAACCTATGGATTTATATGTCTCCAAAAGAGAATCAAGCGTGTGTACAGCGGCATAAACGCAGCAGTGATAGGATTGGTGATGTTCGGTGAGCAAATGCAGACCCTTTGAAGTCATATTGCATGGTACCCATTCCATGGGTCTCAACTCTCCAGGTTTAAGGGATTCTTCCTTCAGCTAAAACATGCATGTGGAACCCAGAGTATGATCCACCGTGTGATAGGGAAACGTGTTCAAATGTGTCTCAGTTTTTGTCCCCTGGTACTCGGGTGCAACATTCCAGACGCTTTACTAACACTCTCCCCGCTTGGAGAGTCAGTGCCTTTAACCTCCTGTTTGGCCCAGTTTGCAATTTCTGTGGAAAATGTACAGGAATAGGGAGAACCAATGAGAGACTAGGTGGAGGTGTCCGGACGGGCAAATTTAACTCTCATTTCCCACCAGGAAGAGGAATTAACCAAAGGCTCAGCGTGCCGTGCCGGAACCACACTAGGGCCAGAAGCAATCCTGCGGTGTTGCGGCCAGCTCACAAGAAAGCGAGTTGAAGAAAGGAGCTCAGGGACACTGTAATTCACAAACTTGCAGAGTTATAAATGACAGCTATCTTCCAAAAATATATTGAAGTAAGGCTGCCAAGAGGAGTTGAATGCGGGGCAGAATTGCACGAAACCGATTTCAGGAGGTAGACTGGAATTGTATGTAAAGCAGAGGAAAAGAGGCAGAACGTCCACAATGATGCACTTGGCCAAAAAGGGCGTATGCGTTTTTTCCTCAGGAAAAAACGCATACGCCCTTTTTGGCCAACCAAGCAAGCTTGCAAAGGAAATCTGCACTACAATGAAGTCTCCCTGCCCCCCGGTCAAAAGGGACATCTGTAAAAAGTGTAAAATCCTGAAAGGCAGGACAGGCCATGGAGAACTGGGAGCCTTGTTATGCTGATGGGCGGGATGTAAATTGCCAGCAGCCACTCTGGAGAAGTGTATGGTGTTTCCTGAAACATCCAGAAAACAAAGCAACAGAGCCTAGGGCACTTCCACTTATGGTCCTATAGCTTAGGGAAATTAAAATCAAAAAGACACAGCCACCCCAAAGTTTGGGACGGCTCTGTTTACAAGAACCTCGTTTACCGTACAAGTTCAATATCACAGAAAGTGAAAAATGGATAAAGAAATTGTGGTACTTACGTACAATGCAATATCACTCAGCAATGAAATCTATGTCATCAGGCCCGTAGCAGCATAATGAGTGGATTCAGGTACGATGATTCTAAATGAAATAAGTCACACAGAAAAAGAAACATCATAAGATATCACTACTACACGGAATGTAAACTTGGCTACAGAGGAACAGAATTACAAAACAGAACAGGGAGTCAAATGTAGAAAACCAACTCATGCTTGCTTAAGGGGAAGGGTGAGTTGGGGTGCTGCATACAACAAGAGATTGAAATTAGCACAGATACCGTTCCATAAGCCAAATATGTAATAGACAAGAGCTACTCCTTGCTCAATGAAGTGGACTCAACACCCCATATTAAACGCCTAAGAATATACCTGACTAGTAAGAATCTTAAAACCTATGGATTTATATGTCTCCGAAAGAGAATCAAGCGTGTGTACAGCGGCATAAACGCAGCAGTGATAGGACTGGTGAGGTTCGGGGAGCAAATGCAGACCCTTTGAAGTCATATTGCATGGTACCCATTCCATGGGTCTCAACTCTCCAGGTTTAAGGGATTCTTCCTTCAGTTAAAACATGCATGTGGAACCCAGAGTATGATCCACCGTGTGATCGGGAAACGTGTTCAAATGTATCTCAGTTTTCGTCCCCTGGTACTCGGGTGCAACATTCCAGACGCTTTACTAACACTCTCCCCACTTGGAGAGTCAGTGCCTTTAACCTCCTGTTTGGCCCAGTTTGCAATTTCTGTGGAAAATGAACAGGAATAGGGAGAACCAATGAGAGACTAGGTGGAGGTGTCCAGACGGGCAAATTTAACTCTCATTTCCCACCAGGAAGAGGAATTAACCAAAGGCTCAGCGTGCCATGCCGGAACCACACTAGGACCAGAAGCAATCCTGCGGTGTTGCGGCCAGCTCACAAGAAAGCGAGTTGAAGAAAGGTGCTCAGGGGCACTGTAATTCACAAACCTGCAGAGTTATAAATGACAGCTATCTTCCAAAAATATATTGAAGTAAGGCTGCCAAGAGGAGTTGAAAGCGGGGCAGAATTGCAGGAAACCGATTTCAGGAGGTAGACTGGAATTGCATGTAAAGCATAGGAAAAGAGGCAGAATGTCCACAATGATGCACTTGGCCAAAAAGGGCGTATGCGTTTTTTTCCTGAATATATTCAGGGAAAAACGCATACGCACTTTTTGGCTAACCAAGCAAGCTTGCAAAGGAAATCTGCACTACAATGAAGTCTCACTGCCCCCAGGTCAAACGGGCCATCTGAAAAATGTGTAAAATCCAGAAAGGCAGGACAGGCCATGGAAAACTGGGAGCCTAGTTATGCTGATGGGCGGGATGTAAATTGCCAGCAGCCACTCTGGAGAAGTGTATGGTGTTTCCTGAAACATCCAAAAAACAAAGCAACAGAGCCTAGGGCACTTCCACTTATGGTCCTATATCTTAGGGAAATTAAAATCAAAAAGACACAGCCACCCCAAAGTTTGGGACGGCTCTGTTTACAAGAACCTCGTTTACGGTACAAGTTCAATATCACAGAAAGCGAAAAATGGATAAAGAAATTGTGGTACTTACGTACAATGCAATATCACTCAGCAATGAAATCTATGTCATCAGGCCCGTAGCACCATAATGAGTGGATTCAGGTATGATGATTCTAAGTGAAATTTGTCACACAGAAAAAGAAACATCATAAGATATCACTAATACACGGAATGTAAACTTGGCTACACAAGAACTGAATTACAAAACAGAACAGGGTGTCAAATGTAGAAAACCAACTTATGCTTGCTTAAGGGGAAGGGTGAGTTGGGGTGCTGCATAAAACCAGAGATTGAAATTAGCACAGATACCGTTCCATAAGCCAAATATGTAATAGACAAGAGCTACTCCTTGCTCAACGAAGTGGACTCAACACCCCATATTAAACGCCTAAGAATCTACCTGACTAGTAAGAATCTTAAAACCTATGGATTTATATGTCTCTGAAAGAGAATCAAGCGTGTGTACAGCGGCATAAACGCAGCAGTGATAGGATTGGTGAGGTTCGGTGAGCAAATGCAGACCCTTTGAAGTCATATTGCATGGTACCCATTCCATGGGTCTCAACTCTCCAGGTTTAAGGGATTCTTCCTTCAGCTAAAACATGCATGTGGAACCCAGAGTATGATCCACCGTGTGATCGGGAAACGTGTTCAAATGTGTCTCAGTTTTCGTCCCCTGGTACTCGGGTGCAACATTCCAGACGCTTTACTAACACTCTCCCCACTTGGAGAGTCAATGCCTTTAACCTCCTGTTTGGCCCAGTTTGCAATTTCTGTGGAAAATGAACAGGAATAGGGAGAACCAATGAGAGACTAGGTGGAGGTGTCTGGACGGGCACATTTAACTCTCATTTTCCACCAGGAAGAGGAATTAACCAACGGGTCAGCGTGCCCTGCCAGAAGCAGATTAGGGCCTGAAGCAGTCTTGCGGGTTTGCGGCCAGCTCACAAGAAAGCAAGTTGAAGAAAGGAGCTCAGGGGCCCTGTAATTCACAAACCTGCAGAGTTATAAATGACAGATAACGTCCAAAAATATATTGAAGTAAGGCTGTGAAGAGGACTTGAAAGCAGGGCAGAATTGCAGGAAACCGATTTCAGGAGGTAGACTGGATTTGCATTTAAAGCATAGGAAAAGAGGCAGAACATCGACAATGATGCACTTGGCAACAAAGGGCGTATGAGTTTGTTCCTGAATATATTCAGGAAAAAACACATACGCCCTTTTTGGCCAACCAAGCAAGCTTGCAATGGAAATCCGAACTACTATGAAGTGTCACTTCCCCCCGGTCTAAAGGGCCATCTGAGAAAAGTGTAAAATCCAGAAAGACAAGACCGGCCATGGGGAAAAAGGAGCCTTGTTATGCTGATGGGCGGGATGTACATTGCCAACAGCCACTCTGGAGAAGTGTATGGTGTTTCCTGATACATCTGAAAAACAAAGCAACAGAGTCTAGGGCATTTCCACTTATGGTCCTATAGCTTAGGGAAATTAAAATAAAAAAGACACAGCCACCCCAAAATTTACAACGGCTCTGTTTACAGGAGCCTCTTCTACAGTACAAGTTAAATATCCCAGAGAACAAATAATTGATAAAGAAGTTGCGGTACTTATGTACAACAGAATACCACTCAGCAATGAAATCTGTGTCACCAGGCCTGTACCAGCATAATGAGTGGATTGAGGCATGATGATTCTAAGTGAAATAAGTCACACAGAAAAAGAAACATCATAAGGTATCACTAATGCACGGAATGTAAACTTGGCTACACATGAACTGAATTACAAAACAGAACAGGGTCTCAAGTTTAGAAAACCAACTTATGCTTGCTTAAGGGGAAAGGTGAGTTGGGGTGCTGCATAAAACCAGAGTTTGAAATTAGCACAGATACCGTTCCATAAGCCAAATATGTAATAGACAAGACCTACCCCTTGCTCAACGAAATGGACTCAACAATGAGGTATCACCTCACACCTGTTAGAATGGGCATCATCTGAAAATCTACAAACAACAAATGCTGGAAAGGGTGTGGAGAAATGGAAGCCTCTTCCACTATTGTTGGGAATATAAATTGATACAGTCACTATGGAGAACAATATGGAGTTTCTTAAGAAACTGATAATAGAATTACCATATGATACAGCAATCCCAGGACTGGACATATACCCAGACAAAACCATAAATCAAAAAGAGACATTCACCGCAATGTTCATTGCATCACTATTTACAATATCGAGGTAATGGAAGCAACCTAAATGCCCACAGACAGACGAATGCATAAAGATGTGGTACATATATAAAATGGAATATTACTAAGCCATGAAAGGAATGAAATTGGGTCATTTGTAGAGACGTCGATGGATCTAGAGACTGTCATACAGAGTGAAGTAAGTCAGAAAGAGAAAAACAAATCTTGTATATTCATGCATATATGTGGAGCCTAGAAAAACTGTACAGATTAACCGTTTTGCAAGGCATAAATAGAGCAACAGATGTAGACAACAATCGTATGGACAACAAGGGGGGAAAGCTCTTGGAGGGGTGGTGGTGGGAGGAGTTGAGAGATTGGGATTGGCATGTAAACATTTATATGTATAAAATAGATAACCAATGAGAAGCTGCTGTATAAAAATATAAAATAAAATTCAAAATTAAAAAGAAATAAAATTTAAAAAATAAAACAGAAAAAACAATTATTCCCTTCACATACATGTATTTATATGAATAAATTATTTCCATGCTTATATCTGTAAATACAAAAGAGAGGAATAAAATCTACCTTGAACCGAAAACGAAAAAGAGAAAAAAAAACAGAACCCACCAGTTACTCAGAGGAAAACCGTATCAGGGCACTTGCTCCAGTTGTAAACAATTCTGAAGTTGGTCAGTGGTGGGGAATTGTCTCCCATTCAGCCAGCAGCCCCCACACAACAAGCGTCCTCATTGCAAAGCTGGGGCACCGTGCCGAGGCATCTGTGAGTAAACGTGAGCTGAGCCCCAGGCCAGTTGCTGCTGAACTGTTCCCACCCTTCCCAGGTAAAACACCTGAATATATACAAGGACTTGAAAGCCTAGAGGAAGGGCCATGGAGCCACACGAGTGACAGCATGCCAGCTGACTTGGTGCCTGCAGGCCAGCCAGGATGGTCCTGGCCCTGGGTGCTCTTCTGGAAGATTTCCATTTTCCTGCCTGAGATACCCGTCCTGTCCCTGCCCCCACTGCTTTTTTCCTTCCTCACCTCTGCCCAGGGAGAAATTCCAGCAGCAGGTATGGGTGACACATCCTCTTCTTTAGCAGGTGGCAGCCTGGCAACTGCTGCAGAAAGTCCAGCAGAGCCCCACTCACACTGGGCCACCCACAAAGCCGTGGCCTCTCACTCCCTCCCACCAGCCCAGCCCCGAGACTGCTGACAGGGCAGAGAAAATGGCGTCAGGCACAGCTGCAGGGGCTTTTGCTGCCTGGAGTGGTATTTATATTGATCTCAACCCAGACACACCTGGGGAGGGCTGGCCGGCATGGTAAGGCTGCCCAGGTAGCCAATCATCACCCCTCAGGGGCTCACAGTTGCAGAAAATGGAACTTGCTGAACCGGCCAGGTCCAAGGAACAGGTGTGGGCTCCTGAGAGTCAGGATAGACAAGGGGCTGCAGCTTTGGCTTGTTTTCTAATCATTTTATCTGGCCCATGAGTGGGAGACAACTTCAAGAAAACCCTCTCCTAATGAGAGGAACCCAGGAGTCAGGGAGAGGAGGGGTGGGTGGTGGTTGGAGACAGAGGCCTGGTGCCCTGGGTGCAGTGGAAGTCTCTGGAAGACCAGGTGGAGGGAGGCCACACAGAGTGATGCCCAGGGTCACAGACCTGTCGGAGCTGCTGTTTGTTAGTTCAAGTCCTGCTCTGAGGTGCTCTGTGTCAGCTCTGAGCGACAGGTGAGCTGGGGGTGCTCTTCAATGAGGGCTATGTGCACGGTTCCTGTGTGCCCAGCCCTGCCACGGTACCTGCAAGGGTAGCTCTGTATCCTGGGAGGGGCCTGACCATGAGAGCCCCGTGGGCTGGGTTGGGGGTGGGGTACCTGCCCAGGAGAGCTCCATATCCTGGGATTGGCCTGACCACGAGAGCCCCATGGGCTGCTGGGGACCTGGTAAAGGATGTCAGGACAGTCAGTGAAGCCACCGAGGATATACCTCCAGTTGCTCCTGATCCCTACACCCTGCTGGTCATTCTACCAACCACCAGGACATGGTATTCTGTATTAGTCTTCAATGATGCCTTCTTTTGTATTCCATTAGTCCCAGAGTCACAAGAAATTTTGGCTTGTGAGTGGCAGGACTCAACATACAACTAAAACAATACTTCCGGGCCGTCTTGCCCCAAGGGTTCAAAAATTCCCACACCATCTTTGGGGAAAGCTTAGCTAACGACCGAAAAGTTCTACCTCTGGAAAAGGAAACCCTCCTTCAATATGCAGACGACATTCTGATCACCAGCCCTACTAAGGAGGCCTCTGAACTACCAAGCCAATAAAGGATAGAAGTTGTCCAAGAAAAAGCTCAAATATCACAGACTGCGGTGACCTGCCTGGGCTTCATTCTCACACAAGGTCAGAGAAGCCCATCCCAGGAAAGGGAAGAAACCATTTGCAGCCTTATCCCTTTCTAAAACTAGAAGACAGCTTCGGGGTTCCTGGGGAGGCCAGGGTTTGCTGCTTCTGGATCCCTAACTACAGTCTACTAGCTGGGCCTCTATATGAAACACTGAAAGGAAAAGATGATGATCCTTTTGAACAGAATCCAGAAGTGGCCTTTCAAGAATGGAAAGAGCAGTCAATTCAGACCCTTGCCCTGGAACTCCCTAATTGAGCTAAACCCTTTGACCTTTCCATTCCCGGTGAAAGGTGAATCGCCATTGGAGAATTAGTGCAAAAACTGGGACCACTTGAAATGGAACAACGCAAGAATGCCATCCAGGTAGGATAAACTACAGTCACCAAGGGGCTTGGCCCACTGCCACATCTGGCCAAGATACTGGCAGTATCTAAAAACCTGGAAATCAGCAGCCCAAAAGGCCACCTCCCTCCTAAGGGAAAAGGACCCCACGTGGTGATCCTAATCACCAACCATGCCCTGAAGTTGCAGGGTTCGCTCCGTGGGCACACCGACCTCGAGTGAGGAGGCCCTCCAACTCCAACATCCAGAGAGATAACCAGAGGCAACAGGGCACCATGACGACTCATGTGAACATCACTTGACCTGGAGTTTCTCTCATAAAACAACAATAGTGTGTCCCGAAGGAGGAGACTACTGCTTGCAGGACTTCCTGCACCCGGAGGGGAGCTAATAATCTTGGCGGGGGAACCGTATATCACACTGTCACCATAGAAAAGCCTACAGACACCGTGATGATGGTGGCCAATAAGACCAGCTGGACTCCTGTTTACTTCAAAAGGCTGTTGACTCAGTGGCCATCATGGTCCTTGATCACCACTGACCCTGGACTGTCTGGGAGTTGAGCGGGCAGGGCTCTGACACCTGGTGCTGTTTTTATGTTAATTCAGGGGCCTAATTGAAGAAAGAGCAGACTACTGGTCAGAGCATCTAGGCTGGCAGAAACGGTCAGCCTAAGGTGGCCGAACAAATGTGGGGCGGGGTGAAACCGGCCCCCACAGCGTCTCTGCACATCTCTTTCCTGGACCCTTAAAGGTCATTAGAATCTATAACACTTCCAATGCTGGTGCTCAGGCGGACGAGCAGGGAGGCAGGGGTCCTGGGGCCAATCAACGTCACCTGGAGGCTGCTGGGGAGAAGTTCTGACCCTCGTCCCCTGGTATGAGGGCTCCCAACTCAGCACTCAGCAGTTACAGAAGAAGGGTCTGCACCCTCAGCACTCCAAGAATGAGGAACGGGACAAAAGGCAGAGGAGGGGTTTGTCCCCAGCAAAGCCCATTAAAAATCCCTGGGAGATAAAAATAGAATCTGGGCAATAAAGTCAAGTCTGACCTTTTTTATCCTTTGTGCTTTGTCTAATTTCACGTGCTCCTAGGGTCCCGCATGCAGAGGTTCCACACCCGGCACTTCAGACCAGATTTCCTGGTGCAGAATGGCTGGGTCGACACCTCAGCTCCTGGGGCCCAGTGCAGACTCCGAGATATAGAGCCTGAGCTGCAGCCAACCCGGCCCTTGAGAGCTCCGCCCCCTCCCTCCCACTGACTCTGACAGGATCTCTACACAGCAGCCCAGCCCACAGCCCACGGGGTAGTGCATGCTCTCACCTCTCCATTCTCTGATGAAAATATAAAGTTTCCTTTGCTTGGGAACCAAACTCAGTCTCGATCTGTTGGCCCCAATGACACTGGGCAGGGGGACCCTTGTTGGGGTCCACTCTGGAGGATCAGTAACAGAAATTGAGACTATTGTAACTTCAATGAACAGATGTGTGAGCCAAACTGTAGTTAACATAGAACAGTTTATAAGGCTCGGGTAAAATAAGATGTTTCTAACACTTCCATTTGATATTTCCATCACTTTATTATAAGCAAGTTCAGTGAGAAGGTTTGTCCTATTTGTCAGGTCAATATTAGAGAAATGAAGTGATTTCTTTCCAAGGATGTACATCTAATAATCTTGGTTAAAGCTTCAATCTTGTTTTAAATGCTTTTCCATTGAAAATGATACCTCTCTTTCAGCTCCCCCATTTCTGAGAAGTATAAAATCTTATAATTTATTATTACCAAAGGGGAAAGGTGGGAGGAGGGATAAATTAACAGTTTGGAATTAACACATACACACTGCTATGTATAAAATAGATCATCAACAAGGAACTACTGTATAGCACAGGGAACTACACTCAATATTGTGCAATAACCTATAAGGGGAAATAATCGGAAAAAGAATAGATATTTTTATTGACATCATCTATCAATGACAGTTAAAGTGTAACCTAAGGGAAGCTGGTGGTGAGTGCTTCTGACCCTGAAGACTTCAGTCATCTAAAGTTTGGACTCTGCCTACTTCCCAAGGCCCTTAATGAACATATGTGTAGCCGTAGCTTAAAAAACTCCCCAGTTTGGGTTTCGGGGAGACACTGATTTTGAAAAAGCCCTGGTGTTCTCCTTACATGAATGGGACTCTTCCTACTGCTAAAACATGTCTGTCACATCCAGAGGATGGTATACCGTCTGATCGGGAAGAGTTTGGAAAAGGCATCTCATCTCCTCATCTCCTGGTGCTCGGGTTCACCCCTCCAGCGTCTTTACTAACAGTCTCCCCACTTGGAGATGTCAACACTGTCAACATCCTGTTGCGTACAGTTTGGAATTTGTCCAGAGGATGAAGCGGAAGGATGAGGAACAATGAGAGACAAGTCCTAGGTGTTCAGACAGGCACATGTCACTCTAATTTCCAATCAGGAAGATGAATTGACCAAAGGCTAGGGTTGCCCATGGAAACAGTATAGGGCTTGAGGAAATCCCACTGCTTTGTGGCCAGTTCCCATAAACACAAGTTGAACAATGGAACTCAGGGGCAGTAAAATTCACAAAACTGCAGAGTTGAAAATATCTATCACTGAAAAATGTCTTGAGGAAAGTCAGAGAAAAGGATTGGCAAGCAAGGGAGAATGGCAGGAAAGGGATTTGAGGAGGTAGAAAGGACTCGCCATTAAGCACAAGAAAAGGGGCTGAACATTGCCAACATTGCAGTTGGCCAAAAAGGCTGTATGCGTTTTTTTCTGTATATATTCAAGAAAAGGGCATACACTTTTTTAGCCAACCAAACAGGTGGGCACTGGAAATCAATACTACAAAAGATATCACTTCGCATCAGTCAGAAGAGCCATCCTCATAAAGTGTAAACACCAGAAATGCAGGACAGGGCAAGGAGAAGAGGGAGCCCTGTGAGGCTTATAGTGGAAATGTATATTGCCAACGGCCATTCTGGAGAAGTGTATTGTGTTTACTAAAGCATCTAAAAAATGAGCTACAGAGCATAGGGCACTTGCACTCATGGGCGTATATCTTGGGAAAAACAAAAATCGAGAGGACACAGGCACCCCAATGTTTACTGCCTCTCTGTTTAAAAGATCCTCGACTAGGATATAACTTAAATGTCTCTGGAGGGAAAAAATGGATAGAGATGTGGTACTTATGTAGAGTGGAATATTACTCAGCCTGGAAATCAATGAAATATGGCCAGTTGTAACAACTCCGGAGGAGTTACGTATGATCATTCTAAGTGACATAAATATGTAGAAAACACGCGTAAGGCTGCTAAACGGGAAAGGTGGGGAGGGGTGAGGCATCATCCAGGAGGTTGAAATTAGCAAAGATACCATTCCAAATACCAAACTGATAATCAACAAGGCCTACACGGTAGCTAAAAGAACTGCACTCAGCACACTCAAGTCACCGGAAAAGAATATCTATGACTGGTAAGAATCTGAAAAAGAAATTATTGATGTCTCTCTGTATGTGAATCAAGTGGATGTACAGCAGCAAGAAACAGAGCCTTGAAAATCAGCTGTAAACAACATAGTTATAAATTGAAAATAATAAATGACAGAGAGACAGAGAAAACCTCTTACAACTTTTCCTCAGGGACGGTGATGCAACATGGATTGAACACATCTAGACCCACAGCAGGATGAGACATAAGGCTGGAAACTGTTCGCGCTAAGAGAAATGTGAGGTTGGGTGAGGAAATGCACACCCTTTAAAGTAATACTACCTGGTACCCATTCAATGGGTCCCAAATCTGCAGGTTCAAGGAATCTTCCTACAGCTAAAACATGCATGGAAAACCCAGAGGACTGTACACCATGTGATCGGGAGATGTGTCTAAAATGCACCTCATTTATCCTCTCCTGGTGCTCCTGTTCATCATTCCAGCCACGTTACTTAGAATCTCCCCACTTAGAGAATCAGCACATTTAAACTTCTGTTTCACACATTTTGCAAATTGTGAGGAGGATGAACGGGAACAGGGGGAACCAATGAGAGAATAGTTGTAGGGGTTTGGACGGGCACATGTCACTCTAATTTCCCATTAAGAATAAGAATTTAAAAAAGGCTCAGCCTGCCTCGCCGGAGCCAAAATAGGGCCTGAAGCAATCCTGCGGTTTTGAGGCCAGCTCACAAAAGAGCAACTTAAAAAATGGAGCTCAGGGTCACTGCAATTCACAAACCTGCAGAGTTATAAATGAAAACTAACGTCCAAAAATATGTTGAGGTAAGGCAAAGAAGAGGATCTGAATGCAAGACAGAATTGCAAGAAACAGATTTCAAGAGATAGATTGGACTCGCCTTTAAAGCACATGAAAAGCGGCAGAATTTCGACAATGATGCAGTTGGCCCAAAAGGGAGTATGCGTTTTTTCCTGAATATATCCAGGAAAAAACGCATACGCACTTTATGGGCAACCAAGCAAGCAAGCAATGCAAATGTGCACAACAAAGAAGTCTCATTTCCCACCGGTCAAAAGGGCCATCCGAAAAAATTGTAAAAACCAGAAATGCAGGACAGGCCATGGAGAACAGGGAGCCTTTATACGCTGATGGACAGTGTGTGAACTGCCGAGAGCCACTCTGGAGAAGTGTATGGTGGTTCCTAAATCATCTAAAAAACAGAGCGACAGAGCATAGGGCACTTCCAATCACGGGAGTATATCTAGGGAAGTCTAAAAATCAACAAGACACAAGCACACCACAGTTTAGGGCTACTCTGTTTACAAGAACCTCAACTTCAGTACACCTTAAATATCCCAGGAAAGAGAACAATGGATAAAGAAAATGTGGTACTTATGTACAATGGAATATCTCTTCACCATGAAATCAATGTAATAAGGCTAGTAGAAGGATAAAGAGTGGATTGAGGTCCGATAATACTACTTGAAATAAGTCAAACAGAAAAAGAAACATATCATAAGATATCACTTATAGAGGGAGGATAAATATGGCTGCACAAAAAATGAATTACAAAACAGAACAGTGTCTCACATTTAGAAAACACACTTATGTCAGCTTAAGGGGAAAGGAGAGGTGGGGTGATGCATAAAACCAGAGTTTGAAATTAGCACAGATACCGTTCAATAAACCAAATAGGTATCAGACAAGATCTACACCTTGCTCAATGAACTGGCCTCAACACACCCTATAAACCACAGAGAAATATATCTGAGTAATAAGAATCTTAAAACCCATGTATTGATATATCTCCATAAGGGAATCAAGTGTGAGCAGAGCAGCACAAACACAGCAGTGAAAATGAGCTAAACCCCATTATAGAAATAAATTTTAAAACCAAAACGCAGAAACAATGAAAGAGAGAAAAATTCTTACAAAATTCGCTCAGGGGCTGTGATGCAACCTGGAATGACCACATATAAACCCACAGCTGGATAAGACATAAGGCTGGACACTTGGGGCTGAAAGGATTGGTGAGCTTTGGTGAGCAAGTGCCGAAAGTTTAATGCAATACTTCATGCTACTTATTCCAAGGGTCCCAACACTCCAAGTTGAAGGGAATCTTCCTACAGCTAAACCATGCATGGGAAATCCAGTGGATGGTATACCATATGATCGGGAAAGGTTTCTAAAATGGACCTCATTTTCCTCTCCTGGGGCTCCGGATCAACATTCCAGCCACTTTACTAACAACATCTCCACATGGAGAGTCAATGCCTTTAACTTCCGATATCGCACAGTCTGCAGTTAGTGCAGAGGATGAATGGGAATAGGGGGAACCAGTGAGAAAATAGCTGTAGCGGTTTCAATGGGCCCATGTCACTCTAATTTCACATCAGGAAGAAGAATTAACCAAAGGCAGAGCAAGGCGCCCCAGAAGAAGAATAGGGCCTGAAGAAATCCTGTGGATATGAGGCAAGATCACAAAAATAAGAGCTGAAAAATGGAGCTAAGGGCCACTGCAATTCAAAAACCTGCAGAGTTATAAAGGCCAACAATTTTCCAAAAGTATATTGAGGTAAGGCTATGAAGAGGCACTGAGAGCAAGGCAGAACTGCAGGAAACCGATTTCAGGAGGTAGACTGGAATTGCACTGAAAACATATGAAAAGACTCAGAACGTCGACAATGATGCACTTGGCCAAAAAGGGCGTATGCGTTTTTTCCTGAATATATTCAGGAAGAATCGCATACGCCCTTTCTGGCCAACCAAGCAAGCTCGCAAAGGAAATCTGCACTACAATGAAGTCTCACTGCCCCCCGGTCAAAGGGCCTTCTGAAAAAAGTGTAAAATCCAGAAAGGCAGGACAGGCCATGGAGAACTGGGAGTCTTGTTATGTTGATGGGCGAGATGTAAATTGCAAACAGCCACTCTGGAGAAGTGTATGGTGTATCCTGAAACATCCAAAAAACTAAGCAACAGAGCCTAGGGCACTTCCACTTATGGTCCTATAGCTTAGGGAAATTAAAATCAAAAAGACACAGCCACCCCAAAGTTTGGGATGGCTCTGTTTACAAGAACCTCGTTTACAGTACAAGTTCAATATCGCAAAAAGCGAAAAATGGATAAACAAGTTGTGGTACTTACGTACAATGCAATATCACTCAGCAATTAAATCTATGTCATCAGGCCCATAGCAGCATAATGAGTGGATTCAGGTACGATGATTCTAAGTGTAATAAGTCACACAGAAAAAGAAACATCATAAGATATCACTAATACACGGAATGTAAACTTGGCTACACAGGAACTGAATTACAAAACAGAACAGAGTCTAAAATGTAGAAAACCAACTTATGCTTGCTTAAGGGGAAAGGTGAGTTGGGGTGCTGCATAAAACCAGAGATTGAAATTAGCACAGATACCACTCCATAAGCCAAATATGTAATAGACAAGAGCTACTCCTTGCTCAACGAATTGGACTCAACACCCCATATTAAATGCCTAACGATATACCTGTCTAGTAAGAATCTTAAAACCTATGGATTTATATGTCTCCGAAAGAGAATCAAGTGTGTGTACAGCGGCATAAACACAGCAGTGATAGGATTGGTGAGGTTCGGTGAGCAAATGCAGACCCTTTGAAGTCATATTGCATGGTACCCATTACATGGGTCTCAACTCTCTAGGTTTAAGGGATTCTTCCTTCAGCTAAAACATGCATGTGGAACCCAGAGTATGATCCACCATGTGATCGGGAAATGTATTCAAAGGTGTCTCAGTTTTCGTCCCCTGGTACTCGGGTGCGACATTCCAGACGCTTTACTAACACTCTCCCCACTTGGAGAGTCAGTGCCTTTAACCTCCTGTTTGGCCCAGTTTGCAATTTCTGTGGAAGATGAACAGGAAGATGGAGAACCAAGGAGAGACTAGCTGGAGGTGTCTGTATGGGCAAATTTAACTCTCATTTCCCACCAGGAAGAGGAATTAACCAAAGGCTCAGCATGCCATGCCGGAACCAAACTAGGGCCTGAAGCAATCCTGCACTGTTGCGGCCAGCTCACAAGAAAGCGAGTTGAAGAAAGGAGCTCAGGGACACTGTAATTCACAAACCTGCAGAGTTATAAATGACAGCGATCGTCCAAAATATATTGAAGTAAGGCTGCCAAGAGGACTTGAAAGCGGGGCAGAATTGCAGGAAACCAATTTCAGGAGGTAGACTGGAATTGCATGTAAAGCATAGGAAAAGAGGCAGAACGTCCACAATGATGCACTTGGCCAAAAAGGGCGTATGCGTTTTTTCCTGAATATATTCAGGAAAAAACGCATACGCCCTTTTTGGCCAACCAAGCAAGCTTGCAAAGGAAATCTGCACTACAATGAAGTCTCACTGCCCCCCGGTCAAAAGGGCCATCTGAAAAAAGTGTACAATCCAGAAAGGCAGGACAGGCCATGGAGAACATGGAGCCTTGTTATGCTGATGGGCGGGATGTAAATTGCCAGCAGCCACTCTGGAGAAGTGTATGGTGTTTCCTGAAACATCCAAAAAACAAAGCAACAGAGCCTAGGGCACTTCCACTTATGGTCCTATAGCTTAGGGAAATTAAAATCAAAAAGACACAGCCACCCCAATGTTTGGGAAGGCTCTGTATACAAGAACCTCGTTTACGGTACAAGTTCAATATCAGAGAAAGCAAAAAATGGATAAAGAAGTTGTGGTACTTACGTACAATGCAATATCACACAGCAATGAAATCTATGTCATCAGGCCCGTAGCAGCATAATGAGTGGATTCAGGTATGATGATTCTAAGTGAAATAAGTCACACAGAAAAAGAAACATCATAAGGTATCACTACTACACGGAATGTAAACTTGGCTACACAGGAACTGGATTACAAAACAGAACAGGGTCTCAAATTTAGAAAACCAACTTTTGCTTGCTTAAGGGGAAAGGTGAGTTGGGGTGCTGCCTAAAACCAGAGATTGAAATGAGCACAGATAAAGTTCCTTAAGCCAAATATGGAATAGACAAGAACTACTCCTTGCTCAACGAAATGGACTCAACACCCCATATTAAACGCCTAAGAATGTACCTGACTAGTAAGTATCTTAAAACCTATGGATTGTTATGTCTCTGAAAGAAAATCAAGCGTGTGTACAGGGGCATAAACGCAGCAGTGATAGGATTGGAGAGGTTCGGTGAGCAAATGAAGACCCTTTGAAGTCATATTGCATGGTACCCATTCCATGGGTCTCAACTCTCAAGGTTTAATGGATTCTTCCTTCAGCTAAAACTTGCATGTGGAACCCAGAGTATGATCCACCGTGTGATCGGGAAACGTGTTCAAATGTGTCTCAGTTTTTGTCCCCTGGTACTCGGGTGCAACATTCCAGACGCTTTACTAACACTCTCCCCACTTGGAGAGTCGGTGCCTTTAACCTCCTGTTTGGCCCAGTTTGCAATTTCTGCGGAAGATGAACAGGAAGAGGGAGAATCAAGGAGAGACTAGCTGGAGGTGTCCGGACGGGCAAATTTAACTCTCATTTTCCACCAGGAAGAGGAATTAACCAAAGGCTCAGCGTGCCATGCCGGAAGCACACTAGGGCCTGAAGCAATCCTGCGGTGTTGCGGCCAGCTCACAAGAAAGCGAGTTGAAGAAAGGAGCTCAGGGGCACTGTAATTCACAAACCTGCAGAGTTATAAATGACAGCTATCGTCCTAAAATATATTGAAGGAAGGCTGCCAAGAGGAGTTGAAAGCGGGGCAGAATTGCAGGAAACCGATCTCAGGAGGTAGACTGGAATTGCATGTAAAGCATAGGAAAAGAGGCAGAAGGTCCACAATGATGCACTTGGCCTAAAAGGGCGTATGCGTTTTTTCCTCAGGAAAAAACGCATACGCCCTTTTTGGCCAACCAAGCAAGCTTGCAAAGGAAATCTGCACTACAATGAAGTCTCACTTCCCCCCGGTCAAAAGGGCCATCTGAAAAAAGTGTAAAATCCAGAAAGGCAGGACAGGCCATGGAGAACTGGGAGCCTTGTTATGCTGATGGGCGGGATGTAAATTGCCAACAGCCACTCAGGAGAGGTGTATGGTGTTTCCTGAAACATCTAAAGAACAAAGCAACAGAGCCTAGGGCACTTCCACTTATGGTCCTATAGCTTAGGGAAATTAAAATCAAAAAGATACAGCCACCCCAAGGTTTGGGACGGCTCTGTTTACAAGAACCTCGTTTACGGTACAAGTTCAATATCGCAGAAAGTGAAAAATGGATAAAGAAGTTGTGGTACTTACGTACAATGCAATATCACTCAGCAATGAAATCTATGTCATCAGGCCCGTAGCAGCATAATGAGTGGATTCAGGTATGATGATTCTAACTGAAATAAGTCACACAGAAAAAGAAACATCATAAGATATCACTAATACACGGGATGTAAACTTGGCTACACAGGAACTGGATTACAAAACAGAACAGGGTCTCAAATTTAGAAAACCAACTTATGCTTGCTTAAGGGGAAAGGTGAGTTGGGGTGCTGCATAAAACCAGAGATTGAAATGAGCACAGATAAAGTTCCTTAAGCCAAATATGGAATAGACAAGAACTACTCCTTGCTCAACGAAATGGACTCAACACCCCATATTAAACGCCTAAGAATGTACCTGACTAGTAAGTATCTTAAAACCTATGGATTGCTATGTGTCTGAAAGAAAATCAAGCGTGTGTACAGGGGCATAAACGCAGCAGTGATAGGATTGGAGAGTTTCGGTGAGCAAATGAAGACCCTTTGAAGTCATATTGCATGGTACCCATTCCACGGGTCTCAACTCTCCAGGTTTAAGGGATTCTTCCTTCAGCTAAAACATGCACGTGGAACCCAGAGTATGATCAACCGTGTGATCGGGAGACGTGTTCCAATATGTCTCAGTTCTCGTCCCCTGGTACTCGGGTGCAACATTCCAGACGCTTTACTAACACTCTCCCGACTTGGAGAGTCAGTGCCTTTAACCTCCTGTTTGGCCCAGTTTGCAATTTCTGCGGAAGATGAACAGGAATAGGGAGAACCAATGAGAGACTAGCTGGAGGTGTCTGGACGGGCAAATTTAACTCTCATTTCCCACCAGGAAGAGGAATTAACCAAAGGCTCAGCGTGCCGTGCCGGAACCAGATTAGGGCCTGAAGCAATCCTGCGGTGTTGCGGCCAGCTCACAAGAAAGCGAGTTGAAGAAAGGAGCTCAGGGGCACTGTAATTCACAAACCTGCAGAGTTATAAATGACAGCTATCGTCCAAAAATATACTGAAGTAAGGCTGCCAAGAGGACTTGAAAGCGGGGCAGAATTGCAGGAAACCGATTTCAGGAGGTAGACTGGAATTGCATTTAAAGCATAGGAAAAGAGGCAGAACGTCCACAATGATGCACTTGGCCAAAAAGGGCGTATGCGTTTTTTCCTGAATATATTCAGGAAAAAACGCATACGCCCTTTTTGGCCAACCAAGCAAGCTTGCAAAGGAAATCTGCACTACAATGAAGTCTCACTTCCCCCCGGTCAAAAGGGCCATCTGAAAAAAGTGTAAAATCCAGAAAGGCAGGACAGGCCATGGAGAACTGGGAGCCCTGTTATGCTGATGGGCGGGATGTAAATTGCCAACAGCCACTCGGGAGAGGTGTATGGTGTTTCCTGAAACATCTAAAAAACAAAGCAACAGAGCCTAGGGCACTTCCACTTATGGTCCTATAGCTTAGGGAAATTAAAATCAAAAAGACACAGCCACCCCAAAGTTTGGGACGGCTCTGTTTACAAGAACCTCGTTTACGGTACAAGTTCAATATCGCAGAAAGTGAAAAATGGATAAAGAAGTTGTGGTACTTACGTACAATGCCAGATCACTCAGCAATGAAATCTATGTCATCAGGCCCGTAGCAGCATAATGAGTGGATTCAGGTATGATGATTCTAACTGAAATAAGTCACACAGAAAAAGAAACATCATAAGATATCACTAATACACGGGATGTAAACTTGGCTACACAGGAACTGGATTACAAAACAGAACAGGGTCTCAAATTTAGAAAACCAACTTATGCTTGCTTAAGGGGAAAGGTGAGTTGGGGTGCTGCATAAAACCAGAGATTGAAATGAGCACAGATAAAGTTCCTTAAGCCAAATATGGAATAGACAAGAACTACTCCTTGCTCAACGAAATGGACTCAACACCCCATATTAAACGCCTAAGAATGTACCTGACTAGTAAGTATCTTAAATCCTATGCACTGCTATGTCTCTGAAAGAAAATCAAGCGTGTGTACAGGGGCATAAACGCAGCAGTGATAGGATTGGAGAGGTTCGGTGAGCAAATGAAGACCCTTTGAAGTCATATTGCATGGTACCCATTCCACGGGTCTCAACTCTCCAGGTTTAAGGGATTCTTCCTTCAGCTAAAACATGCACGTGGAACCCAGAGTATGATCAACCGTGTGATCGGGAGACGTGTTCCAATATGTCTCAGTTCTCGTCCCCTGGTACTCGGGTGCAACATTCCAGACGCTTTACTAACACTCTCCCGACTTGGAGAGTCAGTGCCTTTAACCTCCTGTTTGGCCCAGTTTGCAATTTCTGCGGAAGATGAACAGGAATAGGGAGAACCAATGAGAGACTAGCTGGAGGTGTCTGGACGGGCAAATTTAACTCTCATTTCCCACCAGGAAGAGGAATTAACCAAAAGCTCAGCGTGCCGTGCCGGAACCAGATTAGGGCCTGAAGCAATCCTGCGGTGTTGCGGCCAGCTCACAAGAAAGCGAGTTGAAGAAAGGAGCTCAGGGGCACTGTAATTCACAAACCTGCAGAGTTATAAATGACAGCTATCGTCCAAAAATATACTGAAGTAAGGCTGCCAAGAGGACTTGAAAGCGGGGCAGAATTGCAGGAAACCGATTTCAGGAGGTAGACTGGAATTGCATTTAAAGCATAGGAAAAGAGGCAGAACGTCCGCAATGATGCACTTGGCCAAAAAGGGCGTATGCGTTTTTTCCTGAATATATTCAGGAAAAAACGCATACGCCCTTTTTGGCCAACCAAGCAAGCTTGCAAAGGAAATCTGCACTACAATGAAGTCTCACTTCCCCCCGGTCAAAAGGGCCATCTGAAAAAAGTGTAAAATCCAGAAAGGCAGGACAGGCCATGGAGAACTGGGAGCCTTGTTATGCTGATGGGCGGGATGTAAATTGCCAAGAGCCACTCGGGAGAGGTGTATGGTGTTTCCTGAAACATCTAAAAAACAAAGCAACAGAGCCTAGGGCACTTCCACTTATGGTCCTATAGCTTAGGGAAATTAAAATCAAAAAGACACAGCCACCCCAAAGTTTGGGACGGCTCTGTTTACAAGAACCTCGTTTACGGTACAAGTTCAATATCGCAGAAAGTGAAAAATGGATAAAGAAGTTGTGGTACTTACGTACAATGCAATATCACTCAGCAATGAAATCTATGTCATCAGGCCCGTAGCAGCATAATGAGTGGATTCAGGTATGATGATTCTAACTGAAATAAGTCACACAGAAAAAGAAACATCATAAGATATCACTAATACACGGGATGTAAACTTGGCTACACAGGAACTGGATTACAAAACAGAACAGGGTCTCAAATTTAGAAAACCAACTTATGCTTGCTTAAGGGGAAAGGTGAGTTGGGGTGCTGCATAAAACCAGAGATTGAAATGAGCACAGATAAAGTTCCTTAAGCCAAATATGGAATAGACAAGAACTACTCCTTGCTCAACGAAATGGACTCAACACCCCATATTAAACGCCTAAGAATGTACCTGACTAGTAAGTATCTTAAAACCTATGGATTGCTATGTCTCTGAAAGAAAATCAAGTGTGTGTACAGGGGCATAAACGCAGCAGTGATAGGATTGGAGAGGTTCGGTGAGCAAATGAAGACCCTTTGAAGTCATATTGCATGGTACCCATTCCACGGGTCTCAACTCTCCAGGTTTAAGGGATTCTTCCTTCAGCTAAAACATGCACGTGGAACCCAGAGTATGATCAACCGTGTGATCGGGAGACGTGTTCCAATATGTCTCAGTTCTCGTCCCCTGGTACTCGGGTGCAACATTCCAGACGCTTTACTAACACTCTCCCGACTTGGAGAGTCAGTGCCTTTAACCTCCTGTTTGGCCCAGTTTGCAATTTCTGCGGAAGATGAACAGGAATAGGGAGAACCAATGAGAGACTAGCTGGAGGTGTCTGGACGGGCAAATTTAACTCTCATTTCCCACCAGGAAGAGGAATTAACCAAAGGCTCAGCGTGCCGTGCCGGAACCAGATTAGGGCCTGAAGCAATCCTGCGGTGTTGCGGCCAGCTCACAAGCAAGCGAGTTGAAGAAAGGAGCTCAGGGGCACTGTAATTCACAAACCTGCAGAGTTATAAATGACAGCTATCGTCCAAAAATATACTGAAGTAAGGCTGCCAAGAGGACTTGAAAGCGGGGCAGAATTGCAGGAAACCGATTTCAGGAGGTAGACTGGAATTGCATTTAAAGCATAGGAAAAGAGGCAGAACGTCCACAATGATGCACTTGGCCAAAAAGGGCGTATGCGTTTTTTCCTGAATATATTCAGGAAAAAACGCATATGCCCTTTTTGGCCAACCAAGCAAGCTTGCAAAGGAAATCTGCACTACAATGAAGTCTCACTTCCCCCCGGTCAAAAGGGCCATCTGAAAAAAGTGTAAAATCCAGAAAGGCAGGACAGGCCATGGAGAACTGGGAGCCTTGTTATGCTGATGGGCGGGATGTAAATTGCCAGCAGCCACTCTGGAGAAGTGTATGGTGTTTCCTGAAACATCCAAAAAACAAAGCAACAGAGCCTAGGGCACTTCCACTTATGGTCCTATAGCTTAGGGAAATTAAAATCAAAAAGACACAGCCACCCCAAAGTTTGGGACGGCTCTGTTTACAAGAACCTCGTTTACGGTACAAGTTCAATATCGCAGAAAGTGAAAAATGGATAAAGAAGTTGTGGTACTTACGTACAATGCCAGATCACTCAGCAATGAAATCTATGTCATCAGGCCCGTAGCAGCATAATGAGTGGATTCAGGTATGATGATTCTAACTGAAATAAGTCACAGAGAAAAAGAAACATCATAAGATATCACTAATACACGGGATGTAAACTTGGCTACACAGGAACTGGATTACAAAACAGAACAGGGTCTCAAATTTAGAAAACCAACTTATGCTTGCTTAAGGGGAAAGGTGAGTTGGGGTGCTGCATCAAACCAGAGATTGAAATGAGCACAGATAAAGTTCCTTAAGCCAAATATGGAATAGACAAGAACTACTCCTTGCTCAACGAAATGGACTCAACACCCCATATTAAACGCCTAAGAATGTACCTGACTAGTAAGTATCTTAAAACCTATGCACTGCTATGTCTCTGAAAGAAAATCAAGCGTGTGTACAGGGGCATAAACGCAGCAGTGATAGGATTGGAGAGGTTCGGTGAGCAAATGAAGACCCTTTGAAGTCATATTGCATGGTACCCATTCCACGGGTCTCAACTCTCCAGGTTTAAGGGATTCTTCCTTCAGCTAAAACATGCACGTGGAACCCAGAGTATGATCAACCGTGTGATCGGGAGACGTGTTCCAATATGTCTCAGTTCTCGTCCCCTGGTACTCGGGTGCAACATTCCAGACGCTTTACTAACACTCTCCCGACTTGGAGAGTCAGTGCCTTTAACCTCCTGTTTGGCCCAGTTTGCAATTTCTGCGGAAGATGAACAGGAATAGGGAGAACCAATGAGAGACTAGCTGGAGGTGTCTGGACGGGCAAATTTAACTCTCATTTCCCACCAGGAAGAGGAATTAACCAAAAGCTCAGCGTGCTGTGCCGGAAGCAGATTAGGGCCTGAAGCAATCCTGCGGTGTTGCGGCCAGCTCACAAGAAAGCGAGTTGAAGAAAGGAGCTCAGGGGCACTGTAATTCACAAACCTGCAGAGTTATAAATGACAGCTATCGTCCAAAAATATACTGAAGTAAGGCTGCCAAGAGGACTTGAAAGCGGGGCAGAATTGCAGGAAACCGATTTCAGGAGGTAGACTGGAATTGCATTTAAAGCATAGGAAAAGAGGCAGAACGTCCACAATGATGCACTTGGCCAAAAAGGGCGTATGCGTTTTTTCCTGAATATATTCAGGAAAAAACGCATACGCCCTTTTTGGCCAACCAAGCAAGCTTGCAAAGGAAATCTGCACTACAATGAAGTCTCACTTCCCCCCGGTCAAAAGGGCCATCTGAAAAAAGTGTAAAATCCAGAAAGGCAGGACAGGCCATGGAGAACTGGGAGCCTTGTTATGCTGATGGGCGGGATGTAAATTGCCAACAGCCACTATGGAGAGGTGTATGGTGTTTCCTGAAACATCCAAAAAACAAAGCAACAGAGCCTAGGGCACTTCCACTTATGGTCCTATAGCTTAGGGAAATTAAAATCAAAAAGACACAGCCACCCCAAAGTTTGGGACGGCTCTGTTTACAAGAACCTCGTTTACGGTACAAGTTCAATATCGCAGAAAGTGAAAAATGGATAAAGAAGTTGTGGTACTTACGTACAATGCAATATCACTCAGCAATGAAATCTATGTCATCAGGCCCATAGCAGCATAATGAGTGGATTCAGGTATGATGATTCTAACTGAAATAAGTCACACAGAAAAAGAAACATCATAAGATATCACTAATACACGGGATGTAAACTTGGCTACACAGGAACTGGATTACAAAACAGAACAGGGTCTCAAATTTAGAAAACCAACTTATGCTTGCTTAAGGGGAAAGGTGAGTTGGGGTGCTGCATCAAACCAGAGATTGAAATGAGCACAGATAAAGTTCCTTAAGCCAAATATAGAATAGACAAGAACTACTCCTTGCTCAATGAAATGGACTCAACACCCCATATTAAACGCCTAAGAATGTACCTGACTAGTAAGTATCTTAAAACCTATGGATTGCTATGTCTCTGAAAGAAAATCAAGCGTGTGTACAGGGGCATAAACGCAGCAGTGATAGGATTGGAGAGGTTCGGTGAGCAAATGAAGACCCTTTGAAGTCATATTGCATGGTACCCATTCCACGGGTCTCAACTCTCCAGGTTTAAGGGATTCTTCCTTCAGCTAAAACATGCACGTGGAACCCAGAGTATGATCAACCGTGTGATCGGGAGACATGTTCCAATATGTCTCAGTTCTCGTCCCCTGGTACTTGGGTGCAACATTCCAGATGCTTTACTAACACTCTCCCGACTTGGAGAGTCAGTGCCTTTAACCTCCTGTTTGGCCCAGTTTGCAATTTTTGTGGAAGATGAACAGGAATAGGGAGAACCAATGAGAGACTAGCTGGAGGTGTCTGGACGGGCAAATTTAACTCTCATTTCCCACCAGGAAGAGGAATTAACCAAAGGCTCAGCGTGCCGTGCCGGAACCAGATTAGGGCCTGAAGCAATCCTGCGGTGTTGCGGCCAGCTCACAAGAAAGCGAGTTGAAGAAAGGAGCTCAGGGGCACTGTAATTCACAAACCTGCAGAGTTATAAATGACAGCTATCGTCCAAAAATATACTGAAGTAAGGCTGCCAAGAGGACTTGAAAGCGGGGCAGAATTGCAGGAAACCGATTTCAGGAGGTAGACTGGAATTGCATTTAAAGCATAGGAAAAGAGGCAGAACGTCCACAATGATGCACTTGGCCAAAAAGGGCGTATGCGTTTTTTCCTGAATATATTCAGGAAAAAACGCATACGCCCTTTTTGGCCAACCAAGCAAGCTTGCAAAGGAAATCTGCACTACAATGAAGTCTCACTTCCCCCCGGTCAAAAGGGCCATCTGAAAAAAGTGTAAAATCCAGAAAGGCAGGACAGGCCATGGAGAACTGGGAGCCTTGTTATGCTGATGGGCGGGATGTAAATTGCCAAGAGCCACTCGGGAGAGGTGTATGGTGTTTCCTGAAACATCTAAAAAACAAAGCAACAGAGCCTAGGGCACTTCCACTTATGGTCCTATAGCTTAGGGAAATTAAAATCAAAAAGACACAGCCACCCCAAAGTTTGGGACGGCTCTGTTTACAAGAACCTCGTTTACGGTACAAGTTCAATATCGCAGAAAGTGAAAAATGGATAAAGAAGTTGTGGTACTTACGTACAATGCAATATCACTCAGCAATGAAATCTATGTCATCAGGCCCGTAGCAGCATAATGAGTGGATTCAGGTATGATGATTCTAACTGAAATAAGTCACAGAGAAAAAGAAACATCATAAGATATCACTAATACACGGGATGTAAACTTGGCTACACAGGAACTGGATTACAAAACAGAACAGGGTCTCAAATTTAGAAAACCAACTTATGCTTGCTTGAGGGGAAAGGTGAGTTGGGGTGCTGCATACAACAAGAGATTGAAATTAGCACAGATACCGTTCCATAAGCCAAATATGTAATAGACAAGAGCTACTCCTTGCTCAACGAAGTGGACTCAACACCCCATATTAAACGCCTAAGAATATACCTGACTAGTAAGAATATTAAAACCTACCGATTTATATGTCTCCAAAAGAGAATCAAGCGTGTGTACGGCGTCATAAACGCAGCAGTGATAGGATTGGTGAGGTTCGGTGAGCAAATGAAGACCCTTTGAAGTCATATTGCATGGTACCCATTCCACGGGTCTCAACTCTCCAGGTTTAAGGGATTCTTCCTTCAGCTAAAACATGCACGTGGAACCCAGAGTATGATCAACCGTGTGATCGGGAGACGTGTTCCAATATGTCTCAGTTCTCGTCCCCTGGTACTCGGGTGCAACATTCCAGACGCTTTACTAACACTCTCCCGACTTGGAGAGTCAGTGCCTTTAACCTCCTGTTTGGCCCAGTTTGCAATTTCTGTGGAAGATGAACAGGAATAGGGAGAACCAATGAGAGACTAGCTGGAGGTGTCTGGACGGGCAAATTTAACTCTCATTTCCCACCAGGAAGAGGAATTAACCAAAGGCTCAGCGTGCCGTGCCGGAACCAGATTAGGGCCTGAAGCAATCCTGCGGTGTTGCGGCCAGCTCACAAGAAAGCGAGTTGAAGAAAGGAGCTCAGGGGCACTGTAATTCACAAACCTGCAGAGTTATAAATGACAGCTATCGTCCAAAAATATACTGAAGTAAGGCTGCCAAGAGGACTTGAAAGCGGGGCAGAATTGCAGGAAACCGATTTCAGGAGGTAGACTGGAATTGCATTTAAAGCATAGGAAAAGAGGCAGAACGTCCACAATGATGCACTTGGCCAAAAAGGGCGTATGCGTTTTTTCCTGAATATATTCAGGAAAAAACGCATACGCCCTTTTTGGCCAACCAAGCAAGCTTGCAAAGGAAATCTGCACTACAATGAAGTCTCACTTCCCCCCGGTCAAAAGGGCCATCTGAAAAAAGTGTAAAATCCAGAAAGGCAGGACAGGCCATGGAGAACTGGGAGCCTTGTTATGCTGATGGGCGGGATGTAAATTGCCAACAGCCACTCGGGAGAGGTGTATGGTGTTTCCTGAAACATCTAAAAAACAAAGCAACAGAGCCTAGGGCACTTCCACTTATGGTCCTATAGCTTAGGGAAATTAAAATCAAAAAGACACAGCCACCCCAAAGTTTGGGACGGCTCTGTTTACAAGAACCTCGTTTACGGTACAAGTTCAATATCGCAGAAAGTGAAAAATGGATAAAGAAGTTGTGGTACTTACGTACAATGCAATATCACTCAGCAATGAAATCTATGTCATCAGGCCCGTAGCAGCATAATGAGTGGATTCAGGTATGATGATTCTAACTGAAATAAGTCACACAGGAAAAGAAACATCATAAGATATCACTAATACACGGGATGTAAACTTGGCTACACAGGAACTGGATTACAAAACAGAACAGGGTCTCAAATTTAGAAAACCAACTTATGCTTGCTTAAGGGGAAAGGTGAGTTGGGGTGCTGCATAAAACCAGAGATTGAAATGAGCACAGATAAAGTTCCTTAAGCGAAATATAGAATAGACAAGAACTACTCCTTGCTCAACGAAATGGACTCAACACCCCATATTAAACGCCTAAGAATGTACCTGACTAGTAAGTATCTTAAAACCTATGGATTGCTATGTCTCTGAAAGAAAATCAAGCGTGTGTACAGGGGCATAAACGCAGCAGTGATAGGATTGGAGAGGTTCGGTGAGCAAATGAAGACCCTTTGAAGTCATATTGCATGGTACCCATTCCACGGGTCTCAACTCTCCAGGTTTAAGGGATTCTTCCTTCAGCTAAAACATGCACGTGGAACCCAGAGTATGATCAACCGTGTGATCGGGAGACGTGTTCCAATATGTCTCAGTTCTCGTCCCCTGGTACTCGGGTGCAACATTCCAGATGCTTTACTAACACTCTCCCGACTTGGAGAGTCAGTGCCTTTAACCTCCTGTTTGGCCCAGTTTGCAATTTCTGTGGAAGATGAACAGGAATAGGGAGAACCAATGAGAGACTAGCTGGAGGTGTCTGGACGGGCAAATTTAACTCTCATTTCCCACCAGGAAGAGGAATTAACCAAAGGCTCAGCGTGCCGTGCCGGAACCAGATTAGGGCCTGAAGCAATCCTGCGGTGTTGCGGCCAGCTCACAAGCAAGCGAGTTGAAGAAAGGAGCTCAGGGGCACTGTAATTCACAAACCTGCAGAGTTATAAATGACAGCTATCGTCCAAAAATATACTGAAGTAAGGCTGCCAAGAGGACTTGAAAGCGGGGCAGAATTGCAGGAAACCGATTTCAGGAGGTAGACTGGAATTGCATTTAAAGCATAGGAAAAGAGGCAGAACGTCCACAATGATGCACTTGGCCAAAAAGGGCGTATGCGTTTTTTCCTGAATATATTCAGGAAAAAACGCATATGCCCTTTTTGGCCAACCAAGCAAGCTTGCAAAGGAAATCTGCACTACAATGAAGTCTCACTTCCCCCCGGTCAAAAGGGCCATCTGAAAAAAGTGTAAAATCCAGAAAGGCAGGACAGGCCATGGAGAACTGGGAGCCTTGTTATGCTGATGGGCGGGATGTAAATTGCCAGCAGCCACTCTGGAGAAGTGTATGGTGTTTCCAGAAACATCCAAAAAACAAAGCAACAGAGCCTAGGGCACTTCCACTTATGGTCCTATAGCTTAGGGAAATTAAAATCAAAAAGACACAGCCACCCCAAAGTTTGGGCTGGCTCTGTTTAAAACAATGTCGTTTACGGTACAAGTTCAATATCACAGAAAGCGAAAAATGGATAAAGAAGTTGTGGTACTTACGTACAATGCAATATCACTCAGCAATGAAATCTATGTCATCAGGCCCGTAGCAGCATAATGAGTGGATTCAGGTACGATGATTCTAAGTGAAATAAGTCACACAGAAAAAGAAACATCATAAGATATCACTACTACACGGAATGTAAACTTGGCTACACAGGGACTGAATTACAAAACAGAACAGGGTCTCAAATGTAGAAAACCAACTTATGCTTGCTTAAGGGGAAAGGTGAGTTGGGTTGCTGCATAAAACTAGAATTTGAAATTAGCACAGATACTGTTACATAAGCCAAATATGTAATAGACAAGAGCTACTCCTTGCTCAATGAAGTGGACTCAACACCCCATATTAAACGCCTAAGAATATACCTGACTAGTAAGAATCTTAAAACCTATGGATTTATATGTCTCCGAAAGAGAATCAAGCGTGTGTACAGCGGCATAAACGCAGCAGTGATAGGACTGGTGAGGTTTGTTGAGCAAATGCAGACCCTTTGAAGTCATATTGCATCGTACCCATTCCATGGGTCTCAACTCTCCATGTTTAAGGGATTCTTCCTTCAGCTAAACATGCATGTGTAACACAGACTATGATCCACCGTGTGATCGGGAAACGTGTTTAAATGTGTCTCAGTTTTCGTCCCCTGGTACTCGGGTGCAACATTCCAGATGCTTTACTAACACTCTCCCCACTTGGAGAGTCAGTGCCTTTAACCTCTTGTTTTGCCCCGTTTGCAATTTCTGCGTAAGATGAACAGGAAGAGGGAGAACCAATGAGAGACTAGGTGGAGGTGTCTGAACGGGCCAATTTAATTCTCATTTCCGACCAGGAAGAGGAATTAACCAAAGGCTCAACATGCCATGCCGGAACCAAACTAGGGCCTGAAGCAATCCTGCGCTGTTGCGGCCAGCTCACAAGAAAGCGAGTTGAAGAAAGGAGCTCAGGGGCACTGTAATTCACAAACCTGCAGGGTTATAAATGACACCTATCGTCCAAAAATATATTGAAGTAATGCTGCCAAGAGGAGTTGAAAGCGGGGCAGAATTGCAGGAAACCGATTTCAGGAGGTAGACTGGAATTGCATGTAAAGCATAGGAAAAGAGGCAGAACGTCCACAATGATGCACTTGGCCAAAAAGGGCGTATGCGTTTTTTCCTGAATATATTCAGGAAAAAACGCATACGCCCTTTTTGGCCAACCAAGCAAGCTTGCAAAGGAAATCTGCACTGCAATGAAGTCTCACTGCCCCCCTGTCAAAAGGGCCATCTGAAAAAAGTGTAAAATCCAGAAAGGCAGGACAGGCCATGGAGAACTGGGAGCCTTGTTATGCTGATGGGCGGGATGTAAATTGCCAGCAGCCACTCTGGAGAAGTGTATGGTGTTTCCTAAAACATCCAAAAAACAAAGCAACAGAGCCTAGGGCACTTCAACTTATGGTCCTATAGCTTAGGAAAATTAAAATCAAAAAGACACAGCCACCCCAAAGTTTGGGCCGGCTCTGTTTACAAGAACCTCGTTTACGGTACAAGTTCAATATCACAGAAAGCGAAAAATGGATAAAGAAGTTGTGGTACTTATGTACAATGCAATATCACTCAGCAATGAAATCTATGTCATCAGTCCCGTAGCAGCATAATGAGTGGATTCAGGTACGATGATTGTAAGTGAAATAAGTCACACAGAAAAAGAAGCATCATAAGATATCACTAATACACGGAATGTAAACTTGGCTACAAAGGAACTGAATTACAAAACAGAACAGGGTCTCAAATGTAGAAAACCAACTTATGCTTGCTTAAGGGGAAAGGTGAGTTGGGGTGCTGCATAAAACCAGAGATTGAAATTAGCACAGATACCGTTCCATAAGCCAAATATGTAATAGACAAGAGCTACTCCTTGCTCAACGAAGTGGACTCAACACCCCATATTAAACGCCTAAGAATATACCTGACTAGTAAGAATCTTAAAACCTATGGATTTATATGTCTCCGAAAGAGAATCAAGCGTGTGTACAGCGGCATAAACGCAGCAGTGATAGGACTGGTGAGGTTCGGTGAGCAAATGCAGACCCTTTGAAGTCATATTGCATGGTACCCATTCCATGGGTCTAAACTCTCCATTTTTAAGGGATTCTTCCTACAGCTAAAACATGCATGTGGAACCCAGAGGATGATCCACCGTGTGATCGGGAAACGTGTTCAAATGTGTCTCAGTTTTCGTCCCCTGGTACTCGGGTGCAACATTCCAGACGCTTTACTAACACTCTCACCACTTGGAGAGTCAGTGCCTTTAACCTCCTGTTTGGCGCAGATTGCAATTTCTGTGGAAAATGAACAGGAATAGGGAGAACCAATGAGAGACTAGGTGGAGGTGTCTGGACGGGCAAATTTAACTCTCATTTCCCACCAGGAAGAGGAATTATCCAAAGGCTCAGCATGCCGTGCCGGAACCAAACTAGGGCCTGAAGCAATCCTGCGGTGTTGAGGCCAGCTCACAAGAAAGCGAGTTGAAGAAAGGAGCTCAGGGGCACTGTAATACACAAACTTTTACAGTTATAAATGACAGCTATCTTCCAAAAATATATTGAAGTAAGGCTGCCAAGAGGATTTGAATGCGGGGCAGAATTGCAGGAACCGATTTCAGGAGGTAGACGGGAATTACATGTAAAGCATAGGAAAAGAGGCAGAACGTCCACAATGATGCACTTGGCCAAAAAGGGCGTAAGCGTTTTCTCCTGAATATATTCAGGAAAAAACGCATACGCCCTTTTTGGCGAACCAAGCAAGCTTGCAAAGGAAGTCTGCACTACAATGAAGTCTCACTGCCCCCTGTTCAAAAGGGACATCTGTAAAAAGTGTAAAATCCAGAAAGGCAGGACAGGCCATGGAGAACTGGGAGCCTTGTTATGCTGATGGGCGGGATGTAAATTGCCTCAGCCACTGTGGAGAAGTGTATGGTGTTTCCTGAAACATCCAAAAAACAAAGCAACAGAGCTGAGGGCACTTGCACTTATGGTCCTATAGCTTAGGGAAATTAAAATCAAAAAAACACAGCAACCCCAAAGTTTGGGACGGCTCTGTTTACAAGAACCTCGTTTACGGTACAAGTTCAATATCACAGAAAGCGAAAAATGGATAAAGAAGTTGTGGTACTTATGTACAATGCAATATCACTCAGCAATGAAATCCATGTCATCAGGCCCATAGCAGCATAATGAGTGGATTCAGGTACGATGATTCTAAGTGAAATAAGTCACACAGAAAAAGAAACATCATAAGATATCACTACTACACGGAATGTAAACTTGGCTACACAAGAACTGAATTACAAAACAGAACAGGGTGTCAAATGTAGAAAACCAACTTATGCTTGCTTAAGGGGAAAGGTGAGTTGGGGTGCTGCATAAAACCAGAGATTGAAATTAGCACAGATACCGTTCCATAAGCCAAATATGTAATAGACAAGAGCTACTCCTTGCTCAACGAAGTGGACTCAACACCCCATATTAAACGCCTAAGAATCTACCTGACTAGTAAGAATCTTAAAACCTATGGATTTATATGTCTCCGAAAGAGAATCAAGCGTGTGTACAGCGGCATAAACGCAGCAGTGATAGGACTGGTGAGGTTCGGTGAGCAAATGCAGACCCTTTGAAGTCATATTGCATGGTACCCATTCCATGGGTCTCAACTCTCCATGTTTAAGGGATTCTTCCTTCAGCTAAAACATGCATGTGGAACCCAGAGTATGATCCACGGTGTGATCGGGAAACGTGTTCAAATGTGTCTCAGTTTTCGTCCCCTGGTACTCGGGTGCAACATTCCAGACGCTTTACTAACACTCTCACCACTTGGAGAGTCAGTGCCTTTAACCTCCTGTTTGGCCCAGATTGCAATTTCTGTGGAAAATGAACAGGAATAGGGAGAACCAATGAGAGACTAGCTGGAGGTGTCTGGACGGACAAATTTAACTCTCATTTCCCACCAGGAAGAGGAATTAACCAAAGGCTCAGCATGCAATGCCGGAACCAAACTAGGGCCTGAAGCAATCCTGCGGTGTTGCGGCCAGCTCACAAGAAAGCGAGTTGAAGAAAGGAGCTCAGGGGCACTGTAATTCACAATCCTGCAGATTTATAAATGACAGCTATCGTCCAAAAATATATTGAAGGAAGGCTGCCAAGAGGACATTTAATCGGAGCAGAATTGCAGGAAACCGATTTCAGGAGGTAGACTGGAATTGCATGTAAAGCATAGGAAAAGAGGCAGAACGTCCACAATGATGCACTTGGCCAAAAAGGGCATATGCGTTTTTTCCTGAATATATACAGGAAAAAACGCATACGCCCGTTTTGGCCAACCAAGCAAGCTTGCAAAGGAAATCTGCACTACAATGAAGTCTCACTGCCCCCCGGTCAAAAGGGCTATCTGAAAAAAGTGTAAAATCCAGAAAGGCAGGACAGGCCATGGAGAACTGGGAGCCTTCTTATGCTGATGGGCGGGCTGTAAATTGCCAACACCCACTCTGGAGAAGTGTATGGTGTTTCCTGAAACATCCAAAAAACAAAGCAACAGAGCCTAGGGCACTTCCACTTATGGTCCTATAGCTTAGGGAAATTAAAATCAAAAAGACACAGCCACCCCAAAGTTTGGGCCGGCTCTGTTTACAACAACGTCATTTACGGTACAAGTTCAATATCACAGAAAGCGAAAAATGGATAAAGAAGTTGTGGTACTTACGTAGAATGCAATATCACTCAGCAATGAAATCTATGTCATCAGGCCCGTAGCAGCATAATGAGTGGATTCAGGTACTATGATTCTAAGTGAAATAAGTCACACAGAAAAAGAAACATCATAAGATATCACTACTACACGGAATGTAAACTTGGCTACACAGGAACTGAATTACAAAACAGAACAGGGTCTCAAATGTAGAAAACCAACTTATGCTTGCTTAAGGGGAAAGGTGAGTTGGGGTGCGGCATAAAACCAGAGATTGAAATTAGCACAGATACTGTTCCATAAACCAAATATATAATAGACAAGAGCTAATCCTTGCTCAACGAAGTGGACTCAACACCCCATATTAAACGCCTAAGAATATACCTGACTAGTAAGAATCTTAAAACCTATGGATTTATATGTCTCCGAAAGAGAATCAAGAGCGTGTACAGTCTCATGAACGCAGCAATGATAGGATTGGTGAGGTTCGGTGAGCAAATGCAGACTCTTTGAAGTCATATTGCATGGTACCCATTCCATGGGTCTCAACTCTCCAGGTTTAAGGGATTCTTCCTTCAGCTAAAACATGCATGTGGAACCCAGAGTATGATCCACCGTGTGATCGGGAAACGTGTTCAAATGTGTCTCAGTTTTCGTCCCCTGGTACTCGGGTGCAACATTCCAGACGCTTTACTAACACTCTCCCCACTTGGTGAGTGAGTGCCTTTAACCTCCTGTTTGGCCCAGTTTGCAATTTCTGCGTAAGATGAACAGGAAGAGGGAGAACCAATGAGAGACTAGCTGGAGGTACCTGGAGGGACAAATTTAACTCTCATTTCCCTCCAGGAAGAGGAATTAACCAAAGGCTCAGCATGCAATGCCGGAACCAAACTAGGGCCAGAAGCAATCCTGCGGTGTTGCGGCCAGCTCACAAGAAAGCGAGTTGAAGAAAGGAGCTCAGGGGCACTGTAATTCACAATCCTGCAGAGTTATAAATGACAGCTATCGTCCAAAAATATATTGAAGGAAGCCTGCCAAGAAGACTTGTAATCGAGGCAGAATTGCAGGAAACCGATTTCAGGAGGTAGACTGGAATTGCATGTAAAGCATAGGAAAAGAGGCAGAACGTCCACAATGATGCACTTGGCCAAAAAGTGCGTATGCGTTTTTTCCTGAATATTCAGGAAAAAATGCATACGCCCTTTTTGGCCAACCAAGCAAGCTTGAAAAGGAAATCTGCACTACAATGAACTCTCACTGCCCCCCGGTCAAAAGGGCCATCTGAAAAAAGTGTAAAATCCAGAAAGGCAGGACAGGCCATGGAGAACTGGGAGCCTTGTTATGCTGATGGGCGGGATGTAAATTGCCAGCAGCCACTCTGGAGAAGTGTATGGTGTTTCCTGAAACATCCAAAAAACAAACCAACAGAGGCTATGGCACTTCCACTTATGGTCCTATAGCTTAGGGAAATTAAAATCAAATAGACACAGCCACCCCAAAGTTTGGGACGGCTCTGTTTACAAGAACCTCGTTTACGGTACAAGTTCAATATCAGAGAAAGCGAAAAATGGATAAAGAAGTTGCGGTATTTACGTACAATTCAATATCACTCAGCAATGAAATCTATGTCATCAGGCCCGTAGCAGCATAATGAGTGGATTCAGGTACGATGATTTTAATTGAAATAAGTCACACAGAAAAAGAAACATCATAAGATATCACTACTACACGGAATGTAAACTTGGCTACAGAAGAACTGAATTACAAAACAGAACAGGGTGTCAAATGTAGAAAACCAACTTATGCTTGCTTAAGGGGAAAGGTGAGTTGGGGTGCTGCATAAAACCAGAGATTGAAATTAGCACAGATACCGTTCCATAAGCCAAATATGTAATAGACAAGAGCTACTCCTTGCTCAACGAAGTGGACTCAACACCCCATATTAAACGCCTAAGAATATACCTGACTAGTAAGAATGTTAAAACCTATGGGTTTATATGTCTCCGAAAGAGAATCAAGCGTGTGTACAGTGGCAAAAACGCAGCAATGATAGGACTGGTGAGGTTCGGTGAGCAAATGCAGACCCTTTGAAGTCCTATTGCATGGTACCCATTCCATGGGTCTCAACTCTCCAGGTTTAATGGATTCTTCCTTCAGCTAAAACATGCATGTGGAACCCAGAGTATGATCCACCATGTGATCGGGAAAGGTGTTCAAATGTGTCTCAGTTTTCGTCCCCTGGTACTCGGGTGCAACATTCCAGACGCTTTACTAACACTTTCCCCACTTGGAGAGTCGATGCCTTTAACCTCCTGTTTGGTCCAGTTTACAATTTCTGTGGAAAATGAACAGGAATAGGGAGAAGCAATGAGAGACTAGGTGGAGGTGTCCGGACGGGCAAATTTAACTCTCATTTCCCAACACGAAGAGGAATTAACCAAAGGCTCAGCGTGCTGTGCCGGAACCACACTAGGGCCAGAAGCAATCCTGCGGTGTTGCCGCTAGCTCACAAGAAAGCGAGTTGAAGAAAGGAGCTCAGGGGCACTGTAATTCACAAACCTGCAGAGTTATAAATGACAGCTATCTTGCAAAAATATATTGAAGGAAGGCTGCCAAGAGGACTTGAAAGCGGGACAGAATTGCAAGAAACCGATTTCAGGAGATAGACTGGAATTGCATGTAAAGCATAGGAAAAGAGGCAGAACGTCCACAATGATGCACTTGGCCAAAAAGGGCGTATGCGTTCTTTCTTGAATATATTCAGGAAAAAACTCATACGCCCTTTTTGGCCAACCAAGCAAGCTTGCAAAGGAAATCTGCACTACAATGAAGTCTCACTGCCCCCGGTCAAAAGGGTTATCTGAAAAAAGTGTAAAATCCAGAAAGGCAGGACAGGCCATGGAGAACTGGGAGCCTTGTTACGCTGATGGGCGGGAGGTAAATTGCCAGCAGCCACTCTGGAGAAGTGTATGGTGTTTCCTGAAACATCCAAAAATCAAACCAACAGAGCCTAGGGCACTTCCACTTATGGTCCTATAGCTTAGGAAAATTAAAATCAAAAAGACACAGCCACCCCAAAGTTTGGGACGGCTCTGTTTACAAGAACCTCGTTTACGGTACATGTTCAATATCACAGAAAGCGAAAAATGGATAAAGAAGTTGTGGTACTTACGTACAATGCAATATCACTCAGCAATGAAATCTATGTCATCAGGCCCGTAGCAGCATAATGAGTGGACTAAGGCACGATGATTCTAAGTGAAATAAGTCACACAGAAAAAGAAACATCATAAGATATCACTACTAAACGGAATGTAAACTTTCCTACACAAGAACTGAATTACAAAAGAGAACAGGGTGTCAAATGTAGAAAACCAACTTATGCTTGCTTAAGGGGAAAGGTGAGTTGGGGTGCTGCATAAAACCAGAGATTGAAATTATCACAGATACCATTCCATAAGCCAAATATGTAATAGACTAGAGCTACTCCTTGCTCAACGAAGTGGACTCAACACCCCATATTAAACGCCTAAGAATATACCTGACTAGTAAGAATCTTAAAACCTATGGATTTATATGTCTCCGAAAGAGAATCAAGCGTGTGTATAGCGGCATAAACGCAGCAATGATAGGATTGGTGAGGTTCCGTGAGCAAATGCAGACCCTTTGAAGTCCTATTGCATGGTACCCATTCCATGGGTCTCAACTCTCCATTTTTAAGGGATTCTGCCTTCAGCTAAAACATGCATGTGGAACCCAGAGTATGATCCACCGTGTGATCGGGAAACGTGTTCAAATGTGTCTCAGTTTTCGTCCCCTGGTACTCGGGTGCAACATTCCAGATGCTTTACTAACACTCTCCCCACTTGGAGACTCAGTGCCTTTAACCTCCTGTTTGGCCCAGTTTGCAATTTCTGTGGAAAATGAACAGGAATAGGGAGAACCAAATAGAGACTAGCTGGAGGTGTCTGGACGGGCAAATTTAACTCTCATTTCCCACCAGGAAGAGGAATTAACCAAAGGCTCAGCGTGTCATGCCGGAACCACAGTAGGGCCAGAAGCAATCCTGCGGTGTTGCGGCCAGCTCACAAGAAAGCGAGTTGAAGAAAGGAGCTCAGGGGCACTGTAATTCACAAACCCACAGAGTTATAAATGACAGGTATCGTCCAAAAATATATTGAAGGAAGCCTGCTAAGAGGACTTGAAAGTGGGGCAGAATTGTAGGAAACCGATTTCAGGAGGTAGACTGGAATTGCATGTAAAGCATAGGAAAAGAGGCAGAACGTCCACAATGATGCACTTGGCCAAAAAGGGCGTATGCGTTTTTTCCTGAATATATTCAGGAAAAAACGCATACGCCCTTTTTGGCCAACCAAGCAAGCTTGCAAAGGAAATCTGCACTACAATGAAGTCTCCCTGCCCCCCGGTCAAAAGTGACATCTGAAAAAAGTGTAAAATCCAGAAAGGCAGGACAGGCCATGGAGAACTGGGAGCCTTGTTATGCTGATGGGCGGGATGTAAATTGCCAGCAGCCACTCTGGAGAAGTGTATGGTGTTTCCTGAAACATCCAAAAAACAAAGCAACAGAGCCTAGGGCACTTCCACTTATGGTCCTATAGCTTAGGGAAATTAAAATCAAAAAGACACAGCCACCCCAAAGTTTGGGACGGCTCTGTTTACAAGAACCTCGTTTACGGTACAAGTTCAATATCACAGAAAGCGAAAAATGGATAAAGAAGTTGTGGTACTTACGTACAATGCAATATCACTCAGGAATGAAATCTATGTCATCAGGCCCGTAGCAGCATAATGAGTGGATTCAGGTACGATGATTCTAAGTGAAATAAGTCACACAGAAAAAGAAACATCATAAGATATCACTACTACACGGAATGTAAACTTGCCTACACAAGAACTGAATTACAAAACAGAACAGGGTGTCAAATGTAGAAAACAAACTTATGCTTGCTTAAGGGGAAAGGTGAGTAGGGGTGCTGCATAAAACCAGAGATTGAAATTAGCACAGATACCGTTCCATAAGCCAAATATGTAATAGACAAGAGCTACTCCTTGCTCAACGAAGTGGACTCAACACCCCATATTAAACGCCTAAGAATATATCTGACTAGTAGGAATCTTAAAACCTATGGATTTATATGTCTCCGAAAGAGAATGAAGCGTGTGTACAGAGGCATAAACGCAGCAGTGATAGGATTGGTGAGGTTCGGTGAGCAAATGCAGACCCTTTGAAGTCCTATTGCATGGTACCCATTCCATGGGTCTCAACTCTCCATGTTTAAGGGATTCTTCCTTCAGCTAAACATGCATGTGGAACCCAGAGGATGATCCACCGTGTGATCGGGAAACGTGTTCAAATGTGTCTCAGTTTTCGTCCCCTGGTACTCGGGTGCAACATTCCAGACGCTTTACTAACACTCTCCCCACTTGGAGAGTCAGTGTCTTTAACCTCCTGTTTGGCCCAGTTTGCAATTTCTGTGGAAAATGAACAGGAATAGGGAGAACCAATGAGAGACTAGGTGGAGGTGTCTGGACGGGCAAATTTAACTCTCATTTCCCACCAGGAAGAGGAATTATCCAAAGGCTCAGCATGCCGTGCCGGAACCAAACTAGGGCCTGAAGCAATCCTGCGGTGTTGAGGCCAGCTCACAAGAAAGCGAGTTGAAGAAAGGAGCTCAGGGGCACTGTAATACACAAACTTGCACAGTTATAAATGACAGCTATCTTCCAAAAATATATTGAAGTAAGGCTGCCAAGAGGATTTGAAAGCGGGGCAGAATTGCAGGAACCGATTTCAGGAGGTAGACGGGAATTACATGTAAAGCATAGGAAAAGAGGCAGAACGTCCACAATGATGCACTTGCCCAAAAAGGGCGTAAGCGTTTTTTCCTGAATATATTCAGGAAAAAACGCATACGCCCTTTTTGGCGAACCAAGCAAGCTTGCAAAGGAAGTCTGCACTACAATGAAGTCTCCCTGCCCCCGGGTCAAAAGGGACATCTGTAAAAAGTGTAAAATCCTGAAAGGCAGGACAGGCCATGGAGAACTGGGAGCCTTGTTATGCTGATGGGCGGGATGTAAATTGCCAGCAGCCACTCTGGAGAAGTGTATGGTGTTTCCTGAAACATCCAGAAAACAAAGCAACAGAGCCTAGGGCACTTCCACTTATGGTCCTATAGCTTAGGGAAATTAAAATCAAAAAGACACAGCCACCCCAAAGTTTGGGACGGCTCTGTTTACAAGAACCTCGTTTACCGTACAAGTTCAATATCACAGAAAGTGAAAAATGGATAAAGAAATTGTGGTACTTACGTACAATGCAATATCACTCAGCAATGAAATCTATGTCATCAGGCCCGTAGCAGCATAATGAGTGGATTCAGGTACGATGATTCTAAATGAAATAAGTCACACAGAAAAAGAAACATCATAAGATATCACTACTACACGGAATGTAAACTTGGCTACAGAGGAACAGAATTACAAAACAGAACAGGGAGTCAAATGTAGAAAACCAACTCATGCTTGCTTAAGGGGAAGGGTGAGTTGGGGTGCTGCATACAACAAGAGATTGAAATTAGCACAGATACCGTTCCATAAGCCAAATATGTAATAGACAAGAGCTACTCCTTGCTCAATGAAGTGGACTCAACACCCCATATTAAACGCCTAAGAATATACCTGACTAGTAAGAATCTTAAAACCTATGGATTTATATGTCTCCGAAAGAGAATCAAGCGTGTGTACAGCGGCATAAACGCAGCAGTGATAGGACTGGTGAGGTTCGGTGAGCAAATGCAGACCCTTTGAAGTCATATTGCATGGTACCCATTCCATGGGTCTCAACTCTCCAGGTTTAAGGGATTCTTCCTTCAGTTAAAACATGCATGTGGAACCCAGAGTATGATCCACCGTGTGATCGGGAAACGTGTTCAAATGTATCTCAGTTTTCGTCCCCTGGTACTCGGGTGCAACATTCCAGACGCTTTACTAACACTCTCCCCACTTGGAGAGTCAGTGCCTTTAACCTCCTGTTTGGCCCAGTTTGCAATTTCTGTGGAAAATGAACAGGAATAGGGAGAACCAATGAGAGACTAGGTGGAGGTGTCCAGACGGGCAAATTTAACTCTCATTTCCCACCAGGAAGAGGAATTAACCAAAGGCTCAGCGTGCCATGCCGGAACCACACTAGGACCAGAAGCAATCCTGCGGTGTTGCGGCCAGCTCACAAGAAAGCGAGTTGAAGAAAGGTGCTCAGGGGCACTGTAATTCACAAACCTGCAGAGTTATAAATGACAGCTATCTTCCAAAAATATATTGAAGTAAGGCTGCCAAGAGGAGTTGAAAGCGGGGCAGAATTGCAGGAAACCGATTTCAGGAGGTAGACTGGAATTGCATGTAAAGCATAGGAAAAGAGGCAGAATGTCCACAATGATGCACTTGGCCAAAAAGGGCGTATGCGTTTTTTTCCTGAATATATTCAGGAAAAAACGCATACGCACTTTTTGGCTAACCAAGCAAGCTTGCAAAGGAAATCTGCACTACAATGAAGTCTCACTGCCCCCAGGTCAAACGGGCCATCTGAAAAATGTGTAAAATCCAGAAAGGCAGGACAGGCCATGGAAAACTGGGAGCCTAGTTATGCTGATGGGCGGGATGTAAATTGCCAGCAGCCACTCTGGAGAAGTGTATGGTGTTTCCTGAAACATCCAAAAAACAAAGCAACAGAGCCTAGGGCACTTCCACTTATGGTCCTATATCTTAGGGAAATTAAAATCAAAAAGACACAGCCACCCCAAAGTTTGGGACGGCTCTGTTTACAAGAACCTCGTTTACGGTACAAGTTCAATATCACAGAAAGCGAAAAATGGATAAAGAAATTGTGGTACTTACGTACAATGCAATATCACTCAGCAATGAAATCTATGTCATCAGGCCCGTAGCACCATAATGAGTGGATTCAGGTATGATGATTCTAAGTGAAATTTGTCACACAGAAAAAGAAACATCATAAGATATCACTAATACACGGAATGTAAACTTGGCTACACAAGAACTGAATTACAAAACAGAACAGGGTGTCAAATGTAGAAAACCAACTTATGCTTGCTTAAGGGGAAGGGTGAGTTGGGGTGCTGCATAAAACCAGAGATTGAAATTAGCACAGATACCGTTCCATAAGCCAAATATGTAATAGACAAGAGCTACTCCTTGCTCAACGAAGTGGACTCAACACCCCATATTAAACGCCAAAGAATATACCTGACTAGTAAGAATCTTAAAACCTATGGATTTATATGTCTCCGAAAGAGAATCAAGCGTGTGTACAGCGGCATAAACGCAGCAGTGATAGGACTGGTGAGGTTCGGTGAGCAAATGCAGACCCTTTGAAGTCATATTGCATGGTACCCATTCCATGGGTCTAAACTCTCCATTTTTAAGGGATTCTTCCTACAGCTAAAACATGCATGTGGAACCCAGAGGATGATCCACCGTGTGATCGGGAAACGTGTTCAAATGTGTCTCAGTTTTCGTCCCCTGGTACTCGGGTGCAACATTCCAGACGCTTTACTAACACTCTCACCACTTGGAGAGTCAGTGCCTTTAACCTCCTGTTTGGCGCAGATTGCAATTTCTGTGGAAAATGAACAGGAATAGGGAGAACCAATGAGAGACTAGGTGGAGGTGTCTGGACGGGCAAATTTAACTCTCATTTCCCACCAGGAAGAGGAATTATCCAAAGGCTCAGCATGCCGTGCCAGAACCAAACTAGGGCCTGAAGCAATCCTGCGGTGTTGAGGCCAGCTCACAAGAAAGCGAGTTGAAGAAAGGAGCTCAGGGGCACTGTATTACACAAACTTGCACAGTTATAAATGACAGCTATCTTCCAAAAATATATTGAAGTAAGGCTGCCAAGAGATTTGAAAGCGGGGCAGAATTGCAGGAACCGATTTCAGGAGGTAGACGGGAATTACATGTAAAGCATAGGAAAAGAGGCAGAACGTCCACAATGATGCACTTGCCCAAAAAGGGTGTAAGCGTTTTTTCCTGAATATATTCAGGAAAAAACGCATACGCCCTTTTTGGCGAACCAAGCAAGCTTGCAAAGGTAGTCTGCACTACAATGAAGTCTCACTGCCCCCTGTTCAAAAGGGACATCTGTAAAAAGTGTAAAATCCAGAAAGGCAGGACAGGCCATGGAGAACTGGGAGCCTTGTTATGCTGATGGGCGGGATGTAAATTGCCAGCAGCCACTGTGGAGAAGTGTATGGTGTTTCCTGAAACATCCAAAAAACAAAGCAACAGAGCTGAGGGCACTTGCACTTATGGTCCTATAGCTTAGGGAAATTAAAATCAAAAAAACACAGCAACCCCAATGTTTGGGACGGCTCTGTTTACAAGAACCTCGTTTACGGTACAAGTTCAATATCACAGAAAGCGAAAAATGGATAAAGAAGTTGTGGTACTTACGTACAATGCAATATCACTCAGCAATGAAATCCATGTCATCAGGCCCATAGCAGCATAATGAGTGGATTCAGGTACGATGATTCTAAGTGAAATAAGTCACACAGAAAAAGAAACATCATAAGATATCACTACTACACGGAATGTAAACTTGGCTACACAAGAACTGAATTACAAAACAGAACAGGGTGTCAAATGTAGAAAACCAACTTATGCTTGCTTAAGGGGAAAGGTGAGTTGGGGTGCTGCATAAAACCAGAGATTGAAATTAGCACAGATACCGTTCCATAAGCCAAATATGTAATAGACAAGAGCTACTCCTTGCTCAACGAAGTGGACTCAACACCCCATATTAAACGCCTAAGAATATACCTGACTAGTAAGAATCTTAAAACCTATGGATTTATATGTCTCCGAAAGAGAATCAAGCGTGTGTACAGCGGAATAAACGCAGCAGTGATAGGACTTGTGAGGTTCGGTGAGCAGATGCAGACCCTTTGAAGTCATATTGCATGGTACCAATTCCATGGGTCTCAACTCTCCATGTTTAAGGGATTCTTCCTTCAGCTAAAACATGCATGTGGAACCCAGAGTATGATCCACGGTGTGATCGGGAAACGTGTTCAAATGTGTCTCAGTTTTCGTCCCCTGGTACTCGGGTGCAACATTCCAGACGCTTTACTAACACTCTCACCACTTGGAGAGTCAGTGCCTTTAACCTCCTGTTTGGCCCAGATTGCAATTTCTGTGGAAAATGAACAGGAATAGGGAGAACCAATGAGAGACTAGCTGGAGGTGTCTGGACGGACAAATTTAACTCTCATTTCCCACCAGGAAGAGGAATTAACCAAAGGCTCAGCATGCAATGCCGGAACCAAACTAGGGCCTGAAGCAATCCTGCGGTGTTGCGGCCAGCTCACAAGAAAGCGAGTTGAAGAAAGGAGCTCAGGGGCACTGTAATTCACAATCCTGCAGATTTATAAATGACAGCTATCGTCCAAAAATATATTGAAGGAAGGCTGCCAAGAGGACATTTAATCGGAGCAGAATTGCAGGAAACCGATTTCAGGAGGTAGACTGGAATTGCATGTAAAGCATAGGAAAAGAGGCAGAACGTCCACAATGATGCACTTGGCCAAAAAGGGCATATGCGTTTTTTCCTGAATATATACAGGAAAAAACGCATACGCCCGTTTTGGCCAACCAAGCAAGCTTGCAAAGGAAATCTGCACTACAATGAAGTCTCACTGCCCCCCAGTCAAAAGGGCTATCTGAAAAAAGTGTAAAATCCAGAAAGGCAGGACAGGCCATGGAGAACTGGGAGCCTTGTTATGCTGATGGGCGGGCTGTAAATTGCCAACACCCACTCTGGAGAAGTGTATGGTGTTTCCTGAAACATCCAAAAAACAAAGCAACAGAGCCTAGGGCACTTCCACTTATGGTCCTATAGCTTAGGGAAATTAAAATCAAAAAGACACAGCCACCCCAAAGTTTGGGCCGGCTCTGTTTACAACAACGTCATTTACGGTACAAGTTCAATATCACAGAAAGCGAAAAATGGATAAAGAAGTTGTGGTACTTACGTAGAATGCAATATCACTCAGCAATGAAATCTATGTCATCAGGCCCGTAGCAGCATAATGAGTGGATTCAGGTACGATGATTCTAAGTGAAATAAGTCACACAGAAAAAGAAACATCATAAGATATCACTACTACACGGAATGTAAACTTGGCTACACAGGAACTGAATTACAAAACAGAACAGGGTCTCAAATGTAGAAAACCAACTTATGCTTGCTTAAGGGGAAAGGTGAGTTGGGGTGCGGCATAAAACCAGAGATTGAAATTAGCACAGATACTGTTCCATAAACCAAATATATAATAGAAAAGAGCTAATCCTTGCTCAACGAAGTGGACTCAACACCCCATATTAAACGCCTAAGAATATACCTGACTAGTAAGAATCTTAAAACCTATGGATTTATATGTCTCCGAAAGAGAATCAAGAGCGTGTACAGTCTCATGAACGCAGCAATGATAGGATTGGTGAGGTTCGGTGAGCAAATGCAGACTCTTTGAAGTCATATTGCATGGTACCCATTCCATGGGTCTCAACTCTCCAGGTTTAAGGGATTCTTCCTTCAGCTAAAACATGCATGTGGAACCCAGAGTATGATCCACCGTGTGATCGGGAAACGTGTTCAAATGTGTCTCAGTTTTCGTCCCCTGGTACTCGGGTGCAACATTCCAGACGCTTTACTAACACTCTCCCCACTTGGTGAGTGAGTGCCTTTAACCCCCTGTTTGGCCCAGTTTGCAATTTCTGCGTAAGATGAACAGGAAGAGGGAGAACCAATGAGAGACTAGCTGGAGGTATCTGGAGGGACAAATTTAACTCTCATTTCCCTCCAGGAAGAGGAAGTAACCAAAGGCTCAGCATGCAATGCCGGAACCAAACTAGGGCCAGAAGCAATCCTGCGGTGTTGCGGCCAGCTCACAAGAAAGCGAGTTGAAGAAAGGAGCTCAGGGGCACTGTAATTCACAAACCTGCAGAGTTATAAATGACAGCTATCTTGCAAAAATATATTGAAGGAAGGCTGCCAAGAGGACTTGAAAGCGGGACAGAATTGCAAGAAACCGATTTCAGGAGATAGACTGGAATTGCATGTAAAGCATAGGAAAAGAGGCAGAACGTCCACAATGATGCACTTGGCCAAAAAGGGCGTATGCGTTCTTTCTTGAATATATTCAGGAAAAAACTCATACGCCCTTTTTGGCCAACCAAGCAAGCTTGCAAAGGAAATCTGCACTACAATGAAGTCTCACTGCCCCCGGTCAAAAGGGTTATCTGAAAAAAGTGTAAAATCCAGAAAGGCAGGACAGGCCATGGAGAACTGGGAGCCTTGTTACGCTGATGGGCGGGATGTAAATTGCCAGCAGCCACTCTGGAGAAGTGTATGGTGTTTCCTGAAACATCCAAAAATCAAACCAACAGAGCCTAGGGCACTTCCACTTATGGTCCTATAGCTTAGGGAAATTAAAATCAAAAAGACACAGCCACCCCAAAGTTTGGGACGGCTCTGTTTACAAGAACCTCGTTTACGGTACATGTTCAATATCACAGAAAGCGAAAAATGGATAAAGAAGTTGTGGTACTTACGTACAATGCAATATCACTCAGCAATGAAATCTATGTCATCAGGCCCGTAGCAGCATAATGAGTGGACTAAGGCACGATGATTCTAAGTGAAATAAGTCACACAGAAAAAGAAACATCATAAGATATCACTACTAAACGGAATGTAAACTTTCCTACACAAGAACTGAATTACAAAAGAGAACAGGGTGTCAAATGTAGAAAACCAACTTATGCTTGCTTAAGGGGAAAGGTGAGTTGGGGTGCTGCATAAAACCAGAGATTGAAATTATCACAGATACCATTCCATAAGCCAAATATGTAATAGACTAGAGCTACTCCTTGCTCAACGAAGTGGACTCAACACCCCATATTAAACGCCTAAGAATATACCTGACTAGTAAGAATGTTAAAACCTATGGATTTATATGTCTCCGAAAGAGAATCAAGCGTGTGTATAGCGGCATAAACGCAGCAGTGATAGGATTGGTGAGGTTCCGTGAGCAAATGCAGACCCTTTGAAGTCCTATTGCATGGTACCCATTCCATGGGTCTCAACTCTCCCTTTTTAAGGGATTCTGCCTTCAGCTAAAACATGCATGTGGAACCCAGAGTATGATCCACCGTGTGATCGGGAAACGTGTTCAAATGTGTCTCAGTTTTCGTCCCCTGGTACTCGGGTGCAACATTCCAGACGCTTTACTAACACTCTCCCCACTTGGAGAGTCAGTGCCTTTAACCTCCTGTTTGGCCCAGTTTGCAATTTCTGTGGAAAATGAACAGGAATAGGGAGAACAAATGAGAGACTAGGTGGAGTTTTCTGGACGGGCAAATTTAACTCTCATTTCCCACCAGGAAGAGGAATTAACCAAAGGCTCAGCGTGCCATGCCGGTACCACACTAGGGCCAGAAGCAATCCTGCGGTGTTGTGGCCAGCTCACAAGAAAGCGAGTTGAAGAAAGGAGCTCAGGGGCACTGTAATTCACAAACCTGCAGAGTTATAAATGACAGCTATCTTCCAAAAATATATTGAAGTAAGGCTGCCAAGAGGAGTTGAAAGCGGGGCAGAATTGCAGGAAACCGATTTCAGGAGGTATACTGGAATTGCATGTAAAGCATAGGAAAAGAGGCAGAACGTCGACAATGATGCACTTGGCCAAAAAGGGCGTATGCGTTTTTTCCTGAATATATTCAGGAAAAAACGCATACGCACTTTTTGGCCAACCAAGCAAGCTTGCAAAGGAAATCTGCACTACAATGAAGTCTCACTGCCCCCCGGTCAAAAGGGCCATCTGAAAAAAGTGTAAAATCCAGAAAGGCAGGACAGGCCATGGACAACTGGGAGCCTTGTTATGCTGATGGGTGAGGTGTAAATTGCCAGCAGCCACTCTGGAGAAGTGTATGGTGTTTCCTGAAACATCCAAAAAACAAAGCAACAGAGCCTAGGGCACTTCCACTTATGGTCCTATAGCTTAGGGAAATTAAAATCAAAAAGACACAGCCACCCCAAAGTTTGGGACGGCTCTGTTTACAAGAACTTCGTTTACGGTACAAGTTCAATATCACAGAAAGCAAAAAATGGATAAAGAAATTGTGGTACTTACGTACAATGCAATATCACTCAGCAATGAAATCTATGTCATCAGGCCCATAGCAGCATAATGAGTGGATTCAGGTACGATGATTCTAAGTGAAATTAGTCACACAGAAAATGAAACATCATAAGATATCACTAATACATGGAATGTAAATTTGGCTACACAAGAACTGAATTACAAAACAGAACAGGGTGTCAAATGTAGAAAACCAACTTATGCTTGCTTAAGGGGACGGGTGAGTTGGGGTGCTGCATAAAACCAGAGATTGAAATGAGCACAGATACCGTTCCATAAGCCAAATATGTAATAGACAAGAGCTACTCCTTGCTCAACGAAGTGGACTCAACACCCCATATTAAACGCCTAAGAATATATCTGACTAGTAAGAATCCTAAAACCTATGGATTTATATGTCTCCGAAAGAGAATCAAGCGTGTGTACAGCGGCATAAACGCAGCAGTGATAGGATTGCTGAGGTTCGGTGAGCAAATGCAGACCCTTTGAAATCATATTGCATGGTACCCATTCCATGGGTCTCAACTCTCCCTGTTTAAGGGATTCTTCCTTCAGCTAAAACATGCATGTGGAACCCAGAGTATGATCCACCGTGTGATCGGAAAACTTGTTCAAATGTGTCTCAATTTTCGTTTCCTGGTACTCGGGTGCAACATTCCAGACGTTTTACTAACACTCTCCCCACTTGGAGAGTCAGTGCCTTTAACCTCCTGTTTGGCCCAGTTTGCAATTTCTGTGGAAAATGAACAGGAATAGGGAGAACCAATGAGAGACTAGGTGGAGGTGTCCAGACGGGAAAATTTAACTCTCATTTCCCACCAGGAAGAGAAATTAACCAAAGGCTCAGCGTGCCATGCCGGAACCACACTAGGACCAGAAGCAATCCTGCGGTGTTGCGGCCAGCTCACAAGAAAGCGAGTTGAAGAAAGGAGCTCAGGGGCACTGTAATTCACAAACCTGCAGAGTTATAAAGGACAGCTATCTTCCAAAAATATATTGAAGTAAGGCTGCCAAGAGGAGTTGAAAGCGGGGCAGAATTGCACGAAACCAATTTCAGGAGGTAGACTGGAATTGCATGTAAAGCATAGGAAAAGAGGCAGAACGTCCACAATGATGCACTTGGCCAAAAAGGGCGTATGCGTTTTTTCCTGAATATATTCAGGAAAAAACGCATACGCCCTTTTTGGCCAACCAAGCAAGCTTGCAAAGGAAATCTGCACTACAATGAAGTCTCACTGCCCCCGGTCAAAAGGGCCATCTGAAAAAAGTGTAAAATCCAGAAAGGCAGGACAGGCCATGGAGAACTGGGAGCATTGTTATGCTGACGGGCAGGATGTAAATTGCCAGCAGCCACTCTGGAGAAGTGTATGGTGTTTCCTGAAACATCCAAAAAACAAAGCAACAGAGCCTAGGGCACTTCCACTTATGGTCCTATAGCTTAGGGAAATTAAAATCAAAAAGACACAGCCACCCCAAAGTTTGGGACGGCTCTGTTTACAAGAACCTCGTTTACGGTACAAGTTCAATATCACAGAAAGCGAAAAATGGAAAAAGAAGTTGTGGTACTTATGTACAATGCAATATCACTCAGCAATGAAATCTATGTCATCAGGCCCGTAGCAGCATAATGAGTGGATTCAGGTACGATGATTCTAAGTGAAATTAGTCACACAGAAAAAGAAACATCATAAGATATCACTAATACACGGAATGTAAACTTGTCTACACAAGAACTGAATTACAAAACAGAACAGGGTGTCAAATGTAGAAAACCAACTTATGCTTGCTTAAGGGGATGGGTGAGTTGGGGTGCTGCATAAAACCAGAGATTGAAATGAGCACAGATACCGTTCCATAAGCCAAATATGTAATAGACAAGAGCTACTCCTTGCTCAACGAAGTGGACTCAACACCCCATATTAAACGCCTAAGAATATATCTGACTAGTAAGAATCTTAAAACCTATGGATTTATATGTCTCCGAAAGAGAATCAAGCGTGTGCACAGCGGCATAAACGCAGCAGTGATAGGATTGCTGAGGTTCGGTGAGCAAATGCAGACCCTTTGAAATCATATTGCATGGTACCCATTCCATGGGTCTCAACTCTCCCTGTTTAAGGGATTCTTCCTTCAGCTAAAACATGCATGTGGAACCCAGAGTATGATCCACCGTGTGATCGGAAAACGTGTTCAAATGTGTCTCAATTTTCGTTTCCTGGTACTCGGGTGCAACATTCCAGACGCTTTACTAACACTCTCCCCACTTGGAGAGTCAGTGCCTTTAACCTCCTGTTTGGCCCAGTTTGCAATTTCTGTGGAAAATGAACAGGAATAGGGAGAACCAATGAGAGACTAGGTGGAGGTGTCCAGACGGGCAAATTTAACTCTCATTTCCCACCAGGAAGAGGAATTAACCAAAGGCTCAGCGTGCCATGCCGGAACCACACTAGGACCAGAAGCAATCCTGCGGTGTTGCGGCCAGCTCACAAGAAAGCGAGTTGAAGAAAGGAGCTCAGGGGCACTGTAATTCACAAACCTGCAGAGTTATAAAGGACAGCTATCTTCCAAAAATATATTGAAGTAAGGCTGCCAAGAGGAGTTGAAAGGGGGGCAGAATTGCAGGAAACCGATTTCAGGAGGTAGACTGGAATTGCATGTAAAGCATAGGAAAAGAGGCAGAACGTCCACAATGATGCACTTGGCCAAAAAGGGCGTATGCGTTTTTTCCTGAATATATTCAGGAAAAAACGCATACGCCCTTTTTGGCCAACCAAGCAAGCTTGCAAAGGAAATCTGCACTACAATGAAGTCTCACTGCCCCCAGGTCAAAAGGGCCATCTGAAAAAAGTGTAAAATCCAGAAAGGCAGGACAGGCCATGGAGAACTGGGAGCCTTGTTATGCTGATGGGCGGGATGTAAATTGCCAGCAGCCACTCTGGAGAAGTGTATGGTGTTTCCTGAAACATCCAAAAAACAAAGCAACAGAGCCTAGGGCACTTCCACTTATGGTCCTATAGCTTAGGGAAATTAAAATCAAAAAGACACAGCCACCCAAAAGTTTGGGACGGCTCTGTTTACAAGAACCTCGTTTACGGTACAAGTTCAATATCACAGAGAGTGAAAAATGGATAAAGAAATTGTGGTACTTACGTACAATGCAATATCACTCAGCAATGAAATCTATGTCATCAGGCCCGTAGCAGCATAATGAGTGGATTCAGGTACGATGATTTTAAGTGAAATAAGTCACACAGAAAAAGAAACATCATAAGATATCACTACTACACGGAATGTAAACTTGGCTACACAAGAAGTGAATTACAAAACAGTACAGGGTGTCAAATGTAGAAAACCAACTTATGCTTGCTTAAGGGGACGGGTGAGTTGGGGTGCTGCATAAAACCAGAGATTGAAATGAGCACAGATACCGTTCCATAAGCCAAATATGTAATAGACAAGAGCTACTCCTTGCTCAACGAAGTGGACTCAACACTCCATATTAAACGCCTAAGAATATACCTGACTAGTAAGAATCTTAAAACCTATAGATTTATATGTCTCCGAAAGAGAATCAAGCGTGTGTACAGCGGCATAAACGCAGCAGTGATAGGATTGGTGGGGTTCGGTGAGCAAATGCAGACCCTTTGAAGTCATATTGCATGGTACCCATTCCATGGGTCTCAACTCTCCAGGTTTAAGGGATTCTTCCTTCAGCTAAAACATGCATGTGGAACCCAGAGTATGATCCACCGTGTGATCGGGAAACGTGTTCAAATGTGTCTCAGTTTTCGTCCCCTGGTACTCGGGTGCAACATTCCAGATGCTTTACTAACACTCTCCCGACTTGGAGAGTCAGTGCCTTTAACCTCCTGTTTGGCCCAGTTTGCAATTTCTGTGGAAGATGAACAGGAATAGGGAGAACCAATGAGAGACTAGGTGGAGGTGTCTGGACGGGCAAATTTAACTCTCATTTCCCACCAGGAAGAGGAATTAACCAAAGGCTCAGCGTGCCGTGCCGGAACCAGATTAGGGCCTGAAGCAATCCTGCGGTGTTGCGGCCAGCTCACAAGAAAGCGAGTTGAAGAAAGGAGCTCAGGGGCACTGTAATTCACAAACCTGCAGAGTTATAAATGACAGCTATCGTCCAAAAATATACTGAAGTAAGGCTGCCAAGAGGACTTGAAAGCGGGGCAGAATTGCAGGAAACCGATTTCAGGAGGTAGACTGGAATTGCATTTAAAGCATAGGAAAAGAGGCAGAACGTCCACAATGATGCACTTGGCCAAAAAGGGCGTATGCGTTTTTTCCTGAATATATTCAGGAAAAAACGCATACGCACTTTTTGGCCAACCAAGCAAGCTTGCAAAGGAAATCTGCACTACAATGAAGTCTCACTTCCCCCCGGTCAAAAGGGCCATCTGAAAAAAGTGTAAAATCCAGAAAGGCAGGACAGGCCATGGAGAACTGGGAGCCTTGTTATGCTGATGGGCGGGATGTAAATTGCCAACAGCCACTCGGGAGAGGTGTATGGTGTTTCCTGAAACATCTAAAAAACAAAGCAACAGAGCCTAGGGCACTTCCACTTATGGTCCTATAGCTTAGGGAAATTAAAATCAAAAAGACACAGCCACCCCAAAGTTTGGGACAGCTCTGTTTACAAGAACCTCGTTTACGGTACAAGTTCAATATCGCAGAAAGTGAAAAATGGATAAAGAAGTTGTGGTACTTACGTACAATGCAATATCACTCAGCAATGAAATCTATGTCATCAGGCCCGTAGCAGCATAATGAGTGGATTCAGTTATGATGATTCTAACTGAAATAAGTCACACAGAAAAAGAAACATCATAAGATATCACTAATACACGGGATGTAAACTTGGCTACACAGGAACTGGATTACAAAACAGAACAGGGTCTCAAATTTAGAAAACCAACTTATGCTTGCTTAAGGGGAAAGGTGAGTTGGGGTGCTGCATAAAACCAGAGATTTAAATGAGCACAGATAAAGTTCCTTAAGCCAAATATGGAATAGACAAGAACTACTCCTTGCTCAACGAAATGGACTCAACACCCCATATTAAACGCCTAAGAATGTACCTGACTAGTAAGTATCTTAAAACCTATGGATTGCTATGTCTCTGAAAGAAAATCAAGCGTGTGTACAGGGGCATAAACGCAGCAGTGATAGGATTGGAGAGGTTCGGTGAGCAAATGAAGACCCTTTGAAGTCATATTGCATGGTACCCATTCCACGGGTCTCAACTCTCCAGGTTTAAGGGATTCTTCCTTCAGCTAAAACATGCACGTGGAACCCAGAGTATGATCAACCGTGTGATCGGGAGACGTGTTCCAATATGTCTCAGTTCTCGTCCCCTGGTACTCGGGTGCAACATTCCAGACGCTTTACTAACACTCTCCCGACTTGGAGAGTCAGTGCCTTTAACCTCCTGTTTGGCGCAGTTTGCAATTTCTGCGGAAGATGAACAGGAATAGGGAGAACCAATGAGAGACTAGCTGGAGGTGTCTGGACGGCCAAATTTAACTCTCATTTCCCACCAGGAAGAGGAATTAACCAAAGGCTCAGCGTGCCGTGCCGGAACCAGATTAGGGCCTGAAGCAATCCTGCGGTGTTGCGGCCAGCTCACAAGAAAGCGAGTTGAAGAAAGGAGCTCAGGGGCACTGTAATTCACAAACCTGCAGAGTTATAAATGACAGCTATCGTCCAAAAATATACTGAAGTAAGGCTGCCAAGAGGACTTGAAAGCGGGGCAGAATTGCAGGAAACCGATTTCAGGAGGTAGACTGGAATTGCATTTAAAGCATAGGAAAAGAGGCAGAACGTCCACAATGATGCACTTGGCCAAAAAGGGCGTATGCGTTTTTTCCTGAATATATTCAGGAAAAAACGCATACGCCCTTTTTGGCCAACCAAGCAAGCTTGCAAAGGAAATCTGCACTACAATGAAGTCTCACTTCCCCCCGGTCAAAAGGGCCATCTGAAAAAAGTGTAAAATCCAGAAAGGCAGGACAGGCCATGGAGAACTGGGAGCCTTGTTATGCTGATGGGCGGGATGTAAATTGCCAACAGCCACTCGGGAGAGGTGTATGGTGTTTCCTGAAACATCTAAAAAACAAAGCAACAGAGCCTAGGGCACTTCCACTTATGGTCCTATAGCTTAGGGAAATTAAAATCAAAAAGACACAGCCACCCCAAAGTTTGGGACGGCTCTGTTTACAAGAACCTCGTTTACGGTACAAGTTCAATATCGCAGAAAGTGAAAAATGGATAAAGAAGTTGTGGTACTTACGTACAATGCAATATCACTCAGCAATGAAATCTATGTCATCAGGCCCGTAGCAGCATAATGAGTGGATTCAGGTATGATGATTCTAACTGAAATAAGTCACACAGAAAAAGAAACATCATAAGATATCACTAATACACGGGATGTAAACTTGGCTACACAGGAACTGGATTACAAAACAGAACAGGGTCTCAAATTTAGAAAACCAACTTATGCTTGCTTAAGGGGAAAGGTGAGTTGGGGTGCTGCATAAAACCAGAGATTGAAATGAGCACAGATAAAGTTCATTAAGCCAAATATGGAATAGACAAGAACTACTCCTTGCTCAACGAAATGGACTCAACACCCCATATTAAACGCCTAAGAATGTACCTGACTAGTAAGTATCTTAAAACCTATGGATTGCTATGTCTCTGAAAGAAAATCAAGCGTGTGTACAGGGGCATAAACGCAGCAGTGATAGGATTGGAGAGGTTCGGTGAGCAAATGAAGACCCTTTGAAGTCATATTGCATGGTACCCATTCCACGGGTCTCAACTCTCCAGGTTTAAGGGATTCTTCCTTCAGCTAAAACATGCACGTGGAACCCAGAGTATGATCAACCGTGTGATCGGGAGACGTGTTCCAATATGTCTCAGTTCTCGTCCCCTGGTACTCGGGTGCAACATTCCAGACGCTTTACTAACACTCTCCCGACTTGGAGAGTCAGTGCCTTTAACCTCCTGTTTGGCCCAGTTTGCAATTTCTGCGGAAGATGAACAGGAATAGGGAGAACCAATGAGAGACTAGCTGGAGGTGTCTGGACGGGCAAATTTAACTCTCATTTCCCACCAGGAAGAGGAATTAACCAAAGGCTCAGCGTGCCGTGCCGGAACCAGATTAGGGCCTGAAGCAATCCTGCGGTGTTGCGGCCAGCTCACAAGAAAGCGAGTTGAAGAAAGGAGCTCAGGGGCACTGTAATTCACAAACCTGCAGAGTTATAAATGACAGCTATCGTCCAAAAATATACTGAAGTAAGGCTGCCAAGAGGACTTGAAAGCGGGGCAGAATTGCAGGAAACCGATTTCAGGAGGTAGACTGGAATTGCATTTAAAGCATAGGAAAAGAGGCAGAACGTCCACAATGATGCACTTGGCCAAAAAGGGCGTATGCGTTTTTTCCTGAATATATTCAGGAAAAAACGCATACGCCCTTTTTGGCCAACCAAGCAAGCTTGCAAAGGAAATCTGCACTACAATGAAGTCTCACTTCCCCCCGGTCAAAAGGGCCATCTGAAAAAAGTGTAAAATCCAGAAAGGCAGGACAGGCCATGGAGAACTGGGAGCCTTGTTATGCTGATGGGCGGGATGTAAATTGCCAACAGCCACTCGGGAGAGGTGTATGGTGTTTCCTGAAACATCTAAAAAACAAAGCAACAGAGCCTAGGGCACTTCCACTTATGGTCCTATAGCTTAGGGAAATTAAAATCAAAAAGACACAGCCACCCCAAAGTTTGGGATGGCTCTGTTTACAAGAACCTCGTTTACGGTACAAGTTCAATATCGCAGAAAGTGAAAAATGGATAAAGAAGTTGTGGTACTTACGTACAATGCAATATCACTCAGCAATGAAATCTATGTCATCAGGCCCGTAGCAGCATAATGAGTGGATTCAGGTATGATGATTCTAACTGAAATAAGTCACACAGAAAAAGAAACATCATAAGATATCACTAATACACGGGATGTAAACTTGGCTACACAGGAACTTGATTACAAAACAGAACAGGGTCTCAAATTTAGAAAACCAACTTATGCTTGCTTAAGGGGAAAGGTGAGTTGGGGTGCTGCATCAAACCAGAGATTTAAATGAGCACAGATAAAGTTCCTTAAGCCAAATATGGAATAGACAAGAACTACTCCTTGCTCAACGAAATGGACTCAACACCCCATATTAAACGCCTAAGAATGTACCTGACTAGTAAGTATCTTAAAACCTATGGATTGCTATGTGTCTGAAAGAAAATCAAGCGTGTGTACAGGGGCATAAACGCAGCAGTGATAGGATTGGAGAGGTTCGGTGAGCAAATGAAGACCCTTTGAAGTCATATTGCATGGTACCCATTCCACGGGTCTCAACTCTCCAGGTTTAAGGGATTCTTCCTTCAGCTAAAACATGCACGTGGAACCCAGAGTATGATCAACCATGTGATCGGGAGACGTGTTCCAATATGTCTCAGTTCTCGTCCCCTGGTACTCGGGTGCAACATTCCAGACGCTTTACTAACACTCTCCCGACTTGGAGAGTCAGTGCCTTTAACCTCCTGTTTGGCCCAGTTTGCAATTTCTGCGGAAGATGAACAGGAATAGGGAGAACCAATGAGAGACTAGCTGCAGGTGTCTGGACGGGCAAATTTAACTCTCATTTCCCACCAGGAAGAGGAATTAACCAAAGGCTCAGCGTGCCGTGCCGGAACCAGATTAGGGCCTGAAGCAATCCTGCGGTGTTGCGGCCAGCTCACAAGAAAGCGAGTTGAAGAAAGGAGCTCAGGGGCACTGTAATTCACAAACCTGCAGAGTTATAAATGACAGCTATCGTCCAAAAATATACTGAAGTAAGGCTGCCACGAGGACTTGAAAGTGGGGCAGAATTGCAGGAAACCGATTTCAGGAGGTAGACTGGAATTGCATTTAAAGCATAGGAAAAGAGGCAGAACGTCCACAATGATGCACTTGGCCAAAAAGGGCGTATGCATTTTTTCCTGAATATATTCAGGAAAAAACGCATATGCCCTTTTTGGCCAACCAAGCAAGCTTGCAAAGGAAATCTGCACTACAATGAAGTCTCACTTCCCCCCGGTCAAAAGGGCCATCTGAAAAAAGTGTAAAATCCAGAAAGGCAGGACAGGCCATGGAGAACTGGGAGCCTTGTTATACTGATGGGCGGGATGTAAATTGCCAAGAGCCACTCGGGAGAGGTGTATGGTGTTTCCTGAAACATCTAAAAAACAAAGCAACAGAGCCTAGGGCACTTCCACTTATGGTCCTATAGCTTAGGGAAATTAAAATCAAAAAGACACAGCCACCCCAAAGTTTGGGACGGCTCTGTTTACAAGAACCTCATTTACGGTACTAGTTCAATATCACAGAAAGTGAAAAATGGATAAAGAAGTTGTGGTACTTACGTACAATGCCATATCACTCAGCAATGAAATCTATGTCATCAGGCCCATAGCAGCATAATGAGTGGATTCAGGTATGATGATTCTAACTGAAATAAGTCACACAGAAAAAGAAACATCATAAGATATCACTAATACACGGGATGTAAACTTGGCTACACAGGAACTGGATTACAAAACAGAACAGGGTCTCAAATTTAGAAAACCAACTTATGCTTGCTTAAGGGGAAAGGTGAGTTGGGGTGCTGCATAAAACCAGAGATTGAAATGAGCACAGATAAAGTTCCTTAAGCCAAATATAGAATAGACAAGAACTACTCCTTGCTCAATGAAATGGACTCAACACCCCATATTAAACGCCTAAGAATGTACCTGACTAGTAAGTATCTTAAAACCTATGGATTGCTATGTCTCTGAAAGAAAATCAAGCGTGTGTACAGGGGCATAAACGCAGCAGTGATAGGATTGGAGAGGTTCGGTGAGCAAATGAAGACCCTTTGAAGTCATATTGCATGGTACCCATTCCACGGGTCTCAACTCTCCAGGTTTAAGGGATTCTTCCTTCAGCTAAAACATGCACGTGGAACCCAGAGTATGATCAACCGTGTGATCGGGAGACGTGTTCCAATATGTCTCAGTTCTCGTCCCCTGGTACTCGGGTGCAACATTCCAGACGCTTTACTAACACTCTCCCGACTTGGAGAGTCAGTGCCTTTAACCTCCTGTTTGGCCCAGTTTGCAATTTCTGCGGAAGATGAACAGGAATAGGGAGAACCAATGAGAGACTAGCTGGAGGTGTCTGGACGGGCAAATTTAACTCTCATTTCCCACCAGGAAGAGGAATTAACCAAAGGCTCAGCGTGCCGTGCCGGAAACAGATTAGGGCCTGAAGCAATCCTGCGGTGTTGCGGCCAGCTCACAAGAAAACGAGTTGAAGAAAGGAGCTCAGGGGCACTGTAATTCACAAACCTGCAGAGTTATAAATGACAGCTATCGTCCAAAAATATACTGAAGTAAGGCTGCCAAGAGGACTTGAAAGCGGGGCAGAATTGCAGGAAACCGATTTCAGGAGGTAGACTGGAATTGCATGTAAAGCATAGGAAAAGAGGCAGAACGTCCACAATGATGCACTTGGCCAAAAAGGGCGTATGCGTTTTTTCCTGAATATATTCAGGAAAAAACGCATACGCACTTTTTGGCCAACCAAGCAAGCTTGCAAAGGAAATCTGCACTACAATGAAGTCTCACTTCCCCCCGGTCAAAAGGGCCATCTGAAAAAAGTGTAAAATCCAGAAAGGCAGGACAGGCCATGGAGAACTGGGAGCCTTGTTATGCTGATGGGCGGGATGTAAATTGCCAAGAGCCACTCGGGAGAGGTGTATGGTGTTTCCTGAAACATCTAAAAAACAAAGCAACAGAGCCTAGGGCACTTCCACTTATGGTCCTATAGCTTAGGGAAATTAAAATCAAAAAGACACAGCCACCCCAAAGTTTGGGACGGCTCTGTTTACAAGAACCTCGTTTACGGTACAAGTTCAATATCGCAGAAAGTGAAAAATGGATAAAGAAGTTGTGGTACTTACGTACAATGCAATATCACTCAGCAATGAAATCTATGTCATCAGGCCCGTAGCAGCATAATGAGTGGATTCAGGTATGATGATTCTAACTGAAATAAGTCACACAGAAAAAGAAACATCATAAGATATCACTAATACACGGGATGTAAACTTGGCTACACAGGAACTGGATTACAAAACAGAACAGGGTCTCAAATTTAGAAAACCAACTTATGCTTGCTTAAGGGGAAAGGTGAGTTGGGGTGCTGCATCAAACCAGAGATTGAAATGAGCACAGATAAAGTTCCTTAAGCCAAATATGGAATAGACAAGAATTACTCCTTGCTCAACGAAATGGACTCAACACCCCATATTAAACGCCTAAGAATGTACCTGACTAGTAAGTATCTTAAAACCTATGGATTGCTATGTGTCTGAAAGAAAATCAAGCGTGTGTACAGGGGCATAAACGCAGCAGTGATAGGATTGGAGAGGTTCGGTGAGCAAATGAAGACCCTTTGAAGTCATATTGCATGGTACCCATTCCACGGGTCTCAACTCTCCAGGTTTAAGGGATTCTTCCTTCAGCTAAAACATGCACGTGGAACCCAGAGTATGATCAACCATGTGATCGGGAGACGTGTTCCAATATGTCTCAGTTCTCGTCCCCTGGTACTCGGGTGCAACATTCCAGACGCTTTACTAACACTCTCCCGACTTGGAGAGTCAGTGCCTTTAACCTCCTGTTTGGCCCAGTTTGCAATTTCTGCGGAAGATGAACAGGAATAGGGAGAACCAATGAGAGACTAGCTGGAGGTGTCTGGACGGGCAAATTTAACTCTCATTTCCCACCAGGAAGAGGAATTAACCAAAGGCTCAGCGTGCCGTGCCGGAACCAGATTAGGGCCTGAAGCAATCCTGCGGTGTTGCGGCCAGCTCACAAGAAAGCGAGTTGAAGAAAGGAGCTCAGGGGCACTGTAATTCACAAACCTGCAGAGTTATAAATGACAGCTATCGTCCAAAAATATACTGAAGTAAGGCTGCCACGAGGACTTGAAAGTGGGGCAGAATTGCAGGAAACCGATTTCAGGAGGTAGACTGGAATTGCATTTAAAGCATAGGAAAAGAGGCAGAACGTCCACAATGATGCACTTGGCCAAAAAGGGCGTATGCATTTTTTCCTGAATATATTCAGGAAAAAACGCATATGCCCTTTTTGGCCAACCAAGCAAGCTTGCAAAGGAAATCTGCACTACAATGAAGTCTCACTTCCCCCCGGTCAAAAGGGCCATCTGAAAAAAGTGTAAAATCCAGAAAGGCAGGACAGGCCATGGAGAACTGGAAGCCTTGTTATACTGATGGGCGGGATGTAAATTGCCAAGAGCCACTCGGGAGAGGTGTATGGTGTTTCCTGAAACATCTAAAAAACAAAGCAACAGAGCCTAGGGCACTTCCACTTATGGTCCTATAGCTTAGGGAAATTAAAATCAAAAAGACACAGCCACCCCAAAGTTTGGGACGGCTCTGTTTACAAGAACCTCATTTACGGTACAAGTTCAATATCACAGAAAGTGAAAAATGGATAAAGAAGTTGTGGTACTTACGTACAATGCCATATCACTCAGCAATGAAATCTATGTCATCAGGCCCATAGCAGCATAATGAGTGGATTCAGGTATGATGATTCTAACTGAAATAAGTCACACAGAAAAAGAAACATCATAAGATATCACTAATACACGGGATGTAAACTTGGCTACACAGGAACTGGATTACAAAACAGAACAGGGTCTCAAATTTAGAAAACCAACTTATGCTTGCTTAAGGGGAAAGGTGAGTTGGGGTGCTGCATAAAACCAGAGATTGAAATGAGCACAGATAAAGTTCCTTAAGCCAAATATGGAATAGACAAGAACTACTCCTTGCTCAACGAAATGGACTCAACACCCCATATTAAACGCCTAAGAATGTACCTGACTAGTAAGTATCTTAAAACCTATGGATTGCTATGTGTCTGAAAGAAAATCAAGCGTGTGTACAGGGGCATAAACGCAGCAGTGATAGGATTGGAGAGGTTCGGTGAGCAAATGAAGACCCTTTGAAGTCATATTGCATGGTACCCATTCCACGGGTCTCAACTCTCCAGGTTTAAGGGATTCTTCCTTCAGCTAAAACATGCACGTGGAACCCAGAGTATGATCAACCGTGTGATCGGGAGACGTGTTCCAATATGTCTCAGTTCTCGTCCCCTGGTACTCGGGTGCAACATTCCAGACGCTTTACTAACACTCTCCCGACTTGGAGAGTCAGTGCCTTTAACCTCCTGTTTGGCCCAGTTTGCAATTTCTGCGGAAGATGAACAGGAATAGGGAGAACCAATGAGAGACTAGCTGGAGGTGTCTGGACGGGCAAATTTAACTCTCATTTCCCACCAGGAAGAGGAATTAACCAAAGGCTCAGCGTGCCGTGCCGGAACCAGATTAGGGCCTGAAGCAATCCTGCGGTGTTGCGGCCAGCTCACAAGAAAGCGAGTTGAAGAAAGGAGCTCAGGAGCACTGTAATTCACAAACCTGCAGAGTTATAAATGACAGCTATCGTCCAAAAATATACTGAAGTAAGGCTGCCAAGAGGACTTGAAAGCGGGGCAGAATTGCAGGAAACCGATTTCAGGAGGTAGACTGGAATTGCATTTAAAGCATAGGAAAAGAGGCAGAACGTCCACAATGATGCACTTGGCCAAAAAGTGCGTATGCGTTTTTTCCTGAATATATTCAGGAAAAAACGCATACGCACTTTTTGGCCAACCAAGCAAGCTTGCAAAGGAAATCTGCACTACAATGAAGTCTCACTTCCCCCCGGTCAAAAGGGCCATCTGAAAAAAGTGTAAAATCCAGAAAGGCAGGACAGGCCATGGAGAAATGGGAGCCTTGTTATACTGATGGGCGGGATGTAAATTGCCAAGAGCCACTCGGGAGAGGTGTATGGTGTTTCCTGAAACATCTAAAAAACAAAGCAACAGAGCCTAGGGCACTTCCACTTATGGTCCTATAGCTTAGGGAAATTAAAATCAAAAAGACACAGCCACCCCAAAGTTTGGGACGGCTCTGTTTACAAGAACCTCGTTTACGGTACAAGTTCAATATCGCAGAAAGTGAAAAATGGATAAAGAAGTTCTGGTACTTACGTACAATGCAATATCACTCAGCAATGAAATCTATGTCATCAGGCCCGTAGCAGCATAATGAGTGGATTCAGGTATGATGATTCTAACTGAAATAAGTCACACAGAAAAAGAAACATCATAAGATATCACTAATACACGGGATGTAAACTTGGCTACACAGGAACTGGATTACAAAACAGAACAGGGTCTCAAATTTAGAAAACCAACTTATGCTTGCTTAAGGGGAAAGGTGAGTTGGGGTGCTGCATAAAACCAGAGATTTAAATGAGCACAGATAAAGTTCCTTAAGCCAAATATGGAATAGACAAGAACTACTCCTTGCTCAACGAAATGGACTCAACACCCCATATTAAACGCCTAAGAATGTACCTGACTAGTAAGTATCTTAAAACCTATGGATTGCTATGTCTCTGAAAGAAAATCAAGCGTGTGTACAGGGGCATAAACGCAGCAGTGATAGGATTGGAGAGGTTCGGTGAGCAAATGAAGACCCTTTGAAGTCATATTGCATGGTACCCATTCCACGGGTCTCAACTCTCCAGGTTTAAGGGATTCTTCCTTCAGCTAAAACATGCACGTGGAACCCAGAGTATGATCAACCGTGTGATCGGGAGACGTGTTCCAATATGTCTCAGTTCTCGTCCCCTGGTACTCGGGTGCAACATTCCAGACGCTTTACTAACACTCTCCCGACTTGGAGAGTCAGTGCCTTTAACCTCCTGTTTGCCCCAGTTTGCAATTTCTGCGGAAGATGAACAGGAATAGGGAGAACCAATGAGAGACTAGCTGGAGGTGTCTGGACGGGCAAATTTAACTCTCATTTCCCACCAGGAAGAGGAATTAACCAAAGGCTCAGCGTGCCGTGCCGGAACCAGATTAGGGCCTGAAGCAATCCTGCGGTGTTGCGGCCAGCTCACAAGAAAGCGAGTTGAAGAAAGGAGCTCAGGGGCACTGTAATTCACAAACCTGCAGAGTTATAAATGACAGCTATCGTCCAAAAATATACTGAAGTAAGGCTGCCACGAGGACTTGAAAGTGGGGCAGAATTGCAGGAAACCGATTTCAGGAGGTAGACTGGAATTGCATTTAAAGCATAGGAAAAGAGGCAGAACGTCCACAATGATGCACTTGGCCAAAAAGGGCGTATGCGTTTTTTCCTGAATATATTCAGGAAAAAACGCATATGCCCTTTTTGGCCAACCAAGCAAGCTTGCAAAGGAAATCTGCACTACAATGAAGTCTCACTTCCCCCCGGTCAAAAGGGCCATCTGAAAAAAGTGTAAAATCCAGAAAGGCAGGACAGGCCATGGAGAACTGGGAGCCTTGTTATGCTGATGGGCGGGATGTAAATTGCCAAGAGCCACTCGGGAGAGGTGTATGGTGTTTCCTGAAACATCTAAAAAACAAAGCAACAGAGCCTAGGGCACTTCCACTTATGGTCCTATAGCTTAGGGAAATTAAAATCAAAAAGACACAGCCACCCCAAAGTTTGGGACGGCTCTGTTTACAAGAACCTCATTTACGGTACAAGTTCAATATCACAGAAAGTGAAAAATGGATAAAGAAGTTGTGGTACTTACGTACAATGCCATATCACTCAGCAATGAAATCTATGTCATCAGGCCCATAGCAGCATAATGAGTGGATTCAGGTATGATGATTCTAACTGAAATAAGTCACACAGAAAAAGAAACATCATAAGATATCACTAATACACGGGATGTAAACTTGGCTACACAGGAACTGGATTACAAAACAGAACAGGGTCTCAAATTTAGAAAACCAACTTATGCTTGCTTAAGGGGAAAGGTGAGTTGGGGTGCTGCATAAAACCAGAGATTGAAATGAGCACAGATAAAGTTCCTTAAGCCAAATAAAGAATAGACAAGAACTACTCCTTGCTCAACGAAATGGACTCAACACCCCATATTAAACGCCTAAGAATGTACCTGACTAGTAAGTATCTTAAAACCTATGGATTGCTATGTCTCTGAAAGAAAATCAAGCGTGTGTACAGGGGCATAAACGCAGCAGTGATAGGATTGGAGAGGTTCGGTGAGCAAATGAAGACCCTTTGAAGTCATATTGCATGGTACCCATTCCACGGGTCTCAACTCTCCAGGTTTAAGGGATTCTTCCTTCAGCTAAAACATGCACGTGGAACCCAGAGTATGATCAACCGTGTGATCGGGAGACGTGTTCCAATATGTCTCAGTTCTCGTCCCCTGGTACTCGGGTGCAACATTCCAGACGCTTTACTAACACTCTCCCGACTTGGAGAGTCAGTGCCTTTAACCTCCTGTTTGGCCCAGTTTGCAATTTCTGCGGAAGATGAACAGGAATAGGGAGAACCAATGAGAGACTAGCTGGAGGTGTCTGGACGGGCAAATTTAACTCTCATTTCCCACCAGGAAGAGGAATTAACCAAAGGCTCAGCGTGCCGTGCCGGAACCAGATTAGGGCCTGAAGCAATCCTGCGGTGTTGCGGCCAGCTCACAAGAAAACGAGTTGAAGAAAGGAGCTCAGGGGCACTGTAATTCACAAACCTGCAGAGTTATAAATGACAGCTATCGTCCAAAAATATACTGAAGTAAGGCTGCCAAGAGGACTTGAAAGCGGGGCAGAATTGCAGGAAACCGATTTCAGGAGGTAGACTGGAATTGCATTTAAAGCATAGGAAAAGAGGCAGAACGTCCACAATGATGCACTTGGCCAAAAAGGGCGTATGCGTTTTTTCCTGAATATATTCAGGAAAAAACGCATACGCCCTTTTTGGCCAACCAAGCAAGCTTGCAAAGGAAATCTGCACTACAATGAAGTCTCACTTCCCCCCGGTCAAAAGGGCCATCTGAAAAAAGTGTAAAATCCAGAAAGGCAGGACAGGCCATGGAGAACTGGGAGCCTTGTTATGCTGATGGGCGGGATGTAAATTGCCAAGAGCCACTCGGGAGAGGTGTATGGTGTTTCCTGAAACATCTAAAAAACAAAGCAACAGAGCCTAGGGCACTTCCACTTATGGTCCTATAGCTTAGGGAAATTAAAATCAAAAAGACACAGCCACCCCAAAGTTTGGGACGGCTCTGTTTACAAGAACCTCGTTTACGGTACAAGTTCAATATCGCAGAAAGTGAAAAATGGATAAAGAAGTTGTGGTACTTACGTACAATGCAATATCACTCAGCAATGAAATCTATGTCATCAGGCCCGTAGCAGCATAATGAGTGGATTCAGGTATGATGATTCTAACTGAAATAAGTCACACAGAAAAAGAAACATCATAAGATATCACTAATACACGGGATGTAAACTTGGCTACACAGGAACTGGATTACAAAACAGAACAGGGTCTCAAATTTAGAAAACCAACTTATGCTTGCTTAAGGGGAAAGGTGAGTTGGGGTGCTGCATCAAACCAGAGATTGAAATGAGCACAGATAAAGTTCCTTAAGCCAAATATGGAATAGACAAGAATTACTCCTTGCTCAACGAAATGGACTCAACACCCCATATTAAACGCCTAAGAATGTACCTGACTAGTAAGTATCTTAAAACCTATGGATTGCTATGTGTCTGAAAGAAAATCAAGCGTGTGTACAGGGGCATAAACGCAGCAGTGATAGGATTGGAGAGGTTCGGTGAGCAAATGAAGACCCTTTGAAGTCATATTGCATGGTACCCATTCCACGGGTCTCAACTCTCCAGGTTTAAGGGATTCTTCCTTCAGCTAAAACATGCACGTGGAACCCAGAGTATGATCAACCGTGTGATCGGGAGACGTGTTCCAATATGTCTCAGTTCTCGTCCCCTGGTACTCGGGTGCAACATTCCAGACGCTTTACTAACACTCTCCCGACTTGGAGAGTCAGTGCCTTTAACCTCCTGTTTGGCCCAGTTTGCAATTTCTGCGGAAGATGAACAGGAATAGGGAGAACCAATGAGAGACTAGCTGGAGGTGTCTGGACGGGCAAATTTAACTCTCATTTCCCACCAGGAAGAGGAATTAACCAAAGGCTCAGCGTGCCGTGCCGGAACCAGATTAGGGCCTGAAGCAATCCTGCGGTGTTGCGGCCAGCTCACAAGAAAGCGAGTTGAAGAAAGGAGCTCAGGGGCACTGTAATTCACAAACCTGCAGAGTTATAAATGACAGCTATCGTCCAAAAATATACTGAAGTAAGGCTGCCACGAGGACTTGAAAGTGGGGCAGAATTGCAGGAAACCGATTTCAGGAGGTAGACTGGAATTGCATTTAAAGCATAGGAAAAGAGGCAGAACGTCCACAATGATGCACTTGGCCAAAAAGGGCGTATGCGTTTTTTCCTGAATATATTCAGGAAAAAACGCATATGCCCTTTTTGGCCAACCAAGCAAGCTTGCAAAGGAAATCTGCACTACAATGAAGTCTCACTTCCCCCCGGTCAAAAGGGCCATCTGAAAAAAGTGTAAAATCCAGAAAGGCAGGACAGGCCATGGAGAACTGGGAGCCTTGTTATGCTGATGGGCGGGATGTAAATTGCCAAGAGCCACTCGGGAGAGGTGTATGGTGTTTCCTGAAACATCTAAAAAACAAAGCAACTGAGCCTAGGGCACTTCCACTTATGGTCCTATAGCTTAGGGAAATTAAAATCAAAAAGACACAGCCACCCCAAAGTTTGGGACGGCTCTGTTTACAAGAACCTCATTTACGGTACAAGTTCAATATCACAGAAAGTGAAAAATGGATAAAGAAGTTGTGGTACTTACGTACAATGCCATATCACTCAGCAATGAAATCTATGTCATCAGGCCCATAGCAGCATAATGAGTGGATTCAGGTATGATGATTCTAACTGAAATAAGTCACACAGAAAAAGAAACATCATAAGATATCACTAATACACGGGATGTAAACTTGGCTACACAGGAACTGGATTACAAAACAGAACAGGGTCTCAAATTTAGAAAACCAACTTATGCTTGCTTAAGGGGAAAGGTGAGTTGGGGTGCTGCATAAAACCAGAGATTGAAATGAGCACAGATAAAGTTCCTTAAGCCAAATATAGAATAGACAAGAACTACTCCTTGCTCAATGAAATGGACTCAACACCCCATATTAAACGCCTAAGAATGTACCTGACTAGTAAGTATCTTAAAACCTATGGATTGCTATGTCTCTGAAAGAAAATCAAGCGTGTGTACAGGGGCATAAACGCAGCAGTGATAGGATTGGAGAGGTTCGGTGAGCAAATGAAGACCCTTTGAAGTCATATTGCATGGTACCCATTCCACGGGTCTCAACTCTCCAGGTTTAAGGGATTCTTCCTTCAGCTAAAACATGCACGTGGAACCCAGAGTATGATCAACCGTGTGATCGGGAGACGTGTTCCAATATGTCTCAGTTCTCGTCCCCTGGTACTCGGGTGCAACATTCCAGACGCTTTACTAACACTCTCCCGACTTGGAGAGTCAGTGCCTTTAACCTCCTGTTTGGCCCAGTTTGCAATTTCTGCGGAAGATGAACAGGAATAGGGAGAACCAATGAGAGACTAGCTGGAGGTGTCTGGACGGGCAAATTTAACTCTCATTTCCCACCAGGAAGAGGAATTAACCAAAGGCTCAGCGTGCCGTGCCGGAACCAGATTAGGGCCTGAAGCAATCCTGCGGTGTTGCGGCCAGCTCACAAGAAAGCGAGTTGAAGAAAGGAGCTCAGGGGCACTGTAATTCACAAACCTGCAGAGTTATAAATGACAGCTATCGTCCAAAAATGTACTGAAGTAAGGCTGCCAAGAGGACTTGAAAGCGGGGCAGAATTGCAGGAAACCGATTTCAGGAGGTAGACTGGAATTGCATTTAAAGCATAGGAAAAGAGGCAGAACGTCCACAATGATGCACTTGGCCAAAAAGGGCGTATGCGTTTTTTCCTGAATATATTCAGGAAAAAACGCATACGCCCTTTTTGGCCAACCAAGCAAGCTTGCAAAGGAAATCTGCACTACAATGAAGTCTCACTTCCCCCCGGTCAAAAGGGCCATCTGAAAAAAGTGTAAAATCCAGAAAGGCAGGACAGGCCATGGAGAACTGGGAGCCTTGTTATGCTGATGGGCGGGATGTAAATTGCCAACAGCCACTCTGGAGAAGTGTATGGTGTTTCCTGAAACATCTAAAAAACAAAGCAACAGAGCCTAGGGCACTTCCACTTATGGTCCTATAGCTTAGGGAAATTAAAATCAAAAAGACACAGCCACCCCAAAGTTTGGGACGGCTCTGTTTACAAGAACCTCGTTTACGGTACAAGTTCAATATCGCAGAAAGTGAAAAATGGATAAAGAAGTTGTGGTACTTACGTACAATGCAATATCACTCAGCAATGAAATCTATGTCATCAGGCCCGTAGCAGCATAATGAGTGGATTCAGGTATGATGATTCTAACTGAAATAAGTCACACAGAAAAAGAAACATCATAAGATATCACTAATACACGGGATGTAAACTTGGCTACACAGGAACTGGATTACAAAACAGAACAGGGTCTCAAATTTAGAAAACCAACTTATGCTTGCTTAAGGGGAAAGGTGAGTTGGGGTGCTGCATAAAACCAGAGATTGAAATGAGCACAGATAAAGTTCCTTAAGCCAAATATGGAATAGACAAGAACTACTCCTTGCTCAACGAAATGGACTCAACACCCCATATTAAACGCCTAAGAATGTACCTGACTAGTAAGTATCTTAAAACCTATGGATTGCTATGTGTCTGAAAGAAAATCAAGCGTGTGTACAGGGGCATAAACGCAGCAGTGATAGGATTGGAGAGGTTCGGTGAGCAAATGAAGACCCTTTGAAGTCATATTGCATGGTACCCATTCCACGGGTCTCAACTCTCCAGGTTTAAGGGATTCTTCCTTCAGCTAAAACATGCACGTGGAACCCAGAGTATGATCAACCGTGTGATTGGGAGACGTGTTCCAATATGTCTCAGTTCTCGTCCCCTGGTACTCGGGTGCAACATTCCAGACGCTTTACTAACACTCTCCCGACTTGGAGAGTCAGTGCCTTTAACCTCCTGTTTGGCCCAGTTTGCAATTTCTGCGGAAGATGAACAGGAATAGGGAGAACCAATGAGAGACTAGCTGGAGGTGTCTGGACGGGCAAATTTAACTCTCATTTCCCACCAGGAAGAGGAATTAACCAAAGGCTCAGCGTGCCGTGCCGGAACCAGATTAGGGCCTGAAGCAATCCTGCGGTGTTGCGGCCAGCTCACAAGAAAGCGAGTTGAAGAAAGGAGCTCAGGGGCACTGTAATTCAGAAACCTGCAGAGTTATAAATGACAGCTATCGTCCAAAAATATACTGAAGTAAGGCTGCCACGAGGACTTGAAAGTGGGGCAGAATTGCAGGAAACCGATTTCAGGAGGTAGACTGGAATTGCATTTAAAGCATAGGAAAAGAGGCAGAACGTCCACAATGATGCACTTGGCCAAAAAGGGCATATGCGTTTTTTCCTGAATATATTCAGGAAAAAACGCATATGCCCTTTTTGGCCAACCAAGCAAGCTTGCAAAGGAAATCTGCACTACAATGAAGTCTCACTTCCCCCCGGTCAAAAGGGCCATCTGAAAAAAGTGTAAAATCCAGAAAGGCAGGACAGGCCATGGAGAACTGGGAGCCTTGTTATGCTGATGGGCGGGATGTAAATTGCCAAGAGCCACTCGGGAGAGGTGTATGGTGTTTCCTGAAACATCTAAAAAACAAAGCAACAGAGCCTAGGGCACTTCCACTTATGGTTCTATAGCTTAGGGAAATTAAAATCAAAAAGACACAGCCACCCCAAAGTTTGGGACGGCTCTGTTTACAAGAACCTCATTTACGGTACAAGTTCAATATCACAGAAAGTGAAAAATGGATAAAGAAGTTGTGGTACTTACGTACAATGCCATATCACTCAGCAATGAAATCTATGTCATCAGGCCCATAGCAGCATAATGAGTGGATTCAGGTATGATGATTCTAACTGAAATAAGTCACACAGAAAAAGAAACATCATAAGATATCACTAATACACGGGATGTAAACTTGGCTACACAGGAACTGGATTACAAAACAGAACAGGGTCTCAAATTTAGAAAACCAACTTATGCTTGCTTAAGGGGAAAGGTGAGTTGGGGTGCTGCATAAAACCAGAGATTGAAATGAGCACAGATAAAGTTCCTTAAGCCAAATATAGAATAGACAAGAACTACTCCTTGCTCAATGAAATGGACTCAACACCCCATATTAAACGCCTAAGAATGTACCTGACTAGTAAGTATCTTAAAACCTATGGATTGCTATGTCTCTGAAAGAAAATCAAGCCTGTGTACAGGGGCATAAACGCAGCAGTGATAGGATTGGAGAGGTTCGGTGAGCAAATGAAGACCCTTTGAAGTCATATTGCATGGTACCCATTCCACGGGTCTCAACTCTCCAGGTTTAAGGGATTCTTCCTTCAGCTAAAACATGCACGTGGAACCCAGAGTATGATCAACCGTGTGATCGGGAGACGTGTTCCAATATGTCTCAGTTCTCGTCCCCTGGTACTCGGGTGCAACATTCCAGACGCTTTACTAACACTCTCCCGACTTGGAGAGTCAGTGCCTTTAACCTCCTGTTTGGCCCAGTTTGCAATTTCTGCGGAAGATGAACAGGAATAGGGAGAACCAATGAGAGACTAGCTGGAGGTGTCTGGACGGGCAAATTTAACTCTCATTTCCCACCAGGAAGAGGAATTAACCAAAGGCTCAGCGTGCCGTGCCGGAACCAGATTAGGGCCTGAAGCAATCCTGCGGTGTTGCGGCCAGCTCACAAGAAAACGAGTTGAAGAAAGGAGCTCAGGGGCACTGTAATTCACAAACCTGCAGAGTTATAAATGACAGCTATCGTCCAAAAATATACTGAAGTAAGGCTGCCAAGAGGACTTGAAAGCGGGGCAGAATTGCAGGAAACCGATTTCAGGAGGTAGACTGGAATTGCATGTAAAGCATAGGAAAAGAGGCAGAACGTCCACAATGATGCACTTGGCCAAAAAGGGCGTATGCGTTTTTTCCTGAATATATTCAGGAAAAAACGCATACGCACTTTTTGGCCAACCAAGCAAGCTTGCAAAGGAAATCTGCACTACAATGAAGTCTCACTTCCCCCCGGTCAAAAGGGCCATCTGAAAAAAGTGTAAAATCCAGAAAGGCAGGACAGGCCATGGAGAACTGGGAGCCTTGTTATGCTGATGGGCGGGATGTAAATTGCCAACAGCCACTCTGGAGAAGTGTATGGTGTTTCCTGAAACATCTAAAAAACAAAGCAACAGAGCCTAGGGCACTTCCACTTATGGTCCTATAGCTTAGGGAAATTAAAATCAAAAAGACACAGCCACCCCAAAGTTTGGGACGGCTCTGTTTACAAGAACCTCGTTTACGGTACAAGTTCAATATCGCAGAAAGTGAAAAATGGATAAAGAAGTTGTGGTACTTACGTACAATGCAATATCACTCAGCAATGAAATCTATGTCATCAGGCCCGTAGCAGCATAATGAGTGGATTCAGGTATGATGATTCTAACTGAAATAAGTCACACAGAAAAAGAAACATCATAAGATATCACTAATACACGGGATGTAAACTTGGCTACACAGGAACTGGATTACAAAACAGAACAGGGTCTCAAATTTAGAAAACCAACTTATGCTTGCTTAAGGGGAAAGGTGAGTTGGGGTGCTGCATAAAACCAGAGATTGAAATGAGCACAGATAAAGTTCCTTAAGCCAAATATGGAATAGACAAGAACTACTCCTTGCTCAACGAAATGGACTCAACACCCCATATTAAACGCCTAAGAATGTACCTGACTAGTAAGTATCTTAAAACCTATGGATTGCTATGTCTCTGAAAGAAAATCAAGCGTGTGTACAGGGGCATAAACGCAGCAGTGATAGGATTGGAGAGGTTCGGTGAGCAAATGAAGACCCTTTGAAGTCATATTGCATGGTACCCATTCCACGGGTCTCAACTCTCCAGGTTTAAGGGATTCTTCCTTCAGCTAAAACATGCACGTGGAACCCAGAGTATGATCAACCGTGTGATCGGGAGACGTGTTCCAATATGTCTCAGTTCTCGTCCCCTGGTACTCGGGTGCAACATTCCAGACGCTTTATTAACACTCTCCCGACTTGGAGAGTCAGTGCCTTTAACCTCCTGTTTGGCCCAGTTTGCAATTTCTGCGGAAGATGAACAGGAATAGGGAGAACCAATGAGAGACTAGCTGGAGGTGTCTGGACGGGCAAATTTAACTCTCATTTCCCACCAGGAAGAGGAATTAACCAAAGGCTCAGCGTGCCGTGCCGGAACCAGATTAGGGCCTGAAGCAATCCTGCGGTGTTGCGGCCAGCTCACAAGAAAACGAGTTGAAGAAAGGAGCTCAGGGGCACTGTAATTCACAAACCTGCAGAGTTATAAATGACAGCTATCGTCCAAAAATATACTGAAGTAAGGCTGCCAAGAGGACTTGAAAGCGGGGCAGAATTGCAGGAAACCGATTTCAGGAGGTAGACTGGAATTGCATGTAAAGCATAGGAAAAGAGGCAGAACGTCCACAATGATGCACTTGGCCAAAAAGGGCGTATGCGTTTTTTCCTGAATATATTCAGGAAAAAACGCATACGCACTTTTTGGCCAACCAAGCAAGCTTGCAAAGGAAATCTGCACTACAATGAAGTCTCACTTCCCCCCAGTCAAAAGGGCCATCTGAAAAAAGTGTAAAATCCAGAAAGGCAGGACAGGCCATGGAGAACTGGGAGCCTTGTTATGCTGATGGGCGGGATGTAAATTGCCAAGAGCCACTCGGGAGAGGTGTATGGTGTTTCCTGAAACATCTAAAAAACAAAGCAACAGAGCCTAGGGCACTTCCACTTATGGTCCTATAGCTTAGGGAAATTAAAATCAAAAAGACACAGCCACCCCAAAGTTTGGGACGGCTCTGTTTACAAGAACCTCGTTTACGGTACAAGTTCAATATCGCAGAAAGTGAAAAATGGATAAAGAAGTTGTGGTACTTACGTACAATGCAATATCACTCAGCAATGAAATCTATGTCATCAGGCCCGTAGCAGCATAATGAGTGGATTCAGGTATGATGATTCTAACTGAAATAAGTCACACAGAAAAAGAAACATCATAAGATATCACTAATACACGGGATGTAAACTTGGCTACACAGGAACTGGATTACAAAACAGAACAGGGTCTCAAATTTAGAAAACCAACTTATGCTTGCTTAAGGGGAAAGGTGAGTTGGGGTGCTGCATCAAACCAGAGATTGAAATGAGCACAGATAAAGTTCCTTAAGCCAAATATGGAATAGACAAGAATTACTCCTTGCTCAACGAAATGGACTCAACACCCCATATTAAACGCCTAAGAATGTACCTGACTAGTAAGTATCTTAAAACCTATGGATTGCTATGTGTCTGAAAGAAAATCAAGCGTGTGTACAGGGGCATAAACGCAGCAGTGATAGGATTGGAGAGGTTCGGTGAGCAAATGAAGACCCTTTGAAGTCATATTGCATGGTACCCATTCCACGGGTCTCAACTCTCCAGGTTTAAGGGATTCTTCCTTCAGCTAAAACATGCACGTGGAACCCAGAGTATGATCAACCGTGTGATCGGGAGACGTGTTCCAATATGTCTCAGTTCTCGTCCCCTGGTACTCGGGTGCAACATTCCAGACGCTTTACTAACACTCTCCCCACTTGGAGAGTCAGTGCCTTTAACCTCCTGTTTGGCCCAGTTTGCAATTTCTGCGGAAGATGAACAGGAATAGGGAGAACCAATGAGAGACTAGCTGGAGGTGTCTGGACGGGCAAATTTAACTCTCATTTCCCACCAGGAAGAGGAATTAACCAAAGGCTCAGCGTGCCGTGCCGGAACCAGATTAGGGCCTGAAGCAATCCTGCGGTGTTGCGGCCAGCTCACAAGAAAGCGAGTTGAAGAAAGGAGCTCAGGGGCACTGTAATTCACAAACCTGCAGAGTTATAAATGACAGCTATCGTCCAAAAATATACTGAAGTAAGGCTGCCACGAGGACTTGAAAGTGGGGCAGAATTGCAGGAAACCGATTTCAGGAGGTAGACTGGAATTGCATTTAAAGCATAGGAAAAGAGGCAGAACGTCCACAATGATGCACTTGGCCAAAAAGGGCGTATGCGTTTTTTCCTGAATATATTCAGGAAAAAACGCATACGCACTTTTTGGCCAACCAAGCAAGCTTGCAAAGGAAATCTGCACTACAATGAAGTCTCACTTCCCCCCGGTCAAAAGGGCCATCTGAAAAAAGTGTAAAATCCAGAAAGGCAGGACAGGCCATGGAGAACTGGGAGCCTTGTTATGCTGATGGGCGGGATGTAAATTGCCAAGAGCCACTCGGGAGAGGTGTATGGTGTTTCCTGAAACATCTAAAAAACAAAGCAACAGAGCCTAGGGCACTTCCACTTATGGTCCTATAGCTTAGGGAAATTAAAATCAAAAAGACACAACCACCCCAAAGTTTGGGATGGCTCTGTTTACAAGAACCTCATTTACGGTACAAGTTCAACATCACAGAAAGTGAAAAATGGATAAAGAAGTTGTGGTACTTACGTACAATGCCATATCACTCAGCAATGAAATCTATGTCATCAGGCCCATAGCAGCATAATGAGTGGATTCAGGTATGATGATTCTAACTGAAATAAGTCACACAGAAAAAGAAACATCATAAGATATCACTAATACACGGGATGTAAACTTGGCTACACAGGAACTGGATTACAAAACAGAACAGGGTCTCAAATTTAGAAAACCAACTTATGCTTGCTTAAGGGGAAAGGTGAGTTGGGGTGCTGCATAAAACCAGAGATTGAAATGAGCACAGATAAAGTTCCTTAAGCCAAATATAGAATAGACAAGAACTACTCCTTGCTCAATGAAATGGACTCAACACCCCATATTAAACGCCTAAGAATGTACCTGACTAGTAAGTATCTTAAAACCTATGGATTGCTATGTGTCTGAAAGAAAATCAAGCGTGTGTACAGGGGCATAAACGCAGCAGTGATAGGATTGGAGAGGTTCGGTGAGCAAATGAAGACCCTTTGAAGTCATATTGCATGGTACCCATTCCACGGGTCTCAACTCTCCAGGTTTAAGGGATTCTTCCTTCAGCTAAAACATGCACGTGGAACCCAGAGTATGATCAACCGTGTGATCGGGAGACGTGTTCCAATATGTCTCAGTTCTCGTCCCCTGGTACTCGGGTACAACATTCCAGACGCTTTACTAACACTCTCCCGACTTGGAGAGTCAGTGCCTTTAACCTCCTGTTTGGCCCAGTTTGCAATTTCTGCGGAAGATGAACAGGAATAGGGAGAACCAATGAGAGACTAGCTGGAGGTGTCTGGACGGGCAAATTTAACTCTCATTTCCCACCAGGAAGAGGAATTAACCAAAGGCTCAGCGTGCCGTGCCGGAACCAGATTAGGGCCTGAAGCAATCCTGCGGTGTTGCGGCCAGCTCACAAGAAAGCGAGTTGAAGAAAGGAGCTCAGGGGCACTGTAATTCACAAACCTGCAGAGTTATAAATGACAGCTATCGTCCAAAAATATACTGAAGTAAGGCTGCCAAGAGGACTTGAAAGCGGGGCAGAATTGCAGGAAACCGATTTCAGGAGGTAGACTGGAATTGCATTTAAAGCATAGGAAAAGAGGCAGAACGTCCACAATGATGCACTTGGCCAAAAAGGGCGTATGCGTTTTTTCCTGAATATATTCAGGAAAAAACGCATACGCACTTTTTGGCCAACCAAGCAAGCTTGCAAAGGAAATCTGCACTACAATGAAGTCTCACTTCCCCCCGGTCAAAAGGGCCATCTGAAAAAAGTGTAAAATCCAGAAAGGCAGGACAGGCCATGGAGAACTGGGAGCCTTGTTATGCTGATGGGCGGGATGTAAATTGCCAAGAGCCACTCGGGAGAGGTGTATGGTGTTTCCTGAAACATCTAAAAAACAAAGCAACAGAGCCTAGGGCACTTCCACTTATGGTCCTATAGCTTAGGGAAATTAAAATCAAAAAGACACAGCCACCCCAAAGTTTGGGACGGCTCTGTTTACAAGAACCTCGTTTACGGTACAAGTTCAATATCGCAGAAAGTGAAAAATGGATAAAGAAGTTGTGGTACTTACGTACAATGCAATATCACTCAGCAATGAAATCTATGTCATCAGGCCTGTAGCAGCATAATGAGTGGATTCAGGTATGATGATTCTAACTGAAATAAGTCACACAGAAAAAGAAACATCATAAGATATCACTAATACACGGGATGTAAACTTGGCTACACAGGAACTGGATTACAAAACAGAACAGGGTCTCAAATTTAGAAAACCAACTTATGCTTGCTTAAGGGGAAAGGTGAGTTGGGGTGCTGCATAAAACCAGAGATTGAAATGAGCACAGATAAAGTTCCTTAAGCCAAATATGGAATAGACAAGAACTACTCCTTGCTCAACGAAATGGACTCAACACCCCATATTAAACGCCTAAGAATGTACCTGACTAGTAAGTATCTTAAAACCTATGGATTGCTATGTCTCTGAAAGAAAATCAAGCGTGTGTACAGGGGCATAAACGCAGCAGTGATAGGATTGGAGAGGTTCGGTGAGCAAATGAAGACCCTTTGAAGTCATATTGCATGGTACCCATTCCACGGGTCTCAACTCTCCAGGTTTAAGGGATTCTTCCTTCAGCTAAAACATGCACGTGGAACCCAGAGTATGATCAACCGTGTGATCGGGAGACGTGTTCCAATATGTCTCAGTTCTCGTCCCCTGGTACTCGGGTGCAACATTCCAGACGCTTTACTAACACTCTCCCGACTTGGAGAGTCAGTGCCTTTAACCTCCTGTTTGGCCCAGTTTGCAATTTCTGCGGAAGATGAACAGGAATAGGGAGAACCAATGAGAGACTAGCTGGAGGTGTCTGGACGGGCAAATTTAACTCTCATTTCCCACCAGGAAGAGGAATTAACCAAAGGCTCAGCGTGCCGTGCCGGAACCAGATTAGGGCCTGAAGCAATCCTGCGGTGTTGCGGCCAGCTCACAAGAAAGCGAGTTGAAGAAAGGAGCTCAGGGGCACTGTAATTCACAAACCTGCAGAGTTATAAATGACAGCTATCGTCCAAAAATATACTGAAGTAAGGCTGCCACGAGGACTTGAAAGTGGGGCAGAATTGCAGGAAACCGATTTCAGGAGGTAGACTGGAATTGCATTTAAAGCATAGGAAAAGAGGCAGAACGTCCACAATGATGCACTTGGCCAAAAAGGGCGTATGCGTTTTTTCCTGAATATATTCAGGAAAAAACGCATACGCCCTTTTTGGCCAACCAAGCAAGCTTGCAAAGGAAATCTGCACTACAATGAAGTCTCACTTCCCCCCGGTCAAAAGGGCCATCTGAAAAAAGTGTAAAATCCAGAAAGGCAGGACAGGCCATGGAGAACTGGGAGCCTTGTTATGCTGATGGGCGGGATGTAAATTGCCAAGAGCCACTCGGGAGAGGTGTATGGTGTTTCCTGAAACATCTAAAAAACAAAGCAACAGAGCCTAGGGCACTTCCACTTATGGTCCTATAGCTTAGGGAAATTAAAATCAAAAAGACACAGCCACCCCAAAGTTTGGGACGGCTCTGTTTACAAGAACCTCATTTACGGTACAAGTTCAATATCACAGAAAGTGAAAAATGGATAAAGAAGTTGTGGTACTTACGTACAATGCCATATCACTCAGCAATGAAATCTATGTCATCAGGCCCATAGCAGCATAATGAGTGGATTCAGGTATGATGATTCTAACTGAAATAAGTCACACAGAAAAAGAAACATCATAAGATATCACTAATACACGGGATGTAAACTTGGCTACACAGGAACTGGATTACAAAACAGAACAGGGTCTCAAATTTAGAAAACCAACTTATGCTTGCTTAAGGGGAAAGGTGAGTTGGGGTGCTGCATAAAACCAGAGATTGAAATGAGCACAGATAAAGTTCCTTAAGCCAAATATAGAATAGACAAGAACTACTCCTTGCTCAATGAAATGGACTCAACATCCCATATTAAACGCCTAAGAATGTACCTGACTAGTAAGTATCTTAAAACCTATGGATTGCTATGTGTCTGAAAGAAAATCAAGCGTGTGTACAGGGGCATAAACGCAGCAGTGATAGGATTGGAGAGGTTCGGTGAGCAAATGAAGACCCTTTGAAGTCATATTGCATGGTACCCATTCCACGGGTCTCAACTCTCCAGGTTTAAGGGATTCTTCCTTCAGCTAAAACATGCACGTGGAACCCAGAGTATGATCAACCGTGTGATCGGGAGACGTGTTCCAATATGTCTCAGTTCTCGTCCCCTGGTACTTGGGTGCAACATTCCAGACGCTTTACTAACACTCTCCCGACTTGGAGAGTCAGTGCCTTTAACCTCCTGTTTGGCCCAGTTTGCAATTTCTGCGGAAGATGAACAGGAATAGGGAGAACCAATGAGAGACTAGCTGGAGGTGTCTGGACGGGCAAATTTAACTCTCATTTCCCACCAGGAAGAGGAATTAACCAAAGGCTCAGCGTGCCGTGCCGGAACCAGATTAGGGCCTGAAGCAATCCTGCGGTGTTGCGGCCAGCTCACAAGAAAGCGAGTTGAAGAAAGGAGCTCAGGGGCACTGTAATTCACAAACCTGCAGAGTTATAAATGACAGCTATCGTCCAAAAATATACTGAAGTAAGGCTGCCAAGAGGACTTGAAAGCGGGGCAGAATTGCAGGAAACCGATTTCAGGAGGTAGACTGGAATTGCATTTAAAGCATAGGAAAAGAGGCAGAACGTCCACAATGATGCACTTGGCCAAAAAGGGCGTATGCGTTTTTTCCTGAATATATTCAGGAAAAAACGCATACGCCCTTTTTGGCCAACCAAGCAAGCTTGCAAAGGAAATCTGCACTACAATGAAGTCTCACTTCCCCCCGGTCAAAAGGGCCATCTGAAAAAAGTGTAAAATCCAGAAAGGCAGGACAGGCCATGGAGAACTGGGAGCCTTGTTATGCTGATGGGCGGGATGTAAATTGCCAACAGCCACTCGGGAGAGGTGTATGGTGTTTCCTGAAACATCTAAAAAACAAAGCAACAGAGCCTAGGGCACTTCCACTTATGGTCCTATAGCTTAGGGAAATTAAAATCAAAAAGACACAGCCACCCCAAAGTTTGGGACGGCTCTGTTTACAAGAACCTCGTTTACGGTACAAGTTCAATATCGCAGAAAGTGAAAAATGGATAAAGAAGTTGTGGTACTTACGTACAATGCAATATCACTCAGCAATGAAATCTATGTCATCAGGCCCATAGCAGCATAATGAGTGGATTCAGGTATGATGATTCTAACTGAAATAAGTCACACAGAAAAAGAAACATCATAAGATATCACTAATACACGGGATGTAAACTTGGCTACACAGGAACTGGATTACAAAACAGAACAGGGTCTCAAATTTAGAAAACCAACTTATGCTTGCTTAAGGGGAAAGGTGAGTTGGGGTGCTGCATAAAACCAGAGATTGAAATGAGCACAGATAAAGTTCCTTAAGCCAAATATGGAATAGACAAGAACTACTCCTTGCTCAACGAAATGGACTCAACACCCCATATTAAACGCCTAAGAATGTACCTGACTAGTAAGTATCTTAAAACCTATGGATTGCTATGTGTCTGAAAGAAAATCAAGCGTGTGTACAGGGGCATAAACGCAGCAGTGATAGGATTGGAGAGGTTCGGTGAGCAAATGAAGACCCTTTGAAGTCATATTGCATGGTACCCATTCCACGGGTCTCAACTCTCCAGGTTTAAGGGATTCTTCCTTCAGCTAAAACATGCACGTGGAACCCAGAGTATGATCAACCGTGTGATCGGGAGACGTGTTCCAATATGTCTCAGTTCTCGTCCCCTGGTACTCGGGTGCAACATTCCAGACGCTTTACTAACACTCTCCCGACTTGGAGAGTCAGTGCCTTTAACCTCCTGTTTGGCCCAGTTTGCAATTTCTGCGGAAGATGAACAGGAATAGGGAGAACCAATGAGAGACTAGCTGGAGGTGTCTGGACGGGCAAATTTAACTCTCATTTCCCACCAGGAAGAGGAATTAACCAAAGGCTCAGCGTGCCGTGCCGGAACCAGATTAGGGCCTGAAGCAATCCTGCGGTGTTGCGGCCAGCTCACAAGAAAGCGAGTTGAAGAAAGGAGCTCAGGGGCACTGTAATTCACAAACCTGCAGAGTTATAAATGACAGCTATCGTCCAAAAATATACTGAAGTAAGGCTGCCAAGAGGACTTGAAAGCGGGGCAGAATTGCAGGAAACCGATTTCAGGAGGTAGACTGGAATTGCATTTAAAGCATAGGAAAAGAGGCAGAACGTCCACAATGATGCACTTGGCCAAAAAGGGCGTATGCGTTTTTTCCTGAATATATTCAGGAAAAAACGCATACGCACTTTTTGGCCAACCAAGCAAGCTTGCAAAGGAAATCTGCACTACAATGAAGTCTCACTTCCCCCCGGTCAAAAGGGCCATCTGAAAAAAGTGTAAAATCCAGAAAGGCAGGACAGGCCATGGAGAACTGGGAGCCTTGTTATGCTGATGGGCGGGATGTAAATTGCCAAGAGCCACTCGGGAGAGGTGTATGGTGTTTCCTGAAACATCTAAAAAACAAAGCAACAGAGCCTAGGGCACTTCCACTTATGGTCCTATAGCTTAGGGAAATTAAAATCAAAAAGACACAGCCACCCCAAAGTTTGGGACGGCTCTGTTTACAAGAACCTCGTTTACGGTACAAGTTCAATATCGCAGAAAGTGAAAAATGGATAAAGAAGTTGTGGTACTTACGTACAATGCAATATCACTCAGCAATGAAATCTATGTCATCAGGCCTGTAGCAGCATAATGAGTGGATTCAGGTATGATGATTCTAACTGAAATAAGTCACACAGAAAAAGAAACATCATAAGATATCACTAATACACGGGATGTAAACTTGGCTACACAGGAACTGGATTACAAAACAGAACAGGGTCTCAAATTTAGAAAACCAACTTATGCTTGCTTAAGGGGAAAGGTGAGTTGGGGTGCTGCATAAAACCAGAGATTGAAATGAGCACAGATAAAGTTCCTTAAGCCAAATATGGAATAGACAAGAACTACTCCTTGCTCAACGAAATGGACTCAACACCCCATATTAAACGCCTAAGAATGTACCTGACTAGTAAGTATCTTAAAACCTATGGATTGCTATGTCTCTGAAAGAAAATCAAGCGTGTGTACAGGGGCATAAACGCAGCAGTGATAGGATTGGAGAGGTTCGGTGAGCAAATGAAGACCCTTTGAAGTCATATTGCATGGTACCCATTCCACGGGTCTCAACTCTCCAGGTTTAAGGGATTCTTCCTTCAGCTAAAACATGCACGTGGAACCCAGAGTATGATCAACCGTGTGATCGGGAGACGTGTTCCAATATGTCTCAGTTCTCGTCCCCTGGTACTCGGGTGCAACATTCCAGACGCTTTACTAACACTCTCCCGACTTGGAGAGTCAGTGCCTTTAACCTCCTGTTTGGCCCAGTTTGCAATTTCTGCGGAAGATGAACAGGAATAGGGAGAACCAATGAGAGACTAGCTGGAGGTGTCTGGACGGGCAAATTTAACTCTCATTTCCCACCAGGAAGAGGAATTAACCAAAGGCTCAGCGTGCCGTGCCGGAACCAGATTAGGGCCTGAAGCAATCCTGCGGTGTTGCGGCCAGCTCACAAGAAAGCGAGTTGAAGAAAGGAGCTCAGGGGCACTGTAATTCACAAACCTGCAGAGTTATAAATGACAGCTATCGTCCAAAAATATACTGAAGTAAGGCTGCCACGAGGACTTGAAAGTGGGGCAGAATTGCAGGAAACCGATTTCAGGAGGTAGACTGGAATTGCATTTAAAGCATAGGAAAAGAGGCAGAACGTCCACAATGATGCACTTGGCCAAAAAGGGCGTATGCGTTTTTTCCTGAATATATTCAGGAAAAAACGCATATGCCCTTTTTGGCCAACCAAGCAAGCTTGCAAAGGAAATCTGCACTACAATGAAGTCTCACTTCCCCCCGGTCAAAAGGGCCATCTGAAAAAAGTGTAAAATCCAGAAAGGCAGGACAGGCCATGGAGAACTGGGAGCCTTGTTATGCTGATGGGCGGGATGTAAATTGCCAAGAGCCACTCGGGAGAGGTGTATGGTGTTTCCTGAAACATCTAAAAAACAAAGCAACAGAGCCTAGGGCACTTCCACTTATGGTCCTATAGCTTAGGGAAATTAAAATCAAAAAGACACAGCCACCCCAAAGTTTGGGACGGCTCTGTTTACAAGAACCTCATTTACGGTACAAGTTCAATATCACAGAAAGTGAAAAATGGATAAAGAAGTTGTGGTACTTACGTACAATGCCATATCACTCAGCAATGAAATCTATGTCATCAGGCCCATAGCAGCATAATGAGTGGATTCAGGTATGATGATTCTAACTGAAATAAGTCACACAGAAAAAGAAACATCATAAGATATCACTAATACACGGGATGTAAACTTGGCTACACAGGAACTGGATTACAAAACAGAACAGGGTCTCAAATTTAGAAAACCAACTTATGCTTGCTTAAGGGGAAAGGTGAGTTGGGGTGCTGCATAAAACCAGAGATTGAAATGAGCACAGATAAAGTTCCTTAAGCCAAATATAGAATAGACAAGAACTACTCCTTGCTCAATGAAATGGACTCAACACCCCATATTAAACGCCTAAGAATGTACCTGACTAGTAAGTATCTTAAAACCTATGGATTGCTATGTGTCTGAAAGAAAATCAAGCGTGTGTACAGGGGCATAAACGCAGCAGTGATAGGATTGGAGAGGTTCGGTGAGCAAATGAAGACCCTTTGAAGTCATATTGCATGGTACCCATTCCACGGGTCTCAACTCTCCAGGTTTAAGGGATTCTTCCTTCAGCTAAAACATGCACGTGGAACCCAGAGTATGATCAACCGTGTGATCGGGAGACGTGTTCCAATATGTCTCAGTTTTCGTCCCCTGGTACTCGGGTGCAACATTCCAGACGCTTTACTAACACTCTCCCGACTTGGAGAGTCAGTGCCTTTAACCTCCTGTTTGGCCCAGTTTGCAATTTCTGCGGAAGATGAACAGGAATAGGGAGAACCAATGAGAGACTAGCTGGAGGTGTCTGGACGGGCAAATTTAACTCTCATTTCCCACCAGGAAGAGGAATTAACCAAAGGCTCAGCGTGCCGTGCCGGAACCAGATTAGGGCCTGAAGCAATCCTGCGGTGTTGCGGCCAGCTCACAAGAAAGCGAGTTGAAGAAAGGAGCTCAGGGGCACTGTAATTCACAAACCTGCAGAGTTATAAATGACAGCTATCGTCCAAAAATATACTGAAGTAAGGCTGCCAAGAGGACTTGAAAGCGGGGCAGAATTGCAGGAAACCGATTTCAGGAGGTAGACTGGAATTGCATTTAAAGCATAGGAAAAGAGGCAGAACGTCCACAATGATGCACTTGGCCAAAAAGGGCGTATGCGTTTTTTCCTGAATATATTCAGGAAAAAACGCATACGCCCTTTTTGGCCAACCAAGCAAGCTTGCAAAGGAAATCTGCACTACAATGAAGTCTCACTTCCCCCCGGTCAAAAGGGCCATCTGAAAAAAGTGTAAAATCCAGAAAGGCAGGACAGGCCATGGAGAACTGGGAGCCTTGTTATGCTGATGGGCGGGATGTAAATTGCCAACAGCCACTCGGGAGAGGTGTATGGTGTTTCCTGAAACATCTAAAAAACAAAGCAACAGAGCCTAGGGCACTTCCACTTATGGTCCTATAGCTTAGGGAAATTAAAATCAAAAAGACACAGCCACCCCAAAGTTTGGGACGGCTCTGTTTACAAGAACCTCGTTTACGGTACAAGTTCAATATCGCAGAAAGTGAAAAATGGATAAAGAAGTTGTGGTACTTACGTACAATGCAATATCACTCAGCAATGAAATCTATGTCATCAGGCCCGTAGCAGCATAATGAGTGGATTCAGGTATGATGATTCTAACTGAAATAAGTCACACAGAAAAAGAAACATCATAAGATATCACTAATACACGGGATGTAAACTTGGCTACACAGGAACTGGATTACAAAACAGAACAGGGTCTCAAATTTAGAAAACCAACTTATGCTTGCTTAAGGGGAAAGGTGAGTTGGGGTGCTGCATAAAACCAGAGATTGAAATGAGCACAGATAAAGTTCCTTAAGCCAAATATGGAATAGACAAGAACTACTCCTTGCTCAACGAAATGGACTCAACACCCCATATTAAACGCCTAAGAATGTACCTGACTAGTAAGTATCTTAAAACCTATGGATTGCTATGTGTCTGAAAGAAAATCAAGCGTGTGTACAGGGGCATAAACGCAGCAGTGATAGGATTGGAGAGGTTCGGTGAGCAAATGAAGACCCTTTGAAGTCATATTGCATGGTACCCATTCCACGGGTCTCAACTCTCCAGGTTTAAGGGATTCTTCCTTCAGCTAAAACATGCACGTGGAACCCAGAGTATGATCAACCGTGTGATCGGGAGACGTGTTCCAATATGTCTCAGTTCTCGTCCCCTGGTACTCGGGTGCAACATTCCAGACGCTTTACTAACACTCTCCCGACTTGGAGAGTCAGTGCCTTTAACCTCCTGTTTGGCCCAGTTTGCAATTTCTGCGGAAGATGAACAGGAATAGGGAGAACCAATGAGAGACTAGCTGGAGGTGTCTGGACGGGCAAATTTAACTCTCATTTCCCACCAGGAAGAGGAATTAACCAAAGGCTCAGCGTGCCGTGCCGGAACCAGATTAGGGCCTGAAGCAATCCTGCGGTGTTGCGGCCAGCTCACAAGAAAGCGAGTTGAAGAAAGGAGCTCAGGGGCACTGTAATTCACAAACCTGCAGAGTTATAAATGACAGCTATCGTCCAAAAATATACTGAAGTAAGGCTGCCACGAGGACTTGAAAGCGGGGCAGAATTGCAGGAAACCGATTTCAGGAGGTAGACTGGAATTGCATTTAAAGCATAGGAAAAGAGGCAGAACGTCCACAATGATGCACTTGGCCAAAAAGGGCGTATGCGTTTTTTCCTGAATATATTCAGGAAAAAACGCATACGCCCTTTTTGGCCAACCAAGCAAGCTTGCAAAGGAAATCTGCACTACAATGAAGTCTCACTTCCCCCCGGTCAAAAGGGCCATCTGAAAAAAGTGTAAAATCCAGAAAGGCAGGACAGGCCATGGAGAACTGGGAGCCTTGTTATGCTGATGGGCGGGATGTAAATTGCCAAGAGCCACTCGGGAGAGGTGTATGGTGTTTCCTGAAACATCTAAAAAACAAAGCAACAGAGCCTAGGGCACTTCCACTTATGGTCCTATAGCTTAGGGAAATTAAAATCAAAAAGACACAGCCACCCCAAAGTTTGGGACGGCTCTGTTTACAAGAACCTCATTTACGGTACAAGTTCAATATCACAGAAAGTGAAAAATGGATAAAGAAGTTGTGGTACTTACGTACAATGCCATATCACTCAGCAATGAAATCTATGTCATCAGGCCCATAGCAGCATAATGAGTGGATTCAGGTATGATGATTCTAACTGAAATAAGTCACACAGAAAAAGAAACATCATAAGATATCACTAATACACGGGATGTAAACTTGGCTACACAGGAACTGGATTACAAAACAGAACAGGGTCTCAAATTTAGAAAACCAACTTATGCTTGCTTAAGGGGAAAGGTGAGTTGGGGTGCTGCATAAAACCAGAGATTGAAATGAGCACAGATAAAGTTCCTTAAGCCAAATATAGAATAGACAAGAACTACTCCTTGCTCAATGAAATGGACTCAACACCCCATATTAAACGCCTAAGAATGTACCTGACTAGTAAGTATCTTAAAACCTATGGATTGCTATGTGTCTGAAAGAAAATCAAGCGTGTGTACAGGGGCATAAACGCAGCAGTGATAGGATTGGAGAGGTTCGGTGAGCAAATGAAGACCCTTTGAAGTCATATTGCATGGTACCCATTCCACGGGTCTCAACTCTCCAGGTTTAAGGGATTCTTCCTTCAGCTAAAACATGCACGTGGAACCCAGAGTATGATCAACCGTGTGATCGGGAGACGTGTTCCAATATGTCTCAGTTCTCGTCCCCTGGTACTCGGGTGCAACATTCCAGACGCTTTACTAACACTCTCCCGACTTGGAGAGTCAGTGCCTTTAACCTCCTGTTTGGCCCAGTTTGCAATTTCTGCGGAAGATGAACAGGAATAGGGAGAACCAATGAGAGACTAGCTGGAGGTGTCTGGACGGGCAAATTTAACTCTCATTTCCCACCAGGAAGAGGAATTAACCAAAGGCTCAGCGTGCCGTGCCGGAACCAGATTAGGGCCTGAAGCAATCCTGCGGTGTTGCGGCCAGCTCACAAGAAAGCGAGTTGAAGAAAGGAGCTCAGGGGCACTGTAATTCACAAACCTGCAGAGTTATAAATGACAGCTATCGTCCAAAAATATACTGAAGTAAGGCTGCCAAGAGGACTTGAAAGCGGGGCAGAATTGCAGGAAACCGATTTCAGGAGGTAGACTGGAATTGCATTTAAAGCATAGGAAAAGAGGCAGAACGTCCACAATGATGCACTTGGCCAAAAAGGGCGTATGCGTTTTTTCCTGAATATATTCAGGAAAAAACGCATACGCCCTTTTTGGCCAACCAAGCAAGCTTGCAAAGGAAATCTGCACTACAATGAAGTCTCACTTCCCCCCGGTCAAAAGGGCCATCTGAAAAAAGTGTAAAATCCAGAAAGGCAGGACAGGCCATGGAGAACTGGGAGCCTTGTTATGCTGATGGGCGGGATGTAAATTGCCAACAGCCACTCGGGAGAGGTGTATGGTGTTTCCTGAAACATCTAAAAAACAAAGCAACAGAGCCTAGGGCACTTCCACTTATGGTCCTATAGCTTAGGGAAATTAAAATCAAAAAGACACAGCCACCCCAAAGTTTGGGACGGCTCTGTTTACAAGAACCTCGTTTACGGTACAAGTTCAATATCGCAGAAAGTGAAAAATGGATAAAGAAGTTGTGGTACTTACGTACAATGCAATATCACTCAGCAATGAAATCTATGTCATCAGGCCCATAGCAGCATAATGAGTGGATTCAGGTATGATGATTCTAACTGAAATAAGTCACACAGAAAAAGAAACATCATAAGATATCACTAATACACGGGATGTAAACTTGGCTACACAGGAACTGGATTACAAAACAGAACAGGGTCTCAAATTTAGAAAACCAACTTATGCTTGCTTAAGGGGAAAGGTGAGTTGGGGTGCTGCATAAAACCAGAGATTGAAATGAGCACAGATAAAGTTCCTTAAGCCAAATATGGAATAGACAAGAACTACTCCTTGCTCAACGAAATGGACTCAACACCCCATATTAAACGCCTAAGAATGTACCTGACTAGTAAGTATCTTAAAACCTATGGATTGCTATGTGTCTGAAAGAAAATCAAGCGTGTGTACAGGGGCATAAACGCAGCAGTGATAGGATTGGAGAGGTTCGGTGAGCAAATGAAGACCCTTTGAAGTCATATTGCATGGTACCCATTCCACGGGTCTCAACTCTCCAGGTTTAAGGGATTCTTCCTTCAGCTAAAACATGCACGTGGAACCCAGAGTATGATCAACCGTGTGATCGGGAGACGTGTTCCAATATGTCTCAGTTCTCGTCCCCTGGTACTCGGGTGCAACATTCCAGACGCTTTACTAACACTCTCCCGACTTGGAGAGTCAGTGCCTTTAACCTCCTGTTTGGCCCAGTTTGCAATTTCTGCGGAAGATGAACAGGAATAGGGAGAACCAATGAGAGACTAGCTGGAGGTGTCTGGACGGGCAAATTTAACTCTCATTTCCCACCAGGAAGAGGAATTAACCAAAGGCTCAGCGTGCCGTGCCGGAACCAGATTAGGGCCTGAAGCAATCCTGCGGTGTTGCGGCCAGCTCACAAGAAAGCGAGTTGAAGAAAGGAGCTCAGGGGCACTGTAATTCACAAACCTGCAGAGTTATAAATGACAGCTATCGTCCAAAAATATACTGAAGTAAGGCTGCCAAGAGGACTTGAAAGCGGGGCAGAATTGCAGGAAACCGATTTCAGGAGGTAGACTGGAATTGCATTTAAAGCATAGGAAAAGAGGCAGAACGTCCACAATGATGCACTTGGCCAAAAAGGGCGTATGCGTTTTTTCCTGAATATATTCAGGAAAAAACGCATACGCACTTTTTGGCCAACCAAGCAAGCTTGCAAAGGAAATCTGCACTACAATGAAGTCTCACTTCCCCCCGGTCAAAAGGGCCATCTGAAAAAAGTGTAAAATCCAGAAAGGCAGGACAGGCCATGGAGAACTGGGAGCCTTGTTATGCTGATGGGCGGGATGTAAATTGCCAAGAGCCACTCGGGAGAGGTGTATGGTGTTTCCTGAAACATCTAAAAAACAAAGCAACAGAGCCTAGGGCACTTCCACTTATGGTCCTATAGCTTAGGGAAATTAAAATCAAAAAGACACAGCCACCCCAAAGTTTGGGACGGCTCTGTTTACAAGAACCTCGTTTACGGTACAAGTTCAATATCGCAGAAAGTGAAAAATGGATAAAGAAGTTGTGGTACTTACGTACAATGCAATATCACTCAGCAATGAAATCTATGTCATCAGGCCTGTAGCAGCATAATGAGTGGATTCAGGTATGATGATTCTAACTGAAATAAGTCACACAGAAAAAGAAACATCATAAGATATCACTAATACACGGGATGTAAACTTGGCTACACAGGAACTGGATTACAAAACAGAACAGGGTCTCAAATTTAGAAAACCAACTTATGCTTGCTTAAGGGGAAAGGTGAGTTGGGGTGCTGCATAAAACCAGAGATTGAAATGAGCACAGATAAAGTTCCTTAAGCCAAATATGGAATAGACAAGAACTACTCCTTGCTCAACGAAATGGACTCAACACCCCATATTAAACGCCTAAGAATGTACCTGACTAGTAAGTATCTTAAAACCTATGGATTGCTATGTCTCTGAAAGAAAATCAAGCGTGTGTACAGGGGCATAAACGCAGCAGTGATAGGATTGGAGAGGTTCGGTGAGCAAATGAAGACCCTTTGAAGTCATATTGCATGGTACCCATTCCACGGGTCTCAACTCTCCAGGTTTAAGGGATTCTTCCTTCAGCTAAAACATGCACGTGGAACCCAGAGTATGATCAACCGTGTGATCGGGAGACGTGTTCCAATATGTCTCAGTTCTCGTCCCCTGGTACTCGGGTGCAACATTCCAGACGCTTTACTAACACTCTCCCGACTTGGAGAGTCAGTGCCTTTAACCTCCTGTTTGGCCCAGTATGCAATTTCTGCGGAAGATGAACAGGAATAGGGAGAACCAATGAGAGACTAGCTGGAGGTGTCTGGACGGGCAAATTTAACTCTCATTTCCCACCAGGAAGAGGAATTAACCAAAGGCTCAGCGTGCCGTGCCGGAACCAGATTAGGGCCTGAAGCAATCCTGCGGTGTTGCGGCCAGCTCACAAGAAAGCGAGTTGAAGAAAGGAGCTCAGGGGCACTGTAATTCACAAACCTGCAGAGTTATAAATGACAGCTATCGTCCAAAAATATACTGAAGTAAGGCTGCCACGAGGACTTGAAAGTGGGGCAGAATTGCAGGAAACCGATTTCAGGAGGTAGACTGGAATTGCATTTAAAGCATAGGAAAAGAGGCAGAACGTCCACAATGATGCACTTGGCCAAAAAGGGCGTATGCGTTTTTTCCTGAATATATTCAGGAAAAAACGCATATGCCCTTTTTGGCCAACCAAGCAAGCTTGCAAAGGAAATCTGCACTACAATGAAGTCTCACTTCCCCCCGGTCAAAAGGGCCATCTGAAAAAAGTGTAAAATCCAGAAAGGCAGGACAGGCCATGGAGAACTGGGAGCCTTGTTATGCTGATGGGCGGGATGTAAATTGCCAAGAGCCACTCGGGAGAGGTGTATGGTGTTTCCTGAAACATCTAAAAAACAAAGCAACAGAGCCTAGGGCACTTCCACTTATGGTCCTATAGCTTAGGGAAATTAAAATCAAAAAGACACAGCCACCCCAAAGTTTGGGACGGCTCTGTTTACAAGAACCTCATTTACGGTACAAGTTCAATATCACAGAAAGTGAAAAATGGATAAAGAAGTTGTGGTACTTACGTACAATGCCATATCACTCAGCAATGAAATCTATGTCATCAGGCCCATAGCAGCATAATGAGTGGATTCAGGTATGATGATTCTAACTGAAATAAGTCACACAGAAAAAGAAACATCATAAGATATCACTAATACACGGGATGTAAACTTGGCTACACAGGAACTGGATTACAAAACAGAACAGGGTCTCAAATTTAGAAAACCAACTTATGCTTGCTTAAGGGGAAAGGTGAGTTGGGGTGCTGCATAAAACCAGAGATTGAAATGAGCACAGATAAAGTTCCTTAAGCCAAATATAGAATAGACAAGAACTACTCCTTGCTCAATGAAATGGACTCAACACCCCATATTAAACGCCTAAGAATGTACCTGACTAGTAAGTATCTTAAAACCTATGGATTGCTATGTGTCTGAAAGAAAATCAAGCGTGTGTACAGGGGCATAAACGCAGCAGTGATAGGATTGGAGAGGTTCGGTGAGCAAATGAAGACCCTTTGAAGTCATATTGCATGGTACCCATTCCACGGGTCTCAACTCTCCAGGTTTAAGGGATTCTTCCTTCAGCTAAAACATGCACGTGGAACCCAGAGTATGATCAACCGTGTGATCGGGAGACGTGTTCCAATATGTCTCAGTTTTCGTCCCCTGGTACTCGGGTGCAACATTCCAGACGCTTTACTAACACTCTCCCGACTTGGAGAGTCAGTGCCTTTAACCTCCTGTTTGGCCCAGTTTGCAATTTCTGCGGAAGATGAACAGGAATAGGGAGAACCAATGAGAGACTAGCTGGAGGTGTCTGGACGGGCAAATTTAACTCTCATTTCCCACCAGGAAGAGGAATTAACCAAAGGCTCAGCGTGCCGTGCCGGAACCAGATTAGGGCCTGAAGCAATCCTGCGGTGTTGCGGCCAGCTCACAAGAAAGCGAGTTGAAGAAAGGAGCTCAGGGGCACTGTAATTCACAAACCTGCAGAGTTATAAATGACAGCTATCGTCCAAAAATATACTGAAGTAAGGCTGCCAAGAGGACTTGAAAGCGGGGCAGAATTGCAGGAAACCGATTTCAGGAGGTAGACTGGAATTGCATTTAAAGCATAGGAAAAGAGGCAGAACGTCCACAATGATGCACTTGGCCAAAAAGGGCGTATGCGTTTTTTCCTGAATATATTCAGGAAAAAACGCATACGCCCTTTTTGGCCAACCAAGCAAGCTTGCAAAGGAAATCTGCACTACAATGAAGTCTCACTTCCCCCCGGTCAAAAGGGCCATCTGAAAAAAGTGTAAAATCCAGAAAGGCAGGACAGGCCATGGAGAACTGGGAGCCTTGTTATGCTGATGGGCGGGATGTAAATTGCCAACAGCCACTCGGGAGAGGTGTATGGTGTTTCCTGAAACATCTAAAAAACAAAGCAACAGAGCCTAGGGCACTTCCACTTATGGTCCTATAGCTTAGGGAAATTAAAATCAAAAAGACACAGCCACCCCAAAGTTTGGGACGGCTCTGTTTACAAGAACCTCGTTTACGGTACAAGTTCAATATCGCAGAAAGTGAAAAATGGATAAAGAAGTTGTGGTACTTACGTACAATGCAATATCACTCAGCAATGAAATCTATGTCATCAGGCCCGTAGCAGCATAATGAGTGGATTCAGGTATGATGATTCTAACTGAAATAAGTCACACAGAAAAAGAAACATCATAAGATATCACTAATACACGGGATGTAAACTTGGCTACACAGGAACTGGATTACAAAACAGAACAGGGTCTCAAATTTAGAAAACCAACTTATGCTTGCTTAAGGGGAAAGGTGAGTTGGGGTGCTGCATAAAACCAGAGATTGAAATGAGCACAGATAAAGTTCCTTAAGCCAAATATGGAATAGACAAGAACTACTCCTTGCTCAACGAAATGGACTCAACACCCCATATTAAACGCCTAAGAATGTACCTGACTAGTAAGTATCTTAAAACCTATGGATTGCTATGTGTCTGAAAGAAAATCAAGCGTGTGTACAGGGGCATAAACGCAGCAGTGATAGGATTGGAGAGGTTCGGTGAGCAAATGAAGACCCTTTGAAGTCATATTGCATGGTACCCATTCCACGGGTCTCAACTCTCCAGGTTTAAGGGATTCTTCCTTCAGCTAAAACATGCACGTGGAACCCAGAGTATGATCAACCGTGTGATCGGGAGACGTGTTCCAATATGTCTCAGTTCTCGTCCCCTGGTACTCGGGTGCAACATTCCAGACGCTTTACTAACACTCTCCCGACTTGGAGAGTCAGTGCCTTTAACCTCCTGTTTGGCCCAGTTTGCAATTTCTGCGGAAGATGAACAGGAATAGGGAGAACCAATGAGAGACTAGCTGGAGGTGTCTGGACGGGCAAATTTAACTCTCATTTCCCACCAGGAAGAGGAATTAACCAAAGGCTCAGCGTGCCGTGCCGGAACCAGATTAGGGCCTGAAGCAATCCTGCGGTGTTGCGGCCAGCTCACAAGAAAGCGAGTTGAAGAAAGGAGCTCAGGGGCACTGTAATTCACAAACCTGCAGAGTTATAAATGACAGCTATCGTCCAAAAATATACTGAAGTAAGGCTGCCACGAGGACTTGAAAGCGGGGCAGAATTGCAGGAAACCGATTTCAGGAGGTAGACTGGAATTGCATTTAAAGCATAGGAAAAGAGGCAGAACGTCCACAATGATGCACTTGGCCAAAAAGGGCGTATGCGTTTTTTCCTGAATATATTCAGGAAAAAACGCATACGCCCTTTTTGGCCAACCAAGCAAGCTTGCAAAGGAAATCTGCACTACAATGAAGTCTCACTTCCCCCCGGTCAAAAGGGCCATCTGAAAAAAGTGTAAAATCCAGAAAGGCAGGACAGGCCATGGAGAACTGGGAGCCTTGTTATGCTGATGGGCGGGATGTAAATTGCCAAGAGCCACTCGGGAGAGGTGTATGGTGTTTCCTGAAACATCTAAAAAACAAAGCAACAGAGCCTAGGGCACTTCCACTTATGGTCCTATAGCTTAGGGAAATTAAAATCAAAAAGACACAGCCACCCCAAAGTTTGGGACGGCTCTGTTTACAAGAACCTCATTTACGGTACAAGTTCAATATCACAGAAAGTGAAAAATGGATAAAGAAGTTGTGGTACTTACGTACAATGCCATATCACTCAGCAATGAAATCTATGTCATCAGGCCCATAGCAGCATAATGAGTGGATTCAGGTATGATGATTCTAACTGAAATAAGTCACACAGAAAAAGAAACATCATAAGATATCACTAATACACGGGATGTAAACTTGGCTACACAGGAACTGGATTACAAAACAGAACAGGGTCTCAAATTTAGAAAACCAACTTATGCTTGCTTAAGGGGAAAGGTGAGTTGGGGTGCTGCATAAAACCAGAGATTGAAATGAGCACAGATAAAGTTCCTTAAGCCAAATATAGAATAGACAAGAACTACTCCTTGCTCAATGAAATGGACTCAACACCCCATATTAAACGCCTAAGAATGTACCTGACTAGTAAGTATCTTAAAACCTATGGATTGCTATGTGTCTGAAAGAAAATCAAGCGTGTGTACAGGGGCATAAACGCAGCAGTGATAGGATTGGAGAGGTTCGGTGAGCAAATGAAGACCCTTTGAAGTCATATTGCATGGTACCCATTCCACGGGTCTCAACTCTCCAGGTTTAAGGGATTCTTCCTTCAGCTAAAACATGCACGTGGAACCCAGAGTATGATCAACCGTGTGATCGGGAGACGTGTTCCAATATGTCTCAGTTCTCGTCCCCTGGTACTCGGGTGCAACATTCCAGACGCTTTACTAACACTCTCCCGACTTGGAGAGTCAGTGCCTTTAACCTCCTGTTTGGCCCAGTTTGCAATTTCTGCGGAAGATGAACAGGAATAGGGAGAACCAATGAGAGACTAGCTGGAGGTGTCTGGACGGGCAAATTTAACTCTCATTTCCCACCAGGAAGAGGAATTAACCAAAGGCTCAGCGTGCCGTGCCGGAACCAGATTAGGGCCTGAAGCAATCCTGCGGTGTTGCGGCCAGCTCACAAGAAAGCGAGTTGAAGAAAGGAGCTCAGGGGCACTGTAATTCACAAACCTGCAGAGTTATAAATGACAGCTATCGTCCAAAAATATACTGAAGTAAGGCTGCCAAGAGGACTTGAAAGCGGGGCAGAATTGCAGGAAACCGATTTCAGGAGGTAGACTGGAATTGCATTTAAAGCATAGGAAAAGAGGCAGAACGTCCACAATGATGCACTTGGCCAAAAAGGGCGTATGCGTTTTTTCCTGAATATATTCAGGAAAAAACGCATACGCACTTTTTGGCCAACCAAGCAAGCTTGCAAAGGAAATCTGCACTACAATGAAGTCTCACTTCCCCCCGGTCAAAAGGGCTATCTGAAAAAAGTGTAAAATCCAGAAAGGCAGGACAGGCCATGGAGAACTGGGAGCCTTGTTATGCTGATGGGCGGGATGTAAATTGCCAAGAGCCACTCGGGAGAGGTGTATGGTGTTTCCTGAAACATCTAAAAAACAAAGCAACAGAGCCTAGGGCACTTCCACTTATGGTCCTATAGCTTAGGGAAATTAAAATCAAAAAGACACAGCCACCCCAAAGTTTGGGACGGCTCTGTTTACAAGAACCTCGTTTACGGTACAAGTTCAATATCGCAGAAAGTGAAAAATGGATAAAGAAGTTGTGGTACTTACGTACAATGCAATATCACTCAGCAATGAAATCTATGTCATCAGGCCCGTAGCAGCATAATGAGTGGATTCAGGTATGATGATTCTAACTGAAATAAGTCACACAGAAAAAGAAACATCATAAGATATCACTAATACACGGGATGTAAACTTGGCTACACAGGAACTGGATTACAAAACAGAACAGGGTCTCAAATTTAGAAAACCAACTTATGCTTGCTTAAGGGGAAAGGTGAGTTGGGGTGCTGCATAAAACCAGAGATTGAAATGAGCACAGATAAAGTTCCTTAAGCCAAATATGGAATAGACAAGAACTACTCCTTGCTCAACGAAATGGACTCAACACCCCATATTAAACGCCTAAGAATGTACCTGACTAGTAAGTATCTTAAAACCTATGGATTGCTATGTCTCTGAAAGAAAATCAAGCGTGTGTACAGGGGCATAAACGCAGCAGTGATAGGATTGGAGAGGTTCGGTGAGCAAATGAAGACCCTTTGAAGTCATATTGCATGGTACCCATTCCACGGGTCTCAACTCTCCAGGTTTAAGGGATTCTTCCTTCAGCTAAAACATGCACGTGGAACCCAGAGTATGATCAACCGTGTGATCGGGAGACGTGTTCCAATATGTCTCAGTTCTCGTCCCCTGGTACTCGGGTGCAACATTCCAGACGCTTTACTAACACTCTCCCGACTTGGAGAGTCAGTGCCTTTAACCTCCTGTTTGGCCCAGTTTGCAATTTCTGCGGAAGATGAACAGGAATAGGGAGAACCAATGAGAGACTAGCTGGAGGTGTCTGGACGGGCAAATTTAACTCTCATTTCCCACCAGGAAGAGGAATTAACCAAAGGCTCAGCGTGCCGTGCCGGAACCAGATTAGGGCCTGAAGCAATCCTGCGGTGTTGCGGCCAGCTCACAAGAAAGCGAGTTGAAGAAAGGAGCTCAGGGGCACTGTAATTCACAAACCTGCAGAGTTATAAATGACAGCTATCGTCCAAAAATATACTGAAGTAAGGCTGCCAAGAGGACTTGAAAGCGGGGCAGAATTGCAGGAAACCGATTTCAGGAGGTAGACTGGAATTGCATTTAAAGCATAGGAAAAGAGGCAGAACGTCCACAATGATGCACTTGGCCAAAAAGGGCGTATGCGTTTTTTCCTGAATATATTCAGGAAAAAACGCATACGCCCTTTTTGGCCAACCAAGCAAGCTTGCAAAGGAAATCTGCACTACAATGAAGTCTCACTTCCCCCCGGTCAAAAGGGCCATCTGAAAAAAGTGTAAAATCCAGAAAGGCAGGACAGGCCATGGAGAACCGGGAGCCTTGTTATGCTGATGGGCGGGATGTAAATTGCCAACAGCCACTCGGGAGAGGTGTATGGTGTTTCCTGAAACATCTAAAAAACAAAGCAACAGAGCCTAGGGCACTTCCACTTATGGTCCTATAGCTTAGGGAAATTAAAATCAAAAAGACACAGCCACCCCAAAGTTTGGGACGGCTCTGTTTACAAGAACCTCGTTTACGGTACAAGTTCAATATCGCAGAAAGTGAAAAATGGATAAAGAAGTTGTGGTACTTACGTACAATGCAATATCACTCAGCAATGAAATCTATGTCATCAGGCCCGTAGCAGCATAATGAGTGGATTCAGGTATGATGATTCTAACTGAAATAAGTCACACAGAAAAAGAAACATCATAAGATATCACTAATACACGGGATGTAAACTTGGCTACACAGGAACTGGATTACAAAACAGAACAGGGTCTCAAATTTAGAAAACCAACTTATGCTTGCTTAAGGGGAAAGGTGAGTTGGGGTGCTGCATAAAACCAGAGATTGAAATGAGCACAGATAAAGTTCCTTAAGCCAAATATGGAATAGACAAGAACTACTCCTTGCTCAACGAAATGGACTCAACACCCCATATTAAACGCCTAAGAATGTACCTGACTAGTAAGTATCTTAAAACCTATGGATTGCTATGTGTCTGAAAGAAAATCAAGCGTGTGTACAGGGGCATAAACGCAGCAGTGATAGGATTGGAGAGGTTCGGTGAGCAAATGAAGACCCTTTGAAGTCATATTGCATGGTACCCATTCCACGGGTCTCAACTCTCCAGGTTTAAGGGATTCTTCCTTCAGCTAAAACATGCACGTGGAACCCAGAGTATGATCAACCGTGTGATCGGGAGACGTGTTCCAATATGTCTCAGTTCTCATCCCCTGGTACTCGGGTGCAACATTCCAGACGCTTTACTAACACTCTCCCGACTTGGAGAGTCAGTGCCTTTAACCTCCTGTTTGGCCCAGTTTGCAATTTCTGCGGAAGATGAACAGGAATAGGGAGAACCAATGAGAGACTAGCTGGAGGTGTCTGGACGGGCAAATTTAACTCTCATTTCCCACCAGGAAGAGGAATTAACCAAAGGCTCAGCGTGCCGTGCCGGAACCAGATTAGGGCCTGAAGCAATCCTGCGGTGTTGCGGCCAGCTCACAAGAAAGCGAGTTGAAGAAAGGAGCTCAGGGGCACTGTAATTCACAAACCTGCAGAGTTATAAATGACAGCTATCGTCCAAAAATATACTGAAGTAAGGCTGCCACGAGGACTTGAAAGCGGGGCAGAATTGCAGGAAACCGATTTCAGGAGGTAGACTGGAATTGCATTTAAAGCATAGGAAAAGAGGCAGAACGTCCACAATGATGCACTTGGCCAAAAAGGGCGTATGCGTTTTTTCCTGAATATATTCAGGAAAAAACGCATACGCCCTTTTTGGCCAACCAAGCAAGCTTGCAAAGGAAATCTGCACTACAATGAAGTCTCACTTCCCCCCGGTCAAAAGGGCCATCTGAAAAAAGTGTAAAATCCAGAAAGGCAGGACAGGCCATGGAGAACTGGGAGCCTTGTTATGCTGATGGGCGGGATGTAAATTGCCAACAGCCACTCGGGAGAGGTGTATGGTGTTTCCTGAAACATCTAAAAAACAAAGCAACAGAGCCTAGGGCACTTCCACTTATGGTCCTATAGCTTAGGGAAATTAAAATCAAAAAGACACAGCCACCCCAAAGTTTGGGACGGCTCTGTTTACAAGAACCTCATTTACGGTAGAAGTTCAATATCACAGAAAGTGAAAAATGGATAAAGAAGTTGTGGTACTTACGTACAATGCCATATCACTCAGCAATGAAATCTATGTCATCAGGCCCATAGCAGCATAATGAGTGGATTCAGGTATGATGATTCTAACTGAAATAAGTCACACAGAAAAAGAAACATCATAAGATATCACTAATACACGGGATGTAAACTTGGCTACACAGGAACTGGATTACAAAACAGAACAGGGTCTCAAATTTAGAAAACCAACTTATGCTTGCTTAAGGGGAAAGGTGAGTTGGGGTGCTGCATAAAACCAGAGATTGAAATGAGCACAGATAAAGTTCCTTAAGCCAAATATAGAATAGACAAGAACTACTCCTTGCTCAATGAAATGGACTCAACACCCCATATTAAACGCCTAAGAATGTACCTGACTAGTAAGTATCTTAAAACCTATGGATTGCTATGTCTCTGAAAGAAAATCAAGCGTGTGTACAGGGGCATAAACGCAGCAGTGATAGGATTGGAGAGGTTCGGTGAGCAAATGAAGACCCTTTGAAGTCATATTGCATGGTACCCATTCCACGGGTCTCAACTCTCCAGGTTTAAGGAATTCTTCCTTCAGCTAAAACATGCACGTGGAACCCAGAGTATGATCAACCGTGTGATCGGGAGACGTGTTCCAATATGTCTCAGTTCTCGTCCCCTGGTACTCGGGTGCAACATTCCAGACGCTTTACTAACACTCTCCCGACTTGGAGAGTCAGTGCCTTTAACCTCCTGTTTGGCCCAGTTTGCAATTTCTGCGGAAGATGAACAGGAATAGGGAGAACCAATGAGAGACTAGCTGGAGGTGTCTGGACGGGCAAATTTAACTCTCATTTCCCACCAGGAAGAGGAATTAACCAAAGGCTCAGCGTGCCGTGCCGGAACCAGATTAGGGCCTGAAGCAATCCTGCGGTGTTGCGGCCAGCTCACAAGAAAACGAGTTGAAGAAAGGAGCTCAGGGGCACTGTAATTCACAAACCTGCAGAGTTATAAATGACAGCTATCGTCCAAAAATATACTGAAGTAAGGCTGCCAAGAGGACTTGAAAGCGGGGCAGAATTGCAGGAAACCGATTTCAGGAGGTAGACTGGAATTGCATGTAAAGCATAGGAAAAGAGGCAGAACGTCCACAATGATGCACTTGGCCAAAAAGGGCGTATGCGTTTTTTCCTGAATATATTCAGGAAAAAACGCATACGCACTTTTTGGCCAACCAAGCAAGCTTGCAAAGGAAATCTGCACTACAATGAAGTCTCACTTCCCCCCGGTCAAAAGGGCCATCTGAAAAAAGTGTAAAATCCAGAAAGGCAGGACAGGCCATGGAGAACTGGGAGCCTTGTTATGCTGATGGGCGGGATGTAAATTGCCAACAGCCACTCCGGAGAAGTGTATGGTGTTTCCTGAAACATCTAAAAAACAAAGCAACAGAGCCTAGGGCACTTCCACTTATGGTCCTATAGCTTAGGGAAATTAAAATCAAAAAGACACAGCCACCCCAAAGTTTGGGACGGCTCTGTTTACAAGAACCTCGTTTACGGTACAAGTTCAATATCGCAGAAAGTGAAAAATGGATAAAGAAGTTGTGGTACTTACGTACAATGCAATATCACTCAGCAATGAAATCTATGTCATCAGGCCCGTAGCAGCATAATGAGTGGATTCAGGTATGATGATTCTAACTGAAATAAGTCACACAGAAAAAGAAACATCATAAGATATCACTAATACACGGGATGTAAACTTGGCTACACAGGAACTGGATTACAAAACAGAACAGGGTCTCAAATTTAGAAAACCAACTTATGCTTGCTTAAGGGGAAAGGTGAGTTGGGGTGCTGCATAAAACCAGAGATTGAAATGAGCACAGATAAAGTTCCTTAAGCCAAATATGGAATAGACAAGAACTACTCCTTGCTCAACGAAATGGACTCAACACCCCATATTAAACGCCTAAGAATGTACCTGACTAGTAAGTATCTTAAAACCTATGGATTGCTATGTCTCTGAAAGAAAATCAAGCGTGTGTACAGGGGCATAAACGCAGCAGTGATAGGATTGGAGAGGTTCGGTGAGCAAATGAAGACCCTTTGAAGTCATATTGCATGGTACCCATTCCACGGGTCTCAACTCTCCAGGTTTAAGGGATTCTTCCTTCAGCTAAAACATGCACGTGGAACCCAGAGTATGATCAACCGTGTGATCGGGAGACGTGTTCCAATATGTCTCAGTTCTCGTCCCCTGGTACTCGGGTGCAACATTCCAGACGCTTTACTAACACTCTCCCGACTTGGAGAGTCAGTGCCTTTAACCTCCTGTTTGGCCCAGTTTGCAATTTCTGCGGAAGATGAACAGGAATAGGGAGAACCAATGAGAGACTAGCTGGAGGTGTCTGGACGGGCAAATTTAACTCTCATTTCCCACCAGGAAGAGGAATTAACCAAAGGCTCAGCGTGCCGTGCCGGAACCAGATTAGGGCCTGAAGCAATCCTGCGGTGTTGCGGCCAGCTCACAAGAAAACGAGTTGAAGAAAGGAGCTCAGGGGCACTGTAATTCACAAACCTGCAGAGTTATAAATGACAGCTATCGTCCAAAAATATACTGAAGTAAGGCTGCCAAGAGGACTTGAAAGCGGGGCAGAATTGCAGGAAACCGATTTCAGGAGGTAGACTGGAATTGCATGTAAAGCATAGGAAAAGAGGCAGAACGTCCACAATGATGCACTTGGCCAAAAAGGGCGTATGCGTTTTTTCCTGAATATATTCAGGAAAAAACGCATACGCACTTTTTGGCCAACCAAGCAAGCTTGCAAAGGAAATCTGCACTACAATGAAGTCTCACTTCCCCCCGGTCAAAAGGGCCATCTGAAAAAAGTGTAAAATCCAGAAAGGCAGGACAGGCCATGGAGAACTGGGAGCCTTGTTATGCTGATGGGCGGGATGTAAATTGCCAAGAGCCACTCGGGAGAGGTGTATGGTGTTTCCTGAAACATCTAAAAAACAAAGCAACAGAGCCTAGGGCACTTCCACTTATGGTCCTATAGCTTAGGGAAATTAAAATCAAAAAGACACAGCCACCCCAAAGTTTGGGACGGCTCTGTTTACAAGAACCTCGTTTACGGTACAAGTTCAATATCGCAGAAAGTGAAAAATGGATAAAGAAGTTGTGGTACTTACGTACAATGCAATATCACTCAGCAATGAAATCTATGTCATCAGGCCCGTAGCAGCATAATGAGTGGATTCAGGTATGATGATTCTAACTGAAATAAGTCACACAGAAAAAGAAACATCATAAGATATCACTAATACACGGGATGTAAACTTGGCTACACAGGAACTGGATTACAAAACAGAACAGGGTCTCAAATTTAGAAAACCAACTTATGCTTGCTTAAGGGGAAAGGTGAGTTGGGGTGCTGCATCAAACCAGAGATTGAAATGAGCACAGATAAAGTTCCTTAAGCCAAATATGGAATAGACAAGAACTACTCCTTGCTCAACGAAATGGACTCAACACCCCATATTAAACGCCTAAGAATGTACCTGACTAGTAAGTATCTTAAAACCTATGGATTGCTATGTCTCTGAAAGAAAATCAAGCGTGTGTACAGGGGCATAAACGCAGCAGTGATAGGATTGGAGAGGTTCGGTGAGCAAATGAAGACCCTTTGAAGTCATATTGCATGGTACCCATTCCACGGGTCTCAACTCTCCAGGTTTAAGGGATTCTTCCTTCAGCTAAAACATGCACGTGGAACCCAGAGTATGATCAACCGTGTGATCGGGAGACGTGTTCCAATATGTCTCAGTTCTCGTCCCCTGGTACTCGGGTGCAACATTCCAGACGCTTTACTAACACTCTCCCGACTTGGAGAGTCAGTGCCTTTAACCTCCTGTTTGGCCCAGTTTGCAATTTCTGCGGAAGATGAACAGGAATAGGGAGAACCAATGAGAGACTAGCTGGAGGTGTCTGGACGGGCAAATTTAACTCTCATTTCCCACCAGGAAGAGGAATTAACCAAAGGCTCAGCGTGCCGTGCCGGAACCAGATTAGGGCCTGAAGCAATCCTGCGGTGTTGCGGCCAGCTCACAAGAAAGCGAGTTGAAGAAAGGAGCTCAGGGGCACTGTAATTCACAAACCTGCAGAGTTATAAATGACAGCTATCGTCCAAAAATATACTGAAGTAAGGCTGCCACGAGGACTTGAAAGTGGGGCAGAATTGCAGGAAACCGATTTCAGGAGGTAGACTGGAATTGCATTTAAAGCATAGGAAAAGAGGCAGAACGTACACAATGATGCACTTGGCCAAAAAGGGCGTATGCGTTTTTTCCTGAATATATTCAGGAAAAAACGCATACGCCCTTTTTGGCCAACCAAGCAAGCTTGCAAAGGAAATCTGCACTACAATGAAGTCTCACTTCCCCCCAGTCAAAAGGGCCATCTGAAAAAAGTGTAAAATCCAGAAAGGCAGGACAGGCCATGGAGAACTGGGAGCCTTGTTATGCTGATGGGCGGGATGTAAATTGCCAGCAGCCACTCTGGAGAAGTGTATGGTGTTTCCTGAAACATCCAAAAAACAAAGCAACAGAGTCTAGGGCACTTCCACTTATGGTCCTATAGCTTAGGGAAATTAAAATCAAAAAGACACAGCCACCCCAAAGTTTGGGACGGCTCTGTTTACAAGAACCTCGTTTACGGTACAAGTTCAATATCGCAGAAAGTGAAAAATGGATAAAGAAGTTGTGGTACTTACGTACAATGCAATATCACTCAGCAATGAAATCTATGTCATCAGGCCCGTAGCAGCATAATGAGTGGATTCAGGTATGATGATTCTAACTGAAATAAGTCACACAGAAAAAGAAACATCATAAGATATCACTAATATACGGGATGTAAACTTGGCTACACAGGAACTGGATTACAAAACAGAACAGGGTCTCAAATTTAGAAAACCAACTTATGCTTGCTTAAGGGGAAAGGTGAGTTGGGGTGCTGCATCAAACCAGAGATTGAAATGAGCACAGATAAAGTTCCTTAAGCCAAATATGGAATAGACAAGAACTACTCCTTGCTCAACGAAATGGACTCAACACCCCATATTAAACGCCTAAGAATGTACCTGACTAGTAAGTATCTTAAAACCTATGGATTGCTATGTGTCTGAAAGAAAATCAAGCGTGTGTACAGGGGCATAAACGCAGCAGTGATAGGATTGGAGAGGTTCGGTGAGCAAATGAAGACCCTTTGAAGTCATATTGCATGGTACCCATTCCACGGGTCTCAACTCTCCAGGTTTAAGGGATTCTTCCTTCAGCTAAAACATGCACGTGGAACCCAGAGTATGATCAACCGTGTGATCGGGAGACGTGTTCCAATATGTCTCAGTTCTCGTCCCCTGGTACTCGGGTGCAACATTCCAGACGCTTTACTAACACTCTCCTGACTTGGAGAGTCAGTGCCTTTAACCTCCTGTTTGGCCCAGTTTGCAATTTCTGCGGAAGATGAACAGGAATAGGGAGAACCAATGAGAGACTAGCTGGAGGTGTCTGGACGGGCAAATTTAACTCTCATTTCCCACCAGGAAGAGGAATTAACCAAAGGCTCAGCGTGCCGTGCCGGAACCAGATTAGGGCCTGAAGCAATCCTGCGGTGTTGCGGCCAGCTCACAAGAAAGCGAGTTGAAGAAAGGAGCTCAGGGGCACTGTAATTCACAAACCTGCAGAGTTATAAATGACAGCTATCGTCCAAAAATATACTGAAGTAAGGCTGCCACGAGGACTTGAAAGTGGGGCAGAATTGCAGGAAACCGATTTCAGGAGGTAGACTGGAATTGCATTTAAAGCATAGGAAAAGAGGCAGAACGTCCACAATGATGCACTTGGCCAAAAAGGGCGTATGCGTTTTTTCCTGAATATATTCAGGAAAAAACGCATACGCCCTTTTTGGCCAACCAAGCAAGCTTGCAAAGGAAATCTGCACTACAATGAAGTCTCACTTCCCCCCGGTCAAAAGGGCCATCTGAAAAAAGTGTAAAATCCAGAAAGGCAGGACAGGCCATGGAGAACTGGGAGCCTTGTTATGCTGATGGGCGGGATGTAAATTGCCAGCAGCCACTCTGGAGAAGTGTATGGTGTTTCCTGAAACATCCAAAAAACAAAGCAACAGAGCCTAGGGCACTTCCACTTATGGTCCTATAGCTTAGGGAAATTAAAATCAAAAAGACACAGCCACCCCAAAGTTTGGGACGGCTCTGTTTACAAGAACCTCGTTTACGGTACAAGTTCAATATCGCAGAAAGTGAAAAATGGATAAAGAAGTTGTGGTACTTACGTACAATGCAATATCACTCAGCAATGAAATCTATGTCATCAGGCCCGTAGCAGCATAATGAGTGGATTCAGGTATGATGATTCTAACTGAAATAAGTCACACAGAAAAAGAAACATCATAAGATATCACTAATACACGGGATGTAAACTTGGCTACACAGGAACTGGATTACAAAACAGAACAGGGTCTCAAATTTAGAAAACCAACTTATGCTTGCTTAAGGGGAAAGGTGAGTTGGGGTGCTGCATCAAACCAGAGATTGAAATGAGCACAGATAAAGTTCCTTAAGCCAAATATGGAATAGACAAGAACTACTCCTTGCTCAACGAAATGGACTCAACACCCCATATTAAACGCCTAAGAATGTACCTGACTAGTAAGTATCTTAAAACCTATGGATTGCTATGTCTCTGAAAGAAAATCAAGCGTGTGTACAGGGGCATAAACGCAGCAGTGATAGGATTGGAGAGGTTCGGTGAGCAAATGAAGACCCTTTGAAGTCATATTGCATGGTACCCATTCCACGGGTCTCAACTCTCCAGGTTTAAGGGATTCTTCCTTCAGCTAAAACATGCACGTGGAACCCAGAGTATGATCAACCGTGTGATCGGGAGACGTGTTCCAATATGTCTCAGTTCTCGTCCCCTGGTACTCGGGTGCAACATTCCAGACGCTTTACTAACACTCTCCCGACTTGGAGAGTCAGTGCCTTTAACCTCCTGTTTGGCCCAGTTTGCAATTTCTGCGGAAGATGAACAGGAATAGGGAGAACCAATGAGAGACTAGCTGGAGGTGTCTGGACGGGCAAATTTAACTCTCATTTCCCACCAGGAAGAGGAATTAACCAAAGGCTCAGCGTGCCGTGCCGGAACCAGATTAGGGCCTGAAGCAATCCTGCGGTGTTGCGGCCAGCTCACAAGAAAGCGAGTTGAAGAAAGGAGCTCAGGGGCACTGTAATTCACAAACCTGCAGAGTTATAAATGACAGCTATCGTCCAAAAATATACTGAAGTAAGGCTGCCACGAGGACTTGAAAGTGGGGCAGAATTGCAGGAAACCGATTTCAGGAGGTAGACTGGAATTGCATTTAAAGCATAGGAAAAGAGGCAGAACGTCCACAATGATGCACTTGGCCAAAAAGGGCGTATGCGTTTTTTCCTGAATATATTCAGGAAAAAACGCATACGCCCTTTTTGGCCAACCAAGCAAGCTTGCAAAGGAAATCTGCACTACAATGAAGTCTCACTTCCCCCCGGTCAAAAGGGCCATCTGAAAAAAGTGTAAAATCCAGAAAGGCAGGACAGGCCATGGAGAACTGGGAGCCTTGTTATGCTGATGGGCGGGATGTAAATTGCCAGCAGCCACTCTGGAGAAGTGTATGGTGTTTCCTGAAACATCCAAAAAACAAAGCAACAGAGCCTAGGGCACTTCCACTTATGGTCCTATAGCTTAGGGAAATTAAAATCAAAAAGACACAGCCACCCCAAAGTTTGGGACGGCTCTGTTTACAAGAACCTCGTTTACGGTACAAGTTCAATATCGCAGAAAGTGAAAAATGGATAAAGAAGTTGTGGTACTTACGTACAATGCAATATCACTCAGCAATGAAATCTATGTCATCAGGCCCATAGCAGCATAATGAGTGGATCCAGGTATGATGATTCTAACTGAAATAAGTCACACAGAAAAAGAAACATCATAAGATATCACTAATACACGGGATGTAAACTTGGCTACACAGGAACTGGATTACAAAACAGAACAGGGTCTCAAATTTAGAAAACCAACTTATGCTTGCTTAAGGGGAAAGGTGAGTTGGGGTGCTGCATAAAACCAGAGATTGAAATGAGCACAGATAAAGTTCCTTAAGCCAAATATAGAATAGACAAGAACTACTCCTTGCTCAATGAAATGGACTCAACACCCCATATTAAACGCCTAAGAATGTACCTGACTAGTAAGTATCTTAAAACCTATGGATTACTATGTGTCTGAAAGAAAATCAAGCGTGTGTACAGGGGCATAAACGCAGCAGTGATAGGATTGGAGAGGTTCGGTGAGCAAATGAAGACCCTTTGAAGTCATATTGCATGGTACCCATTCCACGGGTCTCAACTCTCCAGGTTTAAGGGATTCTTCCTTCAGCTAAAACATGCACGTGGAACCCAGAGTATGATCAACCGTGTGATCGGGAGACGTGTTCCAATATGTCTCAGTTCTCGTCCCCTGGTACTCGGGTGCAACATTCCAGACGCTTTACTAACACTCTCCCGACTTGGAGAGTCAGTGCCTTTAACCTCCTGTTTGGCCCAGTTTGCAATTTCTGCGGAAGATGAACAGGAATAGGGAGAACCAATGAGAGACTAGCTGGAGGTGTCTGGACGGGCAAATTTAACTCTCATTTCCCACCAGGAAGAGGAATTAACCAAAGGCTCAGCGTGCCGTGCCGGAACCAGATTAGGGCCTGAAGCAATCCTGCGGTGTTGCGGACAGCTCACAAGAAAGCGAGTTGAAGAAAGGAGCTCAGGGGCACTGTAATTCACAAACCTGCAGAGTTATAAATGACAGCTATCGTCCAAAAATATACTGAAGTAAGGCTGCCACGAGGACTTGAAAGCGGGGCAGAATTGCAGGAAACCGATTTCAGGAGGTAGACTGGAATTGCATTTAAAGCATAGGAAAAGAGGCAGAACGTCCACAATGATGCACTTGGCCAAAAAGGGCGTATGCGTTTTTTCCTGAATATATTCAGGAAAAAACGCATACGCCCTTTTTGGCCAACCAAGCAAGCTTGCAAAGGAAATCTGCACTACAATGAAGTCTCACTTCCCCCCGGTCAAAAGGGCCATCTGAAAAAAGTGTAAAATCCAGAAAGGCAGGACAGGCCATGGAGAACTGGGAGCCTTGTTATGCTGATGGGCGGGATGTAAATTGCCAACAGCCACTCGGGAGAGGTGTATGGTGTTTCCTGAAACATCTAAAAAACAAAGCAACAGAGCCTAGGGCACTTCCACTTATGGTCCTATAGCTTAGGGAAATTAAAATCAAAAAGACACAGCCACCCCAAAGTTTGGGACGGCTCTGTTTACAAGAACCTCGTTTACGGTACAAGTTCAATATCGCAGAAAGTGTAAAATGGATAAAGAAGTTGTGGTACTTACGTACAATGCAATATCACTCAGCAATGAAATCTATGTCATCAGGCCCATAGCAGCATAATGAGTGGATTCAGGTATGATGATTCTAACTGAAATAAGTCACACAGAAAAAGAAACATCATAAGATATCACTAATACACGGGATGTAAACTTGGCTACACAGGAACTGGATTACAAAACAGAACAGGGTCTCAAATTTAGAAAACCAACTTATGCTTGCTTAAGGGGAAAGGTGAGTTGGGGTGCTGCATAAAACCAGAGATTTAAATGAGCACAGATAAAGTTCCTTAAGCCAAATATGGAATAGACAAGAACTACTCCTTGCTCAACGAAATGGACTCAACACCCCATATTAAACGCCTAAGAATGTACCTGACTAGTAAGTATCTTAAAACCTATGGATTGCTATGTCTCTGAAAGAAAATCAAGCGTGTGTACAGGGGCATAAACGCAGCAGTGATAGGATTGGAGAGGTTCGGTGAGCAAATGAAGACCCTTTGAAGTCATATTGCATGGTACCCATTCCACGGGTCTCAACTCTCCAGGTTTAAGGGATTCTTCCTTCAGCTAAAACATGCACGTGGAACCCAGAATGATCAACCGTGTGATCGGGAGACGTGTTCCAATATGTCTCAGTTCTCGTCCCCTGGTACTTGGGTGCAACATTCCAGACGCTTTACTAACACTCTCCCGACTTGGAGAGTCAGTGCCTTTAACCTCCTGTTTGGCCCAGTTTGCAATTTCTGCGGAAGATGAACAGGAATAGGGAGAACCAATGAGAGACTAGCTGGAGGTGTCTGGACGGGCAAATTTAACTCTCATTTCCCACCAGGAAGAGGAATTAACCAAAGGCTCAGCGTGCCGTGCCGGAACCAGATTAGGGCCTGAAGCAATCCTGCGGTGTTGCGGCCAGCTCACAAGAAAGCGAGTTGAAGAAAGGAGCTCAGGGGCACTGTAATTCACAAACCTGCAGAGTTATAAATGACAGCTATCGTCCAAAAATATACTGAAGTAAGGCTGCCACGAGGACTTGAAAGTGGGGCAGAATTGCAGGAAACCGATTTCAGGAGGTAGACTGGAATTGCATTTAAAGCATAGGAAAAGAGGCAGAACGTCCACAATGATGCACTTGGCCAAAAAGGGCGTATGCGTTTTTTCCTGAATATATTCAGGAAAAAACGCATACGCCCTTTTTGGCCAACCAAGCAAGCTTGCAAAGGAAATCTGCACTACAATGAAGTCTCACTTCCCCCCGGTCAAAAGGGCCATCTGAAAAAAGTGTAAAATCCAGAAAGGCAGGACAGGCCATGGAGAACTGGGAGCCTTGTTATGCTGATGGGCGGGATGTAAATTGCCAACAGCCACTCGGGAGAGGTGTATGGTGTTTCCTGAAACATCTAAAAAACAAAGCAACAGAGCCTAGGGCACTTCCACTTATGGTCCTATAGCTTAGGGAAATTAAAATCAAAAAGACACAGCCACCCCAAAGTTTGGGACGGCTCTGTTTACAAGAACCTCATTTACGGTACAAGTTCAATATCACAGAAAGTGAAAAATGGATAAAGAAGTTGTGGTACTTACGTACAATGCCATATCACTCAGCAATGAAATCTATGTCATCAGGCCCATAGCAGCATAATGAGTGGATTCAGGTATGATGATTCTAACTGAAATAAGTCACACAGAAAAAGAAACATCATAAGATATCACTAATACACGGGATGTAAACTTGGCTACACAGGAACTGGATTACAAAACAGAACAGGGTCTCAAATTTAGAAAACCAACTTATGCTTGCTTAAGGGGAAAGGTGAGTTGGGGTGCTGCATAAAACCAGAGATTGAAATGAGCACAGATAAAGTTCCTTAAGCCAAATATAGAATAGACAAGAACTACTCCTTGCTCAATGAAATGGACTCAACACCCCATATTAAACGCCTAAGAATGTACCTGACTAGTAAGTATCTTAAAACCTATGGATTGCTATGTCTCTGAAAGAAAATCAAGCGTGTGTACAGGGGCATAAACGCAGCAGTGATAGGATTGGAGAGGTTCGGTGAGCAAATGAAGACCCTTTGAAGTCATATTGCATGGTACCCATTCCACGGGTCTCACCTCTCCAGGTTTAAGGGATTCTTCCTTCAGCTAAAACATGCACGTGGAACCCAGAGTATGATCAACCGTGTGATCGGGAGACGTGTTCCAATATGTCTCAGTTCTCGTCCCCTGGTACTCGGGTGCAACATTCCAGACGCTTTACTAACACTCTCCCCACTTGGAGAGTCAGTGCCTTTAACCTCCTGTTTGGCCCAGTTTGCAATTTCTGTGGAAAATGAACAGGAATAGGGAGAACCAATGAGAGACTAGCTGGAGGTGTCTGGACGGGCAAATTTAACTCTCATTTCCCACCAGGAAGAGGAATTAACCAAAGGCTCAGCATGCCGTTCCGGAACCAAACTAGGGCCTGAAGCAATCCTGCGGTGTTGTGGCCAGCTCACAAGAAAGCGAGTTGAAGAAAGGAGCTCAGGGGCACTGTAATTCACAAACCTGCAGAGTTATAAATGACAGCTATCTTCCAAAAATATATTGAAGTAAGGCTGCCAAGAGGAGTTGAAAGCGGGCAGAATTGCAGGAAACCGATTTCAGGAGGTAGACTGGAATTGCACGTAAAGCATAGGAAAAGAGGCAGAACGTGCACAATGATGCACTTGGCCAAAAAGTGCATATGCGTTTTTTCCTGAATATATTCAGGAAAAAACGCATACGCCCTTTTTGGCCAACTAAGCAAGCTTGCAAAGGAAATCTGCACTACAATGAAGTCTCACTGCCCCCCGGTCAAAAGGGCCATCTGAAAAAAGTGTAAAATCCAGAAAGGCAGGACAGGCCATGGAGAACTGGGAGCCTTGTTATTCTGATGGGCGGGATGTAAATTGCCAGCAGCCACTCTGGAGAAGTGTATGTTGTTTCCTGAAACATCCAAAAAACAAAGCAACAGAGCCTAGGGCACTTCCACTTATGGTCCTATAGCTTAGGGAAATTAAAATCAAAAAGACACAGCCACCCCAAAGTTTGGGACGGCTCTGTTTACAAGAACCTCGTTTACGGTACAAGTTCAATATCACAGAAAGCGAAAAATGGATAAAGAAGTTGTGGTACTTACGTACAATGCAATATCACTCAGCAATGAAATCTATGTCATCAGGCCCGTAGCAGCATAATGAGTGGATTCAGGTACGATGATTCTAAGTGAAATAAGTCACACAGAAAAAGAAACATCATAAGATATCACTAACACACGGAATGTAAACTTGTCTACACAGGAACAGAATTACAAAACAGAACAGGATGTCAAATGTAGAAAACCAACTTATGCTTGCTTAAGGGGAAAGGTGAGTTGGGGTGCTGCATAAAACCAGAGATTGAAATTAGCACAGATACCGTTCCATAAGCCAAATATGTAATAGACAAGAGCTACTCCTTGCTCAACGAAGTGGACTCAACACCCCATATTAAACGCCTAAGAATATACCTGACTAGTAAGAATCTTAAAACCTATGGATTTATATGTCTCCGAAAGAGAATCAAGCGTGTGTACAGAGGCATAAACGTAGCAGTGATAGGATTGGTGAGGTTCGGTGAGCAAATGCAGACCCTTTGAAGTCATATTGCATGGTACCCATTCCTTGGGTCTCAACTCTACATGTTTAAGGGATTCTTCCTTCAGCTAAAACATGCATGTGGAACCCAGAGTATGATCCACCATGTGATCGGAAAACGTGTTCAAATGTGTCTCAGTTTTCGTCCCCTGGTACTCGGGTGCAACATTCCAGACGCTTTACTAACACTCTCCCCACTTGGAGAGTCAGTGCCTTTAACCTCCTGTTTGCCCAGTTTGCAATTTCTGTGGAAAATGAACAGGAATAGGGAGAACCAATGAGAGACTAGCTGGAGGTGTCTGGACGGGCAAATTTAACTCTCATTTCCCACCAGGAAGAGGAATTAACCAAAGGCTCAGCATGCCGTTCCGGAACCAAACTAGGGCCTGAAGCAATCCTGCGGTGTTGTGGCCAGCTCACAAGAAAGCGAGTTGAAGAAAGGAGCTCAGGGGCACTGTAATTCACAAACCTGCAGAGTTATAAATGACAGCTATCTTCCAAAAATATATTGAAGTAAGGCTGCCAAGAGGAGTTGAAAGCGGGCAGAATTGCAGGAAACCGATTTCAGGAGGTAGACTGGAATTGCACGTAAAGCATAGGAAAAGAGGCAGAACGTGCACAATGATGCACTTGGCCAAAAAGTGCATATGCGTTTTTTCCTGAATATATTCAGGAAAAAACGCATACGCCCTTTTTGGCCAACTAAGCAAGCTTGCAAAGGAAATCTGCACTACAATGAAGTCTCACTGCCCCCCGGTCAAAAGGGCCATCTGAAAAAAGTGTAAAATCCAGAAAGGCAGGACAGGCCATGGAGAACTGGGAGCCTTGTTATTCTGATGGGCGGGATGTAAATTGCCAGCAGCCACTCTGGAGAAGTGTATGGTGTTTCCTGAAACATCCAAAAAACAAAGCAACAGAGCCTAGGGCACTTCCACTTATGGTCCTATAGCTTAGGGAAATTAAAATCAAAAAGACACAGCCACCCCAAAGTTTGGGACGGCTCTGTTTACAAGAACCTCGTTTACGGTACAAGTTCAATATCACAGAAAGCGAAAAATGGATAAAGAAGTTGTGGTACTTACGTACAATGCAATATCACGCAGCAATGAAATCTATGTCATCAGGCCCGTAGCAGCATAATGAGTGGATTCAGGTATGATGATTCTAAGTGAAATAAGTCACACAGAAAAAGAAACATCATAAGATATCACTACTACACGGAATGTAAACTTGGCTACACAGGAACTGAATTACAAAACAGAACAGGGTGTCAAATGTAGAAAACCAACTTATGCTTGCTTAAGGGGAAAGGTGAGTTGGGGTGCTGCATAAAACCAGAGATTGAAATTAGCACAGATACCGTTCCATAAGCCAAATATGTAATAGACAAGAGCTACTCCTTGCTCAACGAAGTAGACTCAACACCCCATATTAAACGCCTAACAATATACCTGACTAGTAAGAATCTTAAAACCTATGGATTTATATGTCTCCGAAAGAGAATCATTCATGTGTACAGCAGCATAAGCGCAGCAGTGATAGGATTGGTGAGGTTCGGTGAGCAAATGCAGACCCTTTGAAGTCATAATGCATGGTACCCATTCCATGGGTCTCAACTCTCCATGTTTAAGGGATTCTTCCTTCAGCTAAAACATGCATGTGGAACCCAGAGTATGATCCACCGTGTGATCGGGAAACGTGTTCAAATGTGTCTCAGTTTTCGTCCCCTGGTACTCGGGTGCAACATTCCAGACGCTTTACTAACACTCTCCCCACTTGGAGAGTCAGTGCCTTTAACCTCCTGTTTGCCCAGTTTGCAATTTCTGTGGAAAATGAACAGGAATAGGGAGAACCAATGAGAGACTAGGTGGAGGTGTCTGGACGGGCAAATTTAACTCTCATTTCCCACCAGGAAGAGGAATTAACCAAAGGCTCAACATGCCATGCCGGAACCAAACTAGGGCCTGAAGCAATCCTGCGGTGTTGCGGCCAGCTCACAAGAAAGCGAGTTGAAGAAAGGAGCTCAGGGGCACTGTAATTCACAAACCTGCAGAGTTATAAATGACAGCTATCTTCAAAAATATATTGAAGTAAGGCTCCCAAGAGGAGTTGAAAGCGGGGCAGAATTGCAGGAAACCGATTTCAAGAGGTAGACTGGAATTGCATTTAAAGCATAGGGAAAGAGGCAGAACGTCCACAATGATGCACTTGGCCATAAAGGGCGTATGCGTTTTATCCTGAATATATTCAGGAAAAAACGCATACGCCCTTTTTGGCCAACCAAGCAAGTTTGCAAAGGAAATCTGTACTACAATGAAGTCTCACTGCCCCCCGGTCAAAAGGGCCATCTGAAAAAAGTGTAAAATCCAGAAAGGCAGGACAGGCCATGGAGAACTGGGAGCCTTGTTATGCTGATGGGCGGGATGTAAATTGCCACCAGCCACTCTGGAGAAGTGTATGGTGTTTCCTGAAACATCCAAAAAACAAAGCAACAGAGCCTAGGGCACTTCCACTTATGGTCCTATAGCTTAGGGAAATTAAAATCAAAAAGACACAGCCACCCCAAAGTTTGGGACGGCTCTGTTTACAAGAACCTCGTTTACGGTACAAGTTCAATATCACAGAAAGCGAAAAATGGATAAAGAAGTTGTGGTACTTACGTACAATGCAATATCACGCAGCAATGAAATCTATGTCATCAGGCCCGTAGCAGCATAATGAGTGGATTCAGGTATGATGATTCTAAGTGAAATAAGTCACACAGAAAAAGAAACATCATAAGATATCACTACTACACGGAATGTAAACTTGGCTACACAGGAACTGAATTACAAAACAGAACAGGGTGTCAAATGTAGAAAACCAACTTATGCTTGCTTAAGGGGAAAGGTGAGTTGGGGTGCTGCATAAAACCAGAGATTGAAATTAGCACAGATACCGTTCCATAAGCCAAATATGTAATAGACAAGAGCTACTCCTTGCTCAACGAAGTAGACTCAACACCCCATATTAAACGCCTAACAATATACCTGACTAGTAAGAATCTTAAAACCTATGGATTTATATGTCTCCGAAAGAGAATCATTCATGTGTACAGCAGCATAAGCGCAGCAGTGATAGGATTGGTGAGGTTCGGTGAGCAAATGCAGACCCTTTGAAGTCATAATGCATGGTACCCATTCCATGGGTCTCAACTCTCCATGTTTAAGGGATTCTTCCTTCAGCTAAAACATGCATGTGGAACCCAGAGTATGATCCACCGTGTGATCGGGAAACGTGTTCAAATGTGTCTCAGTTTTCGTCCCCTGGTACTCGGGTGCAACATTCCAGACGCTTTACTAACATTCTCCCCACTTGGAGAGTCAGTGCCTTTAACCTCCTGTTTGCCCAGTTTGCAATTTCTGTGGAAAATGAACAGGAATAGGGAGAACCAATGAGAGACTAGGTGGAGGTGTCTGGACGGGCAAATTTAACTCTCATTTCCCACCAGGAAGAGGAATTAACCAAAGGCTCAACATGCCATGCCGGAACCAAACTAGGGCCTGAAGCAATCCTGCGGTGTTGCGGCCAGCTCAAAAGAAAGCGAGTTGAAGAAAGGAGCTCAGGGGCACTGTAATTCACAAATCTGCAGAGTTATAAATGACAGCTATCTTCCAAAAATATATTGAAGTAAGGCTCCCAAGAGGAGTTGAAAGCGGGGCAGAATTGCAGGAAACCGATTTCAGGAGGTAGACTGGAATTGCATGTAAAGCATAGGGAAAGAGGCAGAACGTCCACAATGATGCACTTGGCCATAAAGGGCGTATGCGTTTTATCCTGAATATATTCAGGAAAAAACGCATACGCCCTTTTTGGCCAACCAAGCAAGCTTGCAAAGGAAATCTGTACTACAATGAAGTCTCACTGCCCCCCGGTCAAAAGGGCCATCTGAAAAAAGTGTAAAATCCAGAAAGGCAGGACAGGCCATGGAGAACTGGGAGCCTTGTTATGCTGATGGGCGGGATGTAAATTGCCAGCAGCCACTCTGGAGAAGTGTATGGTGTTTCCTGAAACATCCAAAAAACAAAGCAACAGAGCCTAGGGCACTTCCACTTATGGTCCTATAGCTTAGGGAAATTAAAATCAAAAAGACAGAGCCACCCCAAAGTTTGGGACGGCTCTGTTTACAAGAACCTCGTTTACGGTACAAGTTCAATATCACAGAAAGCGAAAAATGGATAAAGAAGTTGTGGTACTTACGTACAATGCAATATCACGCAGCAATGAAATCTATGTCATCAGGCCCGTAGCAGCATAATGAGTGGATTCAGGTATGATGATTCTAAGTGAAATAAGTCACACAGAAAAAGAAACATCATAAGATATCACTACTACACGGAATGTAAACTTGGCTACACAGGAACTGAATTACAAAACAGAACAGGGTGTCAAATGTAGAAAACCAACTTATGCTTGCTTAAGGGGAAAGGTGAGTTGGGGTGCTGCATAAAACCAGAGATTGAAATGAGCACAGATAAAGTTCCTGAAGCCAAATATGGTATAGACAAGAGCTACTCCTTGCTCAACGAAGTGGACTCAACACCCCATATTAAACGCCTAACAATATACCTGACTAGTAAGAATCTTAAAACCTATGGATTTATATGTCTCTGAAAGAGAATCAAGCGTGTGTACAGTGTCATAAACGCTGCAGTGATAGTATTGGTGAGGTTCGTTGAGCAAATGCAGACTCTTTGAAGTCATATTGCATGGTACCCATTCCATGGGTCTCAACTCTCTAGGTTTAAGGGATTCTTCGTTCAGCTAAAACATGCATGTGGAACCCAGAGTATGATCCACCGTGTGATCGGGAAACGTGCTCAAATGTGTCTCAGTTTTGGTCCCCTGATACTCGGGTGTAACATTCCAGATGCTTTACTAACACTCTCCCCACTTGGAGAGTCAGTGCCTTTAACCTCCTGTTTGGCCAAGTTTGCAATTTCTGCGTAAGATGAACAGGAATACGGAGAACCAATGAGAGACTAGGTGGAGGTGTCTGGACGGACAAATTTAACTCTCATTTCCCACCAGGAAGAGGAATTAACCAAAGGCTCAGCGTGCCAGGCTAGAAGCACACTAGGGTCTGAAGCAATCCTGCGGTGTTGCGGCCAGCTCACAAGAAAGCGAGTTGAAGAAAGGAGCTCAGGGGCAGTGTAATTCACAAACTTGCAGAGTTATAAATAACAGCTATCTTCCAAAAATATATTGAAGTAAGGCAGCCAAGAGGAGTTGAAAGCGGGGCAGAATTGCAGGAAACCGATTTCAGGAGGTAGACTGGAATTGCATGTAAAGCATAGGAAAAGAGGCAGAACGTCCACAATGATGCACTTGGCCAAAAAGGGCGTATGCGTTTTTTCCTGAATATATTCAGGAAAAAACGCATATGCCCTTTTTGGCCAACCAAGCAAGCTTGCAAAGGAAATCTGCACTACAATGAAGTCTCACTGCCCCCCGGTCAAAAGGGCCATCTGAAAAAAGTGTAAAATCCAGAAAGGCAGGACAGGCCATGGAGAACTGGGAGCCTTGTTATGCTGATGGGCGGGATGTAAATTGCCAGCAGCCACTCTGGAGAAGTGTATGGTGTTTCCTGAAACATCCAAAAAACAAAGCAATAGAGCCTAGGGCACTTCCACTTATGGTCCTATAGCTTAGGGAAATTAAAATCAAAAAGACACAGCCACCCCAAAGTTTCGGCCGGCTCTGTTTAAAAGAACCTTTTTTACGGTATGAGTTCAATATCACAGAAAGCGAAAAATGGATAAAGATGTTGTGGTACTTACGTACAATGCAATATCACTCAGCAATGAAATCTATGTCATCAGGCCCGTAGCAGCATAATGAGTGGATTCAGGTACGATGATTCTTAGTGAAATAAGTCACACAGAAAAAGAAACATTATAAGATATCACTAATACACGGAATGTAAACTTGGCTACACAGGAACTGAATTACAAAACAGAACAGGGTCTCAAATGTAGAAAACCAACTTATGCTTGCTTAAGGGGAAAGGTGAGTTGGGGTGCGGCATAAAACCAGAGATTGAAATTAGCACAGATACTGTTCCATAAGCCAAATATGTAATAGACAAGAGCTACTCCTTGCTCAACGAAGTGGATTCAACACCCCATATTAAACGGCTAAGAATATACCTGACTAGTAAGAATCTTAAAACCTATGGATTTATATGTCTCTGAAAGAGAATCAAGCGTGTGTACAGAGGCATAAACGTAGCAGTGATAGGATTGGTGAGGTTCGGTGAGCAAATGCAGACCCTTTGAAGTCATATTGCATGGTACCCATTCCTTGGGTCTCAACTCTACATGTTTAAGGGATTCTTCCTTCAGCTAAAACATGCATGTGGAACCCAGAGTATGATCCACCATGTGATCGGAAAACGTGTTCAAATGTGTCTCAGTTTTCGTCCCCTGGTACTCGGGTGCAACATTCCAGACGCTTTACTAACACTCTCCCCACTTGGAGAGTCAGTGCCTTTAACCTCCTGTTTGCCCAGTTTGCAATTTCTGTGGAAAATGAACAGGAATAGGGAGAACCAATGAGAGACTAGCTGGAGGTGTCTGGACGGGCAAATTTAACTCTCATTTCCCTCCAGGAAGAGGAATTAACCAAAGGCTCAGCATGCCGTTCCGGAACCAAACTAGGGCCTGAAGCAATCCTGCGGTGTTGTGGCCAGCTCACAAGAAAGCGAGTTGAAGAAAGGAGCTCAGGGGCACTGTAATTCACAAACCTGCAGAGTTATAAATGACAGCTATCTTCCAAAAATATATTGAAGTAAGGCTGCCAAGAGGAGTTGAAAGCGGGCAGAATTGCAGGAAACCGATTTCAGGAGGTAGACTGGAATTGCACGTAAAGCATAGGAAAAGAGGCAGAACGTGCACAATGATGCACTTGGCCAAAAAGTGCATATGCGTTTTTTCCTGAATATATTCAGGAAAAAACGCATACGCCCTTTTTGGCCAACTAAGCAAGCTTGCAAAGGAAATCTGCACTACAATGAAGTCTCACTGCCCCCCGGTCAAAAGGGCCATCTGAAAAAAGTGTAAAATCCAGAAAGGCAGGACAGGCCATGGAGAACTGGGAGCCTTGTTATTCTGATGGGCGGGATGTAAATTGCCAGCAGCCACTCTGGAGAAGTGTATGGTGTTTCCTGAAACATCCAAAAAACAAAGCAACAGAGCCTAGGGCACTTCCACTTATGGTCCTATAGCTTAGGGAAATTAAAATCAAAAAGACACAGCCACCCCAAAGTTTGGGACGGCTCTGTTTACAAGAACCTCGTTTACGGTACAAGTTCAATATCACAGAAAGCGAAAAATGGATAAAGAAGTTGTGGTACTTACGTACAATGCAATATCACGCAGCAATGAAATCTATGTCATCAGGCCCGTAGCAGCATAATGAGTGGATTCAGGTATGATGATTCTAAGTGAAATAAGTCACACAGAAAAAGAAACATCATAAGATATCACTACTACACGGAATGTAAACTTGGCTACACAGGAACTGAATTACAAAACAGAACAGGGTGTCAAATGTAGAAAACCAACTTATGCTTGCTTAAGGGGAAAGGTGAGTTGGGGTGCTGCATAAAACCAGAGATTGAAATTAGCACAGATACCGTTCCATAAGCCAAATATGTAATAGACAAGAGCTACTCCTTGCTCAACGAAGTAGACTCAACACCCCATATTAAACGCCTAACAATATACCTGACTAGTAAGAATCTTAAAACCTATGGATTTATATGTCTCCGAAAGAGAATCATTCATGTGTACAGCAGCATAAGCGCAGCAGTGATAGGATTGGTGAGGTTCGGTGAGCAAATGCAGACCCTTTGAAGTCATAATGCATGGTACCCATTCCATGGGTCTCAACTCTCCATGTTTAAGGGATTCTTCCTTCAGCTAAAACATGCATGTGGAACCCAGAGTATGATCCACCGTGTGATCGGGAAACGTGTTCAAATGTGTCTCAGTTTTCGTCCCCTGGTACTCGGGTGCAACATTCCAGACGCTTTACTAACACTCTCCCCACTTGGAGAGTCAGTGCCTTTAACCTCCTGTTTGCCCAGTTTGCAATTTCTGTGGAAAATGAACAGGAATAGGGAGAACCAATGAGAGACTAGGTGGAGGTGTCCAGACGGGCAAATTTAACTCTCATTTCCCACCAGGAAGAGGAATTAACCAAAGGCTCAACATGCCATGCCGGAACCAAACTAGGGCCTGAAGCAATCCTGCGGTGTTGCGGCCAGCTCACAAGAAAGCGAGTTGAAGAAAGGAGCTCAGGGGCACTGTAATTCACAAACCTGCAGAGTTATAAATGACAGCTATCTTCAAAAATATATTGAAGTAAGGCTCCCAAGAGGAGTTGAAAGCGGGGCAGAATTGCAGGAAACCGATTTCAAGAGGTAGACTGGAATTGCATTTAAAGCATAGGGAAAGAGGCAGAACGTCCACAATGATGCACTTGGCCATAAAGGGCGTATGCGTTTTATCCTGAATATATTCAGGAAAAAACGCATACGCCCTTTTTGGCCAACCAAGCAAGTTTGCAAAGGAAATCTGTACTACAATGAAGTCTCACTGCCCCCCGGTCAAAAGGGCCATCTGAAAAAAGTGTAAAATCCAGAAAGGCAGGACAGGCCATGGAGAACTGGGAGCCTTGTTATGCTGATGGGCGGGATGTAAATTGCCACCAGCCACTCTGGAGAAGTGTATGGTGTTTCCTGAAACATCCAAAAAACAAAGCAACAGAGCCTAGGGCACTTCCACTTATGGTCCTATAGCTTAGGGAAATTAAAATCAAAAAGACAGAGCCACCCCAAAGTTTGGGACGGCTCTGTTTACAAGAACCTCGTTTACGGTACAAGTTCAATATCACAGAAAGCGAAAAATGGATAAAGAAGTTGTGGTACTTACGTACAATGCAATATCACGCAGCAATGAAATCTATGTCATCAGGCCCGTAGCAGCATAATGAGTGGATTCAGGTATGATGATTCTAAGTGAAATAAGTCACACAGAAAAAGAAACATCATAAGATATCACTACTACACGGAATGTAAACTTGGCTACACAGGAACTGAATTACAAAACAGAACAGGGTGTCAAATGTAGAAAACCAACTTATGCTTGCTTAAGGGGAAAGGTGAGTTGGGGTGCTGCATAAAACCAGAGATTGAAATTAGCACAGATACCGTTCCATAAGCCAAATATGTAATAGACAAGAGCTACTCCTTGCTCAACGAAGTAGACTCAACACCCCATATTAAACGCCTAACAATATACCTGACTAGTAAGAATCTTAAAACCTATGGATTTATATGTCTCCGAAAGAGAATCATTCATGTGTACAGCAGCATAAGCGCAGCAGTGATAGGATTGGTGAGGTTCGGTGAGCAAATGCAGACCCTTTGAAGTCATAATGCATGGTACCCATTCCATGGGTCTCAACTCTCCATGTTTAAGGGATTCTTCCTTCAGCTAAAACATGCATGTGGAACCCAGAGTATGATCCACCGTGTGATCGGGAAACGTGTTCAAATGTGTCTCAGTTTTCGTCCCCTGGTACTCGGGTGCAACATTCCAGACGCTTTACTAACACTCTCCCCACTTGGAGAGTCAGTGCCTTTAACCTCCTGTTTGCCCAGTTTGCAATTTCTGTGGAAAATGAACAGGAATAGGGAGAACCAATGAGAGACTAGGTGGAGGTGTCTGGACGGGCAAATTTAACTCTCATTTCCCACCAGGAAGAGGAATTAACCAAAGGCTCAACATGCCATGCCGGAACCAAACTAGGGCCTGAAGCAATCCTGCGGTGTTGCGGCCAGCTCAAAAGAAAGCGAGTTGAAGAAAGGAGCTCAGGGGCACTGTAATTCACAAATCTGCAGAGTTATAAATGACAGCTATCTTCCAAAAATATATTGAAGTAAGGCTCCCAAGAGGAGTTGAGAGCGGGGCAGAATTGCAGGAAACCGATTTCAGGAGGTAGACTGGAATTGCATGTAAAGCATAGGGAAAGAGGCAGAACGTCCACAATGATGCACTTGGCCATAAAGGGCGTATGCGTTTTATCCTGAATATATTCAGGAAAAAACGCATACGCCCTTTTTGGCCAACCAAGCAAGCTTGCAAAGGAAATCTGTACTACAATGAAGTCTCACTGCCCCCCGGTCAAAAGGGCCATCTGAAAAAAGTGTAAAATCCAGAAAGGCAGGACAGGCCATGGAGAACTGGGAGCCTTGTTATGCTGATGGGCGGGATGTAAATTGCCAGCAGCCACTCTGGAGAAGTGTATGGTGTTTCCTGAAACATCCAAAAAACAAAGCAACAGAGCCTAGGGCACTTCCACTTATGGTCCTATAGCTTAGGGAAATTAAAATCAAAAAGACAGAGCCACCCCAAAGTTTGGGACGGCTCTGTTTACAAGAACCTCGTTTACGGTACAAGTTCAATATCACAGAAAGCGAAAAATGGATAAAGAAGTTGTGGTACTTACGTACAATGCAATATCACGCAGCAATGAAATCTATGTCATCAGGCCCGTAGCAGCATAATGAGTGGATTCAGGTATGATGATTCTAAGTGAAATAAGTCACACAGAAAAAGAAACATCATAAGATATCACTACTACACGGAATGTAAACTTGGCTACACAGGAACTGAATTACAAAACAGAACAGGGTGTCAAATGTAGAAAACCAACTTATGCTTGCTTAAGGGGAAAGGTGAGTTGGGGTGCTGCATAAAACCAGAGATTGAAATGAGCACAGATAAAGTTCCTGAAGCCAAATATGGTATAGACAAGAGCTACTCCTTGCTCAACGAAGTGGACTCAACACCCCATATTAAACGCCTAACAATATACCTGACTAGTAAGAATCTTAAAACCTATGGATTTATATGTCTCTGAAAGAGAATCAAGCGTGTGTACAGTGTCATAAACGCTGCAGTGATAGTATTGGTGAGGTTCGTTGAGCAAATGCAGACTCTTTGAAGTCATATTGCATGGTACCCATTCCATGGGTCTCAACTCTCTAGGTTTAAGGGATTCTTCGTTCAGCTAAAACATGCATGTGGAACCCAGAGTATGATCCACCGTGTGATCGGGAAACGTGCTCAAATGTGTCTCAGTTTTGGTCCCCTGATACTCGGGTGTAACATTCCAGAAGCTTTACTAACACTCTCCCCACTTGGAGAGTCAGTGCCTTTAACCTCCTGTTTGGCCAAGTTTGCAATTTCTGCGTAAGATGAACAGGAATACGGAGAACCAATGAGAGACTAGGTGGAGGTGTCTGGACGGACAAATTTAACTCTCATTTCCCACCAGGAAGAGGAATTAACCAAAGGCTCAGCGTGCCAGGCTAGAAGCACACTAGGGCCTGAAGCAATCCTGCGGTGTTGCGGCCAGCTCACAAGAAAGCGAGTTGAAGAAAGGAGCTCAGGGGCAGTGTAATTCACAAACTTGCAGAGTTATAAATAACAGCTATCTTCCAAAAATATATTGAAGTAAGGCAGCCAAGAGGAGTTGAAAGCGGGGCAGAATTGCAGGAAACCGATTTCAGGAGGTAGACTGGAATTGCATGTAAAGCATAGGAAAAGAGGCAGAACGTCCACAATGATGCACTTGGCCAAAAAGGGCGTATGCGTTTTTTCCTGAATATATTCAGGAAAAAACGCATATGCCCTTTTTGGCCAACCAAGCAAGCTTGCAAAGGAAATCTGCACTACAATGAAGTCTCACTGCCCCCCGGTCAAAAGGGCCATCTGAAAAAAGTGTAAAATCCAGAAAGGCAGGACAGGCCATGGAGAACTGGGAGCCTTGTTATGCTGATGGGCGGGATGTAAATTGCCAGCAGCCACTCTGGAGAAGTGTATGGTGTTTCCTGAAACATCCAAAAAACAAAGCAATAGAGCCTAGGGCACTTCCACTTATGGTCCTATAGCTTAGGGAAATTAAAATCAAAAAGACACAGCCACCCCAAAGTTTCGGCCGGCTCTGTTTAAAAGAACCTTTTTTACGGTATGAGTTCAATATCACAGAAAGCGAAAAATGGATAAAGATGTTGTGGTACTTACGTACAATGCAATATCACTCAGCAATGAAATCTATGTCATCAGGCCCGTAGCAGCATAATGAGTGGATTCAGGTACGATGATTCTTAGTGAAATAAGTCACACAGAAAAAGAAACATTATAAGATATCACTAATACACGGAATGTAAACTTGGCTACACAGGAACTGAATTACAAAACAGAACAGGGTCTCAAATGTAGAAAACCAACTTATGCTTGCTTAAGGGGAAAGGTGAGTTGGGGTGCGGCATAAAACCAGAGATTGAAATTAGCACAGATACTGTTCCATAAGCCAAATATGTAATAGACAAGAGCTACTCCTTGCTCAGCGAAGTGGATTCAACACCCCATATTAAACGGCTAAGAATATAACTGACTAGTAAGAATCTTAAAACCTAAGGTTTTATATGTCTCTGAAAGAGAATCAAGCGTGTGTACAGTGGCATAAACGCAGCAGTGATAGGATTGGTGAGGTTCGGTGAGCAAATGCAGACCCTTTGAAGTCATATTGCATGGTACCCATTCCATGGGTCTCAACTCTCCAGGTTTAAGGGATTCTTCCTTCAGCTAAAACATGCATGTGGAACCCAGAGTATGATACACTGTGTGATCGGGAAACGTGTTCAAATGTGTCTCAGTTTTCATCCCCTGGTACTCGGGTGCAACATTCCAGACGCTTTACTAACACTCTCCCCACTTGGAGAGTCAGTGCCTTTAACCTCCTGTTTGGCCCAGTTTGCAATTACTGTGGAACATAAACAGGAATAGGGAGAACCAATGAGAGACTAGGTGGAGGTGTCCGGACGGGCAAATTTAACTCTCATTTCCCACCAGGAAGAGGAATTAACCAAAGGCTCAGCGTGCCATGCCGGAACCACACTAGGGCCCGACGCAATCCTGAGGTATTGCGGCCAGTTCACAAGAAAGCGAGTTGAAGAAAGGAGCTCAGGGACACTGTAATTCACAAACCTGCAGAGTTATAAATGACAGCTATCTTCCAAAAATATATTGAATGAAGGCTGCCAAGAGGACTTGAAAGCGGGGCAGGATTCCAGGAAACCGATTTCAGGAGGTAGACTGGAATTGCATGTAAAGCATAGGAAAAGAGGCAGAACGTCCACAATGATGCACTTGGCCAAAAAGGGCGTATGCGTTTTTTCCTGAATATATTCAGGAAAAAACGCATACGCCCTTTTTGGCCAACCAAGCAAGCTTGCAAATGAAATCTGCACTACAATGAAGTCTCACTGCCCCCCCGGTCAAAAGGGCCATCTGAAAAAAGTGTAAAATCCAGAAAGGCAGGACAGGGCATGGAGAACTGGGAGCCTTGTTATGCTGATGGGCGGGATGTAAATTGCCAGCAGCCACTCTGGAGAAGTGTATGGTATTTCCTGAAACATCCAAAAAACAAAGCAACAGAGCCTAGGGCACTTCCACTTATGGTCCTATAGCTTAGGGAAATGAAAATCAAAAAGACACAGCCACCCCAAAGTTTGGGACGGCTCTGTTTACAAGAACCTCGTTTACGGTACAAGTTCAATATCACAGAAAGCGAAAAATGGATAAAGAAGTTGTGGTACTTACGTACAATGCAATATCACTCAGCAATGAAATCTACGTCATCAGGCCCGTAGCAGCATAATGAGTGGATTCAGGTACGATGATTCTAAGTGAAATAAGTCACACAGAAAAAGAAACATCATAAGATATCACAAATACACGGAATGTAAACTTGGCTACACAAGAACTGAATTACAAAACAGAACAGGGTCTCAAATGTAGAAAACCAACTTATGCTTGCTTAAGGCGAAAGGTGAGTTGGGATGCTGCATAAAACCAGAGATTGAAATTAGCACAGATACCGTTCCATAAGCCAAATATGTAATAGACAAGAGCTACTCCTTGCTCAACGAAGTGGACTCAACACCCCATATTAAACGCCTAAGAATATACCTGACTAGTAAGAATCTACCTGACTAGTAAGAATCTTAAAACCTATGGATTTATATGTCTCCGAAAGAGAATGAAGCGTGTGTACAGCGGCATAAACGCAGCAGTGATAGGATTGGTGAGGTTCGGTGAGCAAATGCAGACCCTTTGAAGTCATATTGCATGATACCCATTCCATGGGTCTCAACTCTCCACGTTTAAGAGATTCTTCCTTCAGCTAAAACATGCATGTGGAACCCAGAGTATGATCCACCGTGTGATCGGGAAACGTGTTCAAATGTGTCTCAGTTTTCGTCCCCTGGTACTCGGGTGCAACATTCCAGACGCTTTACTAACACTCTCCCCACTTGGAGAGTCAGTGCCTTTAACCTCCTGTTTGGCCCAGTTTGCAATTTCTTCGGAAGATGAACAGGAATAAGGAGAAGCATTGGGAGACTATCTGTCGGTGTCTGGACGGCAAATTTAACTCTCATTTCCCACCAGGAAGATAAATGAACCAAAGGCTCCGCGTGCCATGCTGGAACTAAATTAGGGCCTGAGGAGATCCTGCGGTGTTGCGGCCAGCTCACAAGAAAGCGAGTTGAAGAAAGGAGCTCAGGGGCACTGTAATTCAGAAACCTGCGGAGTTATAAATGACAGCTATCATCCAAAATTATGCTGAAGTAAGGCTGCGAAGAGGACTTGAATGCGGGGCAGAATTGCTGGAAATTGATTTCAGAACATACACGGGAGTAGCTCTTAAAGCATAGGAAAAGAGACAGAACTTGGAAAATGATGCACTTGGCAAAAAAGAGCATATGTGTTTTATCCAGAGCTCTCATAACTGAGGGGAGGAGATTCCCAGCAGGCTCCAACTGCCACCTGAGGGCTCACATTGCCAAGGCAACGTTAGCATGCCAGGCAGGAGTTACCTCACAGCAGAGGTCCCACCTCACAGAAGGGTGAGAAACCCAGCCAACATCAGACTCTCACCAGAGGGCCCACATCACCAAGGGGATGGGAACCAGGCAGGAGTGTCTTCACATCAGTGGGGCCACATCATCGAAAGCTGAGGTACTCAGCACATGTGTCCTCAAACCAGAGGACCCACATCACCAAGGACCTCGGAGTGAGGCAGGCAGGAGTAGCCTCACAACACTGGGCACATAGAATAAAAAAGTGAGGAATCCAGCAGTTGGAACCTCCCAGCAGGCGGCCCAGAGCACCGAGACTATGGGATCCAGGCCACAGTGAACTCACAGAAGAGGGCCCATGTCATGAAACTGAGCAACCCAGCCATTGGGACCTCAGAGCAGGAGGCCCACATCCCCATGGGGATGGAATTCTGGTAGGAGTGTCCTCGCACCACTGAGAACGTATCAGAAAATTTTGGGCGACCAGCAGTTAGGGCCTGGCGCCAGAGGACCCTCATCACCAAGGGAAGGAGGCTCCCAGCAGGCTCCAACTGCCACCAGAGGGCTGACGTCGCCAAGGCGATGTGTGCCAACCAGGCACGAATGACCTCACAGCAGAGGGCCCACCTCAGAGAAGTGTGACGAACCCAGTCAGGATCAGACTCGCACCAGAGGGCCCACATCACCAAATGGATTGGAACCAGGCAGGAGTGTCCTCACATGAGTAGGGCCACATCATCTAAAGGTGAGGAACCCAGAACATGTGGCTTCAAACCATAGGACACCCATCACCAAGGGGCTGGGAGTGAGGCAGGCAGGAGGAGCCTCATAACAGAGGGCCCAAAAATAAGAAAGGTGAGGAATCCAGCAGTTGGAACCTCCCAGCAGGCGGCCCAGAGCACAGAGGCTAGAGGAACCAGGCCAGAGTGAACTAACACCAGACAACCCACATCATGAAACTGTGAGCAACCCAGACATTGGGACCTCAGAGCAGAAGGCCCACATCCCCATGGTGATGGGAACATGACAGGAGTGTCCTGGCATCACTGGGCTCACATCAGAAAACGTGGGGTGCTCAGAAGTTAGGGCCTGACGCTAGAGGGCACTCATCACCGAGAGGAGGAGGCTCCCAGCAGGCTCCAGCTGCCACCAGAGGGCCAACGTCGCCAAGGCGATGTGTGCCAGCCTGGCAGGAGTGACCTCACAGCAGAGGGCCCACCTCACAGAAGGGTGAGGAACACAGCCAGGATCAGACTCTCACCAGAGGGCCCACATCACCAAGGGGATGGGAACCAGGCAGGAGTGTCCCCACACCAGTGGGACAACATCATCGAAAGGTGAGGATCCCAGCACATGTGTCCTCAAACCAGAGGAACCACATCACCAAGGGGATTGGAATGAGGCTGGCAGGACTGGCCTCACAACACAGGGTCCATAGAATATAAAAGTTGAGGAATCCAGCAGTTGGAACCTCCCAGCAAGTGGCCCAGAGCACCGAGGCTATGGGATCCAGGCCGCAGTGAACTCACAGCAGAGGGCCCACATCATGAACCTGTGAGCAGCCCAGCTGTTGGGACCTCAGAACAGAAGGCCCACATCCCCATTGGGATGGGAACCTGGCAGGAGTGGCTTCACACCACTTAGCACATATCAGAAAATGTTAGGAGCCCAGCAGTTAGGGCCTGATGCCAGGGGGCCCTCATAACTGAGGGGAGGAGACTCCCAGCAGGTTCCAACTGCCAACAGAGGGCCCACGTCTACAAGGTGGCATGCACCAGCCAGGCAGTAGTGACCTCACAGCAGAGGGCCTATCTCACAGAAGGGTGAGGAACCGAGGCAGGATGAGACTCTCACCAGAGGGCCCACAACACCAAGGGGATGGGAACCAGTCAGGACTGTCCTCCCACCAGTGGGGCCACATCATCGAAAGGTGAGGAACCCAGCACATGTGGCCTCATATCAGAGGACATACATCACAAAGGGGATGGGAGTGAGGCAGGTAGGAGTAGCCTAAAAACAGAGGGCCCAAAGAATAAAAAAAGTGAGGAATCCAGCATTTGGAACCTCCCAGCAGGCGGCCGAGAGCACAGAAGCTATGGGATGCAGGCAGGAGTGAACTAACAGCAGAGAGCCCACATCATGAAACTGTGAGCAACCCAGGCATTGGGACCTCAGAGCAGAAAGCCCACATCCCCATGGGGATGGGAACCTGACAGGAGTGTCCTGGCATCACTGGGCTCACATCAGAAAACGTGGGGAGCCCAGCAGTTAGAGCCTGATGCTAGAGGGCCATCATCACCGAGGGCAGGAGGCTCCCAGCAGGTTCCATGTGCCAACAGAGGGCCCACGTCGCCAAGGTGATGTGTGCAAGTCAGGCAGGATTGACCTCACAGCAGAGGGCCTACCTCACAGAAGAGTGAGGAACTCAGCCAGGATAAGACTGTCACCAGAAGGCCCACATCACCAAGGGGATGGGAACCAGGCAGGAGTGTCCTCACACCAGTGGGGCCACATCATTGAAAGTTGCCTAACCCAGCACATGTGGCCTCAAACCAGAAGACCCACATCACGAAGGGGTTGCGAGTGAGGCAGGCAGGAGGAGCATCACAACACAGGACCCATAGAATACAAAAGTTGAGGAATCGAGCAGTTGGAACCTCCCAGCAGGCAGCCAAGACCACAGAGGCTATGGGATCCAGGCCACAGTGAACTAACACCAGAGAGCCCACATCATGAAATTGTGATCAACCCAGCCGTTGGAACCTCAGAGCAGAAGGCCCACATCCCCATGGGGATGGGAACCTAAGAGGAGTGCTTGAGCAACACTGGGCTCACTAAGAAAAGTTGGGGAGCCCAGCAGTTAGGGCCTGACATCAGAGGGCCCTCATCACAGAGCTGAGGAGGCTCCCAGCAGGGTCCAATTGCCACCAGAGGGCTCATGTCAACAAGGCGAGGTGAGCAACCCAGGCAAGAGTTACCTGATAGTAGAGGGCCCACCTCACAGATGGGTGAGGAACCCAGCCAGGATCAGACTCTCACCAGAGGGCCCACATCACAAAGGGGATGGGACCCAGTCAGGATTATCCTCACACCAGTGGGGCCTCATCATCTTAAGGTGAGGAACCCAGCACATGTGTCCTCAAACCAGAGGACCCACATCACCAAGGGCCTTGGAGTGAGGCAGGCAGGAGTAGCCTCACAACACAGGGCACATAATATAAAAAACGTGAGGATTCCAGCATTTAGACCTTCCAGCAGGCGGCCCAGAACACCGAGGCTATGGGATCCAGGCCACAGTGAACTCACAGCAGAGGGCCCACATCACAAAACTGTGAGCAACCCAGGAGTTGAGACCTCAGCGCAGAAGGACCACATCCCCATGGGAATGGGAACCTGGCTGGAGTGTCCTCGCACCACTGGGCGCACATCAGAAAATGTGGGGAGCCCACCATTTAGGGCCTGACGCCAGAGGGCCGTCATCACCGAGAGGAGGAGGCGCCCTGCACGCTCCAACTGCCACCAGAGGGCTCACGTCTCCAAGGTGACGTGTGCCAGCCAGGCAGGAGTGACCTCACAGCAGAGGGCCTACCTCACAGAACGTTGAGGAACCCAGCCAGGATTAGACTCTCGCCAGAGGGCCCACCTCACCAAGGGGATGGGAACCAGGCAGGAGTGTCCTCACACGAGTGGGGTCACATCATCGAAAGGTGAGGAATGCAGCACATGTGGCCTCAAGCCATAGGACAGTCATCACCAAGGGGCTGGCAGTGAGGCAGGCAGGAGGAGCCTCACAACAGAGGGCACATAGAATAAAAAAGTTGAGGAATCCAGCAGTTGGAACCTCCCAGCAGGCGGCTCAGAGCACCGATGATAAGGGATCCTTGCCGGAGTGAACTCACAGCAGAGGGCCCACATCATGGTACTGTGAGCAAGCCAGCCGTTTTGACCTCAGAGCAGAAGGCCCATATCGCCATGGGGATGGGAACCTGGCAAGAGTCTCCTCACTCACTTGGCGCACATCAGAAAATGTGGGGAGCCCAGCAGTTATGGCCTAAGGCAAGAGGGCCCTCATCACCGAGGGGAGGAGGATCCCAGCACACTCCAACTGCCACCAGAGGGCCCACGTCGCCAAGGTGACGTGTGCCAGACAGGCATGATTGACCTCACAGCAGAGGGCCCACCTCACAGAAGGGTGAGGAACCCAGCCAGGATCAGACTCTCACCTGAGGGCCCACATCAGCAAGGGGATGGGAACCAGTCAGGACTGTCTTCCCTCCAGTGGGGTCACATCATCGAAAGGTGTGGAACCCAGCACATGTGGCCTCAAATCAGAGGACACATATCACAAAGGGAATGGGAGTGAGGCAGGCAGGAGTAGCCTAAAAACAGAGGGCCCAAAGAATAAGAAAGGTGAGGAATCCAGCAGTTGGAACCTCCCAGCAGGCGGCCCAGAGCACAGAAGCTATGGGATGCAGGCAGGAGTGAACTAACAGCAGAGAGCCCACATCATGAAACTGTGAGCAACCCAGGCTTTGGGACCTCAGAGCAGAAGGCCCACATCCCCATGGTGATGGGAACATGACAGGAGTGTCCTGGCATCACTGGGCTCACATCAGAAAACGTGGGGAGCCCAGCAGTTAGGGCCTGATGCCAGAGGGCCCTCATCACCGACGAGAGGAGGCTCCCAGCAGGCTCCAAGTGCCACCAGAGGGCTCATGTCCACAAGGCGAGGTGAGCAAGCCAGGCAAGAGTGACCTCACATCAGACGGCCCACCTCACAGATGGGTGAGGAACCCAGCCAGGATCAGACTCTCAACAGAGGGCCCACATCACCAAGGGGATGTGAACCAGGCAGGAGTCTCCTAAGACCATTGGTCCCACATCATCGAAAGGTGAGGAACCCAGCACATGTGGCCTCAAACCAGACGACACACATCACGAAGGGGCTGGGAGTGAGGCAGGCAGGAGGATCCTCACAACAGAGGGCCCAAAAAATTAAAAAAGTGAGGAATCCAGCAGTTGGAACCTCCCAGCAGGCAGCCAAGAGCACAGAGGCTATGGGATCCAGGCTTCTGTGAACTAACACCAGAGAGCCCACATCATGAAAATGTGAACAACCCAGCCGTTGGGACCTCAGAGCAGAAGGCCCACATCCCCATGGAGATGGGATCCTACGAGGAGTGCCAAAGCATCACTGGGCTCCCTAAGAAAAGTTGGTGAGCCCAGCAGTTAGGGCCTGACGCAAGAGGGCCCTCATCACCGGGGGAAGAGATTCCTAGCACGCTCCAACTGCCACCACACGGCTGACTTCACCAAGGCAATGTGTGCCAGCCATGCAGGAGTGACCTATCAGCAGAGGGTCTCCCTCACAGGTGGGTGAGGAACAAAGCCAGGAACAGACTCTCACCAGGGGGTCCACATAACCACGTGGATGAGAACCAAGCAGGAGTGTCCTCACACTAGTGGGGCCACATCATTGAAAGGTGAGGAACCCAGCAAAAGTGGCCACAAACCAGAGGACCCACATCACCAAGGGGTTGAGAGTGAGGTAGGTGTCTGGACGGGCATATTTAACACTCATTTCCCACCAGGAAGAGGAATTAACCAAAGGCTCAGCGTGCCCTGCCAGAAGCAGATTAGGGCCTGAAGCAGTCTTGCGGGTTTGCGGCCAGCTCACAAGAAAGCGAGTTGAAGAAAGGAGCTCAGGGACCCTGTAATTCACAAACCTGCAGAGTTATAAATGACAGATAACGTCCAAAAATATATTGAAGTAAGGCTGCGAAGAGGACTTGAAAGCGGGGCAGAATTGCAGGAAACCGATTTCAGGAGGTAGACTGGATTTGCATTTAAAGCAGAGGAAAAGAGGCAGAACATCGACAATGATGCACTTGGCAACAAAGGGCATATGAGTTTGTTCCTGAATATATTCAGGAAAAAACACATACGCCCTTTTTGGAAAACCAAGCAAGCTTGCAATGGAAATCCGAACTACTATGAAGTGTCACTTCCCCCCGGTCTAAAGGGCCACTGAGAAAAGTGTAAAATCCAGAAAGGCAAGACAGGCCATGGGGAAAAAGGAGCCTTGTTATGCTTATGGGCGGGATGTACATTGCCAACAGCCACTCTGGAGAAGTGTATGGTGTTTCCTGATACATCTGAAAAACAAAGCAACAGAATCTAGGGCATTTCCACTTATGGTCCTATAGCTTAGGGAAATTAAAATCAAAAAGACACAGCCACCCCAAAATTTACAACGGCTCTGTTTACAGGAGCCTCTTCTACAGTACAAGTTAAATATCCCAGAGAACAAATAATTGATAAAGAAGTTGCGGTACTTATGTACAACAGAATACCACTCAGCAATGAAATCTGTGTCACCAGGCCTGTACCAGCATAATGAGTGGATTGAGGCATGATGATTCTAAGTGAAATAAGTCACACAGAAAAAGAAACATCATAAGTTATCACTAATGCACGGAATGTAAACTTGGCTACACATGAACTGAATTACAAAACAGATCAGGGTCTCAAGTTTAGAAAACCAACTTATGCTTGCTTAAGGGGAAAGGTGAGTTGGGGTGCTGCATAAAACCAGAGTTTGAAATTAGCACAGATACCGTTCCATAAGCCAAATATGTAATAGACAAGACCTACCCGTTGCTCAACGAAATGGACTCAACAATGAGGTATCACCTCACACCTGTTAGAATGGGCATCATCTGAAAATCTACAAACAACAAATGCTGGAAAGGGTGTGGAGAAAAGGAACACTCTTCCACTATTGTTGGGAATATAAATTGATACAGTCACTATGGAGAACAATATGGAGTTTCTTAAGAAACTAATAATAGAATTACCATATGATACAGCAATCCCAGGACTGGACATATACTCAGACAAAACCATAAATCAAAAAGAGACATTCACCGCAATGTTCATTGCATCACTATTTACAATATCGAGGTAATGGAAGCAACCTAAATGCCCACAGACAGACGAATGCATAAAGATGTGGTACATATATAAAATGGAATATTACTAAGCCATGAAAAGAATGAAATTGGGTCATTTGTAGAGACGTCGATGGATCTAGAGACTGTCCTACAGAGTGAAGTAAGTCAGAAAGAGAAAAACAAATCTTGTATATTCATGCATATATGTGGAACCTAGAAAAACTGTACAGATTAACCGTTTTGCAAGGCATAAATAGAGCAACAGATGTAGACAACAATCGTATGGACAACAAGGGGGGAAAGCTCTTGGAGGGGTGGTGGTGGGAGGAGTTGAGAGATTGGGATTGGCATGTAAACATTTATATGTATAAAATAGATAACCAATGAGAACCTGCTGTATAAAAATATAAAATAAAATTCAAAATTAAAAAGAAATAAAATTTAAAAAATAAAACAGAAAAAACAATTATTCCCTTCACATACATGTATTTATATGAATAAATTATTTCCATGCTTATATCTGTAAATACAAAAAAGAGGAATAAAATCTACCTTGAACCAAAAACGAAAAAGAGAAAAAAAAAAACAGAACCCACCAGTTACTCAGAGGAAAACCGTATCAGGGCACTTGCTCCAGTTGTAAACAATTCTGAAGTTGGTCAGTGGTGGGGAATCATCTCCCATTCAGCCAGCAGCCCCCACACATCAAGCGTCCTCATTGCAAAGCTGGGGCACCGTGCCGAGGCATCTGTGAGTAAACGTGAGCTGAGCCCCAGGCCACTTGCTGCTGAACTGTTCCCACCCTTCCCAGGTAAAACACCTGAATATATACAAGGACTTGAAAGCCTAGAGGAAGGGCCATGGAGCCACACGAGTGACAGCATGCCAGCTGACTTGGTGCCTGCAGGCCAGCCAGGATGGTCCTGGCCCTGGGTGCTCTTCTGGAAGATTTCCATTTCCCTGCCTGAGATACCCGTCCTGTCCCTGCCCCCACTGCTTTTTTCCTTCCTCACCTCTGCCCAGGGAGAAATTCCAGCAGCAGGTATGGGTGACACATCCTCTTCTTTAGCAGGTGGCAGCCTGGCAACTGCTGCAGAAAGTCCAGCAGAGCCCCACTCACACTGGGCCACCCACAAAGCCGTGGCCTCTCACTCCCTCCCACCAGCCCAGCCCCGAGACTGCTGACAGGGCAGAGAAAATGGCGTCAGGCACAGCTGCAGGGGCTTTTGCTGCCTGGAGTGGTATTTATATTGATCTCAACCCAGGCACACCTGGGGAGGGCTGGCCGGCATGGAAAGGCTGCCCAGGTAGCCAATCATCACCCCTCAGGGGCTCACAGTTGCAGAAAATGGAACTTGCTGAACCGGCCAGGTCCAAGGAACAGGTGTGGGCTCCTGAGAGTCAGGATAGACAAGGGGCTGCAGCTTTGGCTTGTTTTCTAATCATTTTATCTGGCCCATGAGTGGGAGACAACTTCAAGAAAACCCTCTCCTAATGAGAGGAACCCAGGAGTCAGGGAGAGGAGGGGTGGGTGGTGGTTGGAGACAGAGGCCTGGTGCCCTGGGTGCAGTGGAAGTCTCTGGAAGACCAGGTGGAGGGAGGCCACACAGAGTGATGCCCAGGGTCACAGACCTGTCGGAGCTGCTGTTTGTTAGTTCAAGTCCTGCTCTGAGGTGCTCTGTGTCAGCTCTGAGCGACAGGTGAGCTGGGGGTGCTCTTCAATGAGGGCTATGTGCACGGTTCCTGTGTGCCCAGCCCTGCCACGGTACCTGCAAGGGTAGCTCTGTATCCTGGGAGGGGCCTGACCATGAGAGCCCCGTGGGCTGGGTTGGGGGTGGGGTACCTGCCCAGGAGAGCTCCATATCCTGGGATTGGCCTGACCACGAGAGCCCCAGCCTCTGCTGGGGACCTGGTAAAGGATGTCAGGACAGTCAGTGAAGCCACCGAGGATATACCTCCAGTTGCTCCTGATTCCTACACCCTGCTGGTCATTCTACCAACCACCAGGACATGGTATTCTGTATTAGTCTTCAATGATGCCTTCTTTTGTATTCCATTAGTCCCAGAGTCACAAGAAATTTTGGCTTGTGAGTGGCAGGACTCAACATACAACTAAAACAATACTTCCGGGCCGTCTTGCCCCAAGGGTTCAAAAATTCCCACACCATCTTTGGGGAAAGCTTAGCTAAAGACCGAAAAGTTCTACCTCTGGAAAAGGAAACCCTCCTTCAATATGCAGACGACATTCTGATCGCCAGCCCTACTAAGGAGGCCTCTGAACTACCAAGCCAATAAAGGATAGAAGTTGTCCAAGAAAAAGCTCAAATATCACAGACTGCAGTGACCTGCCTGGGCTTCATTCTCACACAAGGTCAGAGAAGCCCATCCCAGGAAAGGGAAGAAACCATTTGCAGCCTTACCCCTTTCTAAAACTAGAAGACAGCTTAGGGGTTCCTGGGGAGGCCAGGGTTTGCTGCTTCTGGATCCCTAACTACAGTCTACTAGCTGGGCCTCTATATGAAACACTGAAAGGAAAAGATGATGATCCTTTTGAACAGAATCCAGAAGTGGCCTTTCAAGAATGGAAAGAGCAGTCAATTCAGACCCTTGCCCTGGAACTCCCTAATTGAGCTAAACCCTTTGACCTTTCCATTCCTGGTGAAAGGTGAATCGCCATTGGAGAATTAGTGCAAAAACTGGGACCACTTGAAATGGAATAACGCAAGAATGCCATCCAGGTAGGATAAACTACAGTCACCAAGGGGCTTGGCCCACTGCCACATCTGGCCAAGATACTGGCGGTATCTAAAAACCTGGAAATCAGCAGCCCAAAAGGCCACCTCCCTCCTAAGGGAAAAGGACCCCACGTGGTGATCCTAATCACCAACCATGCCCTGAAGTTGCAGGGTTCGCTCCGTGGGCACACCGACCTCGAGTGAGGAGGCCCTCCAACTCCAACATCCAGAGAGATAACCGGGGGCAACAGGGCACCATGACGACTCGTGTGAACATCACTTGACCTGGAGTTTCTCTCATAAAACAACAATAGTGTGTCCCGAAGGAGTAGACTACTGCTTGCAGGACTTCCTGCACCCGGAGGGGAGCTAATAATCTTGGCGGGGGAACCGTATATCACACCGTCACCATAGAAAAGCCTACAGACACCGTGATGATGGTGGCCAATAAGACCGGCTGGACTCCTGTTTACTTCAAAAGGCTGTTGACTCAGTGGCCATCATGGTCCTTGATCACCACTGACCCTGGACTGTCTGGGAGTTGAGCGGGCAGGGCTCTGACACCTGGTGCTGTTTTTACGTTAATTCAGGGGCCTAATTGAAGAAAGAGCAGACTACTGGTCAGAGCATCTAGGCTGGCAGAAACGGTCAGCCTAAGGTGGCCGAACAAATGTGGGGCGGGGTGAAACCGGCCCCCACAGCGTCTCTGCACATCTCTTTCCTGGACCCTTAAAGGTCATTAGAATCTATAACACTTCCAATGCTGGTGCTCAGGCGGACGAGCAGGGAGGCAGGGGTCCTGGGGCCAATCAACGTCACCTGGAGGCTGCTGGGGAGAAGTTCTGACCCTCGTCCCCTGGTATGAGGGCTCCCAACTCAGCACTCAGCAGTTACAGAAGAAGGGTCTGCACCCTCAGCACTCCAAGAATGAGGAACGGGACAAAAGGCAGAGGAGGGGTTTGTCCCCAGCAAAGCCCATTAAAAATCCCTGGGAGATAAAAATAGAATGTGGGCAATAAAGTCAAGTCTGACCTTTTTTATCCTTTGTGCTTTGTCTAATTTCACGTGCTCCTAGGGTCCCGCATGCAGAGGTTCCACACCCGGCACTTCAGACCAGATTTCCTGGTGCAGAATGGCTGGGTCGACACCTCAGCTCCTGGGGCCCAGTGCAGACTCCGAGATATAGAGCCTGAGCTGCAGCCAACCCGGCCCTTGAGAGCTCCGCCCCCTCCCTCCCACTGACTCTGACAGGATCTCTACACAGCAGCCCAGCCCACAGCCCACGGGGTAGTGCATGCTCTCACCTCTCCATTCTCTGATGAAAATATAAAGTTTCCTTTGCTTGGGAACCAAACTCAGTCTCGATCTGTTGGCCCCAATGACACTGGGCAGGGGGACCCTTGTTGGGGTCCACTCTGGAGGATCAGTAACAGAAATTGAGACTATTGTAACTTCAATGAACAGATGTGTGAGCCAAACTGTAGTTAACATAGAACAGTTTATAAGGCTCGGGTAAAATAAGATGTTTCTAACACTTCCATTTGATATTTCCATCACTTTATTATAAGCAAGTTCAGTGAAAAGGTTTGTCTTATTTGTCAGGTCAATATTAGAGAAATGAAGTGATTTCTTTCCAAGGATGTACATCTAATAATCTTGGTTAAAGCTTCAATCTTGTTTTAAATGCTTTTCCATTGAAAATGATACCTCTCTTTCAGCTCCCCCATTTCTGAGAAGTATAAAATCTTATAATTTATTATTACCAAAGGGGAAAGGTGGGAGGAGGGATAAATTAACAGTTTGGAATTAACACATACACACTGCTATGTATAAAATAGATCATCAACAAGGAACTACTGTATAGCACAGGGAACTACACTCAATATTGTGCAATAACCTATAAGGGGAAATAATCGGAAAAAGAATAGATATTTTTATTGACATCATCTATCAATGACAGTTAAAGTGTAACCTAAGGGAAGCCGGTGGTGAGTGCTTCTGACCCTGAAGACTTCAGTCATCTAAAGTTTGGACTCTGCCTACTTCCCAAGGCCCTTAATGAACATATGTGTAGCCGTAGCTTAAAAAACTCCCCAGTTTGGGTTTCGGGGAGACACTGATTTTGAAAAAGCCCTGGTGTTCTCCTTACATGAATGGGACTCTTCCTACTGCTAAAACATGTCTGTCACATCCAGAGGATGGTATACCGTCTGATCGGGAAGAGTTTGGAAAAGGCATCTCATCTCCTCATCTCCTGGTGCTCGGGTTCACCCCTCCAGCGTCTTTACTAACAGTCTCCCCACTTGGAGATGTCAACACTGTCAACATCCTGTTGCATACAGTTTGGAATTTGTCCAGAGGATGAAGCGGAAGGATGAGGAACAATGAGAGACAAGTCCTAGGTGTTCAGACAGGCACATGTCACTCTAATTTCCAATCAGGAAGATGAATTGACCAAAGGCTAGGGTTGCCCATGGAAACAGTATAGGGCTTGAGGAAATCCCACTGCTTTGTGGCCAGTTCCCATAAACACAAGTTGAACAATGGAACTCAGGGGCAGTAAAATTCACGAAACTGCAGAGTTGAAAATATCTATCACTGAAAAATGTCTTGAGGAAAGTCAGAGAAAAGGATTGGCAAGCAAGGGAGAATGGCAGGAAAGGGATTTGAGGAGGTAGAAAGGACTCGCCATTAAGCACAAGAAAAGGGGCTGAACATTGCCAACATTGCAGTTGGCCAAAAAGGCTGTATGCGTTTTTTTCTGTATATATTCAAGAAAAGGGCATACACTTTTTTAGCCAACCAAACAGGTGGGCACTGGAAATCAATACTACAAAAGATATCACTTCGCATCAGTCAGAAGAGCCATCCTCATAAAGTGTAAACGCCAGAAATGCAGGACAGGACAAGGAGAAGAGGGAGCCCTGTGAGGCTTATAGTGGAAATGTATATTGCCAACGGCCATTCTGGAGAACTGTATTGTGTTTACTAAAGCATCTAAAAAATGAGCTACAGAGCATAGGGCACTTGCACTCATGGGCGTATATCTTGGGAAAAACAAAAATCGAGAGGACACAGGCACCCCAATGTTTACTGCCTCTCTGTTTAAAAGATCCTCGACTAGGATATAACTTAAATGTCTCTGGAGGGAAAAAATGGATAGAGATGTGGTACTTATGTAGAGTGGAATATTACTCAGCCTGGAAATCAATGAAATATGGCCAGTTGTAACAACTCCGGAGGAGTTACGTATGATCATTCTAAGTGACATAAATATGTAGAAAACACGCGTAAGGCTGCTAAACGGGAAAGGTGGGGAGGGGTGAGGCATCATCCAGGAGGTTGAAATTAGCAAAGATACCATTCCAAATACCAAACTGATAATCAACAAGGCCTACACGGTAGCTAAAAGAACTGCACTCAGCACACTCAAGTCACCGGAAAAGAATATCTATGACTGGTAAGAATCTGAAAAAGAAATTATTGATGTCTCTCTGTACGTGAATCAAGTGGATGTACAGCAGCAAGAAACAGAGCTTTGAAAATCAGCTGTAAACAACATAGTAATAAATTGAAAAAAATAAACGACAGAGAGACAGAGAAAACCTCTTACAACTTTTCCTCAGGGACGGTGATGCAACATGGATTGAACACATCTAGACCCACAGCAGGATGAGACATAAGGCTGGAAACTGTTCGCGCTAAGAGAAATGTGAGGTTGGGTGAGGAAATGCACACCCTTTAAAGTAATACTACCTGGTACCCATTCAATGGGTCCCAAATCTGCAGGTTCAAGGAATCTTCCTACAGCTAAAACATGCATGGAAAACCCAGAGGACTGTACACCATGTGATCGGGAGATGTGTCTAAAATGCACCTCATTTATCCTCTCCTGGTGCTCCTGTTCATCATTCCAGCCACGTTACTTAGAATCTCCCCACTTAGAGAATCAGCACATTTAAACTTCTGTTTCACACATTTTGCAAATTGTGAGGAGGATGAACGGGAACAGGGGGAACCAATGAGAGAATAGTTGTAGGGGTTTGGACGGGCACATGTCACTCTAATTTCCCATTAAGAATAAGAATTAAAAAAAGGCTCAGCCCGCCTCGCCCGAGCCAAAATAGGACCTGAAGCAATCCTGCGGTTTTGAGGCCAGCTCACAAAAGAGCAACTTAAAAAATGGAGCTCAGGGTCACTGCAATTCACAAACCTGCAGAGTTATAAATGAAAACTAACGTCCAAAAATATGTTGAGGTAAGGCAAAGAAGAGGATCTGAATGCAAGACAGAATTGCAAGAAACAGATTTCAAGAGATAGATTGGACTCGCCTTTAAAGCACATGAAAAGCGGCAGAATTTCGACAATGATGCAGTTGGCCCAAAAGGGAGTATGCGTTATTTCCTGAATATATCCAGGAAAAAACGCATACGCACTTTATGGGCAACCAAGCAAGCAAGCAATGCAAATGTGCACAACAAAGAAGTCTCATTTCCCACCGGTCAAAAGGGCCATCCGAAAAAATTGTAAAAACCAGAAATGCAGGACAGGCCATGGAGAACAGGGAGCCTTTATACGCTGATGGACAGTGTGTGAACTGCCGAGAGCCACTCTGGAGAAGTGTATGGTGGTTCCTAAATCATCTAAAAAACAGAGCGACAGAGCATAGGGCACTTCCAATCACGGGAGTATATCTAGGGAAGTCTAAAAATCAACAAGACACAAGCACACCACAGTTTAGGGCTACTCTGTTTACAAGAACCTCAACTTCAGTACACCTTAAATATCCCAGGAAAGAGAACAATGGATAAAGAAAATGTGGTACTTATGTACAATGGAATATCTCTTCACCATGAAATCAATGTAATAAGGCTAGTAGAAGGATAAAGAGTGGATTGAGGTCCGATAATACTACTTGAAATAAGTCAAACAGAAAAAGAAACATATCATAAGATATCACTTATAGAGGGAGGATAAATATGGCTGCACAAAAAATGAATTACAAAACAGAACAGTGTCTCACATTTAGAAAACACACTTATGTCAGCTTAAGGGGAAAGGAGAGGTGGGGTGATGCATAAAACCAGAGTTTGAAATTAGCACAGATACCGTTCAATAAACCAAATAGGTATCAGACAAGATCTACACCTCGCTCAATGAACTGGCCTCAACACACCCTATACACCACAGAGAAATATATCTGAGTAATAAGAATCTTAAAACCCATGTATTGATATATCTCCATAAGGGAATCAAGTGTGCGCAGAGCGGCACAAACACAGCAGTGAAAATGAGCTAAACCCCATTATAGAAATAAATTTTAAAACCAAAACACAGAAACAATGAAAGAGAGAAAAATTCTTACAAAATTCGCTCAGGGGCTGTGATGCAACCTGGAATGACCACATATAAACCCACAGCTGGATAAGACATAAGGCTGGACACTTGGGGCTGAAAGGATTGGTGAGCTTTGGTGAGCAACTGCCGAAAGTTTAATGCAATACTTCATGCTACTTATTCCAAGGGTCCCAACACTCCAAGTTGAAGGGAATCTTCCTACAGCTAAACCATGCATGGGAAATCCAGCAGATGGTATACCATATGATCGGGAAAGGTTTCTAAAATGCACCTCATTTTCCTCTCCTGGGGCTCCGGATCAACATTCCACACACTTTACTAACAACATCTCCACATGGAGAGTCAATGCCTTTAAGTTCCGGTATCGCACAGTCTGCAGTTAGTGCGGAGGATGAATGGGAATAGGGGGAACCAGTGAGAAAATAGCTGTAGCGGTTTCAATGGGCACATGTCACTCTAATTTCACATCAGGAAGAAGAATTAACCAAAGGCAGAGCAAGGCGCCCCAGAAGAAGAATAGGGCCTGAAGAAATCCTGTGGATATGAGGCAAGATCACAAAATTAAGAGCTGAAAAATGGAGCTAAGGGCCACTGCAATTCAAAAACCTGCAGAGTTATAAAGGCCAACTATTTTTCAAAAGTATATTGAGGTAAGGCTATGAAGAGGAACTGAGAGCAAGGCAGAACTGCAAGAAACCGAATTCAGGAGGTAGACTGGAATTGCACTGAAAACATAGGAAAAGACTCAGAACGTCGACAATGATGCACTTGGCCAAAAAGGGCGTATGCGTTCTTTCCTGAATATATTCAGGAAGAAACGCATACGCACTTTCTGGCCAACCAAGCAAGCTCACAAAGGAAATCTGCACTACAATGAAGTCTCACTGCCCCCCGGTCAAAGGGCCTTCTGAAAAAAGTGTAAAATCCAGAAAGGCAGGACAGGCCATGGAGAACTGGGAGCCTTGTTATGCTGATGGGCGAGATGTAAATTGCCAACAGCCACTCTGGAGAAGTGTATGGTGTTTCCTGAAACATCCAAAAAATTAAGCAACAGAGCCTAGGGCCCTTCCACTTATAGTCCTATAGCTTAGGGAAATTAAAATCAAAAAGACACAGCCACCCCAAAGTTTGGGATGGCTCTCTTTACAAGAACCTCGTTTACGGTACAAGATCAATATCGCAAAAAGCGAAAAATGGATAAAGAAGTTGTGGTACTTACGTACAATGCAATATCACTCAGCAATGAAATCTATGTCATCAGGCCCGTAGCAGCATAATGAGTGGATTCAGGTACGATGATTCTAAGTGAAATTAGTCACACAGAAAAAGAAATATCATAAGGTATCACTAATACACGGAATGTAAACTTGGCTACACAGGAACTGAATTACAAAGCAAAACAGTGTCTTAAATGTAGAAAACCAACTTATGCTTGCTTAAGGGGAAAGGTGAGTTGGGGTGCTGCATAAAACCAGAGATTGAAATTAGCACAGATACCGTTCCATAAGCCAAATATGTAATAGAGAAGAGCTACTCCTTGCTCAACGAACTGGACTCAACACCCCATATTAAACGCCTAAGAATATACCTGACTAGTAAGAATCTTAAAACCTATGGATTTATATGTCTCCGAAAGAGAATCAAGCGTTTGTACAGCGACATAAACGCAGCAGTGATAGGATTGGTGAGGTTCGGTGAGCAAATGCAAACCATTTGAAGTCATATTGCATGGTACACATTCCATGGGTCTCAACTCTCCATGTTTAAGGGATTCTTCCTTCAGCTAAAACATGCATGTGGAACCCAGAGTATGATCCACCGTGTGGTCGGAAAACGTGTTCAAATGTGTCTCAGTTTTCGTGCCCTGGTACTCGGGTGCAACATTCCAGACGCTTTACTAACAATCTCCCCACTTGGAGAGTCAGTGCCTTTAACCTCCTGTTTGGCCCAGTTTGCAATTTCTGTGGAACATGAACAGGAATAGGGAGAACCAATGAGAGACTAGGTGGACGTGTCCGAACAGGCAAATTTAACTCTCATTTCCCACCAGGAAGAGGAATTAACCAAAGGCTCAGCGTGCCATGCCGGAACCACACTAGGGACCGACGCAATCCTGCGGTGTTGCGGCCAGTTCACAAGAAAGCGAGTTGAAGAAAGGAGCTCAGGGACACTGTAATTCACAAACCGGCAGAGTTATAAATGACAGCTATCTTCCAAAAATATATTGAAGGAAGGCTGCCAAGAGGACTTGAAAGCGGGGCAGGATTCCAGGAAACCGATTTCAGGAGGTAGACTGGAATTGCATGTAAAGCATAGGAAAAGAGGCAGAACGTCCACAATGATGCACTTGGCCAAAAAGGGCGTATGCGTCAGGAAAAAACGCATACGCCCTTTTTGGCCAACCAAGCAAGCTTGCAAAGGAAATCTGCACTACAATGAAGTCTCACTGCCCCCCGGTCAAAAGGGACATCTGAAAAAAGTGTAAAATCCAGAAAGGCAGAACAGGCCATGGAGAACTGGGACCATTGTTATGCTGAAGGGCGGGATGTAAATTGCCAGCAGCCACTCTGGAGAAGTGTATGGTGTTTCCTGAAACATCCAAAAAACAAAGCAACAGAGCCTAGGGCACTTCCACTTATGGTCCTATAGCTTAGGGAAATTAAAATCAAAAAGACACAGCCACCCCAAAGATTGGGACGGCTCTGTTTACAAGAACCTCTTTTACGGTACAAGTTCAATATCACACAAAGCGATAAATGGATAAAGAAGTTGTGGTACTTACGTACAATGCAATATCACTCAGCAATGAAATCTATGTCATCAGGCCCATAGCAGCATAATGAGTGGATTCAGGTACGATGATTCTAAGTGAAATAAGTCACACAGAAAAAGAAACATCATAAGATATCACTACTACACGGAATGTAAACTTGGCTACACAGGAAGTGAATTACAAAACAGAACAGGGTGTCAAATGTAGAAAACCAACTTATGCTTGCTTAAGGGGAAAGGTGAGTTGGGGTGTTGCATAAAACCAGAGATTGAAATTAGCACAGATACCGTTCCATAAGCCAAATATGTAATAGACAAGAGCTACTCCTTGCTCAACGAAGTGGACTCAACACCCCATATTAAACGCCTAAGAATCTACCTGACTAGTAAGAATCTTAAAACCTATGGATTGATATGTTTCTGAAAGAGAATCAAGCGTGTGTACAGCGGCATAAACGCAGCAGTGATAGGACTGGTGAGGTTCGGTGAGCAAATGCAGACCCATTGAAGTCATATTGCATGGTACCCATTCCACGGGTCTCAACTCTCCATGTTTAAGGGATTCTTCCTTCAGCTAAAACATGCCTGTGGAACACAGAGTATGATCCACCGTGTGATCGGGAAACGTGTTCAAATGTGTCTCAGTTTTCGTCCCCTGGTACTCGGGTGCAACATTCCAGACGCTTTACTAACACTCTCCCCACTTGGAGAGTCAGTGCCTTTAACCTCCTGTTTGGCCCAGTTTGCAATTTCTGTGGAAAATGAACAGGAATAGGGAGAACCACTGAGAGACTAGGTGGAGGTGTCTGGTCGGGCAAATTTAACTCTCATTTCCCACCAGGAAGAGGAATTAACCAAAGGCTCAGCATGCCGTGACGGAACCAAACTAGGGCCTGAAGCAATCCTGCGGTGTTGCAGCCAGCTCACAAGAAAGCGAGTTGAAGAAAGGAGCTCAGGGGCACTGTAATTCACAAACCTGCAGAGTTTTAAATGACAGCTATCTTCCAAAAATATATTGAAGTAAGGCTGCCAAGAGGAGTTGAAAGCGGGCAGAATTGCAGGAAACCGATTTCAGGAGGTAGACTGGAATTGCATGTAAAGCATAGGAAAAGAGGCAGAACGTCCACAATGATGCACTTGGCCAAGAAGGGCGTATGCGTTTTTTCCTGAATATATTTCCTGAATATATATCCTGAATATATTCAGGAAAAAACGCATACGCCCTTTTTGGCCAACCAAGCAAGCTTGCAAAGGAAATCTGCACTACAATGAAGTCTCACTGCCCCCCGGTCAAAAGGGCCATCTGAAAAAAGTGTAAAATCCAGAAAGGCAGGACAGGCCATGGAGAACTGGGAGCCTTGTTATGCTGATGGGCGCGATGTAAATTGCCAGCAGCCACTCTGGAGAAGTGTATGGTGTTTCCTGAAACATCCAAAAAACAAAGCAATAGAGCCTAGGGCACTTCCACTTATGGTCCTATAGCTTAGGGAAATTAAAATCAAAAAGACACAGCCAACCCAAAGTTTGGAACGCCTCTGTTTACAAGAACCTCGTTTACGGTACAAGTTCAATATCACCGAAAGCGAAAAATGGATAAAGAAGTTGTGGTACTAACGTACAATGCAATATCACTCAGCAATGAAATCTATGTCATCAGGCCCGTAGCAGCATAATGAGTGGATTCAGGTATGATGATTCTAAGTGAAATAAGTCACACAGAAAAAGAAACATCATAAGATATCACTAATACACGGAATGTAAACTTGGCTACACAAGAACTGAATTACAAAACAGAACAGGGTGTCAAATGTAGAAAATCAACTTATGCTTGCTTAAGGGGAAAGGTGAGTTGGGGTGCTGCATAAAACCAGAGATTGAAATTAGCACAGATACCGTTCCATAAGCCAAATATGTAATAGACAAGAGCTACTCCTTGCTCAACAAAGTGGACTCAACACCCCATATTAAACGCCTAAGAATATACATGACTAGTAAGAATCTTAAAACCTATGGATTTATATGTCTGCGAAAGAGAATCAAGCGTGTGTACAGCGGCATAAACGCAGCAGTGATAGGACTGGTGAGGTTCGGTGAGCAAATGCAGACCCTTTGAAGTCATATTGCATGGTACCCATTCCATGGGTCTCAACTCTCCATGTTTAAGGGATTCTTCCTTCAGCTAAAACATGCCTGTGGAACCCAGAGTATGATCCACTGTGTGATCGGGAAACGTGTTCAAATGTGTCTCAGTTTTCATCCCCTGGTACTCGGGTGCAACATTCCAGACGCTTTACTAACACTCTCCCCACTTGGAGAGTCAGTGCCTAAAACCTCCTGTTTGGCCCAGTTAGCAATTTCTGCGGAAAATGAACAGGAATAGGGAGAACCAATGAGAGATTAGGTGGAGGTGTCCGGACGGGCCAATTTAACTCTCATTTCCCACCAGGAAGAGGAATTAACCAAAGGCTCAGCATGCTGTGCCGGAACCAAACTAGGGCCTGAAGCAATCCTGCGGTGTTGCGGCCAGCTCACAAGAAAGCGAGTTGAAGAAAGGAGCTCAGGGGCACTGTAATTCACAAACCTGCAGAGTTATAAAGGATAGCTATCTTCCAAAAATATATTGAATTAGGATGCCAAGAGGAGTTGAAAGCAGGGCAGAATTGCAGGAAACCAATTTCAGTAGGTAGACTGGAATTGCATGTAAAGCATAGGAAAAGAGGCAGAACGTCCACAATGATGCACTTGGCCAAAAAGGGCGTATGCGTTTTTTCCTGAATCAGGAAAAAACGCATACGCCCTTTTTGGCCAACCAAGCAAGCTTGCAAAGGAAATCTGCACTACAATGAAGTCTCACTGCCCCCCGGTCAAAAGGGCCATCTGAAAAAAGTGTAAAATCCAGAAAGGCAGGACAGGCCATGGAGAACTGGGAGCCTAGTTATGCTGATGGGCGGGATGTAAATTGCCAGCAGCCACTCTGGAGAAGTGTATGGTTTTCCTGAAACATCCAAAAAACAAAGCAACAGAGCCTAGGGCACTTCCACTTATGGTCCTATAGCTTAGGGAAATTAAAATCAAAAAGACACAGCCACCCCAAAGTTTGGGACGGCTCTGTTTACAAGAACCTCGTTTACGGTACAAGTTCAATATCACAGAAAGCGAAAAATGGATAAAGAAATTGTGGTACTTACGTACAATGCAATATCACTCAGCAATGAAATCTATGTCATCAGGCCCGTAGCAGCATAATGAGTGGATTCAGGTACGATGATTCTAAGTGAAATTAGTCACACAGAAAAAGAAACATCATAAGATATCACTAATACACGGAATGTAAACTTGGCTACACAAGAACTGAATTACAAAACAGAACAGGGTGTCAAATGTAGAAAACCAACTTATGCTTGCTTAAGGGGAAAGGTGAGTTGGGGTGCTGCATAAAACCAGAGATTGAAATTAGCACAGATACCGTTCCATAAGCCAAATATGTAATAGACAAGAGCCACTCCTTGCTCAACGAAGTGGACTCAACACTCCATATTAAACGCCTAAGAATATATCTGACTAGTAAGAATCTTAAAACCTATGGATTTATATGTCTCCGAAAGAGAATCAAGCGTGTGTACAGCGGCATAAACGCAGCAGTGATAGGATTGCTGAGGTTCGGTGAGCAAATGCAGACCCTTTGAAGTCATATTGCATGGTACCCATTCCATGGGTCTCAACTCTCCAGGTTTAATGGATTCTTCCTTCAGCTAAAACATGCATGTGGAACCCAGAGTATGATCCACCATGTGATCGGGAAACGTGTTCAAATGTGTCTCAGTTTTCATTCCCTGGTACTCGGGTGCAACATTCCAGACGCTTTACTAACACTCTCCCCACTTGGAGAGTCAGTGCCTTTAACCTCCTGTTTGGCCCAGTTTGCAATTTCTGTGGAAAATGAACAGGAATAGGGAGAACCAATGAGAGACTAGGTGGAGGTGTCCGGACGGGCAAATTTAACTCTCATTTCCCACCAGGAAGAGGAATTAACCAAAGGCTCAGCATGCCGTGCCGGAACCAAACTAGGGACTGAAGCAATCCTGCGGTGTTGCGGCCAGCTCACAAGAAAGCGAATTGAAGAAAGGAGCTCAGGGGCACTGTAATTCACAAACCTGCAGAGTTATAAATGACAGCTATCTTCCAAAAATATATTGAAGTAAGGCTGCCAAGAGGAGTTGAAAGCGGGGCAGAATTGCAGGAAACCGATTTCAGGAGGTAGACTGGAATTGCATGTAAAGCATAGGAAAAGAGGCAGAACGTCCACAATGATGCACTTGGCCATAAAGGGCGTATGCGTTTTTTCCTGAATATATTCAGGGAAAAACGCATACGCCCTTTTTGGCCAACCAAGCAAGCTTGCAAAGGAAATCTGCACTACAATGAAGTCTCACTGCCCCCCGGTCAAAAGGGCCATCTGAAAAAAGTGTAAAATCCAGAAAGGCAGGACAGGCCATTGAGAACTGGGAGCCTTGTTATGCTGATGGGCGGGATGTAAATTGCCAGCAGCCACTCTGGAGAAGTGTATGGTGTTTCCTGAAACATCCAAAAAACAAAGCAACAGAGCCTAGGGCACTTCCACTTATGGTCCTATAGCTTAGGGAAATTAAAATCAAAAAGACACAGCCACCCCAAAGTTTGGGACAGCTCTGTTTACAAGAACCTCGTTTATGGTACAAGTTCAATATCACAGAGAGCGAAAAATGGATAAAGAAATTGTGGTACTTACGTACAATGCAATATCACTCAGCAATGAAATCTATGTCATCAGGCCCGTAGCAGCATAATGAGTGGATTCAGGTACGATGATTCTAAGTGAAATTAGTCACACAGAAAATGAAACATCATAAGATATCACTAATACATGGAATGTAAACTTGGCTACACAAGAACTGAATTACAAAACAGAACAGGGTGTCAAATGTAGAAAACCAACTTATGCTTGCTTAAGGGGACGGGTGAGTTGGGGTGCTGCATAAAACCAGAGATTGAAATGAGCACAGATACAGTTCCATAAGCCAAATATGTAATAGACAAGAGCTACTCCTTGCTCAACGAAGTGGACTCAACACCCCATATTAAACGCCTAAGAATATACCTGACTAGTAAGAATCTACCTGACTAGTAAGAATCTTAAAACCTATGGATTTATATGTCTCCGAAAGAGAATCAAGCGTGTGTACAGCGGCATAAACGCAGCAGTGATAGGATTGGTGAGGTTCGGTGAGCAAATGCAGACCCTTTGAAGTCATATTGCATGGTACCCATTCCATGGGTCTCAACTCTCCATGTTTAAGGGATTCTTCCTTCAGCTAAAACATGCATGTGGAACCCAGAGTATGATCCACCATGTGGTCGGAAAACGTGTTCAAATGTGTCTCAGTTTTCGTCCCCTGGTACTCGGGTGCAACATTCCAGACGCTTTACTAACACTCTCCCCACTTGGAGAGTCAGTGCCTTTAACCTCCTGTTTGGCCCAGTTAGCAATTTCTGCGGAAGATGAACAGGAATAGGGAGAACCAATGAGAGATTAGGTGGAGGTGTCCGGACGGGCCAATTTAACTCTCATTTCCCACCAGGAAGAGGAATTAACCAAAGGCTCAGCATGCCGTGCCGGAACCAAACTAGGGCCTGAAGCAATCCTGCGGTGTTGCGGCCAGCTCACAAGAAAGCGAGTTGAAGAAAGGAGCTCAGGGGCACTGTAATTCACAAACCTGCAGAGTTATAAAGGACAGCTATCTTCCAAAAATATATTGAATTAGGATGCCAAGAGGAGTTGAAAGCAGGGCAGAATTGCAGGAAACAGATTTCAGGAGGTAGACTGGAATTGCATGTAAAGCATAGGAAAAGAGGCAGAACGTCCACAATGATGCACTTGGCCAAAAAGGGCGTATGCGTTTTTTCCTGAATATATTCAGGAAAAAACGCATACGCCCTTTTTGGCCAACCAAGCAAGCTTGCAAAGGAAATCTGCACTACAATGAAGTCTCACTGCCCCCCGGTCAAAAGGGCCATCTGAAAAAAGTGTAAAATCCAGAAAGGCAGGACAGGCCATGGAGAACTGGGAGCCTAGTTATGCTGATGGGCGGGATGTAAACTGCCAGCAGCCACTCTGGAGAAGTGTATGGTGTTTCCTGAAACATCCAAAAAACAAAGCAACAGAGCCTAGGGCACTTCCACTTATGGTCCTATAGCTTAGGGAAATTAAAATCAAAAAGACACAGCCACCCCAAAGTTTGGGACGGCTCTGTTTACAAGAACCTCGTTTACGGTACAAGTTCAATATCACAGAAAGCGAAAAATGGATAAAGAAATTGTGGTACTTACGTACAATGCAATATCACTCAGCAATGAAATCTATGTCATCAGGCCCGTAGCAGCATAATGAGTGGATTCAGGTACGATGATTCTAAGTGAAATTAGTCACACAGAAAAAGAAACATCATAAGATATCACTAATACACGGAATGTAAACTTGGCTACACAAGAACTGAATTACAAAACAGAACAGGGTGTCAAATGTAGAAAACCAACTTATGCTTGCTTAAGGGGACGGGTGAGTTGGGGTGCTACATAAAACCAGAGATTGAAATGAGCACAGATACAGTTCCATAAGCCAAATATGTAATAGACAAGAGCTACTCCTTGCTCAACGAAGTGGACTCAACACCCCATATTAAACGCCTAAGAATATACCTGACTAGTAAGAATCTACCTGACTAGTAAGAATCTTAAAACCTATGGATTTATATGTCTCCGAAAGAGAATCAAGCGTGTGTACAGCGGCATAAACGCAGCAGTGATAGGATTGGTGAGGTTCGGTGAGCAAATGCAGACCCTTTGAAGTCATATTGCATGGTACCCATTCCATGGGTCTCAACTCTCCATGTTTAAGGGATTCTTCCTTCAGCTAAAACATGCATGTGGAACCCAGAGTATGATCCACCATGTGGTCGGAAAACGTGTTCAAATGTGTCTCAGTTTTCGTCCCCTGGTACTCGGGTGCAACATTCCAGACGCTTTACTAACACTCTCCCCACTTGGAGAGTCAGTGCCTTTAACCTCCTGTTTGGCCCAGTTAGCAATTTCTGCGGAAGATGAACAGGAATAGGGAGAACCAATGAGAGATTAGGTGGAGGTGTCCGGACGGGCCAATTTAACTCTCATTTCCCACCAGGAAGAGGAATTAACCAAAGGCTCAGCATGCCGTGCCGGAACCAAACTAGGGCCTGAAGCAATCCTGCGGTGTTGCGGCCAGCTCACAAGAAAGCGAGTTGAAGAAAGGAGCTCAGGGGCACTGTAATTCACAAAGCTGCAGAGTTATAAAGGACAGCTATCTTCCAAAAATATATTGAATTAGGATGCCAAGAGGAGTTGAAAGCAGGGCAGAATTGCAGGAAACCGATTTCAGGAGGTAGACTGGAATTGCATGTAAAGCATAGGAAAAGAGGCAGAATGTCCACAATGATGCACTTGGCCAAAAAGGGCGTATGCGTTTTTTCCTGAATATATTCAGGAAAAAACGCATACGCCCTTTTTGGCCAACCAAGCAAGCTTGCAAAGGAAATCTGCACTACAATGAAGTCTCACTGCCCCCCGGTCAAAAGGGCCATCTGAAAAAAGTGTAAAATCCAGAAAGGCAGGACAGGCCATGGAGAACTGGGAGCCTAGTTATGTTGATGGGCGGGATGTAAATTGCCAGCAGCCACTCTGGAGAAGTGTATGGTGTTTCCTGAAACATCCAAAAAACAAAGCAACAGAGCCTAGGGCACTTCCACTTATGGTCCTATAGCTTAGGGAAATTAAAATCAAAAAGACACAGCCACCCCAAAGTTTGGGACGGCTCTGTTTACAAGAACCTCGTTTACGGTACAAGTTCAATATCACAGAAAGCGAAAAATGGATAAAGAAATTGTGGTACTTACGTACAATGCAATATCACTCAGCAATGAAATCTATGTCATCAGGCCCGTAGCAGCATAATGAGTGGATTCAGGTACGATGATTCTAAGTGAAATTAGTCACACAGAAAAAGAAACATCATAAGATATCACTAATACACGGAATGTAAACTTGGCTACACAAGAACTGAATTACAAAACAGAACAGGGTGTCAAATGTAGAAAACCAACTTATGCTTGCTTAAGGGGACGGGTGAGTTGGGGTGCTGCATAAAACCAGAGATTGAAATGAGCACAGATACCATTCCATAAGCCAAATATGTAATAGACAAGAGCTACTCCTTGCTCAACGAAGTGGACTCAACACCCCATATTAAACGCCTAAGAATATATCTGACTAGTAAGAATCTTAAAACCTATGGATTTATATGTCTCCGAAAGAGAATCAAGCGTGTGTACAGCGGCATAAACGCAGCAGTGATAGGATTGCTGAGGTTCGGTGAGCAAATGCAGACCCTTTGAAATCATATTGCATGGTACCCATTCCATGGGTCTCAACTCTCCCTGTTTAAGGGATTCTTCCTTCAGCTAAAACATGCATGTGGAACCCAGAGTATGATCCACCTTGTGATCGGAAAACGTGTTCAAATGTGTCTCAATTTTCGTTTCCTGGTACTCGGGTGCAACATTCCAGACGCTTTACTAACACTCTCCCCACTTGGAGAGTCAGTGCCTTTAACCTCCTGTTTGGCCCAGTTGGCAATTTCTGTGGAAAATGAACAGGAATAGGGAGAACCAATGAGAGACTAGGTGGAGGTGTCCAGACGGGCAAATTTAACTCTCATTTCGCACCAGGAAGAGGAATTAACCAAAGGCTCTGCATGCCATGCCGGAACCACACTAGGACCAGAAGCAATCCTGCGGTGTTGCGGCCAGCTCACAAGAAAGCGAGTTGAAGAAAGGAGCTCAGGGGCACTGTAATTCACAAACCTGCAGAGTTATAAAGGACAGCTATCTTCCAAAAATATATTGAAGTAAGGCTGCCAAGAGGAGTTGAAAGGGGGGCAGAATTGCAGGAAACCGATTTCAGGAGGTAGACTGGAATTGCATGTAAAGCATAGGAAAAGAGGCAGAACGTCCACAATGATGCACTTGGCCAAAAAGGGCGTATGCGTTTTTACCTGAATATATTCAGGAAAAAACGCATACGCCCTTTTTGGCCAACCAAGCAAGCTTGCAAAGGAAATCTGCACTACAATGAAGTCTCACTGCCCCCCGGTCAAAAGGGCCATCTGAAAAAAGTGTAAAATCCAGAAAGGCAGGACAGGCCATGGAGAACTGGGAGCCTAGTTATGCTGATGGGCGGGATGTAAATTGCCAGCAGCCACTCTGGAGAAGTGTATGGTGTTTCCTGAAACATCCAAAAAACAAAGCAACAGAGCCTAGGGCACTTCCACTTATGGTCCTATAGCTTAGGGAAATTAAAATCAAAAAGACACAGCCACCCCAAAGTTTGGGACGGCTCTGTTTACAAGAACCTCGTTTACGGTACAAGTTCAATATCACAGAAAGCGAAAAATGGATAAAGAAATTGTGGTACTTACGTACAATGCAATATCACTCAGCAATGAAATCTATGTCATCAGGCCCGTAGCAGCATAATGAGTGGATTCAGGTACGATGATTCTAAGTGAAATTAGTCACACAGAAAAAGAAACATCATAAGATATCACTAATACACGGAATGTAAACTTGGTTACACAAGAACTGAATTACAAAACAGAACAGGGTGTCAAATGTAGAAAACCAACTTATGCTTGCTTAAGGGGACGGGTGAGTTGGGGTGCTGCATAAAACCAGAGATTGAAATGAGCACAGATACCGTTCCATAAGCCAAATATGTAATAGACAAGAGCTACTCCTTGCTCAACGAAGTGGACTCAACACCCCATATTAAACGCCTAAGAATATATCTGACTAGTAAGAATCTTAAAACCTATGGATTTATATGTCTCCGAAAGAGAATCAAGCGTGTGTACAGCGGCATAAACGCAGCAGTGATAGGATTGCTGAGGTTCGGTGAGCAAATGCAGACCCTTTGAAATCATATTGCATGGTACCCATTCCATGGGTCTCAACTCTCCATGTTTAAGGGATTCTTCCTTCAGCTAAAACATGCATGTGGAACCCAGAGTATGATCCACCGTGTGATCGGAAAACGTGTTCAAATGTGTCTCAATTTTCGTTTCCTGGTACTCGGGTGCAACATTCCAGACGCTTTACTAACACTCTCCCCACTTGGAGAGTCAGTGCCTTTAACCTCCTGTTTGGCCCAGTTTGCAATTTCTGTGGAAAATGAACAGGAATAGGGAGAACCAATTAGAGACTAGGTGGAGGTGACCAGACGGGCAAATTTAACTCTCATTTCGCACCACGAAGAGGAATTAACCAAAGGCTCAGCGTGCCATGCCGGAACCACACTAGGACCAGAAGCAATCCTGCGGTGTTGCGGCCAGCTCACAAGAAAGCGAGTTGAAGAAAGGAGCTCAGGGGCACTGTAATTCACAAACCTGCAGAGTTAAAAAGGACAGCTATCTTCCAAAAATATATTGAAGTAAGGCTGCCAAGAGGAGTTGAAAGGGGGGCAGAATTGCAGGAAACCGATTTCAGGAGGTAGACTGGAATTGCATGTAAAGCATAGGAAAAGAGGCAGAAGTCCACAATGATGCACTTGGCCAAAAAGGGCGTATGCGTTTTTTCCTGAATATATTCAGGAAAAAACGCATACGCCCTTTTTGGCCAACCAAGCAAGCTTGCAAAGGAAATCTGCACTACAATGAAGTCTCACTGCCCCCCGGTCAAAAGGGCCATCTGAAAAAAGTGTAAAATCCAGAAAGGCAGGACAGGCCATTGAGAACTGGGAGCCTTGTTATGCTGATGGGCGGGATGTAAATTGCCAGCAGCCACTCTGGAGAAGTGTATGGTGTTTCCTGAAACATCCAAAAAACAAAGCAACAGAGCCTAGGGCACTTCCACTTATGGTCCTATAGCTTAGGGAAATTAAAATCAAAAAGACACAGCCACCCCAAAGTTTGGGACGGCTCTGTTTACAAGAACCTCGTTTACGGTACAAGTTCAATATCACAGAAAGCGAAAAATGGATAAAGAAATTGTGGTACTTACCTACAATGCAATATCACTCAGCAATGAAATCTATGTCATCAGGCCCGTAGCAGCATAATGAGTGGATTCAGGTACGATGATTCTAAGTGAAATTAGTCACACAGAAAATGAAACATCATAAGATATCACTAATACATGGAATGTAAACTTGGCTACACAAGAACTGAATTACAAAACAGAACAGGGTGTCAAATGTAGAAAACCAACTTATGCTTGCTTAAGGGGACGGGTGAGTTGGGGTGCTGCATAAAACCAGAGATTGAAATTAGCACAGATACCGTTCCATAAGCCAAATATGTAATAGACAAGAGCTACTCCTTGCTCAACGAAGTGGACTCAACACCCCATATTAAACGCCTAAGAATATACCTGACTAGTAAGAATCTACCTGACTAGTAAGAATCTTAAAACCTATGGATTTATATGTCTCCGAAAGAGAATCAAGCGTGTGTACAGCGGCATAAACGCAGCAGTGATAGGATTGCTGAGGTTCGGTGAGCAAATGCAGACCCTTTGAAGTCATATTGCATGGTACCCATTCCATGGGTCTCAACTCTCCATGTTTAAGGGATTCTTCCTTCAGCTAAAACATGCATGTGGCACCCAGAGTATGATCCAACATGTGGTCGGAAAACGTGTTCAAATGTGTCTCAGTTTTCGTCCCCTGGTACTCGGGTGCAACATTCCAGACGCTTTACTAACACTCTCCCCACTTGGAGAGTCAGTGCCTTTAACATCCTGTTTGGCCCAGTTAGCAATTTCTGCGGAAGATGAACAGGAATAGGGAGAACCAATGAGAGATTAGGTGGAGGTGTCCGGACGGGCCAATTTAACTCTCATTTCCCACCAGGAAGAGGAATTAACCAAAGGCTCAGCATGCCGTGCCGGAACCAAACTAGGGCCTGAAGCAATCCTGCGGTGTTGCGGCCAGCTCACAAGAAAGCGAGTTGAAGAAAGGAGCTCAGGGGCACTGTAATTCACAAGCCTGCAGAGTTATAAATGACAGCTATCTTCCAAAAATATATTGAATTAGGATGCCAAGAGGAGTTGAAAGCAGGGCAGAATTGCAGGAAACCGATTTCAGGAGGTAGACTGGAATTGCATGTAAAGCATAGGAAAAGAGGCAGAAGGTCCACAATGATGCACTTGGCCTAAAAGGGCGTATGCGTTTTTTCCTGAATATATTCAAGAAAAAACGCATACGCCCTTTTTGGCCAAACAAGCAAGCTTGCAAAGGAAATCTGCACTACAATGAAGTCTCACTGCCCCCCGGTCAAAAGGGCCATCTGAAAAAAGTGTAAAATCCAGAAAGGCAGGACAGGCCATGGAGAACTGGGAGCCTAGATATGCTGATGGGCGGGATGTAAATTGCCAGCAGCCACTCTGGAGAAGTGTATGGTGTTTCCTGAAACATCCAAAAAACAAAGCAACAGAGCCTAGGGCACTTCCACTTATGGTCCTATAGCTTAGGGAAATTAAAATCAAAAAGACACAGCCACCCCAAAGTTTGGGATGGCTCTGTTTACAAGAACCTAGTTTACGGTACAAGTTGAATATCACAGAAAGCGAAAAATGGATAAAGAAATTGTGGTACTTACGTACAATGCAATATCACTCAGCAATGAAATCTATGTCATCAGGCCCGTAGCAGCATAATGAGTGGATTCAGGTACGATGATTCTAAGTGAAATTAGTCACACAGAAAAAGAAACATCATAAGATATCACTAATACACGGAATGTACACTTGGCTACACAAGAACTGAATTACAAAACAGAACAGGGTGTCAAATGTAGAAAACCAACTTATGCTTGCTTAAGGGGACGGGTGAGTTGGGGTGCTGCATAAAACCAGAGATTGAAATGAGCACAGATACCGTTCCATAAGCCAAATATGTAATAGACAACAGCTACTCCTTGCTCAACGAAGTGGACTCAACACTCCATATTAAACGCCTAAGAATATACCTGACTAGTAAGAATCTTAAAACCTATGGATTTATATGTCTCCGAAAGAGAATCAAGCGTGTGTACAGCGGCATAAACGCAGCAGTGATAGGATTGGTGAGGTTCGGTGAGCAAATGCAGACCCTTTGAAGTCATATTGCATGGTACCCATTCCATGGGTCTCAACTCTCCATGTTTAAGGGATTCTTCCTTCAGCTAAAACATGCATGTGGAACCCAGAGTATGATCCACCATGTGGTCGGAAAACGTGTTCAAATGTGTCTCAGTTTTCGTCCCCTGGTACTCGGGTGCAACATTCCAGACGCTTTACTAACACTCTCCCCACTTGGAGAGTCAGTGCCTTTAACCTCCTGTTTGGCCCAGTTAGCAATTTCTGCGGAAGATGAACAGGAAGAGGGAGAACCAATGAGAGATTAGGTGGAGGTGTCCGGACGGGCCAATTTAACTCTCATTTCCCACCAGGAAGAGGAATTAACCAAAGGCTCAGCATGCCGTGCCGGAACCAAACTAGGGCCTGAAGCAATCCTGCGGTGTTGCGGCCAGCTCACAAGAAAGCGAGTTGAAGAAAGGAGCTCAGGGGCACTGTAATTCACAAACCTGCAGAGTTATAAAGGACAGCTATCTTCCAAAAATATATTGAATTAGGATGCCAAGAGGAGTTGAAAGCAGGGCAGAATTGCAGGAAACCGATTTCAGGAGGTAGACTGGAATTGCATGTAAAGCATAGGAAAAGAGGCAGAACGTCCACAATGATGCACTTGGCCAAAAAGGGCGTATGCGTTTTTTCCTGAATATATTCAGGAAAAAACGCATACGCCCTTTTTGGCCAACCAAGCAAGCTTGCAAAGGAAGTCTGCACTACAATGAAGTCTCACTGCCCCCCGGTCAAAAGGGCCATCTGAAAAAAGTGTAAAATCCAGAAAGGCAGGACAGGCCATGGAGAACTGGGAGCCTAGTTATGCTGATGGGCGGGATGTAAATTGCCAGCAGCCACTCTGGAGAAGTGTATGGTGTTTCCTGAAACATCCAAAAAACAAAGCAACAGAGCCTAGGGCACTTCCACTTATGGTCCTATAGCTTAGGGAAATTAAAATCAAAAAGACACAGCCACCCCAAAGTTTGGGACGGCTCTGTTTACAAGAACCTCGTTTACGGTACAAGTTCAATATCACAGAAAGCGAAAAATGGATAAAGAAATTGTGGTACTTACGTACAATGCAATATCACTCAGCAATGAAATCTATGTCATCAGGCCCGTAGCAGCATAATGAGTGGATTCAGGTACGATGATTCTAAGTGAAATAAGTCACAAAAAAAAGAAACATCATAAGATATCACTACTACACGGAATGTAAACTTGGCTACACAGGAACTGAATTACAAAACAGAACAGGGTGTCAAATGTAGAAAACCAACTTATGCTTGCTTAAGGGGAAAGGTGAGTTGGGGTGCTGCATAAAACCAGAGATTGAAATTAGCACAGATACCGTTCCATCAGCCAAATATGTAATAGACAAGAGCTACTCCTTGCTCAACGCAGTGGACTCAACACCCCATATTAAACGCCTAAGAACATTCCTGACTAGTAAGAATCTACCTGACTAGTAAGAATCTTAAAACCTATGGATTTATATGTCTCCGAAAGAGAATCAAGCGTGTGTACAGGGGCATAAACGCAGCAGTGATAGGATTGGTGAGGTTCGGTGAGCAAATGCAGACCCTTTGAAGTCATATTGCATGGTACCCATTCCATGGGTCTCAACTCTCCCTGTTTAAGGGATTCTTCCTTCAGCTAAAACATGCATGTGGAACCCAGAGTATGATCCACCGTGTGATCGGAAAACGTGTTCAAATGTGTCTCAGTTTTCGTCCCCTGGTACTCGGGTGCAACATTCCAGACGCTTTACTAACACTCTCCCCACTTGGAGAGTCAGTGCCTTTAACCTCCTGTTTGGCCCAGTTTGCAATTTCTGTGGAAAATGAACAGGAATAGGGAGAACCAATGAGAGACTAGGTGGAGGTGTCCGGACGGGCAAATTTAACTCTCATTTCCCACCAGGAAGAGGAATTAACCAAAGGCTCCGCGTGCCATGCTGGAACTAAATTAGGGCCTGAGGAGATCCTGCGGTGTTGCGGCCAGCTCACAAGAAAGCGAGTTGAAGAAAGGAGCTCAGGGACACTGTAATTCAGAAACCTGCGGAGTTATAAATGACAGCTATCATCCAAAATTATGCTGAAGTAAGGCTGCGAAGAGGACTTGAATGCAGGGCAGAATTGCTGGAAATTGATTTCAAAACGTACACGGGAGTAGCTCTTAAAGCATAGGAAAAGAGACAGAACTTGGAAAATAATGCACTTGGCAAAAAAGGGCATATGTGTTTTATCCAGAGCTCTCATAACTGAGGGGAGGAGATTCCCAGCAGGCTCCAACTGCCACCTGAGGGCTCACATTGCCAAGGCAACGTTAGCATGCCAGGCAGGAGTTACCTCACAGCAGAGGTCCCACCTCACAGAAGGGTGAGAAACCCAGCCAACATCAGACTCTCACCAGAGGGCCCACATCACCAAGGGGATGGGAACCAGGCAGGAGTGTCTTCACATCAGTGGGGCCACATCATCGAAAGCTGAGGTACTCAGCACATGTGTCCTCAAACCAGAGGACCCACATCACCAAGGACCTCGGAGTGAGGCAGGCAGGAGTAGCCTCACAACACTGGGCACATAGAATAAAAAAGTGAGGAATCCAGCAGTTGGAACCTCCCAGCAGGCGGCCCAGAGCACCGAGGCTATGGGATCCAGGCCACAGTGAACTCACAGAAGAGGGCCCATGTCATGAAACTGAGCAACCCAGCCATTGGGACCTCAGAGCAGGAGGCCCACATCCCCATGGGGATGGAATTCTGGTAGGAGTGTCCTCGCACCACTGAGAACGTATCAGAAAATTTTGGTCGACCAGCAGTTAGGGCCTGACACCAGAGGACCCTCATCACCAAGGGAAGGAGGCTCCCAGCAGGCTCCAACTGCCACCAGAGGGCTGACGTCGCCAAGGCGATGTGTGCCAACCAGGCACGAATGACCTCACAGCAGAGGGTCCACCTCAGAGAAGTGTGACGAACCCAGTCAGGATCAGACTCGCACCAGAGGGCCCACATCACCAAATGGATTGGAACCAGGCAGGAGTGTCCTCACATGAGTAGGGCCACATCATCTAAAGGTGAGGAACCCAGAACATGTGGCTTCAAACCATAGGACACCCATCACCAAGGGGCTGGGAGTGAGGCAGGCAGGAGGAGCCTCATAACAGAGGGCCCAAAAATAAGAAAGGTGAGGAATCCAGCAGTTGGAACCTCCCAGCAGGCGGCCCAGAGCACAGAGGCTAGAGGAACCAGGCCAGAGTGAACTAACACCAGACAGCCCACATCATGAAACTGTGAGCAACCCAGACATTGGGACCTCAGAGCAGAAGGCCCACATCCCCATGGTGATGGGAACATGACAGGAGTGTCCTGGCATCACTGGGCTCACATCAGAAAACGTGGGGTGCTCAGAAGTTAGGGCCTGACGCTAGAGGGCACTCATCACCGAGAGGAGGAGGCTCCCAGCAGGCTCCAGCTGCCACCAGAGGGCCAACGTCGCCAAGGCGATGTGTGCCAGCCTGGCAGGAGTGACCTCACAGCAGAGGGCCCACCTCACAGAAGGGTGAGGAACACAGCCAGGATCAGACTCTCACCAGAGGGCCCACATCACCAAGGGGATGGGAACCAGGCAGGAGTGTCCCCACACCAGTGGGACAACATCATCGAAAGGTGAGGATCCCAGCACATGTGTCCTCAAACCAGAGGAACCACATCACCAAGGGGTTCGGAATGAGGCTGGCAGGACTGGCCTCACAACACAGGGTCCATAGAATATAAAAGTTGAGGAATCCAGCAGTTGGAACCTCCCAGCAAGTGGCCCAGAGCACCGAGGCTATGGGATCCAGGCCGCAGTGAACTCACAGCAGAGGGCCCACATCATGAACCTGTGAGCAGCCCAGCTGTTGGGACCTCAGAACAGAAGGCCCACATCCCCATTGGGATGGGAACCTGGCAGGAGTGGCTTCACACCACTTAGCACATATCAGAAAATGTTAGGAGCCCAGCAGTTAGGGCCTGATGCCAGGGGGCCCTCATAACTGAGGGGAGGAGACTCCCAGCAGGTTCCAACTGCCAACAGAGGGCCCACGTCTACAAGGTGGCATGCACCAGCCAGGCAGTAGTGACCTCACAGCAGAGGGCCTATCTCACAGAAGGGTGAGGAACCGAGGCAGGATGAGACTCTCACCAGAGGGCCCACAACACCAAGGGGATGGGAACCAGTCAGGACTGTCCTCCCACCAGTGGGACCACATCATCGAAAGGTGAGGAACCCAGCACATGTGGCCTCATATCAGAGGACATACATCACAAAGGGGATGGGAGTGAGGCAGGTAGGAGTAGCCTAAAAACAGAGGGCCCAAAGAATAAAAAAAGTGAGGAATCCAGCATTTGGAACCTCCCAGCAGGCGGCCGAGAGCACAGAAGCTATGGGATGCAGGCAGGAGTTAACTAACACCAGAGAGCCCACATCATGAAACTGTGAGCAACCCAGGCATTGGGACCTCAGAGCAGAAAGCCCACATCCCCATGGGGATGGGAACCTGACAGGAGTGTCCTGGCATCACTGGGCTCACATCAGAAAACGTGGGGAGCCCAGCAGTTAGAGCCTGATGCTAGAGGGCCATCATCACCGAGGGCAGGAGGCTCCCAGCAGGTTCCATGTGCCAACAGAGGGCCCACGTCGCCAAGGTGATGTGTGCAAGTCAGGCAGGATTGACCTCACAGCAGAGGGCCTACCTCACAGAAGAGTGAGGAACTCAGCCAGGATAAGACTGTCACCAGAAGGCCCACATCACCAAGGGGATGGGAACCAGGCAGGAGTGTCCTCACACCAGTGGGGCCACATCATTGAAAGTTGCCTAACCCAACACATGTGGCCTCAAACCAGAAGACCCACATCACGAAGGGGTTGCGAGTGAGGCAGGCAGGAGGAGCATCACAACACAGGACCCATAGAATACAAAAGTTGAGGAATCGAGCAGTTGGAACCTCCCAGCAGGCAGCCAAGACCACAGAGGCTATGGGATCCAGGCCACAGTGAACTAACACCAGAGAGCCCACATCATGAAATTGTGATCAACCCAGCCGTTGGAACCTCAGAGCAGAAGGCCCACATCCCCATGGGGATGGGAACCTAAGAGGAGTGCTTGAGCAACACTGGGCTCACTAAGAAAAGTTGGGGAGCCCAGCAGTTAGGGCCTGACGTCAGAGGGCCCTCATCACAGAGCTGAGGAGGCTCCCAGCAGGGTCCAATTGCCACCAGAGGGCTCATGTCAACAAGGCGAGGTGAGCAACCCAGGCAAGAGTTACCTGATAGTAGAGGGCCCACCTCACAGATGGGTGAGGAACCCAGCCAGGATCAGACTCTCACCAGAGGGCCCACATCACAAAGGGGATGGGACCCAGTCAGGATTATCCTCACACCAGTGGGGCCTCATCATCTTAAGGTGAGGAACCCAGCACATGTGTCCTCAAACCAGAGGACCCACATCACCAAGGGCCTTGGAGTGAGGCAGGCAGGAGTAGCCTCACAACACAGGGCACATAATATAAAAAACGTGAGGATTCCAGCATTTAGACCTTCCAGCAGGCGGCCCAGAACACCGAGGCTATGGGATCCAGGCCACAGTGAACTCACAGCAGAGGGCCCACATCACAAAACTGTGAGCAACCCAGGAGTTGAGACCTCAGCGCAGAAGAACCACATCCCCATGGGAATGGGAACCTGGCTGGAGTGTCCTCGCACCACTGGGCGCACATCAGAAAATGTGGGGAGCCCACCATTTAGGGCCTGACGCCAGAGGGCCGTCATCACCGAGAGGAGGAGGCGCCCTGCACGCTCCAACTGCCACCAGAGGGCTCACGTCTCCAAGGTGACGTGTGCCAGCCAGGCAGGAGTGACCTCACAGCAGAGGGCCTACCTCACAGAACGTTGAGGAACCCAGCCAGGATTAGACTCTCGCCAGAGGGCCCACCTCACCAAGGGGATGGGAACCAGGCAGGAGTGTCCTCACACGAGTGGGGTCACATCATCGAAAGGTGAGGAACGCAGCACATGTGGCCTCAAGCCATAGGACAGTCATCACCAAGGGGCTGGCAGTGAGGCAGGCAGGAGGAGCCTCACAACAGAGGGCACATAGAATAAAAAAGTTGAGGAATCCAGCAGTTGGAACCTCCCAGCAGGCGGCTCAGAGCACCGATGATAAGGGATCCTTGCCGGAGTGAACTCACAGCAGAGGGCCCACATCATGGTACTGTGAGCAAGCCAGCCGTCTTGACCTCAGAGCAGAAGGCCCATATCGCCATGGGGATGGGAACCTGGCAAGAGTCTCCTCACTCACTTGGCGCACATCAGAAAATGTGGGGAGCCCAGCAGTTATGGCCTAAGGCAAGAGGGCCCTCATCACCGAGGGGAGGAGGATCCCAGCACACTCCAACTGCCACCAGAGGGCCCACGTCGCCAAGGTGACGTGTGCCAGACAGGCATGATTGACCTCACAGCAGAGGGCCCACCTCACAGAAGGGTGAGGAACCCAGCCAGGATCAGACTCTCACCTGAGGGCCCACATCAGCAAGGGGATGGGAACCAGTCAGGACTGTCTTCCCTCCAGTGGGGTCACATCATCGAAAGGTGCGGAACCCAGCACATGTGGCCTCAAATCAGAGGACACATATCACAAAGGGAATGGGAGTGAGGCAGGCAGGAGTAGCCTAAAAACAGAGGGCCCAAAGAATAAGAAAGGTGAGGAATCCAGCAGTTGGAACCTCCCAGCAGGCGGTCCAGAGCACAGAAGCTATGGGATGCAGGCAGGAGTGAACTAACAGCAGAGAGCCCACATCATGAAACTGTGAGCAACCCAGGCTTTGGGACCTTAGAGCAGAAGGCCCACATCCCCATGGAGATGGGATCCTAAGAGGAGTGCCAAAGCATCACTGGGCTCACTAAGAAAAGTTGGTGAGCCCAGCAGTCAGGACCTGATGCAAGAGGGCCCTCATCACCGGGGGGAAGTGATTCCCAGCATGCTCCAACTGCCACCACACGGCTGACTTCACCAAGGCAATGTGTGCCAGCCATGCAGGAGTGACCTATCAGCAGAGGGTCTCCCTCACAGGTGGGTGAGGAACAAAGCCAGGAACAGACTCTCACCAGGGGGTCCACATAACCACGTGGATGAGAACCAAGCAGGAGTGTCCTCACACTAGTGGGGCCACATCATCGAAAGGTGAGGAACCCAGCAAAAGTGGCCACAAACCAGAGGACCCACATCACCAAGGGGTTGAGAGTGAGGTAGGTGTCTGGACGGGCATATTTAACACTCATTTCCCACCAGGAAGAGGAATTAACCAAAGGCTCAGCGTGCCCTGCCAGAAGCAGATTAGGGCCTGAAGCAGTCTTGCGGGTTTGCGGCCAGCTCACAAGAAAGCGAGTTGAAGAAAGGAGCTCAGGGGCCCTGTAATTCACAAACCTGCAGAGTTATAAATGACAGATAACGTCCAAAAATATATTGAAGTAAGGCTGCGATGAGGACTTGAAAGCGGGGCAGAATTGCAGGAAACCGATTTCAGGAGGTAGACTGGATTTGCATTTAAAGCATAGGAAAAGAGGCAGAACATCGACAATGATGCACTTGGCAACAAAGGGCTTATGAGTTTGTTCCTGAATATATTCAGGAAAAAACACATACGCCCTTTTTGGCAAACCAAGCAAGCTTGCAATGGAAATCCGAACTACTATGAAGTGTCACTTCCCCCCGGTCTAAAGGGCCATCTGAGAAAAGTGTAAAATCCAGAAAGGCAAGACAGGCCATGGGGAAAAAGGAGCCTTGTTATGCTGATGGGCGGGATGTACATTGCCAACAGCCACTCTGGAGAAGTGTATGGTGTTTCCTGATACATCTGAAAAACAAAGCAACAGAGTCTAGGGCATTTCCACTTATGGTCCTATAGCTTAGGGAAATTAAAATCAAAAAGACACAGCCACCCCAAAATTTACAACGGCTCTGTTTACAGGAGCCTCTTCTACAGTACAAGTTAAATATCCCAGAGAACAAATAATTGATAAAGAAGTTGCGGTACTTATGTACAACAGAATACCACTCAGCAATGAAATCTGTGTCACCAGGCCTGTACCAGCATAATGAGTGGATTGAGGCATGATGATTCTAAGTGAAATAAGTCACACAGAAAAAGAAACATCATAAGGTATCACTAATGCACGGAATGTAAACTTGGCTACACATGAACTGAATTACAAAACAGAACAGGGTCTCAAGTTTAGAAAACCAACTTATGCTTGCTTAAGGGGAAAGGTGAGTTGGGGTGCTGCATAAAACCAGAGTTTGAAATTAGCACAGATACCGTTCCATAAGCCAAATACGTAATAGACAAGACCTACCCCTTGCTCAACGAAATGGACTCAACAATGAGGTATCACCTCACACCTGTTAGAATGGGCATCATCTGAAAATCTACAAACAACAAATGCTGGAAAGGGTGTGGAGAAAAGGAAGCCTCTTCCACTATTGTTGGGAATATAAATTGATACAGTCACTATGGAGAACAATATGGAGTTTCTTAAGAAACTAATAATAGAATTACCATATGATACAGCAATCCCAGGACTGGACATATACCCAGACAAAACCATAAATCAAAAAGAGACATTCACCGCAATGTTCATTGCATCACTATTTACAATATCGAGGTAATGGAAGCAACCTAAATGCCCACAGACAGACGAATGCATAAAGATGTGGTACATATATAAAATGGAATATTACTAAGCCATGAAAGGAATGAAATTGGGTCATTTGTAGAGACGTCGATGGATCTAGAGACTGTCATACAGAGTGAAGTAAGTCAGAAAGAGAAAAACAAATCTTGTATATTCATGCATATATGTGGAACCTAGAAAAACTGTACAGATTAACCGTTTTGCAAGGCATAAATAGAGCAACAGATGTAGACAACAATCGTATGGACAACAAGGGGGGAAAGCTCTTGGAGGGGTGGTGGTGGGAGGAGTTGAGAGATTGGGATTGGCATGTAAACATTTATATGTATAAAATAGATAACCAATGAGAACCTGCTGTATAAAAATATAAAATAAAATTCAAAATTAAAAAGAAATAAAATTTAAAAAATAAAACAGAAAAAACAATTATTCCCTTCACATACATGTATTTATATGAATAAATTATTTCCATGCTTATATCTGTAAATACAAAAAAGAGGAATAAAATCTACCTTGAACCAAAAACGAAAAAGAGAAAAAAAAAACAGAACCCACCAGTTACTCAGAGGAAAACCGTATCAGGGCACTTGCTCCAGTTGTAAACAATTCTGAAGTTGGTCAGTGGTGGGGAATCGTCTCCCGTTCAGCCAGCAGCCCCCACACAACAAGCGTCCTCATTGCAAAGCTGGGGCACCGTGCCGAGGCATCTGTGAGTAAACGTGAGCTGAACCCCAGGCCAGTTGCTGCTGAACTGTTCCCGCCCTTCCCAGGTAAAACACCTGAATATATACAAGGACTTGAAAGCCTAGAGGAAGGGCCATGGAGCCACACGAGTGACAGCATGCCAGCTGACTTGGTGCCTGCAGGCCAGCCAGGATGGTCCTGGCCCTGGGTGCTCTTCTGGAAGATTTCCATTTCCCTGCCTGAGATACCCGTCCTGTCCCTGCCCCCACTGCTTTTTTCCTTCCTCACCTCTGCCCAGGGAGAAATTCCAGCAGCAGGTATGGGTGACACATCCTCTTCTTTAGCAGGTGGCAGCCTGGCAACTGCTGCAGAAAGTCCAGCAGAGCCCCACTCACACTGGGCCACCCACAAAGCCGTGGCCTCTCACTCCCTCCCACCAGCCCAGCCCCGAGACTGCTGACAGGGCAGAGAAAATGGCGTCAGGCACAGCTGCAGGGGCTTTTGCTGCCTGGAGTGGTATTTATATTGATCTCAAACCAGGCACACCTGGGGAGGGCTGGCCGGCATGGTAAGGCTGCCCAGGTCAGCCAATCATCACCCCTCAGGGGCTCACAGTTGCAGAAAATGGAACTTGCTGAACCGGCCAGGTCCAAGGAACAGGTGTGGGCTCCTGAGAGTCAGGATAGACAAGGGGCTGCAGCTTTGGCTTGTTTTCTAATCATTTTATCTGGCCCATGAGTGGGAGACAACTTCAAGAAAACCCTCTCCTAATGAGAGGAACCCAGGAGTCAGGGAGAGGAGGGGTGGGTGGTGGTTGGAGACAGAGGCCTGGTGCCCTGGGTGCAGTGGAAGTCTCTGGAAGACCAGGTGGAGGGAGGCCACACAGAGTGATGCCCAGGGTCACAGACCTGTCGGAGCTGCTGTTTGTTAGTTCAAGTCCTGCTCTGAGGTGCTCTGTGTCAGCTCTGAGCGACAGGTGAGCTGGGGGTGCTCTTCAATGAGGGCTATGTGCACGGTTCCTGTGTGCCCAGCCCTGCCACGGTACCTGCAAGGGTAGCTCTGTATCCTGGGAGGGGCCTGACCATGAGAGCCCCGTGGGCTGGGTTGGGGGTGGGGTACCTGCCCAGGAGAGCTCCATATCCTGGGATTGGCCTGACCACGAGAGCCCCATGGGCTGCTGGGGACCTGGTAAAGGATGTCAGGACAGTCAGTGAAGCCACCGAGGATATACCTCCAGTTGCTCCTGATCCCTACACCCTGCTGGTCATTCTACCAACCACCAGGACATGGTATTCTGTATTAGTCTTCAATGATGCCTTCTTTTGTATTCCATTAGTCCCAGAGTCACAAGAAATTTTGGCTTGTGAGTGGCAGGACTCAACATACAACTAAAACAATACTTCCGGGCCGTCTTGCCCCAAGGGTTCAAAAATTCCCACACCATCTTTGGGGAAAGCTTAGCTAACGACCGAAAAGTTCTACCTCTGGAAAAGGAAACCCTCCTTCAATATGCAGACGACATTCTGATCGCCAGCCCTACTAAGGAGGCCTCTGAACTACCAAGCCAATAAAGGATAGAAGTTGTCCAAGAAAAAGCTCAAATATCACAGACTGCAGTGACCTGCCTGGGCTTCATTCTCACACAAGGTCAGAGAAGCCCATCCCAGGAAAGGGAAGAAACCATTTGCAGCCTTACCCCTTTCTAAAACTAGAAGACAGCTTAGGGGTTCCTGGGGAGGCCAGGGTTTGCTGCTTCTGGATCCCTAACTACAGTCTACTAGCTGGGCCTCTATATGAAACACTGAAAGGAAAAGATGATGATCCTTTTGAACAGAATCCAGAAGTGGCCTTTCAAGAATGGAAAGAGCAGTCAATTCAGACCCTTGCCCTGGAACTCCCTAATTGAGCTAAACCCTTTGACCTTTCCATTCCCGGTGAAAGGTGAATCGCCATTGGAGAATTAGTGCAAAAACTGGGACCACTTGAAATGGAACAACGCAAGAATGCCATCCAGGTAGGATAAACTACAGTCACCAAGGGGCTTGGCCCACTGCCACATCTGGCCAAGATACTGGCGGTATCTAAAAACCTGGAAATCAGCAGCCCAAAAGGCCACCTCCCTCCTAAGGGAAAAGGACCCCACGTGGTGATCCTAATCACCAACCATGCCCTGAAGTTGCAGGGTTCACTCCGTGGGCACACCGACCTCGAGTGAGGAGGCCCTCCAACTCCAACATCCAGAGAGATAACCGGGGGCAACAGGGCACCATGACGACTCGTGTGAACATCACTTGACCTGGAGTTTCTCTCATAAAACAACAATAGTGTGTCCCGAAGGAGTAGACTACTGCTTGCAGGACTTCCTGCACCCGGAGGGGAGCTAATAATCTTGGCGGGGGAACCGTATATCACACCGTCACCATAGAAAAGCCTACAGACACCGTGATGATGGTGGCCAATAAGACCGGCTGGACTCCTGTTTACTTCAAAAGGCTGTTGACTCAGTGGCCATCATGGTCCTTGATCACCACTGACCCTGGACTGTCTGGGAGTTGAGCGGGCAGGGCTCTGACACCTGGTGCTGTTTTTACGTTAATTCAGGGGCCTAACTGAAGAAAGAGCAGACTACTGGTCAGAGCATCTAGGCTGGCAGAAACGGTCAGCCTAAGGTGGCCGAACAAATGTGGGGCGGGGTGAAACCGGCCCCCACAGCGTCTCTGCACATCTCTTTCCTGGACCCTTAAAGGTCATTAGAATCTATAACACTTCCAATGCTGGTGCTCAGGCGGACGAGCAGGGAGGCAGGGGTCCTGGGGCCAATCAACGTCACCTGGAGGCTGCTGGGGAGAAGTTCTGACCCTCGTCCCCTGGTATGAGGGCTCCCAACTCAGCACTCAGCAGTTACAGAAGAAGGGTCTGCACCCTCAGCACTCCAAGAATGAGGAACGGGACAAAAGGCAGAGGAGGGGTTTGTCCCCAGCAAAGCCCATTAAAAATCCCTGGGAGATAAAAATAGAATGTGGGCAATAAAGTCAAGTCTGACCTTTTTTATCCTTTGTGCTTTGTCTAATTTCACGTGCTCCTAGGGTCCCGCATGCAGAGGTTCCACACCCGGCACTTCAGACCAGATTTCCTGGTGCAGAATGGCTGGGTCGACACCTCAGCTCCTGGGGCCCAGTGCAGACTCCGAGATATAGAGCCTGAGCTGCAGCCAACCCGGCCCTGGAGAGCTCCGCCCCCTCCCTCCCACTGACTCTGACAGGATCTCTACACAGCAGCCCAGCCCACAGCCCACGGGGTAGTGCATGCTCTCACCTCTCCATTCTCTGATGAAAATATAAAGTTTCCTTTGCTTGGGAACCAAACTCAGTCTCGATCTGTTGGCCCCAATGACACTGGGCAGGGGGACCCTTGTTGGGGTCCACTCTGGAGGATCAGTAACAGAAATTGAGACTATTGTAACTTCAATGAACAGATGTGTGAGCCAAACTGTAGTTAACATAGAACAGTTTATAAGGCTCGGGTAAAATAAGATGTTTCTAACACTTCCATTTGATATTTCCATCACTTTATTATAAGCAAGTTCAGTGAAAAGGTTTGTCTTATTTGTCAGGTCAATATTAGAGAAATGAAGTGATTTCTTTCCAAGGATGTACATCTAATAATCTTGGTTAAAGCTTCAATCTTGTTTTAAATGCTTTTCCATTGAAAATGATACCTCTCTTTCAGCTCCCCCATTTCTGAGAAGTATAAAATCTTATAATTTATTATTACCAAAGGGGAAAGGTGGGAGGAGGGATAAATTAACAGTTTGGAATTAACACATACACACTGCTATGTATAAAATAGATCATCAACAAGGAACTACTGTATAGCACAGGGAACTACACTCAATATTGTGCAATAACCTATAAGGGGAAATAATCGGAAAAAGAATAGATATTTTTATTGACATCATCTATCAATGACAGTTAAAGTGTAACCTAAGGGAAGCCGGTGGTGAGTGCTTCTGACCCTGAAGACTTCAGTCATCTAAAGTTTGGACTCTGCCTACTTCCCAAGGCCCTTAATGAACATATGTGTAGCCGTAGCTTAAAAAACTCCCCAGTTTGGGTTTCGGGGAGACACTGATTTTGAAAAAGCCCTGGTGTTCTCCTTACATGAATGGGACTCTTCCTACTGCTAAAACATGTCTGTCACATCCAGAGGATGGTATACAGTCTGATCGGGAAGAGTTTGGAAAAGGCATCTCATCTCCTCATCTCCTGGTGCTCGGGTTCACCCCTCCAGCGTCTTTACTAACAGTCTCCCCACTTGGAGATGTCAACACTGTCAACATCCTGTTGCGTACAGTTTGGAATTTGTCCAGAGGATGAAGCGGAAGGATGAGGAACAATGAGAGACAAGTCCTAGGTGTTCAGACAGGCACATGTCACTCTAATTTCCAATCAGGAAGATGAATTGACCAAAGGCTAGGGTTGCCCATGGAAACAGTATAGGGCTTGAGGAAATCCCACTGCTTTGTGGCCAGTTCCCATAAACACAAGTTGAACAATGGAACTCAGGGGCAGTAAAATTCACGAAACTGCAGAGTTGAAAATATCTATCACTGAAAAATGTCTTGAGGAAAGTCAGAGAAAAGGATTGGCAAGCAAGGGAGAATGGCAGGAAAGGGATTTGAGGAGGTAGAAAGGACTCGCCATTAAGCACAAGAAAAGGGGCTGAACATTGCCGACATTGCAGTTGGCCAAAAAGGCTGTATGCGTTTTTTTCTGTATATATTCAAGAAAAGGGCATACACTTTTTTAGCCAACCAAACAGGTGGGCACTGGAAATCAATACTACAAAAGATATCACTTCGCATCAGTCAGAAGAGCCATCCTCATAAAGTGTAAACGCCAGAAATGCAGGACAGGGCAAGGAGAAGAGGGAGCCCTGTGAGGCTTATAGTGGAAATGTATATTGCCAACGGCCATTCTGGAGAAGTGTATTGTGTTTACTAAAGCATCTAAAAAATGAGCTACAGAGCATAGGGCACTTGCACTCATGGGCGTATATCTTGGGAAAAACAAAAATCGAGAGGACACAGGCACCCCAATGTTTACTGCCTCTCTGTTTAAAAGATCCTCGACTAGGATATAACTTAAATGTCTCTGGAGGGAAAAAATGGATAGAGATGTGGTACTTATGTAGAGTGGAATATTACTCAGCCTGGAAATCAATGAAATATGGCCAGTTGTAACAACTCCGGAGGAGTTACGTATGATCATTCTAAGTGACATAAATATGTAGAAAACACGCGTAAGGCTGCTAAACGGGAAAGGTGGGGAGGGGTGAGGCATCATCCAGGAGGTTGAAATTAGCAAAGATACCATTCCAAATACCAAACTGATAATCAACAAGGCCTACACGGTAGCTAAAAGAACTGCACTCAGCACACTCAAGTCACCGGAAAAGAATATCTATGACTGGTAAGAATCTGAAAAAGAAATTATTGATGTCTCTCTGTACGTGAATCAAGTGGATGTACAGCAGCAAGAAACAGAGCTTTGAAAATCAGCTGTAAACAACATAGTAATAAATTGAAAAAAATAAACGACAGAGAGACAGAGAAAACCTCTTACAACTTTTCCTCAGGGACGGTGATGCAACATGGATTGAACACATCTAGACCCACAGCAGGATGAGACATAAGGCTGGAAACTGTTCGCGCTAAGAGAAATGTGAGGTTGGGTGAGGAAATGCACACCCTTTAAAGTAATACTACCTGGTACCCATTCAATGGGTCCCAAATCTGCAGGTTCAAGGAATCTTCCTACAGCTAAAACATGCATGGAAAACCCAGAGGACTGTACACCATGTGATCGGGAGATGTGTCTAAAATGCACCTCATTTATCCTCTCCTGGTGCTCCTGTTCATCATTTCAGCCACGTTACTTAGAATCTCCCCACTTAGAGAATCAGCACATTTAAACTTCTGTTTCACACATTTTGCAAATTGTGAGGAGGATGAACGGGAACAGGGGGAACCAATGAGAGAATAGTTGTAGGGGTTTGGACGGGCACATGTCACTCTAATTTCCCATTAAGAATAAGAATTAAAAAAAGGCTCAGCCCGCCTCGCCGGAGCCAAAATAGGGCCTGAAGCAATCCTGCGGTTTTGAGGCCAGCTCACAAAAGAGCAACTTAAAAAATGGAGCTCAGGGTCACTGCAATTCACAAACCTGCAGAGTTATAAATGAAAACTAACGTCCAAAAATATGTTGAGGTAAGGCAAAGAAGAGGATCTGAATGCAAGACAGAATTGCAAGAAACAGATTTCAAGAGATAGATTGGACTCACCTTTAAAGCACATGAAAAGCGGCAGAATTTCGACAATGATGCAGTTGGCCCAAAAGGGAGTATGCGTTTTTTCCTGAATATATCCAGGAAAAAACGCATACGCACTTTATGGGCAACCAAGCAAGCAAGCAATGCAAATGTGCACAACAAAGAAGTCTCATTTCCCACCGGTCAAAAGGGCCATCCGAAAAAATTGTAAAAACCAGAAATGCAGGACAGGCCATGGAGAACAGGGAGCCTTTATACGCTGATGGACAGTGTGTGAACTGCCGAGAACCACTCTGGAGAAGTGTATGGTGGTTCCTAAATCATCTAAAAAACAGAGCGACAGAGCATAGGGCACTTCCAATCACGGGAGTATATCTAGGGAAGTCTAAAAATCAACAAGACACAAGCACACCACAGTTTAGGGCTACTCTGTTTACAAGAACCTCAACTTCAGTACACCTTAAATATCCCAGGAAAGAGAACAATGGATAAAGAAAATGTGGTACTTATGTACAATGGAATATCTCTTCACCATGAAATCAATGTAATAAGGCTAGTAGAAGGATAAAGAGTGGATTGAGGTCCGATAATACTACTTGAAATAAGTCAAACAGAAAAAGAAACATATCATAAGATATCACTTATAGAGGGAGGATAAATATGGCTGCACAAAAAATGAATTACAAAACAGAACAGTGTCTCACATTTAGAAAACACACTTATGTCAGCTTAAGGGGAAAGGAGAGGTGGGGTGATGCATAAAACCAGAGTTTGAAATTAGCACAGATACCGTTCAATAAACCAAATAGGTATCAGACAAGATCTACACCTTGCTCAATGAACTGGCCTCAACACACCCTATAAACCGCAGAGAAATATATCTGAGTAATAAGAATCTTAAAACCCATGTATTGATATATCTCCATAAGGGAATCAAGTGTGAGCAGAGCGGCACAAACACAGCAGTGAAAATGAGCTAAACCCCATTATAGAAATAAATTTTAAAACCAAAACGCAGAAACAATGAAAGAGAGAAAAATTCTTACAAAATTCGCTCAGGGGCTGTGATGCAACCTGGAATGACCACATATAAACCCACAGCTGGATAAGACATAAGGCTGGACACTTGGGGCTGAAAGGATTGGAGAGCTTTGGTGAGCAACTGCCGAAAGTTTAATGCAATACTTCATGCTACTTATTCCAAGGGTCCCAACACTCCAAGTTGAAGGGAATCTTCCTACAGCTAAACCATGCATGGGAAATCCAGTGGATGGTATACCATATGATCGGGAAAGGTTTCTAAAATGCACCTCATTTTCCTCTCCTGGGGCTCCGGATCAACATTACAGCCACTTTACTAACAACATCTCCACATGGAGAGTCAATGCCTTTAAGTTCCGGTATCACACAGTCTGCAGTTAGTGCGGAGGATGAATGGGAATAGGGGGAACCAGTGAGAAAATAGCTGTAGCGGTTTCAATGGGCACATGTCACTCTAATTTCAATTCAGGAAGAAGAATTAACCAAAGGCAGAGCAAGGCGCCCCAGAAGAAGAATAGGGTCTGAAGAAATCCTGTGGATATGAGGCAAGATCACAAAAATAAGAGCTGAAAAATGGAGCTAAGGGCCACTGCAATTCAAAAACCTGCAGAGTTATAAAGGCCAACTATTTTCCAAAAGTATATTGAAGTAAGGCTATGAAGAGGCACTGAGAGCAAGGCAGAACTGCAGGAAACCTATTTCAGGAGGTAGACTGGAATTGCACTGAAAACATATGAAAAGGCTCAGAACGTCGACAATGATGCACTTGGCCAAAAAGGGCGTATGCGTTCTTTCCTGAATATATTCAGGAAGAAACGCATACGCCCTTTCTGGCCAACCAAGCAAGCTCCCAAAGGAAATCTGCACTACAATGAAGTCTCACTGCCCCCCGGTCAAAGGGCCTTCTGAAAAAAGAGTAAAATCCAGAAAAGCAGGACAGGCCATGGAGAACTGGGAGCCTTGTTATGCTGATGGGCGAGATGTAAATTGCCAACAGCCACTCTGGAGAAGTGTATGGTGTTTCCTGAAACATCCAAAAAACTAAGCAACAGAGCCTAGGGCACTTCCACTTATGGTCATATAGCTTAGGGAAATTAAAATCAAAAAGACACAGCCACCCCAAAGGTTGGGATGGCTCTGTTTACAAGAACCTCGTTTACGGTACAAGTTCAATATCGCAAAAAGCGAAAAATGGATAAAGAAGTTGTGGTACTTACGTACAATGCAATATCACTCAGCAATGAAATCTATGTCATCAGGCCTGTAGCAGCATAATGACTGGATTCAGGTACGATGATTCTAAGTGAAATAAGTCACACAGAAAGAGAAATATCATAAGATATCACTACTACACGGAATGTAAACTTGGCTACACAGGAACTGAATTACAAAACAGAACAGCGTCTCAAATGTAGAAAACCAACTTATGCTTGCTTAAGGGGAAAGGTGAGTTGGGGTGCTCCATAAAACCAGAAATTGAAATTAGCAGATACCGTTCCATAAGACAAATATGTAATAGACAAGAGCTACTCCTTGCTCAATGAAGTGGACTCAACACCCCATATTAAACGCCTAAGAATATACCTGACTAGTAAGAATCTTAAAACCTATGGATTTATATGTCTCCGAAAGAGAATCAAGCGTGTGTACAGCGGCATAAACGCAGCAGTGATAGGATTGGTGAGGTTTGGTGAGCAAATGCAGACCCTTTGAAGTCATATTGCATGGTACCCATTCCATGGGTCTCAACTCTCTATGTTTAAGGGATTCTTCCTTCAGCTGAAACATGCATGTGGAACCAAGAGTATGATCCACCGTGTGATCGGGAAATGTGTTCAAATGTGTCTCAGTTTTAGTCCCCTGGTACTCGGGTGCAACATTCCAGACGCTTTACTAACACTCTCCCCACTTGGAGAGTCAGTGCCTTTAACCTCCTGTTTGGCCCAGTTTGCAATTTCTGTGGAAGATGAACAGGAATAGTGAGAACCAATGAGAGACTAGCTCGAGGTGTCTGGACGGGCAAATTTAACTCTCATTTCCCACCAGGAAGAGGAATTAAACAAAGGTTCAGCGTTCCGTGCCAGAACCAAACTAGGGCCTGAAGCAATCCTGCGGTGTTGCGGCCAGCTCACAAGAAAGCGAGTTGAAGAAAGGAGCTCAGGGGCACTGTAATTCACAAACCTGCAGAGTTATAAATGACAGGTATCCTCCAAAAATATATTGAAGTAAGGCTGCCAAGAGGAGTTGAAAGCGGGGCAGAATTGCAGGAAACCGATTTCAGGAGGTAGACTGGAATTGCATGTAAAGCATAGGAAAAGAGGCAGAACGTCCACAATGATGCACTTGGCCAAAAAGGGCGTATGCGTTTTTACCTGAATATATTCAGGAAAAAACGCATACGCACTTTTTGGCCAACCAAGCAAGCTTGCAAAGGAAATCTGCACTACAATGAAGTCTCACTGTCCCCCGGTCAAAAGGGCCATCTGAAAAAAGTGTAAAATCCAGAAAGGCAGGACAGGCCATGGAGAACTGGGAGCCTTGTTATGCTGATGGGCGTGATGTAAATTGCCAACAGCCACTCTGGAGAAGTGTATGGTGTTTCCTAAAACATCCAAAAAACAAAGCAACAGAGCCTAGGGCACTTCCACTTATGGTCCTATAGCTTAGGGAAATTAAAATCAAAAAGACACAGCCACCCTAAAGTTTGGGCCGGCTCTGTTTGCAAGAACCTCGTTTACGGTACAAGTTCAATATCACAGAAAGAGAAAAATGGATAAAGAAGTTGTGGTACTTACGTACAATGCAATATCAGTCAGCAATGAAATCTATGTGATCAGGCCCGTAGCAGCATAATGAATGGATTCAGGTACGATGATTCTAAGTGAAATAAGTCACACAGAAAAAGAAACATCATAAGATATCACTAATACATGGAATGTAAACTTGGCTACACAAGAACTGAATTACAAAACAGAACAGAGTGTCAAATGTAGAAAACCAACTTAGGCTTGCTTAAGGGGAAGGGTGAGTTGGGGTGCTGCATAAAACCAGAGATTGAAATTAGCACAGATACCGTTCCATAAGCCAAATATGTAATAGACAAGAGCTACTCCTTGCTCAACGAAGTGGACTCAACACCCCATATTAAACCCCTAAGAATATACCTGACTAGTAAGAATCTACCTATCTAGTAAGAATCTTAAAACCTATGGATTTATATGTCTCCGAAAGAGAATCAAGCGTGTGTACAGCGGCATAAATGCAGCAGTGATAGGATTGGTGAGGTTCGGTGAGCAAATGCAGACCCTTTGAAGTCATATTGCATGGTACCCATTCCATGGGTCTCAACTCTCCAGGTTTAAGGGATTCTTCCTTCAGCTAAAACATGCATGTGGAACCCAGAGTATGATCGACCGTGTGATTGGGAAACGTGTTCAAATGTGTCTCAGTTTTCATCCCCTGGTACTCGGGTGCAACATTCCAGACGCTTTACTAACACTCTCCCCACTTGGAGAGTCAGTGCCTTTAACCTCCTGTTTGGCCCAGTTTGCAATTTCTGTGGAAAATGAACAGGAATAAGGAGAACCAATGAGAGACTAGGTGGAGGTGTCCAGAAGGGCAAATTTAACTCTCATTTCCCACCAGGAAGAGGAATTAACCAAAGGATCAGCGTGCCATGCCGGAACCACACTAGGACCAGAAGCAATCCTTTGGTGTTGCAGCCAGCTCACAAGAAAGCGAGTTGAAGAAAGGAGCTCAGGGGCACTGTAATTCACAAATCTGCAGAGTTATAAATGACAGCTATCTTCCAAGAATATATTGAAGTAAGGCAGCCAAGAGGAGTTGAAAGCGGAGCAGAATTGCAGGAAACCGATTTCAGGAGGTAGACTGGAATTGCATGTAAAGCATAGGAAAAGAGGCAGAACGTCCACAATGATGCACTTGGCCAAAAAGGGCGTATGCGTTTTTTCCTGATTATATTCAGGAAAAAACGCATACGCCCTTTTTGGCCAACCAAGCAAGCTTGCAAAGGAAATCTGCACTACAATGAAGTCTCACAGCCCCCCGGTCAAAAGGGCCATCTGAAAAAAGTGTAAAATCCAGAAAGGCAGGACAGGCCATGGAGAACTGGGAGCCTTGTTATGCTGATGGGCGGGATGTAAATTGCCAGCAGCCACTCTGGAGAAGTCTATAGTGTTTCCTGAAACATCCAAAAAACAAAGCAACAGAGCCTAGGACACTTCCACTTATGGTCCTATAGTTTAGGGAAATTAAAATCCAAAAGACACAGCCACCCCAAAGTTTGGGACGGCTCTGTTTACAAGAACCTCGTTTATGGTACAAGTTCAATATCACAGAAAGCGAAAAATGTATAAAGAAGTTGTGGTACTTACGTTCAATGCAATATCACTCAGCAATGAAATCTATGTCATCAGGCCCGTAGCAGCATAATGAGTGGATTCAGGTACGATGATTCTAAGTGAAATAAGTCACACAGAAAAAGAAACATCATAAGATATCACTATTACTCGGAATGTAAACTTGGCTACAAAGGAACTGAATTACAAAACAGAACAGGGTGTCAAATGTAGAAAACCAACTTATGCTTGCTTGAGGGGAAAGGTGAGTTGGGGTGCTGCATGAAACCAGAGATTGAAATTAGCACAGATACCGTTCCATAAGCCAAATATGTAATAGACAAGAGCTACTCCTTGCTCAAAGAAGTGGACTCAACACCCCATATTAAACGCCTAAGAATATACCTGACTAGTAAGAATATTAAAACCTACGGATTTATATGTTTCCAAAAGAGAATCAAGCTTGTGTACAGCAGCATAAACGCAGCAGTGATAGGATTGGTGAGGTTCGGTGAGCAAATGCAGACCCTTTGAAGTCATATTGCATGGTACCCATTCCATGGGTCTCAACTCTCCAGGTTTAAGGGATTCTTCCTTCAGCTAAAACATGCATGTGGAACCCAGAGTATGATCCACCGTGTGATCGGGAAACGTGTTCAAATGTGTCTCAGTTTTCGTCCCGTGGAACTCGGGTGCAACATTCCAGATGCTTTACTAACACTCTCCCCACTTGGAGAGTCAGTGCCTTTAACCTCCTGTTTGGCCCAGTTTGCAATTTCTGTGGAAAATGAACAGGAATAGGGAGAATGAAAGAGAGACTAGCTGGAGGTGTCTGGACGGGCAAATTTAACTCTCATTTCCCACCAGGAAGAGGAATTAACCAAAGGCTCAGCGTGCCGTGCCGGAACTACACTAGGGCCTGAAGCAATCCTGTGGTGTTGCGGCCAGCTCACAAGAAAGCGAGTTGAAGAAAGGAGCTCAGGGGCACTGTAATTCACAAACCTGCAGAGTTATAAATGACAGCTATCGTCCAAAAATATATTGAAGTAAGGCTGCCAAGAGGACTTGAATTCGGTGCAGAATTGCAGGAAATCGATTTCAGGAGGTACACTGGAATTGCATGTAAAGCATAGAAAAGAGGCAGAACGTCCAAAATGATGCACTTGGCCAAAAAGGGCGTATGCGTTTTTTCCTGAATATATTCAGGAAAAACCGCATACGCCCTTTTTGGCCAACCAAGCAAGCTTGCAAATGATATCTGCACTACAATGAAGTCTCACTGCCCCCCGGTCAAAAGGGCCATCTGAAAAAAGTGTAAAATCCAGAAAGGCAGGACAGGCCATGGAGAACTGGGAGCCTTGTTATGCTGATGGGCGGGATGTAAATTGCCAACAGCCACTCTGGAGAAGTGTATGGTGTTTCCTGAAACATCTAAAAAACAAAGCAACAGAGCCTAGGGTACTTCCACTTATGGTCCTATAGCTTAGGGAAATTAAAATCAAAAAGACACAGCCTTCCCAAACTTTGGGACGGCTCTGTTTACAAGAACCTCGTTTACGGTACAAGTTCAATATCACAGAAAGCGAAAAATGGATACAGAAGTTGTGGTACTTACGTACAATGCAATATCACTCAGCAATGAAATCTATGTCATCAGGCCCGTAGCAGCATAATGAGTGGATTCAGGTATGATGATTCTAAGTGAAATAAGTCACACAGAAAAAGAAACACCATAAGATATCACTACTACACGGAATGTAAACTTGGCTACACAAGAACTGAATTACAAAACAGAACAGGGTCTCAAATGTAGAAAACCAACTTATGCTTGCTTAAGGGGAAAGGTGAGTTGGGGTGCTGCATGAAACCAGAGATTGAAATTAGCACAGATACCGTTCCATAAGCCAAATATGTAATAGACAAGAGCTACTCCTTGCTCAATGAAGTGGACTCAACACCCCATATTAAATGCCTAAGAATATACCTGACTAGTAAGAATATTAAAACCTACCGATTTATATGTCTCCGAAAGAGAATCAAGCATGTGTACGGCGGCATAAACGCAGCAGTGATAGGATTGGTGAAGTTCGGTGAGCAAATGCAGACCCTTTGAAGTCATATTGCATGGTACCCATTCCATGGGTCTCAACTCTCCAGGTTTAAGGGATTCTTCCTTCAGCTAAAACATCCATGTGGAACCCAGAGTATGATCCACCGTGTGATCGGGAAACGTGTTCAAATGTGTCTGAGTTTTCGTCCCCTGGTACTCGGGTGCAACATTCAAGACGCTTTACTAACACTCTCCCCACTTGGAGAGTCAGTGCCTTTAAACTCCTGTTTTGCCCAGTTTGCAATTTCTGCGGAAAATGTACAGGAATAGGGAGAACCAATGAGAGACTAGCTGGAGGTGTGTGGACGGGCAAATTTAACTCTCATTTCCCACCAGGAAGAGGAATTAACCAAAGGCTCAGCATGCCGTGCCGGAACCACACTAGGGCCTGAAGCAATCCTGCGGTGTTGCGGCCAGCTCACAAGAAAGCGAGTTGAAGAAAGGAGCTCAGGGGCACTGTAATTCACAAACCTGCAGAGTTATAAATGACAGGTATCGTCCAAAAATATATTGAAGTAAGGCTGCCAAGAGGACTTGAAAGCGGGGCAGAATTGCAGGAAACCGATTTCAGGAGGTAGACGGGAATTGCATGTAAAGCATAGGAAAAGAGGCAGAACGTCCACAATGATGCACTTGGCCAAAAAGGGCGTATGCGTTTTTTCCTGAATATATTCAGAAAAAAACGCATACGCCCTTTTTGGCCAACCAAGCAAGCTTGCAAAGGAAATCTGCACTACAATGAAGTCTCACTGCCCCCCCGGTCAAAAGGGCCATCTGAAAAAAGTGTAAAATCCAGAAAGGCAGGACAGGCCATGGAGAACTGGGAGCCTTGTTATGCTGGTGGGCGGGATGTAAATTGCCAACAGCCACTCTGGAGAAGTGTATGGTGTTTCCTGAAACATCTAAAAAACAAAGCAACAGAGCCTAGGGCACTTCCACTTATGGTCCTATAGCTTAGGGAAATTAAAATCAAAAAGACACAGCCACCCCAAAGTTTGGGACGGCTCTGTTTACAAGAACCTCGTTTACGGTACAAGTTCAATATCACAGAAAGCGAAAAATGGATAAAGAAGTTGTGGTACTTACGTACAATGCAATATCACTCAGCAATGAAATCTATGTCATCAGGCCCGTAGCAGAATAATGAGTGGATGCAGGTACGATGATTCTAAGTGAAATAAGTCACACAGAAAAAGAAACATCATAAGATATCACTACTACACGGAATGTAAACTTGGCTACACAGGAACTGAATTACAAAACAGAACAGGGTGTCAAATGTAGAAAACCAACTTATACTTGCTTAAGGGGAAGGTGAGTTGGGGTGCTGCATAAAACCAGAGACTGAAATTAGCACAGATACCGTTCCATAAGCCAAATATGTAATAGACAAGAGCTACTCCTTGCTCAACGCAGTGGACTCAACACCCCATATTAAACGCCTAAGAATATACCTGACTAGAAATAATCTTAAAACCTACGCATTTATATGTCTCCGAAAGAGAATCAAGCGTGTGTACAGCGGCATAAACGCAGCAGTGATAGGATTTGTGAGGTTCGGTGAGCAAATGCAGACCCTTTGAAGTCATACTGCATGGTACCCATTCCATGGGTCTCAACTCTCCAGGTTTAAGGGATTCTTCCTTCAGCTGAAACATGCATGTGGAACACAGAGTATGATCCACCGTGTGATCAGGAAACGTGTTCAAATGTGTCTCAGTTTTCGTCCCCTGGTACTCGGGTGCAACATTCAAGACGCTTTACTAACACTCTCCCCACTTGGAGAGTCAGTGTCTTTAAACTCCTGTTTGGCCCAGTTTGCAATTTCTGCGGAAAATGTACAGGAATAGGGAGAAGCAATGAGAAACTACCTGGAGGTGTCTGGACGGGCAAATATAACTCTCATTTCCCACCAGAAAGAGGAATTAACCAAAGGCTCAGCATGCCATGTCGGAACCACACTAGGGCCTGAAGCAATCCTGCGGTGTTGCGGCCAGCTCACAAGAAAGCGAATTGAAGAAAGGAGCTCAGGGGCACTGTAATTCACAAACCTGCAGAGTTATAAATGACAGCTATCGTCCAAAAATATATTGAAGTAAGGCTGCCAAGAGGACTTGAATGCAGGGCAGGATTGCAGGAAACCGATTTCAGGAGGTAGACAGGAATTGCATGTAAAGCATAGGAAAAGAGGCAGAACGTCCACAATGATGCACTTGGCCAAAAAGGGCGTATGCGTTTTTTCCTGTATATATTCAGGAAAAAACGCATACGCCCTTTTTGGCCAACCAAGCAAGCTTGCAAAGGAAATCTGCACTACAATGAAGTCTCACTGCCCCCCGGTCAAAAGGGCCATCTGAAAAAAGTGTAAAATCCAGAAAGGCAGGACAGGCCATGGAGAACTGGGAGCCTTGTTATGCTGATGGGCGGGATGTAAATTGCCAACAGCCACTCTGGAGAAGTGTACGCTGTTTCCTGAAACATCTAAAAAACAAAGCAACAGAGCCTAGGGCACTTCCACTTATGGTCCTATAGCTTAGGGAAATTAAAATCAAAAAGACACAGCCACCCCAAAGTTTGGGACGGCTCTGTTTACAAGAACCTCGTTTACGGTACAAGTTCAATATCACAGAAAGCGAAAAATGGATACAGAAGTTGTGGTACTTACGTACAATGCAATATCACTCAGCAATGAAATCTATGTCATCAGGCCCGTAGCAGCATAATGAGTGGATTCAGGTATGATGATTCTAAGTGAAATAAGTCACACAGAAAAAGAAACACCATAAGATATCACTACTACACGGAAGGTAAACTTGGCTACACAAGAACTGAATTACAAAACAGAACAGGGTGTCAAATGTAGAAAACCAACTTATGCTTGCTTGAGGGGAAAGGTGAGTTGGGGTGCTGCATGAAACCAGAGATTGAAATTAGCACAGATACCGTTCCATAAGCCAAATATGTAATAGACAAGAGCTACTCCTTGCTCAACGAAGTGGACTCAACACCCCATATTAAACGCCTAAGAATATACCTGACTAGTGAGAATATTAAAACCTACGGATTTATATGTCTCCGAAAGAGAATCAAGCGTGTGTACAGCAGCATAAACGCAGCAGTGATAGGATTGGTGAGGTTCGGTGAGCAAATGCAGACCCTTTGAAGTCATATTGCATGGTACCCATTCCATGGGTCTCAACTCTCCAAGTTTAAGGGATTCTTCCTTCAGCTAAAACATGCATGTGGAACACAGAGTATGATCCACCGTGTGATCAGGAAACGTGTTCAAATGTGTCTCAGTTTTCGTCCCCTGGTACTCGGGTGCAACACTCCAGACGCTTTACTAACACTCTCTCCACTTGGAGAGTCAGTGCCTTTAACCTCCAGTATGGCCCAGTTTGCAATTTCTGTGGAAAATGTACAGGAATAGGGAGAACCAATGATAAACTAGCTGGAGGTGTCTGGACGGGCAAATTTAACTCTCATTTCCCACCAGGAAGAGGAATTAACCAAAGGCTCAGCGTGCCGTGCCGGATCCACACTAGGGCCTGAAGCAATCCTGCGGTGTTGCGGCCAGCTCACAAAAAAGCGAGTTGAAGAAAGGAGCTCAGGGGCACTGTAATTCACAAACCTGCAGAGTTATAAATGACAGCTATCGTCCAAAAATATATTGAAGTAAGGCTGCCAAGAGGACTTGAAAGTGGTGCAGAATTGCACGAAACCGATTTCAGGAGGTAGACTGGAATTGCATGTAAAGCATAGGAAAAGAGGCAGAACATCCACAACGATGCACTTGGCCAAAAAGGGCGTATGCGTTTTTTCCTGAATATATTCAGGAAAAAACGCATACGCCCTTTTTGGCCAACCAAGCAAGCTTGCAAAGGAAATCTGCACTACAATGAAGTCTCACTGCCCCCCGGTCAAAAGGGCCATCTGAAAAAAGTGTAAAATCCAGAAAGGCAGGACAGGCCATGGAGAACTGGGAGCCTTGTTATGCTGGTGGGCGGGATGTAAATTGCCAACAGCCACTCTGGAGAAGTGTATGGTGTTTCCTGAAACATCTAAAAAACAAAGCAACAGAGCCTAGGGTACTTCCACTTATGGTCCTATAGCTTAGGGAAATTAAAATCAAAAAGACAAAGCCTCCCCAAACTTTGGGACGGCTCTGTTTACAAGAACCTCGTTTACGGTACAAGTTCAATATCACAGAAAGCGAAAAATGGATACAGAAGTTGTGGTACTTACGTACAATGCAATATCACTCAGCAATGAAATCTATGTCATCAGGCCCGTAGCAGCATAATGAGTGGATTCAGGTATGATGATTCTAAGTGAAATAAGTCACACAGAAAAAGAAACACCATAAGATATCACTACTACACGGAAGGTAAACTTGGCTACACAAGAACTGAATTACAAAACAGAACAGGGTCTCAAATGTAGAAAACCAACTTATGCTTGCTTAAGGGGAAAGGTGAGTTGGGGTGCTGCATGAAACCAGAGATTGAAATTAGCACAGATACCGTTCCATAAGCCAAATATGTAATAGACAAGAGCTACTCCTTGCTCAATGAAGTGGACTCAACACCCCATATTAAATGCCTAAGAATATACCTGACTAGTAAGAATATTAAAACCTACCGATTTATATGTCTCCGAAAGAGAATCAAGCATGTGTACGGCGGCATAAACGCAGCAGTGATAGGATTGGTGAAGTTCGGTGAGCAAATGCAGACCCTTTGAAGTCATATTGCATGGTACCCATTCCATGGGTCTCAACTCTCCAGGTTTAAGGGATTCTTCCTTCAGCTAAAACATCCATGTGGAACCCAGAGTATGATCCACCGTGTGATCGGGAAACGTGTTCAAATGTGTCTGAGTTTTCGTCCCCTGGTACTCGGGTGCAACATTCAAGACGCTTTACTAACACTCTCCCCACTTGGAGAGTCAGTGCCTTTAAACTCCTGTTTGGCCCAGTTTGCAATTTCTGCGGAAAATGTACAGGAATAGGGAGAACCAATGAGAGACTAGCTGGAGGTGTGTGGACGGGCAAATTTAACTCTCATTTCCCACCAGGAAGAGGAATTAACCAAAGGCTCAGCATGCCGTGCCGGAACCACACTAGGGCCTGAAGCAATCCTGCGGTGTTGCGGCCAGCTCACAAGAAAGTGAGTTGAAGAAAGGAGCTCAGGGGCACTGTAATTCACAAACCTGCAGAGTTATAAATGACAGGTATCGTCCAAAAATATATTGAAGTAAGGCTGCCAAGAGGACTTGAAAGCGGGGCAGAATTGCAGGAAACCGATTTCAGGAGGTAGACGGGAATTGCATGTAAAGCATAGGAAAAGAGGCAGAACGTCCACAATGATGCACTTGGCCAAAAAGGGCGTATGCGTTTTTTCCTGAATATATTCAGAAAAAAACGCATACGCCCTTTTTGGCCAACCAAGCAAGCTTGCAAAGGAAATCTGCACTACAATGAAGTCTCACTGCCCCCCCGGTCAAAAGGGCCATCTGAAAAAAGTGTAAAATCCAGAAAGGCAGGACAGGCCATGGAGAACTGGGAGCCTTGTTATGCTGGTGGGCGGGATGTAAATTGCCAACAGCCACTCTGGAGAAGTGTATGGTGTTTCCTGAAACATCTAAAAAACAAAGCAACAGAGCCTAGGGCACTTCCACTTATGGTCCTATAGCTTAGGGAAATTAAAATCAAAAAGACACAGCCACCCCAAAGTTTGGGACGGCTCTGTTTACAAGAACCTCGTTTACGGTACAAGTTCAATATCACAGAAAGCGAAAAATGGATAAAGAAGTTGTGGTACTTACGTACAATGCAATATCACTCAGCAATGAAATCTATGTCATCAGGCCCGTAGCAGCATAATGAGTGGATGCAGGTACGATGATTCTAAGTGAAATAAGTCACACAGAAAAAGAAACATCATAAGATATCACTACTACACGGAATGTAAACTTAGCTACACACGAACTGAATTACAAAACAGAACAGGGTGTCAAATGTAGAAAACCAACTTATGCTTGCTTGAGGGGAAAGGTGAGTTGGGGTGCTGCATGAAACCAGAGATTGAAATTAGCACAGATACCATTCCATAAGCCAAATATGCAATAGACAAGAGCTACTCCTTGCTGAACGAAGGGGACTCAACACCCCATATTAAAAGCCTAAGAATATACCTGACTAGAAATAATCTTAAAACCTACGGATTTATATGTCTCCGAAAGAGAATCAAGCGTGTGTACAGCGGCATAAACGCAGCAGTGATAGGATTGGTGAGGTTCGGTGAGCAAATGCAGACCCTTTGAAGTCATATTGCATGGTACCCATTCCATGGGTCTGAACTCTCCAGGATTCAGGGATTCTTCCTTCAGCTAAAACATGCATGTGGAACTCAGAGTATGATCCACCGTGTGATCGGGAAACGTGTTCAAATGTGTCTCGTTTTCGTCCCTGGTACTCGGGTGCAACATTCCAGATGCTTTACTAACACTCTCCCCACTTGGAGAGTCAGTGCCTTTAACCTCCTGTTTGGCCCAGTTTGTAATTTCTGTGGAAAATGAACAGGAATAGGGAGAACGAAAGAGAGACTAGCTGGAGGTGTCTGGACGGGCAAATTTAACTCTCATTTCCCACCAGGAAGAGGAATTAACCAAAGGCTCAGCGTGCCGTGCCGGAACTACACTAGGGCCTGAAGCAATCCTGCGGTGTTGCGGCCAGCTCACAAGAAAGCGAGTTGAAGAAAGGAGCTCAGGGGCACTGTAATTCACAAACCTGCAGAGTTATAATGACAGCTATCGTCCAAAAATATATTGAAGTAAGGCTGCCAAGAGGACATGAAAGCGGGGCAGAATTGCAGGAAATCGATTTCAGGAGGTACACTGGAATTGCATGAAAGCATAGGAAAAGAGGCAGAACGTCCACAATGATGCACTTGGCCAAAAAGGGCGTATGCGTTTTTTCCTGAATATATTCAGGAAAAAACGCATACGCCCTTTTTGGCCAACCAAGCAAGCTTGCAAAGGATATCTGCACTACAATGAAGTCTCACTGCCCCCCCGGTCAAAAGGGCCATCTGAAAAAAGTGTAAAATCCAGAAAGGCAGGACAGGCCATGGAGAACTGGGAGCCTTGTTATGCTGATGGGCGGGATGTAAATTGCCAACAGCCACTCTGGAGAAGTGTATGGTGTTTCCTGAAACATCTAAAAAACAAAGTAACAGAGCCTAGGTCACTTCCACTTATGATCCTATAGCTTAGGGTAATTAAAATCAAAAAGACACAGTCACCACAAAGTTTGGGACGGCTCTGTTTACAAGAACCTCGTTTACGGTACAAGTTCAATATCACAGAAAGCGAAAAATGTATAAAGACGTTGTGGTACTTACGTTCAATGCAATATCACTCAGCAATGAAATCTATGTCATCAGGCCCGTAGCAGCATAATGAGTGGATTCAGGTACGATGATTCTAAGTGAAATAAGTCACACAGAAAAAGAAACATCATAAGATATCACTATTACTCGGAATGTAAACTTGGCTACAAAGGAACTGAATTACAAAACAGAACAGGGTGTCAAATGTAGAAAACCAACTTATGCTTGCTTGAGGGGAAAGGTGAGTTGGGGTGCTGCATGAAACCAGAGATTGAAATTAGCACAGATACCGTTCCATAAGCCAAATATGTAATAGACAAGAGCTACTCCTTGCTCAAAGAAGTGGACTCAACACCCCATATTAAACGCCTAAGAATATACCTGACTAGTAAGAATATTAAAACCTACGGATTTATATGTTTCCAAAAGAGAATCAAGCTTGTGTACAGCAGCATAAACGCAGCAGTGATAGGATTGGTGAGGTTCGGTGAGCAAATGCAGACCCTTTGAAGTCATATTGCATGGTACCCATTCCATGGGTCTCAACTCTCCAGGTTTAAGGGATTCTTCCTTCAGCTAAAACATGCATGTGGAACCCAGAGTATGATCCACCGTGTGATCGGGAAACGTGTTCAAATGTGTCTCAGTTTTCGTCCCGTGGAACTCGGGTGCAACATTCCAGATGCTTTACTAACACTCTCCCCACTTGGAGAGTCAGTGCCTTTAACCTCCTGTTTGGCCCAGTTTGCAATTTCTGTGGAAAATGAACAGGAATAGGGAGAATGAAAGAGAGACTAGCTGGAGGTGTCTGGACGGGCAAATTTAACTCTCATTTCCCACCAGGAAGAGGAATTAACCAAAGGCTCAGCGTGCCGTGCCGGAACTACACTAGGGCCTGAAGCAATCCTGTGGTGTTGCGGCCAGCTCACAAGAAAGCGAGTTGAAGAAAGGAGCTCAGGGGCACTGTAATTCACAAACCTGCAGAGTTATAAATGACAGCTATCGTCCAAAAATATATTGAAGTAAGGCTGCCAAGAGGACTTGAATTCGGTGCAGAATTGCAGGAAATCGATTTCAGGAGGTACACTGGAATTGCATGTAAAGCATAGAAAAGAGGCAGAACGTCCACAATGATGCACTTGGCCAAAAAGGGCGTATGCGTTTTTTCCTGAATATATTCAGGAAAAACCGCATACGCCCTTTTTGGCCAACCAAGCAAGCTTGCAAATGATATCTGCACTACAATGAAGTCTCACTGCCCCCCGGTCAAAAGGGCCATCTGAAAAAAGTGTAAAATCCAGAAAGGCAGGACAGGCCATGGAGAACTGGGAGCCTTGTTATGCTGATGGGCGGGATGTAAATTGCCAACAGCCACTCTGGAGAAGTGTATGGTGTTTCCTGAAACATCTAAAAAACAAAGCAACAGAGCCTAGGGTACTTCCACTTATGGTCCTATAGCTTAGGGAAATTAAAATCAAAAAGACACAGCCTTCCCAAACTTTGGGACGGCTCTGTTTACAAGAACCTCGTTTACGGTACAAGTTCAATATCACAGAAAGCGAAAAATGGATACAGAAGTTGTGGTACTTACGTACAATGCAATATCACTCAGCAATGAAATCTATGTCATCAGGCCCGTAGCAGCATAATGAGTGGATTCAGGTATGATGATTCTAAGTGAAATAAGTCACACAGAAAAAGAAACACCATAAGATATCACTACTACACGGAAGGTAAACTTGGCTACACAAGAACTGAATTACAAAACAGAACAGGGTCTCAAATGTAGAAAACCAACTTATGCTTGCTTAAGGGGAAAGGTGAGTTGGGGTGCTGCATGAAACCAGAGATTGAAATTAGCACAGATACCGTTCCATAAGCCAAATATGTAATAGACAAGAGCTACTCCTTGCTCAATGAAGTGGACTCAACACCCCATATTAAATGCCTAAGAATATACCTGACTAGTAAGAATATTAAAACCTACCGATTTATATGTCTCCGAAAGAGAATCAAGCATGTGTACGGCGGCATAAACGCAGCAGTGATAGGATTGGTGAAGTTCGGTGAGCAAATGCAGACCCTTTGAAGTCATATTGCATGGTACCCATTCCATGGGTCTCAACTCTCCAGGTTTAAGGGATTCTTCCTTCAGCTAAAACATCCATGTGGAACCCAGAGTATGATCCACCGTGTGATCGGGAAACGTGTTCAAATGTGTCTGAGTTTTCGTCCCCTGGTACTCGGGTGCAACATTCAAGACGCTTTACTAACACTCTCCCCACTTGGAGAGTCAGTGCCTTTAAACTCCTGTTTGGCCCAGTTTGCAATTTCTGCGGAAAATGTACAGGAATAGGGAGAACCAATGAGAGACTAGCTGGAGGTGTGTGGACGGGCAAATTTAACTCTCATTTCCCACCAGGAAGAGGAATTAACCAAAGGCTCAGCATGCCGTGCCGGAACCACACTAGGGCCTGAAGCAATCTTGCGGTGTTGCGGCCAGCTCACAAGAAAGCGAGTTGAAGAAAGGAGCTCAGGGGCACTGTAATTCACAAACCTGCAGAGTTATAAATGACAGGTATCGTCCAAAAATATATTGAAGTAAGGCTGCCAAGAGGACTTGAAAGTGGGGCAGAATTGCAGGAAACCGATTTCAGGAGGTAGACGGGAATTGCATGTAAAGCATAGGAAAAGAGGCAGAACGTCCACAATGATGCACTTGGCCAAAAAGGGCGTATGCGTTTTTTCCTGAATATATTCAGAAAAAAACGCATACGCCCTTTTTGGCCAACCAAGCAAGCTTGCAAAGGAAATCTGCACTACAATGAAGTCTCACTGCCCCCCCGGTCAAAAGGGCCATCTGAAAAAAGTGTAAAATCCAGAAAGGCAGGACAGGCCATGGAGAACTGGGAGCCTTGTTATGCTGGTGGGCGGGATGTAAATTGCCAACAGCCACTCTGGAGAAGTGTATGGTGTTTCCTGAAACATCTAAAAAACAAAGCAACAGAGCCTAGGGCACTTCCACTTATGGTCCTATAGCTTAGGGAAATTAAAATCAAAAAGACACAGCCACCCCAAAGTTTGGGACGGCTCTGTTTACAAGAACCTCGTTTACGGTACAAGTTCAATATCACAGAAAGCGAAAAATGGATAAAGAAGTTGTGGTACTTACGTACAATGCAATATCACTCAGCAATGAAATCTATGTCATCAGGCCCGTAGCAGCATAATGAGTGGATGCAGGTACGATGATTCTAAGTGAAATAAGTCACACAGAAAAAGAAACATCATAAGATATCACTACTACACGGAATGTAAACTTGGCTACACAGGAACTGAATTACAAAACAGAACAGGGTGTCAAATGTAGAAAACCAACTTATACTTGCTTAAGGGGAAGGTGAGTTGGGGTGCTGCATAAAACCAGAGACTGAAATTAGCACAGATACCGATCCATAAGCCAAATATGTAATAGACAAGAGCTACTCCTTGCTCAACGCAGTGGACTCAACACCCCATATTAAACGCCTAAGAATATACCTGACTAGAAATAATCTTAAAACCTACGCATTTATATGTCTCCGAAAGAGAATCAAGCGTGTGTACAGCGGCATAAACGCAGCAGTGATAGGATTTGTGAGGTTCGGTGAGCAAATGCAGACCCTTTGAAGTCATACTGCATGGTACCCATTCCATGGGTCTCAACTCTCCAGGTTTAAGGGATTCTTCCTTCAGCTGAAACATGCATGTGGAACACAGAGTATGATCCACCGTGTGATCAGGAAACGTGTTCAAATGTGTCTCAGTTTTCGTCCCCTGGTACTCGGGTGCAACATTCAAGACGCTTTACTAACCCTCTCCCCACTTGGAGAGTCAGTGTCTTTAAACTCCTGTTTGGCCCAGTTTGCAATTTCTGCGGAAAATGTACAGGAATAGGGAGAAGCAATGAGAAACTACCTGGAGGTGTCTGGACGGGCAAATATAACTCTCATTTCCCACCAGAAAGAGGAATTAACCAAAGGCTCAGCATGCCATGCCGGAACCACACTAGGGCCTGAAGCAATCCTGCGGTGTTGCGGCCAGCTCACAAGAAAGCGAATTGAAGAAAGGAGCTCAGGGGCACTGTAATTCAAAAACCTGCAGAGTTATAAATGACAGCTATCGTCCAAAAATATATTGAAGTAAGGCTGCCAAGAGGACTTGAATGCAGGGCAGGATTGCAGGAAACCGATTTCAGGAGGTAGACAGGAATTGCATGTAAAGCATAGGAAAAGAGGCAGAACGTCCACAATGATGCACTTGGCCAAAAAGGGCGTATGCGTTTTTTCCTGAATATATTCAGGAAAAAACGCATACGCCCTTTTTGGCCAACCAAGCAAGCTTGCAAAGGAAATCTGCACTACAATGAAGTCTCACTGCCCCCCGGTCAAAAGGGCCATCTGAAAAAAGTGTAAAATCCAGAAAGGCAGGACAGGCCATGGAGAACTGGGAGCCTTGTTATGCTGATGGGCGGGATGTAAATTGCCAACAGCCACTCTGGAGAAGTGTATGGTGTTTCCTGAAACATCTAAAAAACAAAGCAACAGAGCCTAGGGTACTTCCACTTATGGTCCTATAGCTTACGGAAATTAAAATCAAAAAGACACAGCCTTCCCAAACTTTGGGACGGCTCTGTTTACAAGAACCTCGTTTACGGTACAAGTTCAATATCACAGAAAGCGAAAAATGGATACAGAAGTTGTGGTACTTACGTACAATGCAATATCACTCAGCAATGAAATCTATGTCATCAGGCCTGTAGCAGCATAATGAGTGGATTCAGGTATGATGATTCTAAGTGAAATAAGTCACACAGAAAAAGAAACACCATAAGATATCACTACTACACGGAAGGTAAACTTGGCTACACAAGAACTGAATTACAAAACAGAACAGGGTCTCAAATGTAGAAAACCAACTTATGCTTGCTTAAGGGGAAAGGTGAGTTGGGGTGCTGCATGAAACCAGAGATTGAAATTAGCACAGATACCGTTCCATAAGCCAAATATGTAATAGACAAGAGCTACTCCTTGCTCAATGAAGTGGACTCAACACCCCATATTAAATGCCTAAGAATATACCTGACTAGTAAGAATATTAAAACCTACCGATTTATATGTCTCCGAAAGAGAATCAAGCATGTGTACGGCGGCATAAACGCAGCAGTGATAGGATTGGTGAAGTTCGGTGAGCAAATGCAGACCCTTTGAAGTCATATTGCATGGTACCCATTCCATGGGTCTCAACTCTCCAGGTTTAAGGGATTCTTCCTTCAGCTAAAACATCCATGTGGAACCCAGAGTATGATCCACCGTGTGATCGGGAAACGTGTTCAAATGTGTCTGAGTTTTCGTCCCCTGGTACTCGGGTGCAACATTCAAGACGCTTTACTAACACTCTCCCCACTTGGAGAGTCAGTGCCTTTAAACTCCTGTTTGGCCCAGTTTGCAATTTCTGCGGAAAATGTACAGGAATAGGGAGAAGCAATGAGAAACTACCTGGAGGTGTCTGGACGGGCAAATATAACTCTCATTTCCCACCAGAAAGAGGAATTAACCAAAGGCTCAGCATGCCATGCCGGAACCACACTAGGGCCTGAAGCAATCCTGCGGTGTTGCGGCCAGCTCACAAGAAAGCGAATTGAAGAAAGGAGCTCAGGGGCACTGTAATTCACAAACCTGCAGAGTTATAAATGACAGCTATCGTCCAAAAATATATTGAAGTAAGGCTGCCAAGAGGACTTGAATGCAGGGCAGGATTGCAGGAAACCGATTTCAGGAGGTAGACAGGAATTGCATGTAAAGCATAGGAAAAGAGGCAGAACGTCCACAATGATGCACTTGGCCAAAAAGGGCGTATGCGTTTTTTCCTGAATATATTCAGGAAAAAACGCATACGCCCTTTTTGGCCAACCAAGCAAGCTTGCAAAGGAAATCTGCACTACAATGAAGTCTCACTGCCCCCCGGTCAAAAGGGCCATCTGAAAAAAGTGTAAAATCCAGAAAGGCAGGACAGGCCATGGAGAACTGGGAGCCTTGTTATGCTGATGGGCGGGATGTAAATTGCCAACAGCCACTCTGGAGAAGTGTACGCTGTTTCCTGAAACATCTAAAAAACAAAGCAACAGAGCCTAGGGCACTTCCACTTATGGTCCTATAGCTTAGGGAAATTAAAATCAAAAAGACACAGCCACCCCAAAGTTTGGGACGGCTCTGTTTACAAGAACCTCGTTTACGGTACAAGTTCAATATCACAGAAAGCGAAAAATGGATACAGAAGTTGTGGTACTTACGTACAATGCAATATCACTCAGCAATGAAATCTATGTCATCAGGCCCGTAGCAGCATAATGAGTGGATTCAGGTATGATGATTCTAAGTGAAATAAGTCACACAGAAAAAGAAACACCATAAGATATCACTACTACACGGAAGGTAAACTTGGCTACACAAGAACTGAATTACAAAACAGAACAGGGTCTCAAATGTAGAAAACCAACTTATGCTTGCTTGAGGGGAAAGGTGAGTTGGGGTGCTGCATGAAACCAGAGATTGAAATTAGCACAGATACCGTTCCATAAGCCAAATATGTAATAGACAAGAGCTACTCCTTGCTCAACGAAGTGGACTCAACACCCCATATTAAACGCCTAAGAATATACCTGACTAGTGAGAATATTAAAACCTACGGATTTATATGTCTCCGAAAGAGAATCAAGCGTGTGTACAGCAGCATAAACGCAGCAGTGATAGGATTGGTGAGGTTCGGTGAGCAAATGCAGACCCTTTGAAGTCATATTGCATGGTACCCATTCCATGAGTCTCAACTCTCCAAGTTTAAGGGATTCTTCCTTCAGCTAAAACATGCATGTGGAACACAGAGTATGATCCACCGTGTGATCAGGAAACGTGTTCAAATGTGTCTCAGTTTTCGTCCCCTGGTACTCGGGTGCAACACTCCAGACGCTTTACTAACACTCTCTCCACTTGGAGAGTCAGTGCCTTTAACCTCCTGTATGGCCCAGTTTGCAATTTCTGTGGAAAATGTACAGGAATAGGGAGAACCAATGATAAACTAGCTGGAGGTGTCTGGACGGGCAAATTTAACTCTCATTTCCCACCAGGAAGAGGAATTAACCAAAGGCTCAGCGTGCCGTGCCGGATCCACACTAGGGCCTGAAGCAATCCTGCGGTGTTGCGGCCAGCTCACAAAAAAGCGAGTTGAAGAAAGGAGCTCAGGGGCACTGTAATTCACAAACCTGCAGAGTTATAAATGACAGCTATCGTCCAAAAATATATTGAAGTAAGGCTGCCAAGAGGACTTGAAAGTGGTGCAGAATTGCACGAAACCGATTTCAGGAGGTAGACTGGAATTGCATGTAAAGCATAGGAAAAGAGGCAGAACATCCACAACGATGCACTTCGCCAAAAAGGGCATATGCGTTTTTTCCTGAATATATTCAGGAAAAAACGCATACGCCCTTTTTGGCCAACCAAGCAAGCTTGCAAAGGAAATCTGCACTACAATGAAGTCTCACTGCCCCCCGGTCAAAAGGGCCATCTGAAAAAAGTGTAAAATCCAGAAAGGCAGGACAGGCCATGGAGAACTGGGAGCCTTGTTATGCTGGTGGGCGGGATGTAAATTGCCAACAGCCACTCTGGAGAAGTGTATGGTGTTTCCTGAAACATCTAAAAAACAAAGCAACAGAGCCTAGGGTACTTCCACTTATGGTCCTATAGCTTAGGGAAATTAAAATCAAAAAGACAAAGCCTCCCCAAACTTTGGGACGGCTCTGTTTACAAGAACCTCGTTTACGGTACAAGTTCAATATCACAGAAAGCGAAAAATGGATACAGAAGTTGTGGTACTTACGTACAATGCAATATCACTCAGCAATGAAATCTATGTCATCAGGCCCGTAGCAGCATAATGAGTGGATTCAGGTATGATGATTCTAAGTGAAATAAGTCACACAGAAAAAGAAACACCATAAGATATCACTACTACACGGAAGGTAAACTTGGCTACACAAGAACTGAATTACAAAACAGAACAGGGTCTCAAATGTAGAAAACCAACTTATGCTTGCTTAAGGGGAAAGGTGAGTTGGGGTGCTGCATGAAACCAGAGATTGAAATTAGCACAGATACCGTTCCATAAGCCAAATATGTAATAGACAAGAGCTACTCCTTGCTCAATGAAGTGGACTCAACACCCCATATTAAATGCCTAAGAATATACCTGACTAGTAAGAATATTAAAACCTACCGATTTATATGTCTCCGAAAGAGAATCAAGCATGTGTACGGCGGCATAAACGCAGCAGTGATAGGATTGGTGAAGTTCGGTGAGCAAATGCAGACCCTTTGAAGTCATATTGCATGGTACCCATTCCATGGGTCTCAACTCTCCAGGTTTAAGGGATTCTTCCTTCAGCTAAAACATCCATGTGGAACCCAGAGTATGATCCACCGTGTGATCGGGAAACGTGTTCAAATGTGTCTGAGTTTTCGTCCCCTGGTACTCGGGTGCAACATTCAAGACGCTTTACTAACACTCTCCCCACTTGGAGAGTCAGTGCCTTTAAACTCCTGTTTGGCCCAGTTTGCAATTTCTGCGGAAAATGTACAGGAATAGGGAGAACCAATGAGAGACTAGCTGGAGGTGTGTGGACGGGCAAATTTAACTCTCATTTCCCACCAGGAAGAGGAATTAACCAAAGGCTCAGCATGCCGTGCCGGAACCACACTAGGGCCTGAAGCAATCCTGCGGTGTTGCGGCCAGCTCACAAGAAAGCGAGTTGAAGAAAGGAGCTCAGGGGCACTGTAATTCACAAACCTGCAGAGTTATAAATGACAGGTATCGTCCAAAAATATATTGAAGTAAGGCTGCCAAGAGGACTTGAAAGCGGGGCAGAATTGCAGGAAACCGATTTCAGGAGGTAGACGGGAATTGCATGTAAAGCATAGGAAAAGAGGCAGAACGTCCACAATGATGCACTTGGCCAAAAAGGGCGTATGCGTTTTTTCCTGAATATATTCAGAAAAAAACGCATACGCCCTTTTTGGCCAACCAAGCAAGCTTGCAAAGGAAATCTGCACTACAATGAAGTCTCACTGCCCCCCCGGTCAAAAGGGCCATCTGAAAAAAGTGTAAAATCCAGAAAGGCAGGACAGGCCATGGAGAACTGGGAGCCTTGTTATGCTGGTGGGCGGGATGTAAATTGCCAACAGCCACTCTGGAGAAGTGTATGGTGTTTCCTGAAACATCTAAAAAACAAAGCAACAGAGCCTAGGGCACTTCCACTTATGGTCCTATAGCTTAGGGAAATTAAAATCAAAAAGACACAGCCACCCCAAAGTTTGGGACGGCTCTGTTTACAAGAACCTCGTTTACGGTACAAGTTCAATATCACAGAAAGCGAAAAATGGATAAAGAAGTTGTGGTACTTACGTACAATGCAATATCACTCAGCAATGAAATCTATGTCATCAGGCCCGTAGCAGCATAATGAGTGGATGCAGGTACGATGATTCTAAGTGAAATAAGTCACACAGAAAAAGAAACATCATAAGATATCACTACTACACGGAATGTAAACTTGGCTACACAGGAACTGAATTACAAAACAGAACAGGGTGTCAAATGTAGAAAACCAACTTATACTTGCTTAAGGGGAAGGTGAGTTGGGGTGCTGCATAAAACCAGAGACTCAAATTAGCACAGATACCGATCCATAAGCCAAATATGTAATAGACAAGAGCTACTCCTTGCTCAACGCAGTGGACTCAACACCCCATATTAAACGCCTAAGAATATACCTGACTAGAAATAATCTTAAAACCTACGCATTTATATGTCTCCGAAAGAGAATCAAGCGTGTGTACAGCGGCATAAACGCAGCAGTGATAGGATTTGTGAGGTTCGGTGAGCAAATGCAGACCCTTTGAAGTCATACTGCATGGTACCCATTCCATGGGTCTCAACTCTCCAGGTTTAAGGGATTCTTCCTTCAGCTGAAACATGCATGTGGAACACAGAGTATGATCCACCGTGTGATCAGGAAACGTGTTCAAATGTGTCTCAGTTTTCGTCCCCTGGTACTCGGGTGCAACATTCAAGACGCTTTACTAACACTCTCCCCACTTGGAGAGTCAGTGTCTTTAAACTCCTGTTTGGCCCAGTTTGCAATTTCTGCGGAAAATGTACAGGAATAGGGAGAAGCAATGAGAAACTACCTGGAGGTGTCTGGACGGGCAAATATAACTCTCATTTCCCACCAGAAAGAGGAATTAACCAAAGGCTCAGCATGCCATGCCGGAACCACACTAGGGCCTGAAGCAATCCTGCGGTGTTGCGGCCAGCTCACAAGAAAGCGAATTGAAGAAAGGAGCTCAGGGGCACTGTAATTCACAAACCTGCAGAGTTATAAATGACAGCTATCGTCCAAAAATATATTGAAGTAAGGCTGCCAAGAGGACTTGAATGCAGGGCAGGATTGCAGGAAACCGATTTCAGGAGGTAGACAGGAATTGCATGTAAAGCATAGGAAAAGAGGCAGAACGTCCACAATGATGCACTTGGCCAAAAAGGGCGTATGCGTTTTTTCCTGAATATATTCAGGAAAAAACGCATACGCCCTTTTTGGCCAACCAAGCAAGCTTGCAAAGGAAATCTGCACTACAATGAAGTCTCACTGCCCCCCGGTCAAAAGGGCCATCTGAAAAAAGTGTAAAATCCAGAAAGGCAGGACAGGCCATGGAGAACTGGGAGCCTTGTTATGCTGATGGGCGGGATGTAAATTGCCAACAGCCACTCTGGAGAAGTGTACGCTGTTTCCTGAAACATCTAAAAAACAAAGCAACAGAGCCTAGGGCACTTCCACTTATGGTCCTATAGCTTAGGGAAATTAAAATCAAAAAGACACAGCCACCCCAAAGTTTGGGACGGCTCTGTTTACAAGAACCTCATTTACGGTACAAGTTCAATATCACAGAAAGCGAAAAATGGATACAGAAGTTGTGGTACTTACGTACAATGCAATATCACTCAGCAATGACATCTATGTCATCAGGCCCGTAGCAGCATAATGAGTGGATTCAGGTATGATGATTCTAAGTGAAATAAGTCACACAGAAAAAGAAACACCATAAGATATCACTACTACACGGAAGGTAAACTTGGCTACACAAGAACTGAATTACAAAACAGAACAGGGTCTCAAATGTAGAAAACCAACTTATGCTTGCTTGAGGGGAAAGGTGAGTTGGGGTGCTGCATGAAACCAGAGATTGAAATTAGCACAGATACCGTTCCATAAGCCAAATATGTAATAGACAAGAGCTACTCCTTGCTCAACGAAGTGGACTCAACACCCCATATTAAACGCCTAAGAATATACCTGACTAGTGAGAATATTAAAACCTACGGATTTATATGTCTCCGAAAGAGAATCAAGCGTGTGTACAGCAGCATAAACGCAGCAGTGATAGGATTGGTGAGGTTCGGTGAGCAAATGCAGACCCTTTGAAGTCATATTGCATGGTACCCATTCCATGGGTCTCAACTCTCCAAGTTTAAGGGATTCTTCCTTCAGCTAAAACATGCATGTGGAACACAGAGTATGATCCACCGTGTGATCAGGAAACGTGTTCAAATGTGTCTCAGTTTTCGTCCCCTGGTACTCGGGTGCAACACTCCAGACGCTTTAGTAACACTCTCTCCACTTGGAGAGTCAGTGCCTTTAACCTCCTGTATGGCCCAGTTTGCAATTTCTGTGGAAAATGTACAGGAATAGGGAGAACCAATGATAAACTAGCTGGAGGTGTCTGGACGGGCAAATTTAACTCTCATTTCCCACCAGGAAGAGGAATTAACCAAAGGCTCAGCGTGCCGTGCCGGATCCACACTAGGGCCTGAAGCAATCCTGCGGTGTTGCGGCCAGCTCACAAAAAAGCGAGTTGAAGAAAGGAGCTCAGGGGCACTGTAATTCACAAACCTGCAGAGTTATAAATGACAGCTATCGTCCAAAAATATATTGAAGTAAGGCTGCCAAGAGGACTTGAAAGTGGTGCAGAATTGCACGAAACCGATTTCAGGAGGTAGACTGGAATTGGATGTAAAGCATAGGAAAAGAGGCAGAACATCCACAACGATGCACTTGGCCAAAAAGGGCATATGCGTTTTTTCCTGAATATATTCAGGAAAAAACGCATACGCCCTTTTTGGCCAACCAAGCAAGCTTGCAAAGGAAATCTGCACTACAATGAAGTCTCACTGCCCCCCGGTCAAAAGGGCCATCTGAAAAAAGTGTAAAATCCAGAAAGGCAGGACAGGCCATGGAGAACTGGGAGCCTTGTTATGCTGGTGGGCGGGATGTAAATTGCCAACAGCCACTCTGGAGAAGTGTATGGTGTTTCCTGAAACATCTAAAAAACAAAGCAACAGAGCCTAGGGCACTTCCACTTATGGTCCTATAGCTTAGGGAAATTAAAATCAAAAAGACAAAGCCTCCCCAAACTTTGGGACGGCTCTGTTTACAAGAACCTCGTTTACGGTACAAGTTCAATATCACAGAAAGCGAAAAATGGATACAGAAGTTGTGGTACTTACGTACAATGCAATATCACTCAGCAATGAAATCTATGTCATCAGGCCCGTAGCAGCATAATGAGTGGATTCAGGTATGATGATTCTAAGTGAAATAAGTCACACAGAAAAAGAAACACCATAAGATATCACTACTACACGGAAGGTAAACTTGGCTACACAAGAACTGAATTACAAAACAGAACAGGGTCTCAAATGTAGAAAACCAACTTATGCTTGCTTAAGGGGAAAGGTGAGTTGGGGTGCTGCATGAAACCAGAGATTGAAATTAGCACAGATACCGTTCCATAAGCCAAATATGTAATAGACAAGAGCTACTCCTTGCTCAATGAAGTGGACTCAACACCCCATATTAAATGCCTAAGAATATACCTGACTAGTAAGAATATTAAAACCTACCGATTTATATGTCTCCGAAAGAGAATCAAGCATGTGTACGGCGGCATAAACGCAGCAGTGATAGGATTGGTGAAGTTCGGTGAGCAAATGCAGACCCTTTGAAGTCATATTGCATGGTACCCATTCCATGGGTCTCAACTCTCCAGGTTTAAGGGATTCTTCCTTCAGCTAAAACATCCATGTGGAACCCAGAGTATGATCCACCGTGTGATCGGGAAACGTGTTCAAATGTGTCTGAGTTTTCGTCCCCTGGTACTCGGGTGCAACATTCAAGACGCTTTACTAACACTCTCCCCACTTGGAGAGTCAGTGCCTTTAAACTCCTGTTTGGCCCAGTTTGCAATTTCTGCGGAAAATGTACAGGAATAGGGAGAACCAATGAGAGACTAGCTGGAGGTGTGTGGACGGGCAAATTTAACTCTCATTTCCCACCAGGAAGAGGAATTAACCAAAGGCTCAGCATGCCGTGCCGGAACCACACTAGGGCCTGAAGCAATCCTGCGGTGTTGCGGCCAGCTCACAAGAAAGCGAGTTGAAGAAAGGAGCTCAGGGGCACTGTAATTCACAAACCTGCAGAGTTATAAATGACAGGTATCGTCCAAAAATATATTGAAGTAAGGCTGCCAAGAGGACTTGAAAGCGGGGCAGAATTGCAGGAAACCGATTTCAGGAGGTAGACGGGAATTGCATGTAAAGCATAGGAAAAGAGGCAGAACGTCCACAATGATGCACTTGGCCAAAAAGGGCGTATGCGTTTTTTCCTGAATATATTCAGAAAAAAACGCATACGCCCTTTTTGGCCAACCAAGCAAGCTTGCAAAGGAAATCTGCACTACAATGAAGTCTCACTGCCCCCCCGGTCAAAAGGGCCATCTGAAAAAAGTGTAAAATCCAGAAAGGCAGGACAGGCCATGGAGAACTGGGAGCCTTGTTATGCTGGTGGGCGGGATGTAAATTGCCAACAGCCACTCTGGAGAAGTGTATGGTGTTTCCTGAAACATCTAAAAAACAAAGCAACAGAGCCTAGGGCACTTCCACTTATGGTCCTATAGCTTAGGGAAATTAAAATCAAAAAGACACAGCCACCCCAAAGTTTGGGACGGCTCTGTTTACAAGAACCTCGTTTACGGTACAAGTTCAATATCACAGAAAGCGAAAAATGGATAAAGAAGTTGTGGTACTTACGTACAATGCAATATCACTCAGCAATGAAATCTATGTCATCAGGCCCGTAGCAGCATAATGAGTGGATGCAGGTACGATGATTCTAAGTGAAATAAGTCACACAGAAAAAGAAACATCATAAGATATCACTACTACACGGAATGTAAACTTGGCTACACAGGAACTGAATTACAAAACAGAACAGGGTGTCAAATGTAGAAAACCAACTTATACTTGCTTAAGGGGAAGGTGAGTTGGGGTGCTGCATAAAACCAGAGACTGAAATTAGCACAGATACCGTTCCATAAGCCAAATATGTAATAGACAAGAGCTACTCCTTGCTCAATGCAGTGGACTCAATACCCCATATTAAACGCCTAAGAATATACCTGACTAGAAATAATCTTAAAACCTACGCATTTATATGTCTCCGAAAGAGAATCAAGCGTGTGTACAGCGGCATAAACGCAGCAGTGATAGGATTTGTGAGGTTCGGTGAGCAAATGCAGACCCTTTGAAGTCATACTGCATGGTACCCATTCCATGGGTCTCAACTCTCCAGGTTTAAGGGATTCTTCCTTCAGCTGAAACATGCATGTGGAACACAGAGTATGATCCACCGTGTGATCAGGAAACGTGTTCAAATGTGTCTCAGTTTTCGTCCCCTGGTACTCGGGTGCAACATTCAAGACGCTTTACTAACACTCTCCCCACTTGGAGAGTCAGTGTCTTTAAACTCCTGTTTGGCCCAGTTTGCAATTTCTGCGGAAAATGTTCAGAAATAGGGAGAAGCAATGAGAAACTACCTGGAGGTGTCTGGACGGGCAAATATAACTCTCATTTCCCACCAGAAAGAGGAATTAACCAAAGGCTCAGCATGCCATGCCGGAACCACACTAGGGCCTGAAGCAATCCTGCGGTGTTGCGGCCAGCTCACAAGAAAGCGAATTGAAGAAAGGAGCTCAGGGGCACTGTAATTCACAAACCTGCAGAGTTATAAATGACAGCTATCGTCCAAAAATATATTGAAGTAAGGCTGCCAAGAGGACTTGAATGCAGGGCAGGATTGCAGGAAACCGATTTCAGGAGGTAGACAGGAATTGCATGTAAAGCATAGGAAAAGAGGCAGAACGTCCACAATGATGCACTTGGCCAAAAAGGGCGTATGCGTTTTTTCCTGAATATATTCAGGAAAAAACGCATACGCCCTTTTTGGCCAACCAAGCAAGCTTGCAAAGGAAATCTGCACTACAATGAAGTCTCACTGCCCCCCGGTCAAAAGGGCCATCTGAAAAAAGTGTAAAATCCAGAAAGGCAGGACAGGCCATGGAGAACTGGGAGCCTTGTTATGCTGATGGGCGGGATGTAAATTGCCAACAGCCACTCTGGAGAAGTGTACGCTGTTTCCTGAAACATCTAAAAAACAAAGCAACAGAGCCTAGGGCACTTCCACTTATGGTCCTATAGCTTAGGGAAATTAAAATCAAAAAGACACAGCCACCCCAAAGTTTGGGACAGCTCTGTTTACAAGAACCTCGTTTACGGTACAAGTTCAATATCACAGAAAGCAAAAAATGGATAAAGAAGTTGTGGTACTTACGTACAATGCAATATCACTCAGCAATGAAATCTATGTCATCAGGCCCGTAGCAGCATAATGAGTGGATGCAGGTATGATGAGTCTAAGTGAAATAAGTCACACAGAAAAAGAAACATCATAAGATATCACTACTACACGGAATGTAAACTTAGCTACACACGAACTGAATTACAAAACAGAACAGGGTGTCAAATGTAGAAAACCAACTTATGCTTGCTTGAGGGGAAAGGTGAGTTGGGGTGCTGCATGAAACCAGAGATTGAAATTAGCACAGATACCATTCCATAAGCCAAATATGCAATAGACAAGAGCTACTCCTTGCTGAACGAAGGGGACTCAACACCCCATATTAAAAGCCTAAGAATATACCTGACTAGAAATAATCTTAAAACCTACGGATTTATATGTCTCCGAAAGAGAATCAAGCGTGTGTACAGCGGCATAAACGCAGCAGTGATAGGATTGGTGAGGTTCGGTGAGCAAATGCAGACCCTTTGAAGTCATATTGCATGGTACCCATTCCATGGGTCTGAACTCTCCAGGATTCAGGGATTCTTCCTTCAGCTAAAACATGCATGTGGAACCCAGAGTATGATCCACCGTGTGATCGGGAAACGTGTTCAAATGTGTCTCGTTTTCGTCCCTGGTACTCGGGTGCAACATTCCAGATGCTTTACTAACACTCTCCCCACTTGGAGAGTCAGTGCCTTTAACCTCCTGTTTGGCCCAGTTTGTAATTTCTGTGGAAAATGAACAGGAATAGGGAGAACGAAAGAGAGACTAGCTGGAGGTGTCTGGACGGGCAAATTTAACTCTCATTTCCCACCAGGAAGAGGAATTAACCAAAGGCTCAGCGTGCCGTGCCGGAACTACACTAGGGCCTGAAGCAATCCTGCGGTGTTGCGGCCAGCTCACAAGAAAGCGAGTTGAAGAAAGGAGCTCAGGGGCACTGTAATTCACAAACCTGCAGAGTTATAATGACAGCTATCGTCCAAAAATATATTGAAGTAAGGCTGCCAAGAGGACATGAAAGCGGGGCAGAATTGCAGGAAATCGATTTCAGGAGGTACACTGGAATTGCATGTAAAGCATAGGAAAAGAGGCAGAACGTCCACAATGATGCACTTGGCCAAAAAGGGCGTATGCGTTTTTTCCTGAATATATTCAGGAAAAAACGCATACGCCCTTTTTGGCCAACCAAGCAAGCTTGCAAAGGATATCTGCACTACAATGAAGTCTCACTGCCCCCCGGTCAAAAGGGCCATCTGAAAAAAGTGTAAAATCCAGAAAGGCAGGACAGGCCATGGAGAACTGGGAGCCTTGTTATGCTGATGGGCGGGATGTAAATTGCCAACAGCCACTCTGGAGAAGTGTATGGTGTTTCCTGAAACATCTAAAAAACAAAGTAACAGAGCCTAGGTCACTTCCACTTATGATCCTATAGCTTAGGGTAATTAAAATCAAAAAGACACAGTCACCCCAAAGTTTGGGACGGCTCTGTTTACAAGAACCTCGTTTACGGTACAAGTTCAATATCACAGAAAGCGAAAAATGGATAAAGAAGTTGTGGTACTTACGTACAATGCAATATCACTCAGCAATGAAATCTATGTCATCAGGCCCGTAGCAGCATAATGAATGGATTCAGGTATGATGATTCTAAGTGAAATAAGTCACACAGGAAAAGAAACACCATAAGATATCACTACTACACGGAAGGTAAACTTGGCTACACAAGAACTGAATTACAAAACAGAACAGGGTCTCAAATGTAGAAAACCAACTTATGCTTGCTTAAGGGGAAAGGTGAGTTGGGGTGCTGCATAAAACCAAAGATTGAAATTAGCACAGATACCGTTCCATAAGCCAAATATGTAATAGACAAGAGCTACTCCTTGCTCAACGCAGTGGACTCAACACCCCATATTAAACGCCTAAGAATATACCTGACTAGAAATAATCTTAAAACCTACGGATTTATATGTCTCCGAAAGAGAATCAAGCGTGTGTACAGCGGCATAAACGCAGCAGTGATAGGATTTGTGAGGTTCGGTGAGCAAATGTAGACCCTTTGAAGTCATACTGCATGGTACCCATTCCATGGGTCTCAACTCTCCAGGTTTAAGGGTTTCTTCCTTCAGCTGAAACATGCATGTGGAACACAGAGTATGATCCACAGTGTGATCAGGAAACGTGTTCAAATGTGTCTCAGTTTTCGTCCCCTGGTACTCGGGTGCAACATTCAAGACGCTTTACTAACACTCTCCCCACTTGGAGAGTCAGTGCCTTTAACCTCCTGTATGGCCCAGTTTGCAATTTCTGCGGAAAATGTACAGGAATAGGGAGAACCAATGAGAAACTAGCTGGAGGTGTCTGGACGGGCAAATTTAACTCTCATTTCCCACCAGAAAGAGGAATTAACCAAAGGCTCAGCATGCCGTGCCAGAACCACACTAGGGCCTGAAGCAATCCTGCGGTGTTGCGGCCAGCTCACAAGAAAGCGAGTTGAAGAAAGGAGCTCAGGGGCACTGTAATTCACAAACCTGCAGAGTTATAAATGACAGTATCGTCCAAAAATATATTGAAGTAAGGCTGCCAAGAGGACTTGAAAGTGGGGCAGGATTCCAGGAAACCGATTTCAGGAGGTAGACAGGAATTGCATGTAAAGCATAGGAAAAGAGGCAGAATGTCCACAATGATGCACTTGGCCAAAAAGGGCGTATACGTTTTTTCCTGAATATATTCAGGAAAAAACGCATACGCCCTTTTTGGCCAACCAAGCAAGCTTGCAAAGGAAATCTGCACTACAATGAAGTCTCACTGCCCCCCGGTCAAAAGGGCCATCTGAAAAAAGTGTAAAATCCAGAAAGGCAGGACAGGCCATGGAGAACTGGGAGCCTTGTTATGCTGATGGGCGGGATGTAAATTGCCAACAGCCACTCTGGAGAAGTGTATGGTGTTTCCTGAAACATCTAAAAAACAAAGCAACAGAGCCTAGGGCACTTCCACTTATGGTCCTATAGCTTAGGGAAATTAAAATCAAAAAGACACAGCCTCCCCAAACTTTGGGACGGCTCTGTTTACAAGAACCTCGTTTACGGTACAAGTTCAATATCACAGAAAGCGAAAAATGGATACAGAAGTTGTGGTACTTACGTACAATGCAATATCACTCAGCAATGAAATCTATGTCATCAGGCCCGTAGCAGCATAATGAGTGGATTCAGGTATGATGATTCTAAGTGAAATAAGTCACACAGAAAAAGAAACACCATAAGATATCACTACTACACGGAAGGTAAACTTGGCTACACAAGAACTGAATTACAAAACAGAACAGGGTCTCAAATGTAGAAAACCAACTTATGCTTGCTTGAGGGGAAAGGTGAGTTGGGGTGCTGCATGAAACCAGAGATTGAAATTAGCACAGATACCGTTCCATAAGCCAAATATGTAATAGACAAGAGCTACTCCTTGCTCAACGAAGTGGACTCAACACCCCATATTAAACGCCTAAGAATATACCTGACTAGTGAGAATATTAAAACCTACGGATTTATATGTCTCCGAAAGAGAATCAAGCGTGTGTACAGCAGCATAAACGCAGCAGTGATAGGATTGGTGAGGTTCGGTGAGCAAATGCAGACCCTTTGAAGTCATATTGCATGGTACCCATTCCATGGGTCTCAACTCTCCAAGTTTAAGGGATTCTTCCTTCAGCTAAAACATGCATGTGGAACACAGAGTATGATCCACCGTGTGATCAGGAAACGTGTTCAAATGTGTCTCAGTTTTCGTCCCCTGGTACTCGGGTGCAACACTCCAGACGCTTTACTAACACTCTCTCCACTTGGAGAGTCAGTGCCTTTAACCTCCTGTATGGCCCAGTTTGCAATTTCTGTGGAAAATGTACAGGAATAGGGAGAACCAATGATAAACTAGCTGGAGGTGTCTGGACGGGCAAATTTAACTCTCATTTCCCACCAGGAAGAGGAATTAACCAAAGGCTCAGCGTGCCGTGCCGGAACCACACTAGGGCCTGAAGCAATCCTGCGGTGTTGCGGCCAGCTCACAAGAAAGCGAATTGAAGAAAGGAGCTCAGGGGCACTGTAATTCACAAACCTGCAGAGTTATAAATGACAGCTATCGTCCAAAAATATATTGAAGTAAGGCTGCCAAGAGGACTTGAATGCAGGGCAGGATTGCAGGAAACCGATTTCAGGAGGTAGACAGGAATTGCATGTAAAGCATAGGAAAAGAGGCAGAACGTCCACAATGATGCACTTGGCCAAAAAGGGCGTATGCGTTTTTTCCTGAATATATTCAGGAAAAAACGCATACGCCCTTTTTGGCCAACCAAGCAAGCTTGCAAAGGAAATCTGCACTACAATGAAGTCTCACTGCCCCCCGGTCAAAAGGGCCATCTGAAAAAAGTGTAAAATCCAGAAAGGCAGGACAGGCCATGGAGAACTGGGAGCCTTGTTATGCTGATGGGCGGGATGTAAATTGCCAACAGCCACTCTGGAGAAGTGTACGCTGTTTCCTGAAACATCTAAAAAACAAAGCAACAGAGCCTAGGGCACTTCCACTTATGGTCCTATAGCTTAGGGAAATTAAAATCAAAAAGACACAGCCACCCCAAAGTTTGGGACAGCTCTGTTTACAAGAACCTCGTTTACGGTACAAGTTCAATATCACAGAAAGCAAAAAATGGATAAAGAAGTTGTGGTACTTACGTACAATGCAATATCACTCAGCAATGAAATCTATGTCATCAGGCCCGTAGCAGCATAATGAGTGGATGCAGGTATGATGAGTCTAAGTGAAATAAGTCACACAGAAAAAGAAACATCATAAGATATCACTACTACACGGAATGTAAACTTAGCTACACACGAACTGAATTACAAAACAGAACAGGGTGTCAAATGTAGAAAACCAACTTATGCTTGCTTGAGGGGAAAGGTGAGTTGGGGTGCTGCATGAAACCAGAGATTGAAATTAGCACAGATACCATTCCATAAGCCAAATATGCAATAGACAAGAGCTACTCCTTGCTGAACGAAGGGGACTCAACACCCCATATTAAAAGCCTAAGAATATACCTGACTAGAAATAATCTTAAAACCTACGGATTTATATGTCTCCGAAAGAGAATCAAGCGTGTGTACAGCGGCATAAACGCAGCAGTGATAGGATTGGTGAGGTTCGGTGAGCAAATGCAGACCCTTTGAAGTCATATTGCATGGTACCCATTCCATGGGTCTGAACTCTCCAGGATTCAGGGATTCTTCCTTCAGCTAAAACATGCATGTGGAACCCAGAGTATGATCCACCGTGTGATCGGGAAACGTGTTCAAATGTGTCTCGTTTTCGTCCCTGGTACTCGGGTGCAACATTCCAGATGCTTTACTAACACTCTCCCCACTTGGAGAGTCAGTGCCTTTAACCTCCTGTTTGGCCCAGTTTGTAATTTCTGTGGAAAATGAACAGGAATAGGGAGAACGAAAGAGAGACTAGCTGGAGGTGTCTGGACGGGCAAATTTAACTCTCATTTCCCACCAGGAAGAGGAATTAACCAAAGGCTCAGCGTGCCGTGCCGGAACTACACTAGGGCCTGAAGCAATCCTGCGGTGTTGCGGCCAGCTCACAAGAAAGCGAGTTGAAGAAAGGAGCTCAGGGGCACTGTAATTCACAAACCTGCAGAGTTATAATGACAGCTATCGTCCAAAAATATATTGAAGTAAGGCTGCCAAGAGGACATGAAAGCGGGGCAGAATTGCAGGAAATCGATTTCAGGAGGTACACTGGAATTGCATGTAAAGCATAGGAAAAGAGGCAGAACGTCCACAATGATGCACTTGGCCAAAAAGGGCGTATGCGTTTTTTCCTGAATATATTCAGGAAAAAACGCATACGCCCTTTTTGGCCAACCAAGCAAGCTTGCAAAGGATATCTGCACTACAATGAAGTCTCACTGCCCCCCGGTCAAAAGGGCCATCTGAAAAAAGTGTAAAATCCAGAAAGGCAGGACAGGCCATGGAGAACTGGGAGCCTTGTTATGCTGATGGGCGGGATGTAAATTGCCAACAGCCACTCTGGAGAAGTGTATGGTGTTTCCTGAAACATCTAAAAAACAAAGTAACAGAGCCTAGGTCACTTCCACTTATGATCCTATAGCTTAGGGTAATTAAAATCAAAAAGACACAGTCACCCCAAAGTTTGGGACGGCTCTGTTTACAAGAACCTCGTTTACGGTACAAGTTCAATATCACAGAAAGCGAAAAATGGATAAAGAAGTTGTGGTACTTACGTACAATGCAATATCACTCAGCAATGAAATCTATGTCATCAGGCCCGTAGCAGCATAATGAATGGATTCAGGTATGATGATTCTAAGTGAAATAAGTCACACAGGAAAAGAAACACCATAAGATATCACTACTACACGGAAGGTAAACTTGGCTACACAAGAACTGAATTACAAAACAGAACAGGGTCTCAAATGTAGAAAACCAACTTATGCTTGCTTAAGGGGAAAGGTGAGTTGGGGTGCTGCATAAAACCAAAGATTGAAATTAGCACAGATACCGTTCCATAAGCCAAATATGTAATAGACAAGAGCTACTCCTTGCTCAACGCAGTGGACTCAACACCCCATATTAAACGCCTAAGAATATACCTGACTAGAAATAATCTTAAAACCTACGGATTTATATGTCTCCGAAAGAGAATCAAGCGTGTGTACAGCGGCATAAACGCAGCAGTGATAGGATTTGTGAGGTTCGGTGAGCAAATGTAGACCCTTTGAAGTCATACTGCATGGTACCCATTCCATGGGTCTCAACTCTCCAGGTTTAAGGGTTTCTTCCTTCAGCTGAAACATGCATGTGGAACACAGAGTATGATCCACAGTGTGATCAGGAAACGTGTTCAAATGTGTCTCAGTTTTCGTCCCCTGGTACTCGGGTGCAACATTCAAGACGCTTTACTAACACTCTCCCCACTTGGAGAGTCAGTGCCTTTAACCTCCTGTATGGCCCAGTTTGCAATTTCTGCGGAAAATGTACAGGAATAGGGAGAACCAATGAGAAACTAGCTGGAGGTGTCTGGACGGGCAAATTTAACTCTCATTTCCCACCAGAAAGAGGAATTAACCAAAGGCTCAGCATGCCGTGCCAGAACCACACTAGGGCCTGAAGCAATCCTGCGGTGTTGCGGCCAGCTCACAAGAAAGCGAGTTGAAGAAAGGAGCTCAGGGGCACTGTAATTCACAAACCTGCAGAGTTATAAATGACAGTATCGTCCAAAAATATATTGAAGTAAGGCTGCCAAGAGGACTTGAAAGTGGGGCAGGATTCCAGGAAACCGATTTCAGGAGGTAGACAGGAATTGCATGTAAAGCATAGGAAAAGAGGCAGAATGTCCACAATGATGCACTTGGCCAAAAAGGGCGTATACGTTTTTTCCTGAATATATTCAGGAAAAAACGCATACGCCCTTTTTGGCCAACCAAGCAAGCTTGCAAAGGAAATCTGCACTACAATGAAGTCTCACTGCCCCCCGGTCAAAAGGGCCATCTGAAAAAAGTGTAAAATCCAGAAAGGCAGGACAGGCCATGGAGAACTGGGAGCCTTGTTATGCTGATGGGCGGGATGTAAATTGCCAACAGCCACTCTGGAGAAGTGTATGGTGTTTCCTGAAACATCTAAAAAACAAAGCAACAGAGCCTAGGGCACTTCCACTTATGGTCCTATAGCTTAGGGAAATTAAAATCAAAAAGACACAGCCTCCCCAAACTTTGGGACGGCTCTGTTTACAAGAACCTCGTTTACGGTACAAGTTCAATATCACAGAAAGCGAAAAATGGATACAGAAGTTGTGGTACTTACGTACAATGCAATATCACTCAGCAATGAAATCTATGTCATCAGGCCCGTAGCAGCATAATGAGTGGATTCAGGTATGATGATTCTAAGTGAAATAAGTCACACAGAAAAAGAAACACCATAAGATATCACTACTACACGGAAGGTAAACTTGGCTACACAAGAACTGAATTACAAAACAGAACAGGGTCTCAAATGTAGAAAACCAACTTATGCTTGCTTGAGGGGAAAGGTGAGTTGGGGTGCTGCATGAAACCAGAGATTGAAATTAGCACAGATACCGTTCCATAAGCCAAATATGTAATAGACAAGAGCTACTCCTTGCTGAACGAAGTGGACTCAACACCCCATATTAAACGCCTAAGAATATACCTGACTAGTGAGAATATTAAAACCTACGGATTTATATGTCTCCGAAAGAGAATCAAGCGTGTGTACAGCAGCATAAACGCAGCAGTGATAGGATTGGTGAGGTTCGGTGAGCAAATGCAGACCCTTTGAAGTCATATTGCATGGTACCCATTCCATGGGTCTCAACTCTCCAAGTTTAAGGGATTCTTCCTTCAGCTAAAACATGCATGTGGAACACAGAGTATGATCCACCGTGTGATCAGGAAACGTGTTCAAATGTGTCTCAGTTTTCGTCCCCTGGTACTCGGGTGCAACACTCCAGACGCTTTACTAACACTCTCTCCACTTGGAGAGTCAGTGCCTTTAACCTCCTGTATGGCCCAGTTTGCAATTTCTGTGGAAAATGTACAGGAATAGGGAGAACCAATGATAAACTAGCTGGAGGTGTCTGGACGGGCAAATTTAACTCTCATTTCCCACCAGGAAGAGGAATTAACCAAAGGCTCAGCGTGCCGTGCCGGAACCACACTAGGGCCTGAAGCAATCCTGCGGTGTTGCGGCCAGCTCACAAGAAAGCGAATTGAAGAAAGGAGCTCAGGGGCACTGTAATTCACAAACCTGCAGAGTTATAAATGACAGCTATCGTCCAAAAATATATTGAAGTAAGGCTGCCAAGAGGACTTGAATGCAGGGCAGGATTGCAGGAAACCGATTTCAGGAGGTAGACAGGAATTGCATGTAAAGCATAGGAAAAGAGGCAGAACGTCCACAATGATGCACTTGGCCAAAAAGGGCGTATGCGTTTTTTCCTGAATATATTCAGGAAAAAACGCATACGCCCTTTTTGGCCAACCAAGCAAGCTTGCAAAGGAAATCTGCACTACAATGAAGTCTCACTGCCCCCCGGTCAAAAGGGCCATCTGAAAAAAGTGTAAAATCCAGAAAGGCAGGACAGGCCATGGAGAACTGGGAGCCTTGTTATGCTGATGGGCGGGATGTAAATTGCCAACAGCCACTCTGGAGAAGTGTACGCTGTTTCCTGAAACATCTAAAAAACAAAGCAACAGAGCCTAGGGCACTTCCACTTATGGTCCTATAGCTTAGGGAAATTAAAATCAAAAAGACACAGCCACCCCAAAGTTTGGGACAGCTCTGTTTACAAGAACCTCGTTTACGGTACAAGTTCAATATCACAGAAAGCAAAAAATGGATAAAGAAGTTGTGGTACTTACGTACAATGCAATATCACTCAGCAATGAAATCTATGTCATCAGGCCCGTAGCAGCATAATGAGTGGATGCAGGTATGATGAGTCTAAGTGAAATAAGTCACACAGAAAAAGAAACATCATAAGATATCACTACTACACGGAATGTAAACTTAGCTACACACGAACTGAATTACAAAACAGAACAGGGTGTCAAATGTAGAAAACCAACTTATGCTTGCTTGAGGGGAAAGGTGAGTTGGGGTGCTGCATGAAACCAGAGATTGAAATTAGCACAGATACCATTCCATAAGCCAAATATGCAATAGACAAGAGCTACTCCTTGCTGAACGAAGGGGACTCAACACCCCATATTAAAAGCCTAAGAATATACCTGACTAGAAATAATCTTAAAACCTACGGATTTATATGTCTCCGAAAGAGAATCAAGCGTGTGTACAGCGGCATAAACGCAGCAGTGATAGGATTGGTGAGGTTCGGTGAGCAAATGCAAACCCTTTGAAGTCATATTGCATGGTACCCCTTCCATGGGTCTGAACTCTCCAGGATTCAGGGATTCTTCCTTCAGCTAAAACATGCATGTGGAACCCAGAGTATGATCCACCGTGTGATCGGGAAACGTGTTCAAATGTGTCTCGTTTTCGTCCCTGGTACTCGGGTGCAACATTCCAGATGCTTTACTAACACTCTCCCCACTTGGAGAGTCAGTGCCTTTAACCTCCTGTTTGGCCCAGTTTGTAATTTCTGTGGAAAATGAACAGGAATAGGGAGAACGAAAGAGAGACTAGCTGGAGGTGTCTGGACGGGCAAATTTAACTCTCATTTCCCACCAGGAAGAGGAATTAACCAAAGGCTCAGCGTGCCGTGCCGGAACTACACTAGGGCGTGAAGCAATCCTGCGGTGTTGCGGCCAGCTCACAAGAAAGCGAGTTGAAGAAAGGAGCTCAGGGGCACTGTAATTCACAAACCTGCAGAGTTATAATGACAGCTATCGTCCAAAAATATATTGAAGTAAGGCTGCCAAGAGGACATGAAAGCGGGGCAGAATTGCAGGAAATCGATTTCAGGAGGTACACTGGAATTGCATGTAAAGCATAGGAAAAGAGGCAGAACGTCCACAATGATGCACTTGGCCAAAAAGGGCGTATGCGTTTTTTCCTGAATATATTCAGGAAAAAACGCATACGCCCTTTTTGGCCAACCAAGCAAGCTTGCAAAGGATATCTGCACTACAATGAAGTCTCACTGCCCCCCGGTCAAAAGGGCCATCTGAAAAAAGTGTAAAATCCAGAAAGGCAGGACAGGCCATGGAGAACTGGGAGCCTTGTTATGCTGATGGGCGGGATGTAAATTGCCAACAGCCACTCTGGAGAAGTGTATGGTGTTTCCTGAAACATCTAAAAAACAAAGTAACAGAGCCTAGGTCACTTCCACTTATGATCCTATAGCTTAGGGTAATTAAAATCAAAAAGACACAGTCACCCCAAAGTTTGGGACGGCTCTGTTTACAAGAACCTCGTTTACGGTACAAGTTCAATATCACAGAAAGCGAAAAATGGATAAAGAAGTTGTGGTACTTACGTACAATGCAATATCACTCAGCAATGAAATCTATGTCATCAGGCCCGTAGCAGCATAATGAATGGATTCAGGTATGATGATTCTAAGTGAAATAAGTCACACAGGAAAAGAAACACCATAAGATATCACTACTACACGGAAGGTAAACTTGGCTACACAAGAACTGAATTACAAAACAGAACAGGGTCTCAAATGTAGAAAACCAACTTATGCTTGCTTAAGGGGAAAGGTGAGTTGGGGTGCTGCATAAAACCAAAGATTGAAATTAGCACAGATACCGTTCCATAAGCCAAATATGTAATAGACAAGAGCTACTCCTTGCTCAATGCAGTGGACTCAACACCCCATATTAAACGCCTAAGAATATACCTGACTAGAAATAATCTTAAAACCTACGCATTTATATGTCTCCGAAAGAGAATCAAGCGTGTGTACAGCGGCATAAACGCAGCAGTGATAGGATTTGTGAGGTTCGGTGAGCAAATGTAGACCCTTTGAAGTCATACTGCATGGTACCCATTCCATGGGTCTCAACTATCCAGGTTTAAGGGTTTCTTCCTTCAGCTGAAACATGCATGTGGAACACAGAGTATGATCCACAGTGTGATCAGGAAACGTGTTCAAATGTGTCTCAGTTTTCGTCCCCTGGTACTCGGGTGCAACATTCAAGACGCTTTACTAACACTCTCCCCACTTGGAGAGTCAGTGCCTTTAACCTCCTGTATGGCCCAGTTTGCAATTTCTGCGGAAAATGTACAGGAATAGGGAGAACCAATGAGAAACTAGCTGGAGGTGTCTGGACGGGCAAATTTAACTCTCATTTCCCACCAGAAAGAGGAATTAACCAAAGGCTCAGCATGCCGTGCCAGAACCACACTAGGGCCTGAAGCAATCCTGCGGTGTTGCGGCCAGCTCACAAGAAAGCGAGTTGAAGAAAGGAGCTCAGGGGCACTGTAATTCACAAACCTGCAGAGTTATAAATGACAGTATCGTCCAAAAATATATTGAAGTAAGGCTGCCAAGAGGACTTGAAAGTGGGGCAGGATTCCAGGAAACCGATTTCAGGAGGTAGACAGGAATTGCATGTAAAGCATAGGAAAAGAGGCAGAATGTCCACAATGATGCACTTGGCCAAAAAGGGCGTATACGTTTTTTCCTGAATATATTCAGGAAAAAACGCATACGCCCTTTTTGGCCAACCAAGCAAGCTTGCAAAGGAAATCTGCACTACAATGAAGTCTCACTGCCCCCCGGTCAAAAGGGCCATCTGAAAAAAGTGTAAAATCCAGAAAGGCAGGACAGGCCATGGAGAACTGGGAGCCTTGTTATGCTGATGGGCGGGATGTAAATTGCCAACAGCCACTCTGGAGAAGTGTATGGTGTTTCCTGAAACATCTAAAAAACAAAGCAACAGAGCCTAGGGCACTTCCACTTATGGTCCTATAGCTTAGGGAAATTAAAATCAAAAAGACACAGCCTCCCCAAACTTTGGGACGGCTCTGTTTACAAGAACCTCGTTTACGGTACAAGTTCAATATCACAGAAAGCGAAAAATGGATACAGAAGTTGTGGTACTTACGTACAATGCAATATCACTCAGCAATGAAATCTATGTCATCAGGCCCGTAGCAGCATAATGAGTGGATTCAGGTATGATGATTCTAAGTGAAATAAGTCACACAGAAAAAGAAACACCATAAGATATCACTACTACACGGAAGGTAAACTTGGCTACACAAGAACTGAATTACAAAACAGAACAGGGTCTCAAATGTAGAAAACCAACTTATGCTTGCTTGAGGGGAAAGGTGAGTTGGGGTGCTGCATGAAACCAGAGATTGAAATTAGCACAGATACCGTTCCATAAGCCAAATATGTAATAGACAAGAGCTACTCCTTGCTGAACGAAGTGGACTCAACACCCCATATTAAACGCCTAAGAATATACCTGACTAGTGAGAATATTAAAACCTACGGATTTATATGTCTCCGAAAGAGAATCAAGCGTGTGTACAGCAGCATAAACGCAGCAGTGATAGGATTGGTGAGGTTCGGTGAGCAAATGCAGACCCTTTGAAGTCATATTGCATGGTACCCATTCCATGGGTCTCAACTCTCCAAGTTTAAGGGATTCTTCCTTCAGCTAAAACATGCATGTGGAACACAGAGTATGATCCACCGTGTGATCAGGAAACGTGTTCAAATGTGTCTCAGTTTTCGTCCCCTGGTACTCGGGTGCAACACTCCAGACGCTTTACTAACACTCTCTCCACTTGGAGAGTCAGTGCCTTTAACCTCCTGTATGGCCCAGTTTGCAATTTCTGTGGAAAATGTACAGGAATAGGGAGAACCAATGATAAACTAGCTGGAGGTGTCTGGACGGGCAAATTTAACTCTCATTTCCCACCAGGAAGAGGAATTAACCAAAGGCTCAGCGTGCCGTGCCAGATCCACACTAGGGCCTGAAGCAATCCTGCGGTGTTGCGGCCAGCTCACAAAAAAGCGAGTTGAAGAAAGGAGCTCAGGGGCACTGTAATTCACAAACCTGCAGAGTTATAAATGACAGCTATCGTCCAAAAATATATTGAAGTAAGGCTGCCAAGAGGACTTGAAAGTGGTGCAGAATTGCACGAAACCGATTTCAGGAGGTAGACAGGAATTGCATGTAAAGCATAGGAAAAGAGGCAGAACATCCACAACGATGCACTTGGCCAAAAAGGGCGTATGCGTTTTTTCCTGAATATATTCAGGAAAAACGCATACGCACTTTTTGGCCAACCAAGCAAGCTTGCAAAGGAAATCTGCACTACAATGAAGTCTCACTGCCCCCCGGTCAAAAGGGCCATCTGAAAAAAGTGTAAAATCCAGAAAGGCAGGACAGGCCATGGAGAACTGGGAGCCTTGTTATGCTGGTGGGCGGGATGTAAATTGCCAACAGCCACTCTGGAGAAGTGTATGGTGTTTCCTGAAACATCTAAAAAACAAAGCAACAGAGCCTAGGGCACTTCCACTTATGGTCCTATAGCTTAGGGAAATTAAAATCAAAAAGACACAGCCACCCCAAAGTTTGGGACGGCTCTGTTTACAAGAACCTCGTTTACGGTACAAGTTCAATATCACAGAAAGCGAAAAATGGATAAAGAAGTTGTGGTACTTACGTACAATGCAATATCACTCAGCAATGAAATCTATATCATCAGGCCCGTAGCAGCATAATGAGTGGATTCACGTACGATGATTCTAAGTGAAATAAGTCACACAGAAAAAGAAACATCATAAGATATCACTACTAAACGGAATGTAAACTTGGCTACACAGGAACTGAATTAGAAAACAGAACAGGGTGTCAAATGTAGAAAACCAACTTATGCTTGCTTAAGGGGAAAGGTGAGTTGGGGTGCTGCATGAAACCAGAGATTAAAATTAGCACAGATACCGTTCCATATGCCAAATATGCAATAGACAAGAGCTACTCCTTGCTGAACGAAGTGGACTCAACACCCCATATTAAACGCCTAAGAATATACCTGACTAGAAATAATCTTAAAACCTACGGATTTATATGTCTCCGAAAGAGAATCAAGCGTGTGTACGGCGGCATAAACGCAGCAGTGATAGGATTGGTGAGGTTCGGTGAGCAAATGCAGACCCTTTGAAGTCATATTGCATGGTACCCATTCCATGGGTCTCAACTCTCCAGGTTTAAGGGATTCTTCCTTCAGCTAAAACATGCATGTGGAACCCAGAGTATGATCCACCGTGTGATCGGGAAACGTGTTCAAATGTGTCTCGTTTTCGTCCCTGGTACTCGGGTGCAACATTCCAGATGCTTTACTAACACTCTCCCCCCTTGGAGAGTCACTGCCTTTAACCTCCTGTTTGGACCAGTTTGTAATTTCTGTGGAAAATGAACAGGAATAGGGAGAACGAAAGAGAGACTAGCTGGAGGTGTCTGGACGGGCAAATTTAACTCTCATTTCCCACCAGGAAGAGGAATTAACCAAAGGCTCAGCGTGCCGTGCCGGAACTACACTAGGGCGTGAAGCAATCCTGCGGTGTTGCGGACAGCTCACAAGAAAGCGAGTTGAAGAAACGAGCTCAGGGGCACTGTAATTCACAAACCTGCAGAGTTATAAATGACAGCTATCGTCCAAAAATATATTGAAGTAAGGCTGCCAAGAGGACATGAAAGCGGGGCAGAATTGCAGGAAATCGATTTCAGGAGGTACACTGGAATTGCATGTAAAGCATAGGAAAAGAGGCAGAACGTCCACAATGATGCACTTGGCCAAAAAGGGCGTATGTGTTTTTTCCTGAATATATTCAGGAAAAAACGCATACGCCCTTTTTGGCCAACCAAGCAAGCTTGCAAAGAAATCTGCACTACAATGAAGTCTCACTGCCCCCCGGTCAAAAGGGCCTTCTGAAAAAAGTGTAAAATCGAGAAAGGCAGGACAGGCCATGGAGAACTGGGAGCCTTGTTATGCTGGTGGGCGGGATGTAAATTGCCAACAGCCACTCTGGAGAAGTGTATGGTGTTTCCTGAAACATCTAAAAAACAAAGCAACAGAGCCTAGGGCACTTCCACTTATGGTCCTATAGCTTAGGGAAATTAAAATCAAAAAGACACAGCCACCCCAAAGTTTGGGACGGCTCTGTTTACAAGAACCTCGTTTACGGTACAAGTTCAAAATCACAGAAAGCAAAAAATGGATAAAGAAGTTGTGGTACTTACGTACAATGCAATATCACTCAGCAATGAAATCTAGGTCATCAGGCCCGAAGCAGCATAATGAGTGGATGCAGGTATGATGAGTCTAAGTGAAATAAGTCACACAGAAAAAGAAACATCATAAGATATCACTACTACACGGAATATAAACTTGGCTACACAGGAACTGAATTACAAAACAGAACAGGGTGTCAAATGTAGAAAACCAACTTATGCTTGCTTAAGGGGAAAGGTGAGTTGGGGTGCTGCATGAAACAAGAGATTGAAATTAGCACAGATACCGTTCCATAAGCCAAATATGCAATAGACAAGAGCTACTCCTTGCTGAACGAAGTGGACTCAACACCCCATATTAAACGCCTAAGAATATACCTGACTAGAAATAATCTTAAAACCTACGCATTTATATGTCTCCGAAAGAGAATCAAGCGTGTGTACAGCGGCATAAACGCAGCAGTGATAGGATTGGTGAGGTTAGGTGAGCAAATGCAGACCCTTTGAAGTCATATTGCATGGTACCCATTCCATGGGTCTCAACTCTCCAGGTTTAAGGGATTCTTCCTTCAGCTAAAACATGCATGTGGAACCCAGAGTATGATCCACCGTGTGATCGGGAAATGTGTTCAAATGTGTCTCGTTTTCGTCCCTGGTACTCGGGTGCAACATTCCAGATGCTTTACTAACACTCTCCCCACTTGGAGAGTCAGTGCCTTTAACCTCCTGTTTGGCCCAGTTTGTAATTTCTGTGGAAAATGAACAGGAATAGGGAGAACGAAAGAGAGACTAGCTGGAGGTGTCTGGACGGGCAAATTTAACTCTCATTTCCCACCAGGAAGAGGAATTAACCAAAGGCTCAGCGTGCCGTGCCGGAACCACACTAGGGCCTGAAGCAATCCTGCGGTGTTGCGGCCAGCTCACAAGAAAGCGAGTTGAAGAAACGAGCTCAGGGGCACTGTAATTCACAAACCTGCAGAGTTATAAATGACAGCTATCGTCCAAAAATATATTGAAGTAAGGCTGCCAAGAGGACTTGAAAGCGGGGCAGAATTGCAGGAAATCGATTTCCGGAGGTACACTAGAATTGCATGTAAAGCATAGGAAAAGAGGCAGAACGTCCACAATGATGCACTTGGCCAAAAAGGGCGTATGCGTTTTTTCCTGAATATATTCAGGAAAAAACGCATACGCACTTTTTGGCCAACCAAGCAAGCTTGCAAAGGAAATCTGTACTACAATGAAGTCTCACTGCCCCCCGGTCAAAAGGGCCATCTGAAAAAAGTGTAAAATCCAGAAAGGCAGGACAGGCCATGGAGAACTGGGAGCCTTGTTATGCTGGTGGGTGGGATGTAAATTGCCAATAGCCACTCTGGAGAAGTGTATGGTGTTTCCTGAAACATCTAAAAAACAAAGCAACAGAGCCTAGGGCACTTCCACTTATGGTCCTATAGCTTAGGGAAATTAAAATCAAAAAGACACAGCCACCCCAAAGTTTGGGACGGCTCTGTTTACAAGAACCTCGTTTACGGTACAAGTTCAATATCACAGAAAGCAAAAAATGGATAAAGAAGTTGTGGTACTTACGTACAATGCAATATCACTCAGCAATGAAATCTATGTCATCAGGCCAGTAGCAGCATAATGAGTGGATGCAGGTATGATGAGTCTAAGTGAAATAAGTCACACAGGAAAAGAAACACCATAAGATATCACTACTACACGGAAGGTAAACTTGGCTACACAAGAACTGAATTACAAAACAGAACAGGGTCTCAAATGTAGAAAACCAACTTATGCTTGCTTAAGGGGAAAGGTGAGTTGGGGTGCTGCATGAAACCAGAGATTGAAATTAGCACAGATACCGTTCCATAAGCCAAATATGTAATAGACAAGAGCTACTCCTTGCTCAACGAAGTGGACTCAACACCCCATATTAAACGCTTAAGAATACACCTGACTAGAAATAATCTTAAAAACTACGGATTTATATGTCTCCGAAAGAGAATCAAGCGTGTGTACAGCGGCATAAACGCAGCAGTGATAGGATTTGTGAGGTTCGGTGAGCAAATGCAGACCCTTTGAAGTCATACTGCATGGTACCCATTCCATGGGTCTCAACTCTCCAGGTTTAAGGGATTCTTCCTTCAGCTGAAACATGCATGTGGAACACAGAGTATGATCCACCGTGTGATCAGGAAACGTGTTCAAATGTGTCTCAGTTTTCGTCCCCTGTTACTCGGGTGCAACATTCAAGATGCTTTACTAACACTCTCCACACTTGGAGAGTCAGTGTCTTTAAACTCCTGTTTGGCCCAGTTTGCAATTTCTGCGGAAAATGTACAGGAATAGGGAGAACCAATGAGAAACTAGCTGGAGGTGTCTGGACGGGCAAATTTAACTCTCATTTCCCACCAGAGAGAGGAATTAACCAAAGGCTCAGCATGCCGTGCCGGAACCACACTAGGGCCTGAAGCAATCCTGCGGTGTTGCGGCCAGCTCACAAGAAAGCGAGTTGAAGAAAGGAGCTCAGGGGCACTGTAATTCACAAACCTGCAGAGTTATAAATGACAGCTATCGTCCAAAAATATATTGAAGTAAGGCTGCCAAGAGGACTTGAAAGTGGTGCAGAATTGCACGAAACCGATTTCAGGAGGTAGACTGGAATTGCATGTAAAGCATAGGAAAAGAGGCAGAACATCCACAACGATGCACTTGGCCAAAAAGGGCGTATGCGTTTTTTCCTGAATATATTCAGGAAAAACGCATACGCCCTTTTTGGCCAACCAAGCAAGCTTGCAAAGGAAATCTGCACTACAATGAAGTCTCACTGCCCCCCGGTCAAAAGGGCCATCTGAAAAAAGTGTAAAATCCAGAAAGGCAGGACAGGCCATGGAGAACTGGGAGCCTTGTTATGCTGGTGGGCGGGATGTAAATTGCCAACAGCCACTCTGGAGAAGTGTATGGTGTTTCCTGAAACATCTAAAAAACAAAGCAACAGAGCCTAGGGCACTTCCACTTATGGTCCTATAGCTTAGGGAAATTAAAATCAAAAAGACACAGCCACCCCAAAGTTTGGGACGGCTCTGTTTACAAGAACCTCGTTTACGGTACAAGTTCAATATCACAGAAAGCGAAAAATGGATAAAGAAGTTGTGGTACTTACGTACAATGCAATATCACTCAGCAATGAAATCTATATCATCAGGCCCGTAGCAGCATAATGAGTGGATTCAGGTACGATGATTCTAAGTGAAATAAGTCACACAGAAAAAGAAACATCATAAGATATCACTACTAAACGGAATGTAAACTTGGCTACACAGGAACTGAATTAGAAAACAGAACAGGGTGTCAAATGTAGAAAACCAACTTATGCTTGCTTAAGGGGAAATGTGAGTTGGGGTGCTGCATGAAACCAGAGATTGAAATTAGCACAGATACCGTTCCATATGCCAAATATGCAATAGACAAGAGCTACTCCTTGCTGAACGAAGTGGACTCAACACCCCATATTAAACGCCTAAGAATATACCTGACTAGAAATAATCTTAAAACCTACGGATTTATATGTCTCCGAAAGAGAATCAAGCGTGTGTACGGCGGCATAAACGCAGCAGTGATAGGATTGGTGAGGTTCGGTGAGCAAATGCAGACCCTTTGAAGTCATATTGCATGGTACCCATTCCATGGGTCTCAACTCTCCAGGTTTAAGGGATTCTTCCTTCAGCTAAAACATGCATGTGGAACCCAGAGTATGATCCACCGTGTGATCGGGAAACGTGTTCAAATGTGTCTCGTTTTCGTCCCTGGTACTCGGGTGCAACATTCCAGATGCTTTACTAACACTCTCCCCACTTGGAGAGTCACTGCCTTTAACCTCCTGTTTGGACCAGTTTGTAATTTCTGTGGAAAATGAACAGGAATAGGGAGAACAAAAGAGAGACTAGCTGGAGGTGTCTGGACGGGCAAATTTAACTCTCATTTCCCACCAGGAAGAGGAATTAACCAAAGGCTCAGCGTGCCGTGCCGGAACTACACTAGGGCGTGAAGCAATCCTGCGGTGTTGCGGACAGCTCACAAGAAAGCGAGTTGAAGAAACGAGCTCAGGGGCACTGTAATTCACAAACCTGCAGAGTTATAAATGACAGCTATCGTCCAAAAATATATTGAAGTAAGGCTGCCAAGAGGACATGAAAGCGGGGCAGAATTGCAGGAAATCGATTTCAGGAGGTACACTGGAATTGCATGTAAAGCATAGGAAAAGAGGCAGAACGTCCACAATGATGCACTTGGCCAAAAAGGGCGTATGCGTTTTCTCCTGAACCAGGAAAAAACGCATACGCCCTTTTTGGCCAACCAAGCAAGCTTTCAAAGGAAATCTGCACTACAATGAAGTCTCACTGCCACCCGGTCAAAAGGGCCATCTGAAAAAAGTGTAAAATCCAGAAAGGCAGGACAGGCCATGGAGAACTGGGAGCCTTGTTATGCTGATGGGCGGGATGTAAATTGCCAACAGCCACTCTGGAGAAGTGTATGGTGTTTCCTGAAACATCTAAAAAACAAAGCAACAGAGCCTAGGGCACTTCCACTTATGGTCCTATAGCTTAGGGAAATTAAAATCAAAAAGACACAGCCACCCCAAAGTTTGGGACGGCTCTGTTTACAAGAACCTCGTTTACGGTACAAGTTCAAAATCACAGAAAGCAAAAAATGGATAAAGAAGTTGTGGTACTTACGTACAATGCAATATCACTCAGCAATGAAATCTAGGTCATCAGGCCCGAAGCAGCATAATGAGTGGATGCAGGTATGATGAGTCTAAGTGAAATAAGTCACACAGAAAAAGAAACATCATAAGATATCACTACTACACGGAATATAAACTTGGCTACACAAGAACTGAATTACAAAACAGAACAGGGTCTCAAATGTAGAAAACCAACTTATGCTTGCTTAAGGGGAAAGGTGAGTTGGGGTGCTGCATGAAACCAGAGATTGAAATTAGCACAGATACCGTTCCATAAGCCAAATATGCAATAGACAAGAGCTACTCCTTGCTGAACGAAGTGGACTCAACACCCCATATTAAACGCCTAAGAATATACCTGACTAGAAATAATCTTAAAACCTACGCATTTATATGTCTCCGAAAGAGAATCAAGCGTGTGTACAGCGGCATAAACGCAGCAGTGATAGGATTGGTGAGGTTAGGTGAGCAAATGCAGACCCTTTGAAGTCATATTGCATGGTACCCATTCCATGGGTCTCAACTCTCCAGGTTTAAGGGATTCTTCCTTCAGCTAAAACATGCATGTGGAACCCAGAGTATGATCCACCGTGTGATCGGGAAACGTGTTCAAATGTGTCTCGTTTTCGTCCCTGGTACTCGGGTGCAACATTCCAGATGCTTTACTAACACTCTCCCCACTTGGAGAGTCAGTGCCTTTAACCTCCTGTTTGGCCCAGTTTGTAATTTCTGTGGAAAATGAACAGGAATAGGGAGAACGAAAGAGAGACTAGCTGGAGGTGTCTGGACGGGCAAATTTAACTCTCATTTCCCACCAGGAAGAGGAATTAACCAAAGGCTCAGCGTGCCGTGCCGGAACCACACTAGGGCCTGAAGCAATCCTGCGGTGTTGCGGCCAGCTCACAAGAAAGCGAGTTGAAGAAACGAGCTCAGGGGCACTGTAATTCACAAACCTGCAGAGTTATAAATGACAGCTATCGTCCAAAAATATATTGAAGTAAGGCTGCCAAGAGGACATGAAAGCGGGGCAGAATTGCAGGAAATCGATTTCAGGAGGTACACTGGAATTGCATGTAAAGCATAGGAAAAGAGGCAGAACGTCCACAATGATGCACTTGGCCAAAAAGGGCGTATGTGTTTTTTCCTGAATATATTCAGGAAAAAACGCATACGCCCTTTTTGGCCAACCAAGCAAGCTTGCAAAGAAATCTGCACTACAATGAAGTCTCACTGCCCCCCGGTCAAAAGGGCCTTCTGAAAAAAGTGTAAAATCGAGAAAGGCAGGACAGGCCATGGAGAACTGGGAGCCTTGTTATGCTGGTGGGCGGGATGTAAATTGCCAACAGCCACTCTGGAGAAGTGTATGGTGTTTCCTGAAACATCTAAAAAACAAAGCAACAGAGCCTAGGGCACTTCCACTTATGGTCCTATAGCTTAGGGAAATTAAAATCAAAAAGACACAGCCACCCCAAAGTTTGGGACGGCTCTGTTTACAAGAACCTCGTTTACGGTACAAGTTCAAAATCACAGAAAGCAAAAAATGGATAAAGAAGTTGTGGTACTTACGTACAATGCAATATCACTCAGCAATGAAATCTAGGTCATCAGGCCCGAAGCAGCATAATGAGTGGATGCAGGTATGATGAGTCTAAGTGAAATAAGTCACACAGAAAAAGAAACATCATAAGATATCACTACTACACGGAATATAAACTTGGCTACACAGGAACTGAATTACAAAACAGAACAGGGTGTCAAATGTAGAAAACCAACTTATGCTTGCTTAAGGGGAAAGGTGAGTTGGGGTGCTGCATGAAACAAGAGATTGAAATTAGCACAGATACCGTTCCATAAGCCAAATATGCAATAGACAAGAGCTACTCCTTGCTGAACGAAGTGGACTCAACACCCCATATTAAACGCCTAAGAATATACCTGACTAGAAATAATCTTAAAACCTACGCATTTATATGTCTCCGAAAGAGAATCAAGCGTGTGTACAGCGGCATAAACGCAGCAGTGATAGGATTGGTGAGGTTAGGTGAGCAAATGCAGACCCTTTGAAGTCATATTGCATGGTACCCATTCCATGGGTCTCAACTCTCCAGGTTTAAGGGATTCTTCCTTCAGCTAAAACATGCATGTGGAACCCAGAGTATGATCCACCGTGTGATCGGGAAACGTGTTCAAATGTGTCTCGTTTTCGTCCCTGGTACTCGGGTGCAACATTCCAGATGCTTTACTAACACTCTCCCCACTTGGAGAGTCAGTGCCTTTAACCTCCTGTTTGGCCCAGTTTGTAATTTCTGTGGAAAATGAACAGGAATAGGGAGAACGAAAGAGAGACTAGCTGGAGGTGTCTGGACGGGCAAATTTAACTCTCATTTCCCACCAGGAAGAGGAATTAACCAAAGGCTCAGCGTGCCGTGCCGGAACCACACTAGGGCCTGAAGCAATCCTGCGGTGTTGCGGCCAGCTCACAAGAAAGCGAGTTGAAGAAACGAGCTCAGGGGCACTGTAATTCACAAACCTGCAGAGTTATAAATGACAGCTATCGTCCAAAAATATATTGAAGTAAGGCTGCCAAGAGGACTTGAAAGCGGGGCAGAATTGCAGGAAATCGATTTCCGGAGGTACACTAGAATTGCATGTAAAGCATAGGAAAAGAGGCAGAACGTCCACAATGATGCACTTGGCCAAAAAGGGCGTATGCGTTTTTTCCTGAATATATTCAGGAAAAAACGCATACGCACTTTTTGGCCAACCAAGCAAGCTTGCAAAGGAAATCTGTACTACAATGAAGTCTCACTGCCCCCCGGTCAAAAGGGCCATCTGAAAAAAGTGTAAAATCCAGAAAGGCAGGACAGGCCATGGAGAACTGGGAGCCTTGTTATGCTGGTGGGTGGGATGTAAATTGCCAATAGCCACTCTGGAGAAGTGTATGGTGTTTCCTGAAACATCTAAAAAACAAAGCAACAGAGCCTAGGGCACTTCCACTTATGGTCCTATAGCTTAGGGAAATTAAAATCAAAAAGACACAGCCACCCCAAAGTTTGGGACGGCTCTGTTTACAAGAACCTCGTTTACGGTACAAGTTCAATATCACAGAAAGCAAAAAATGGATAAAGAAGTTGTGGTACTTACGTACAATGCAATATCACTCAGCAATGAAATCTATGTCATCAGGCCAGTAGCAGCATAATGAGTGGATGCAGGTATGATGAGTCTAAGTGAAATAAGTCACACAGGAAAAGAAACACCATAAGATATCACTACTACACGGAAGGTAAACTTGGCTACACAAGAACTGAATTACAAAACAGAACAGGGTCTCAAATGTAGAAAACCAACTTATGCTTGCTTAAGGGGAAAGGTGAGTTGGGGTGCTGCATGAAACCAGAGATTGAAATTAGCACAGATACCGTTCCATAAGCCAAATATGTAATAGACAAGAGCTACTCCTTGCTCAACGAAGTGGACTCAACACCCCATATTAAACGCTTAAGAATACACCTGACTAGAAATAATCTTAAAAACTACGGATTTATATGTCTCCGAAAGAGAATCAAGCGTGTGTACAGCGGCATAAACGCAGCAGTGATAGGATTTGTGAGGTTCGGTGAGCAAATGCAGACCCTTTGAAGTCATACTGCATGGTACCCATTCCATGGGTCTCAACTCTCCAGGTTTAAGGGATTCTTCCTTCAGCTGAAACATGCATGTGGAACACAGAGTATGATCCACCGTGTGATCAGGAAACGTGTTCAAATGTGTCTCAGTTTTCGTCCCCTGTTACTCGGGTGCAACATTCAAGATGCTTTACTAACACTCTCCACACTTGGAGAGTCAGTGTCTTTAAACTCCTGTTTGGCCCAGTTTGCAATTTCTGCGGAAAATGTACAGGAATAGGGAGAACCAATGAGAAACTAGCTGGAGGTGTCTGGACGGGCAAATTTAACTCTCATTTCCCACCAGAGAGAGGAATTAACCAAAGGCTCAGCATGCCGTGCCGGAACCACACTAGGGCCTGAAGCAATCCTGCGGTGTTGCGGCCAGCTCACAAGAAAGCGAGTTGAAGAAAGGAGCTCAGGGGCACTGTAATTCACAAACCTGCAGAGTTATAAATGACAGCTATCGTCCAAAAATATATTGAAGTAAGGCTGCCAAGAGGACTTGAAAGTGGTGCAGAATTGCACGAAACCGATTTCAGGAGGTAGACTGGAATTGCATGTAAAGCATAGGAAAAGAGGCAGAACATCCACAACGATGCACTTGGCCAAAAAGGGCGTATGCGTTTTTTCCTGAATATATTCAGGAAAAACGCATACGCCCTTTTTGGCCAACCAAGCAAGCTTGCAAAGGAAATCTGCACTACAATGAAGTCTCACTGCCCCCCGGTCAAAAGGGCCATCTGAAAAAAGTGTAAAATCCAGAAAGGCAGGACAGGCCATGGAGAACTGGGAGCCTTGTTATGCTGGTGGGCGGGATGTAAATTGCCAACAGCCACTCTGGAGAAGTGTATGGTGTTTCCTGAAACATCTAAAAAACAAAGCAACAGAGCCTAGGGCACTTCCACTTATGGTCCTATAGCTTAGGGAAATTAAAATCAAAAAGACACAGCCACCCCAAAGTTTGGGACGGCTCTGTTTACAAGAACCTCGTTTACGGTACAAGTTCAATATCACAGAAAGCGAAAAATGGATAAAGAAGTTGTGGTACTTACGTACAATGCAATATCACTCAGCAATGAAATCTATATCATCAGGCCCGTAGCAGCATAATGAGTGGATTCAGGTACGATGATTCTAAGTGAAATAAGTCACACAGAAAAAGAAACATCATAAGATATCACTACTAAACGGAATGTAAACTTGGCTACACAGGAACTGAATTAGAAAACAGAACAGGGTGTCAAATGTAGAAAACCAACTTATGCTTGCTTAAGGGGAAATGTGAGTTGGGGTGCTGCATGAAACCAGAGATTGAAATTAGCACAGATACCGTTCCATATGCCAAATATGCAATAGACAAGAGCTACTCCTTGCTGAACGAAGTGGACTCAACACCCCATATTAAACGCCTAAGAATATACCTGACTAGAAATAATCTTAAAACCTACGGATTTATATGTCTCCGAAAGAGAATCAAGCGTGTGTACGGCGGCATAAACGCAGCAGTGATAGGATTGGTGAGGTTCGGTGAGCAAATGCAGACCCTTTGAAGTCATATTGCATGGTACCCATTCCATGGGTCTCAACTCTCCAGGTTTAAGGGATTCTTCCTTCAGCTAAAACATGCATGTGGAACCCAGAGTATGATCCACCGTGTGATCGGGAAACGTGTTCAAATGTGTCTCGTTTTCGTCCCTGGTACTCGGGTGCAACATTCCAGATGCTTTACTAACACTCTCCCCACTTGGAGAGTCACTGCCTTTAACCTCCTGTTTGGACCAGTTTGTAATTTCTGTGGAAAATGAACAGGAATAGGGAGAACAAAAGAGAGACTAGCTGGAGGTGTCTGGACGGGCAAATTTAACTCTCATTTCCCACCAGGAAGAGGAATTAACCAAAGGCTCAGCGTGCCGTGCCGGAACTACACTAGGGCGTGAAGCAATCCTGCGGTGTTGCGGACAGCTCACAAGAAAGCGAGTTGAAGAAACGAGCTCAGGGGCACTGTAATTCACAAACCTGCAGAGTTATAAATGACAGCTATCGTCCAAAAATATATTGAAGTAAGGCTGCCAAGAGGACATGAAAGCGGGGCAGAATTGCAGGAAATCGATTTCAGGAGGTACACTGGAATTGCATGTAAAGCATAGGAAAAGAGGCAGAACGTCCACAATGATGCACTTGGCCAAAAAGGGCGTATGCGTTTTCTCCTGAACCAGGAAAAAACGCATACGCCCTTTTTGGCCAACCAAGCAAGCTTTCAAAGGAAATCTGCACTACAATGAAGTCTCACTGCCACCCGGTCAAAAGGGCCATCTGAAAAAAGTGTAAAATCCAGAAAGGCAGGACAGGCCATGGAGAACTGGGAGCCTTGTTATGCTGATGGGCGGGATGTAAATTGCCAACAGCCACTCTGGAGAAGTGTATGGTGTTTCCTGAAACATCTAAAAAACAAAGCAACAGAGCCTAGGGCACTTCCACTTATGGTCCTATAGCTTAGGGAAATTAAAATCAAAAAGACACAGCCACCCCAAAATTTGTGACGGCTCTGTTTACAAGAACCTCGTTTACGGTACAAGTTCAATATCACAGAAAGCGAAAAATGGATAAAGAAGTTGTGGTACTTACGTACAATGCAATATCACTCAGCAATGAAATCTATGTCATCAGGCCCGTAGCAGCATAATGAGTGGATTCAGGTATGATGATTCTAAGTGAAATAAGTCACACAGGAAAAGAAACACCATAAGATATCACTACTACATGGAAGGTAAACTTGGCTACACAAGAACTGAATTACAAAACAGAACAGGGTCTCAAATGTAGAAAACCAACTTATGCTTGCTTAAGGGGAAAGGTGAGTTGGGGTGCTGCATGAAACCAGAGATTGAAATTAGCACAGATACCGTTCCATAAGCCAAATATGTAATAGACAAGAGCTACTCCTTGCTCAACGAAGTGGACTCAACACCCCATATTAAACGCTTAAGAATACAGCTGACTAGAAATAATCTTAAAAACTACGGATTTATATGTCTCCGAAAGAGAATCAAGCATGTGTACAGCGGCATAAACGCAGCAGTGATAGGATTTGTGAGGTTCGGTGAGCAAATGCAGACCCTTTGAAGTCATATTGCATGGTACCAATTCCATGGGTCTCAACTCTCCAAGTTTAAGGGACTCTTCCTTCAGCTAAAACATGCATGTGGAACAGAGATTATGATCCATTGTGTGATCAGGAAATGTGTTCAAATGTGTCTCAGTTTTCGTCCCCTGGTACTTGGGTGCAACACTCCAGACGCTTTACTAACACTCTCCCCACATGGAGAGTCAGTGCCTTTAAACTCCTGTTTGGCCCAGTTTGCAATTTCTGCGGAAAATGTACAGGAATAGGGAGAACCAATGAGAGACTAGCTGGAGGTGTGTGGACGGGCAAATTTAACTCTCATTTCCCACCAGGAAGAGGAATTAACCAAAGGCTCAGCATGCCGTGCCGGAACCACACTAGGGCCTGAAGCAATCCTGCGGTGTTGCGGCCAGCTCACAAGAAAGCGAGTTGAAGAAAGGAGCTCAGGGGCACTGTAATTCACAAACCTGCAGAGTTATAAATGACAGGTATCGTCCAAAAATATATTGAAGTAAGGCTGCCAAGAGGACTTGAAAGCGGGGCAGAATTGCAGGAAACCGATTTCAGGAGGTAGACGGGAATTGCATGTAAAGCATAGGAAAAGAGGCAGAACGTCCACAATGATGCACTTGGCCAAAAAGGGCGTATGCGTTTTTTCCTGAATATATTCAGAAAAAAACGCATACGCCCTTTTTGGCCAACCAAGCAAGCTTGCAAAGGAAATCTGCACTACAATGAAGTCTCACTGCCCCCCCGGTCAAAAGGGCCATCTGAAAAAAGTGTAAAATCCAGAAAGGCAGGACAGGCCATGGAGAACTGGGAGCCTTGTTATGCTGGTGGGCGGGATGTAAATTGCCAACAGCCACTCTGGAGAAGTGTATGGTGTTTCCTGAAACATCTAAAAAACAAAGCAACAGAGCCTAGGGCACTTCCACTTATGGTCCTATAGCTTAGGGAAATTAAAATCAAAAAGACACAGCCACCCCAAAGTTTGGGACGGCTCTGTTTACAAGAACCTCGTTTACGGTACAAGTTCAATATCACAGAAAGCGAAAAATGGATAAAGAAGTTGTGGTACTTACGTACAATGCAATATCACTCAGCAATGAAATCTATGTCATCAGGCCCGTAGCAGCATAATGAGTGGATGCAGGTACGATGATTCTAAGTGAAATAAGTCACACAGAAAAAGAAACATCATAAGATATCACTACTACACGGAATGTAAACTTGGCTACACAGGAACTGAATTACAAAACAGAACAGGGTGTCAAATGTAGAAAACCAACTTATACTTGCTTAAGGGGAAGGTGAGTTGGGGTGCTGCATAAAACCAGAGACTGAAATTAGCACAGATACCGATCCATAAGCCAAATATGTAATAGACAAGAGCTACTCCTTGCTCAACGCAGTGGACTCAACACCCCATATTAAACGCCTAAGAATATACCTGACTAGAAATAATCTTAAAACCTACGCATTTATATGTCTCCGAAAGAGAATCAAGCGTGTGTACAGCGGCATAAACGCAGCAGTGATAGGATTTGTGAGGTTCGGTGAGCAAATGCAGACCCTTTGAAGTCATACTGCATGGTACCCATTCCATGGGTCTCAACTCTCCAGGTTTAAGGGATTCTTCCTTCAGCTGAAACATGCATGTGGAACACAGAGTATGATCCACCGTGTGATCAGGAAACGTGTTCAAATGTGTCTCAGTTTTCGTCCCCTGGTACTCGGGTGCAACATTCAAGACGCTTTACTAACCCTCTCCCCACTTGGAGAGTCAGTGTCTTTAAACTCCTGTTTGGCCCAGTTTGCAATTTCTGCGGAAAATGTACAGGAATAGGGAGAAGCAATGAGAAACTACCTGGAGGTGTCTGGACGGGCAAATATAACTCTCATTTCCCACCAGAAAGAGGAATTAACCAAAGGCTCAGCATGCCATGCCGGAACCACACTAGGGCCTGAAGCAATCCTGCGGTGTTGCGGCCAGCTCACAAGAAAGCGAATTGAAGAAAGGAGCTCAGGGGCACTGTAATTCAAAAACCTGCAGAGTTATAAATGACAGCTATCGTCCAAAAATATATTGAAGTAAGGCTGCCAAGAGGACTTGAATGCAGGGCAGGATTGCAGGAAACCGATTTCAGGAGGTAGACAGGAATTGCATGTAAAGCATAGGAAAAGAGGCAGAACGTCCACAATGATGCACTTGGCCAAAAAGGGCGTATGCGTTTTTTCCTGAATATATTCAGGAAAAAACGCATACGCCCTTTTTGGCCAACCAAGCAAGCTTGCAAAGGAAATCTGCACTACAATGAAGTCTCACTGCCCCCCGGTCAAAAGGGCCATCTGAAAAAAGTGTAAAATCCAGAAAGGCAGGACAGGCCATGGAGAACTGGGAGCCTTGTTATGCTGATGGGCGGGATGTAAATTGCCAACAGCCACTCTGGAGAAGTGTATGGTGTTTCCTGAAACATCTAAAAAACAAAGCAACAGAGCCTAGGGTACTTCCACTTATGGTCCTATAGCTTACGGAAATTAAAATCAAAAAGACACAGCCTTCCCAAACTTTGGGACGGCTCTGTTTACAAGAACCTCGTTTACGGTACAAGTTCAATATCACAGAAAGCGAAAAATGGATACAGAAGTTGTGGTACTTACGTACAATGCAATATCACTCAGCAATGAAATCTATGTCATCAGGCCTGTAGCAGCATAATGAGTGGATTCAGGTATGATGATTCTAAGTGAAATAAGTCACACAGAAAAAGAAACACCATAAGATATCACTACTACACGGAAGGTAAACTTGGCTACACAAGAACTGAATTACAAAACAGAACAGGGTCTCAAATGTAGAAAACCAACTTATGCTTGCTTAAGGGGAAAGGTGAGTTGGGGTGCTGCATGAAACCAGAGATTGAAATTAGCACAGATACCGTTCCATAAGCCAAATATGTAATAGACAAGAGCTACTCCTTGCTCAATGAAGTGGACTCAACACCCCATATTAAATGCCTAAGAATATACCTGACTAGTAAGAATATTAAAACCTACCGATTTATATGTCTCCGAAAGAGAATCAAGCATGTGTACGGCGGCATAAACGCAGCAGTGATAGGATTGGTGAAGTTCGGTGAGCAAATGCAGACCCTTTGAAGTCATATTGCATGGTACCCATTCCATGGGTCTCAACTCTCCAGGTTTAAGGGATTCTTCCTTCAGCTAAAACATCCATGTGGAACCCAGAGTATGATCCACCGTGTGATCGGGAAACGTGTTCAAATGTGTCTGAGTTTTCGTCCCCTGGTACTCGGGTGCAACATTCAAGACGCTTTACTAACACTCTCCCCACTTGGAGAGTCAGTGCCTTTAAACTCCTGTTTGGCCCAGTTTGCAATTTCTGCGGAAAATGTACAGGAATAGGGAGAAGCAATGAGAAACTACCTGGAGGTGTCTGGACGGGCAAATATAACTCTCATTTCCCACCAGAAAGAGGAATTAACCAAAGGCTCAGCATGCCATGCCGGAACCACACTAGGGCCTGAAGCAATCCTGCGGTGTTGCGGCCAGCTCACAAGAAAGCGAATTGAAGAAAGGAGCTCAGGGGCACTGTAATTCACAAACCTGCAGAGTTATAAATGACAGCTATCGTCCAAAAATATATTGAAGTAAGGCTGCCAAGAGGACTTGAATGCAGGGCAGGATTGCAGGAAACCGATTTCAGGAGGTAGACAGGAATTGCATGTAAAGCATAGGAAAAGAGGCAGAACGTCCACAATGATGCACTTGGCCAAAAAGGGCGTATGCGTTTTTTCCTGAATATATTCAGGAAAAAACGCATACGCCCTTTTTGGCCAACCAAGCAAGCTTGCAAAGGAAATCTGCACTACAATGAAGTCTCACTGCCCCCCGGTCAAAAGGGCCATCTGAAAAAAGTGTAAAATCCAGAAAGGCAGGACAGGCCATGGAGAACTGGGAGCCTTGTTATGCTGATGGGCGGGATGTAAATTGCCAACAGCCACTCTGGAGAAGTGTACGCTGTTTCCTGAAACATCTAAAAAACAAAGCAACAGAGCCTAGGGCACTTCCACTTATGGTCCTATAGCTTAGGGAAATTAAAATCAAAAAGACACAGCCACCCCAAAGTTTGGGACGGCTCTGTTTACAAGAACCTCGTTTACGGTACAAGTTCAATATCACAGAAAGCGAAAAATGGATACAGAAGTTGTGGTACTTACGTACAATGCAATATCACTCAGCAATGAAATCTATGTCATCAGGCCCGTAGCAGCATAATGAGTGGATTCAGGTATGATGATTCTAAGTGAAATAAGTCACACAGAAAAAGAAACACCATAAGATATCACTACTACACGGAAGGTAAACTTGGCTACACAAGAACTGAATTACAAAACAGAACAGGGTCTCAAATGTAGAAAACCAACTTATGCTTGCTTGAGGGGAAAGGTGAGTTGGGGTGCTGCATGAAACCAGAGATTGAAATTAGCACAGATACCGTTCCATAAGCCAAATATGTAATAGACAAGAGCTACTCCTTGCTCAACGAAGTGGACTCAACACCCCATATTAAACGCCTAAGAATATACCTGACTAGTGAGAATATTAAAACCTACGGATTTATATGTCTCCGAAAGAGAATCAAGCGTGTGTACAGCAGCATAAACGCAGCAGTGATAGGATTGGTGAGGTTCGGTGAGCAAATGCAGACCCTTTGAAGTCATATTGCATGGTACCCATTCCATGAGTCTCAACTCTCCAAGTTTAAGGGATTCTTCCTTCAGCTAAAACATGCATGTGGAACACAGAGTATGATCCACCGTGTGATCAGGAAACGTGTTCAAATGTGTCTCAGTTTTCGTCCCCTGGTACTCGGGTGCAACACTCCAGATGCTTTACTAACACTCTCTCCACTTGGAGAGTCAGTGCCTTTAACCTCCTGTATGGCCCAGTTTGCAATTTCTGTGGAAAATGTACAGGAATAGGGAGAACCAATGATAAACTAGCTGGAGGTGTCTGGACGGGCAAATTTAACTCTCATTTCCCACCAGGAAGAGGAATTAACCAAAGGCTCAGCGTGCCGTGCCGGATCCACACTAGGGCCTGAAGCAATCCTGCGGTGTTGCGGCCAGCTCACAAAAAAGCGAGTTGAAGAAAGGAGCTCAGGGGCACTGTAATTCACAAACCTGCAGAGTTATAAATGACAGCTATCGTCCAAAAATATATTGAAGTAAGGCTGCCAAGAGGACTTGAAAGTGGTGCAGAATTGCACGAAACCGATTTCAGGAGGTAGACTGGAATTGCATGTAAAGCATAGGAAAAGAGGCAGAACATCCACAACGATGCACTTCGCCAAAAAGGGCATATGCGTTTTTTCCTGAATATATTCAGGAAAAAACGCATACGCCCTTTTTGGCCAACCAAGCAAGCTTGCAAAGGAAATCTGCACTACAATGAAGTCTCACTGCCCCCCGGTCAAAAGGGCCATCTGAAAAAAGTGTAAAATCCAGAAAGGCAGGACAGGCCATGGAGAACTGGGAGCCTTGTTATGCTGGTGGGCGGGATGTAAATTGCCAACAGCCACTCTGGAGAAGTGTATGGTGTTTCCTGAAACATCTAAAAAACAAAGCAACAGAGCCTAGGGTACTTCCACTTATGGTCCTATAGCTTAGGGAAATTAAAATCAAAAAGACAAAGCCTCCCCAAACTTTGGGACGGCTCTGTTTACAAGAACCTCGTTTACGGTACAAGTTCAATATCACAGAAAGCGAAAAATGGATACAGAAGTTGTGGTACTTACGTACAATGCAATATCACTCAGCAATGAAATCTATGTCATCAGGCCCGTAGCAGCATAATGAGTGGATTCAGGTATGATGATTCTAAGTGAAATAAGTCACACAGAAAAAGAAACACCATAAGATATCACTACTACACGGAAGGTAAACTTGGCTACACAAGAACTGAATTACAAAACAGAACAGGGTCTCAAATGTAGAAAACCAACTTATGCTTGCTTAAGGGGAAAGGTGAGTTGGGGTGCTGCATGAAACCAGAGATTGAAATTAGCACAGATACCGTTCCATAAGCCAAATATGTAATAGACAAGAGCTACTCCTTGCTCAATGAAGTGGACTCAACACCCCATATTAAATGCCTAAGAATATACCTGACTAGTAAGAATATTAAAACCTACCGATTTATATGTCTCCGAAAGAGAATCAAGCATGTGTACGGCGGCATAAACGCAGCAGTGATAGGATTGGTGAAGTTCGGTGAGCAAATGCAGACCCTTTGAAGTCATATTGCATGGTACCCATTCCATGGGTCTCAACTCTCCAGGTTTAAGGGATTCTTCCTTCAGCTAAAACATCCATGTGGAACCCAGAGTATGATCCACCGTGTGATCGGGAAACGTGTTCAAATGTGTCTGAGTTTTCGTCCCCTGGTACTCGGGTGCAACATTCAAGACGCTTTACTAACACTCTCCCCACTTGGAGAGTCAGTGCCTTTAAACTCCTGTTTGGCCCAGTTTGCAATTTCTGCGGAAAATGTACAGGAATAGGGAGAACCAATGAGAGACTAGCTGGAGGTGTGTGGACGGGCAAATTTAACTCTCATTTCCCACCAGGAAGAGGAATTAACCAAAGGCTCAGCATGCCGTGCCGGAACCACACTAGGGCCTGAAGCAATCCTGCGGTGTTGCGGCCAGCTCACAAGAAAGCGAGTTGAAGAAAGGAGCTCAGGGGCACTGTAATTCACAAACCTGCAGAGTTATAAATGACAGGTATCGTCCAAAAATATATTGAAGTAAGGCTGCCAAGAGGACTTGAAAGCGGGGCAGAATTGCAGGAAACCGATTTCAGGAGGTAGACGGGAATTGCATGTAAAGCATAGGAAAAGAGGCAGAACGTCCACAATGATGCACTTGGCCAAAAAGGGCGTATGCGTTTTTTCCTGAATATATTCAGAAAAAAACGCATACGCCCTTTTTGGCCAACCAAGCAAGCTTGCAAAGGAAATCTGCACTACAATGAAGTCTCACTGCCCCCCCGGTCAAAAGGGCCATCTGAAAAAAGTGTAAAATCCAGAAAGGCAGGACAGGCCATGGAGAACTGGGAGCCTTGTTATGCTGGTGGGCGGGATGTAAATTGCCAACAGCCACTCTGGAGAAGTGTATGGTGTTTCCTGAAACATCTAAAAAACAAAGCAACAGAGCCTAGGGCACTTCCACTTATGGTCCTATAGCTTAGGGAAATTAAAATCAAAAAGACACAGCCACCCCAAAGTTTGGGACGGCTCTGTTTACAAGAACCTCGTTTACGGTACAAGTTCAATATCACAGAAAGCGAAAAATGGATAAAGAAGTTGTGGTACTTACGTACAATGCAATATCACTCAGCAATGAAATCTATGTCATCAGGCCCGTAGCAGCATAATGAGTGGATGCAGGTACGATGATTCTAAGTGAAATAAGTCACACAGAAAAAGAAACATCATAAGATATCACTACTACACGGAATGTAAACTTGGCTACACAGGAACTGAATTACAAAACAGAACAGGGTGTCAAATGTAGAAAACCAACTTATACTTGCTTAAGGGGAAGGTGAGTTGGGGTGCTGCATAAAACCAGAGACTCAAATTAGCACAGATACCGATCCATAAGCCAAATATGTAATAGACAAGAGCTACTCCTTGCTCAACGCAGTGGACTCAACACCCCATATTAAACGCCTAAGAATATACCTGACTAGAAATAATCTTAAAACCTACGCATTTATATGTCTCCGAAAGAGAATCAAGCGTGTGTACAGCGGCATAAACGCAGCAGTGATAGGATTTGTGAGGTTCGGTGAGCAAATGCAGACCCTTTGAAGTCATACTGCATGGTACCCATTCCATGGGTCTCAACTCTCCAGGTTTAAGGGATTCTTCCTTCAGCTGAAACATGCATGTGGAACACAGAGTATGATCCACCGTGTGATCAGGAAACGTGTTCAAATGTGTCTCAGTTTTCGTCCCCTGGTACTCGGGTGCAACATTCAAGACGCTTTACTAACACTCTCCCCACTTGGAGAGTCAGTGTCTTTAAACTCCTGTTTGGCCCAGTTTGCAATTTCTGCGGAAAATGTACAGGAATAGGGAGAAGCAATGAGAAACTACCTGGAGGTGTCTGGACGGGCAAATATAACTCTCATTTCCCACCAGAAAGAGGAATTAACCAAAGGCTCAGCATGCCATGCCGGAACCACACTAGGGCCTGAAGCAATCCTGCGGTGTTGCGGCCAGCTCACAAGAAAGCGAATTGAAGAAAGGAGCTCAGGGGCACTGTAATTCACAAACCTGCAGAGTTATAAATGACAGCTATCGTCCAAAAATATATTGAAGTAAGGCTGCCAAGAGGACTTGAATGCAGGGCAGGATTGCAGGAAACCGATTTCAGGAGGTAGACAGGAATTGCATGTAAAGCATAGGAAAAGAGGCAGAACGTCCACAATGATGCACTTGGCCAAAAAGGGCGTATGCGTTTTTTCCTGAATATATTCAGGAAAAAACGCATACGCCCTTTTTGGCCAACCAAGCAAGCTTGCAAAGGAAATCTGCACTACAATGAAGTCTCACTGCCCCCCGGTCAAAAGGGCCATCTGAAAAAAGTGTAAAATCCAGAAAGGCAGGACAGGCCATGGAGAACTGGGAGCCTTGTTATGCTGATGGGCGGGATGTAAATTGCCAACAGCCACTCTGGAGAAGTGTACGCTGTTTCCTGAAACATCTAAAAAACAAAGCAACAGAGCCTAGGGCACTTCCACTTATGGTCCTATAGCTTAGGGAAATTAAAATCAAAAAGACACAGCCACCCCAAAGTTTGGGACGGCTCTGTTTACAAGAACCTCATTTACGGTACAAGTTCAATATCACAGAAAGCGAAAAATGGATACAGAAGTTGTGGTACTTACGTACAATGCAATATCACTCAGCAATGACATCTATGTCATCAGGCCCGTAGCAGCATAATGAGTGGATTCAGGTATGATGATTCTAAGTGAAATAAGTCACACAGAAAAAGAAACACCATAAGATATCACTACTACACGGAAGGTAAACTTGGCTACACAAGAACTGAATTACAAAACAGAACAGGGTCTCAAATGTAGAAAACCAACTTATGCTTGCTTGAGGGGAAAGGTGAGTTGGGGTGCTGCATGAAACCAGAGATTGAAATTAGCACAGATACCGTTCCATAAGCCAAATATGTAATAGACAAGAGCTACTCCTTGCTCAACGAAGTGGACTCAACACCCCATATTAAACGCCTAAGAATATACCTGACTAGTGAGAATATTAAAACCTACGGATTTATATGTCTCCGAAAGAGAATCAAGCGTGTGTACAGCAGCATAAACGCAGCAGTGATAGGATTGGTGAGGTTCGGTGAGCAAATGCAGACCCTTTGAAGTCATATTGCATGGTACCCATTCCATGGGTCTCAACTCTCCAAGTTTAAGGGATTCTTCCTTCAGCTAAAACATGCATGTGGAACACAGAGTATGATCCACCGTGTGATCAGGAAACGTGTTCAAATGTGTCTCAGTTTTCGTCCCCTGGTACTCGGGTGCAACACTCCAGACGCTTTAGTAACACTCTCTCCACTTGGAGAGTCAGTGCCTTTAACCTCCTGTATGGCCCAGTTTGCAATTTCTGTGGAAAATGTACAGGAATAGGGAGAACCAATGATAAACTAGCTGGAGGTGTCTGGACGGGCAAATTTAACTCTCATTTCCCACCAGGAAGAGGAATTAACCAAAGGCTCAGCGTGCCGTGCCGGATCCACACTAGGGCCTGAAGCAATCCTGCGGTGTTGCGGCCAGCTCACAAAAAAGCGAGTTGAAGAAAGGAGCTCAGGGGCACTGTAATTCACAAACCTGCAGAGTTATAAATGACAGCTATCGTCCAAAAATATATTGAAGTAAGGCTGCCAAGAGGACTTGAAAGTGGTGCAGAATTGCACGAAACCGATTTCAGGAGGTAGACTGGAATTGGATGTAAAGCATAGGAAAAGAGGCAGAACATCCACAACGATGCACTTGGCCAAAAAGGGCGTATGCGTTTTTTCCTGAATATATTCAGGAAAAAACGCATACGCCCTTTTTGGCCAACCAAGCAAGCTTGCAAAGGAAATCTGCACTACAATGAAGTCTCACTGCCCCCCGGTCAAAAGGGCCATCTGAAAAAAGTGTAAAATCCAGAAAGGCAGGACAGGCCATGGAGAACTGGGAGCCTTGTTATGCTGGTGGGCGGGATGTAAATTGCCAACAGCCACTCTGGAGAAGTGTATGGTGTTTCCTGAAACATCTAAAAAACAAAGCAACAGAGCCTAGGGCACTTCCACTTATGGTCCTATAGCTTAGGGAAATTAAAATCAAAAAGACAAAGCCTCCCCAAACTTTGGGACGGCTCTGTTTACAAGAACCTCGTTTACGGTACAAGTTCAATATCACAGAAAGCGAAAAATGGATACAGAAGTTGTGGTACTTACGTACAATGCAATATCACTCAGCAATGAAATCTATGTCATCAGGCCCGTAGCAGCATAATGAGTGGATTCAGGTATGATGATTCTAAGTGAAATAAGTCACACAGAAAAAGAAACACCATAAGATATCACTACTACACGGAAGGTAAACTTGGCTACACAAGAACTGAATTACAAAACAGAACAGGGTCTCAAATGTAGAAAACCAACTTATGCTTGCTTAAGGGGAAAGGTGAGTTGGGGTGCTGCATGAAACCAGAGATTGAAATTAGCACAGATACCGTTCCATAAGCCAAATATGTAATAGACAAGAGCTACTCCTTGCTCAATGAAGTGGACTCAACACCCCATATTAAATGCCTAAGAATATACCTGACTAGTAAGAATATTAAAACCTACCGATTTATATGTCTCCGAAAGAGAATCAAGCATGTGTACGGCGGCATAAACGCAGCAGTGATAGGATTGGTGAAGTTCGGTGAGCAAATGCAGACCCTTTGAAGTCATATTGCATGGTACCCATTCCATGGGTCTCAACTCTCCAGGTTTAAGGGATTCTTCCTTCAGCTAAAACATCCATGTGGAACCCAGAGTATGATCCACCGTGTGATCGGGAAACGTGTTCAAATGTGTCTGAGTTTTCGTCCCCTGGTACTCGGGTGCAACATTCAAGACGCTTTACTAACACTCTCCCCACTTGGAGAGTCAGTGCCTTTAAACTCCTGTTTGGCCCAGTTTGCAATTTCTGCGGAAAATGTACAGGAATAGGGAGAACCAATGAGAGACTAGCTGGAGGTGTGTGGACGGGCAAATTTAACTCTCATTTCCCACCAGGAAGAGGAATTAACCAAAGGCTCAGCATGCCGTGCCGGAACCACACTAGGGCCTGAAGCAATCCTGCGGTGTTGCGGCCAGCTCACAAGAAAGCGAGTTGAAGAAAGGAGCTCAGGGGCACTGTAATTCACAAACCTGCAGAGTTATAAATGACAGGTATCGTCCAAAAATATATTGAAGTAAGGCTGCCAAGAGGACTTGAAAGCGGGGCAGAATTGCAGGAAACCGATTTCAGGAGGTAGACGGGAATTGCATGTAAAGCATAGGAAAAGAGGCAGAACGTCCACAATGATGCACTTGGCCAAAAAGGGCGTATGCGTTTTTTCCTGAATATATTCAGAAAAAAACGCATACGCCCTTTTTGGCCAACCAAGCAAGCTTGCAAAGGAAATCTGCACTACAATGAAGTCTCACTGCCCCCCCGGTCAAAAGGGCCATCTGAAAAAAGTGTAAAATCCAGAAAGGCAGGACAGGCCATGGAGAACTGGGAGCCTTGTTATGCTGGTGGGCGGGATGTAAATTGCCAACAGCCACTCTGGAGAAGTGTATGGTGTTTCCTGAAACATCTAAAAAACAAAGCAACAGAGCCTAGGGCACTTCCACTTATGGTCCTATAGCTTAGGGAAATTAAAATCAAAAAGACACAGCCACCCCAAAGTTTGGGACGGCTCTGTTTACAAGAACCTCGTTTACGGTACAAGTTCAATATCACAGAAAGCGAAAAATGGATAAAGAAGTTGTGGTACTTACGTACAATGCAATATCACTCAGCAATGAAATCTATGTCATCAGGCCCGTAGCAGCATAATGAGTGGATGCAGGTACGATGATTCTAAGTGAAATAAGTCACACAGAAAAAGAAACATCATAAGATATCACTACTACACGGAATGTAAACTTGGCTACACAGGAACTGAATTACAAAACAGAACAGGGTGTCAAATGTAGAAAACCAACTTATACTTGCTTAAGGGGAAGGTGAGTTGGGGTGCTGCATAAAACCAGAGACTGAAATTAGCACAGATACCGTTCCATAAGCCAAATATGTAATAGACAAGAGCTACTCCTTGCTCAATGCAGTGGACTCAATACCCCATATTAAACGCCTAAGAATATACCTGACTAGAAATAATCTTAAAACCTACGCATTTATATGTCTCCGAAAGAGAATCAAGCGTGTGTACAGCGGCATAAACGCAGCAGTGATAGGATTTGTGAGGTTCGGTGAGCAAATGCAGACCCTTTGAAGTCATACTGCATGGTACCCATTCCATGGGTCTCAACTCTCCAGGTTTAAGGGATTCTTCCTTCAGCTGAAACATGCATGTGGAACACAGAGTATGATCCACCGTGTGATCAGGAAACGTGTTCAAATGTGTCTCAGTTTTCGTCCCCTGGTACTCGGGTGCAACATTCAAGACGCTTTACTAACACTCTCCCCACTTGGAGAGTCAGTGTCTTTAAACTCCTGTTTGGCCCAGTTTGCAATTTCTGCGGAAAATGTTCAGAAATAGGGAGAAGCAATGAGAAACTACCTGGAGGTGTCTGGACGGGCAAATATAACTCTCATTTCCCACCAGAAAGAGGAATTAACCAAAGGCTCAGCATGCCATGCCGGAACCACACTAGGGCCTGAAGCAATCCTGCGGTGTTGCGGCCAGCTCACAAGAAAGCGAATTGAAGAAAGGAGCTCAGGGGCACTGTAATTCACAAACCTGCAGAGTTATAAATGACAGCTATCGTCCAAAAATATATTGAAGTAAGGCTGCCAAGAGGACTTGAATGCAGGGCAGGATTGCAGGAAACCGATTTCAGGAGGTAGACAGGAATTGCATGTAAAGCATAGGAAAAGAGGCAGAACGTCCACAATGATGCACTTGGCCAAAAAGGGCGTATGCGTTTTTTCCTGAATATATTCAGGAAAAAACGCATACGCCCTTTTTGGCCAACCAAGCAAGCTTGCAAAGGAAATCTGCACTACAATGAAGTCTCACTGCCCCCCGGTCAAAAGGGCCATCTGAAAAAAGTGTAAAATCCAGAAAGGCAGGACAGGCCATGGAGAACTGGGAGCCTTGTTATGCTGATGGGCGGGATGTAAATTGCCAACAGCCACTCTGGAGAAGTGTACGCTGTTTCCTGAAACATCTAAAAAACAAAGCAACAGAGCCTAGGGCACTTCCACTTATGGTCCTATAGCTTAGGGAAATTAAAATCAAAAAGACACAGCCACCCCAAAGTTTGGGACAGCTCTGTTTACAAGAACCTCGTTTACGGTACAAGTTCAATATCACAGAAAGCAAAAAATGGATAAAGAAGTTGTGGTACTTACGTACAATGCAATATCACTCAGCAATGAAATCTATGTCATCAGGCCCGTAGCAGCATAATGAGTGGATGCAGGTATGATGAGTCTAAGTGAAATAAGTCACACAGAAAAAGAAACATCATAAGATATCACTACTACACGGAATGTAAACTTAGCTACACACGAACTGAATTACAAAACAGAACAGGGTGTCAAATGTAGAAAACCAACTTATGCTTGCTTGAGGGGAAAGGTGAGTTGGGGTGCTGCATGAAACGAGAGATTGAAATTAGCACAGATACCATTCCATAAGCCAAATATGCAATAGACAAGAGCTACTCCTTGCTGAACGAAGGGGACTCAACACCCCATATTAAAAGCCTAAGAATATACCTGACTAGAAATAATCTTAAAACCTACGGATTTATATGTCTCCGAAAGAGAATCAAGCGTGTGTACAGCGGCATAAACGCAGCAGTGATAGGATTGGTGAGGTTCGGTGAGCAAATGCAGACCCTTTGAAGTCATATTGCATGGTACCCATTCCATGGGTCTGAACTCTCCAGGATTCAGGGATTCTTCCTTCAGCTAAAACATGCATGTGGAACCCAGAGTATGATCCACCGTGTGATCGGGAAACGTGTTCAAATGTGTCTCGTTTTCGTCCCTGGTACTCGGGTGCAACATTCCAGATGCTTTACTAACACTCTCCCCACTTGGAGAGTCAGTGCCTTTAACCTCCTGTTTGGCCCAGTTTGTAATTTCTGTGGAAAATGAACAGGAATAGGGAGAACGAAAGAGAGACTAGCTGGAGGTGTCTGGACGGGCAAATTTAACTCTCATTTCCCACCAGGAAGAGGAATTAACCAAAGGCTCAGCGTGCCGTGCCGGAACTACACTAGGGCCTGAAGCAATCCTGCGGTGTTGCGGCCAGCTCACAAGAAAGCGAGTTGAAGAAAGGAGCTCAGGGGCACTGTAATTCACAAACCTGCAGAGTTATAATGACAGCTATCGTCCAAAAATATATTGAAGTAAGGCTGCCAAGAGGACATGAAAGCGGGGCAGAATTGCAGGAAATCGATTTCAGGAGGTACACTGGAATTGCATGTAAAGCATAGGAAAAGAGGCAGAACGTCCACAATGATGCACTTGGCCAAAAAGGGCGTATGCGTTTTTTCCTGAATATATTCAGGAAAAAACGCATACGCCCTTTTTGGCCAACCAAGCAAGCTTGCAAAGGATATCTGCACTACAATGAAGTCTCACTGCCCCCCGGTCAAAAGGGCCATCTGAAAAAAGTGTAAAATCCAGAAAGGCAGGACAGGCCATGGAGAACTGGGAGCCTTGTTATGCTGATGGGCGGGATGTAAATTGCCAACAGCCACTCTGGAGAAGTGTATGGTGTTTCCTGAAACATCTAAAAAACAAAGTAACAGAGCCTAGGTCACTTCCACTTATGATCCTATAGCTTAGGGTAATTAAAATCAAAAAGACACAGTCACCCCAAAGTTTGGGACGGCTCTGTTTACAAGAACCTCGTTTACGGTACAAGTTCAATATCACAGAAAGCGAAAAATGGATAAAGAAGTTGTGGTACTTACGTACAATGCAATATCACTCAGCAATGAAATCTATGTCATCAGGCCCGTAGCAGCATAATGAATGGATTCAGGTATGATGATTCTAAGTGAAATAAGTCACACAGGAAAAGAAACACCATAAGATATCACTACTACACGGAAGGTAAACTTGGCTACACAAGAACTGAATTACAAAACAGAACAGGGTCTCAAATGTAGAAAACCAACTTATGCTTGCTTAAGGGGAAAGGTGAGTTGGGGTGCTGCATAAAACCAAAGATTGAAATTAGCACAGATACCGTTCCATAAGCCAAATATGTAATAGACAAGAGCTACTCCTTGCTCAACGCAGTGGACTCAACACCCCATATTAAACGCCTAAGAATATACCTGACTAGAAATAATCTTAAAACCTACGGATTTATATGTCTCCGAAAGAGAATCAAGCGTGTGTACAGCGGCATAAACGCAGCAGTGATAGGATTTGTGAGGTTCGGTGAGCAAATGTAGACCCTTTGAAGTCATACTGCATGGTACCCATTCCATGGGTCTCAACTCTCCAGGTTTAAGGGTTTCTTCCTTCAGCTGAAACATGCATGTGGAACACAGAGTATGATCCACAGTGTGATCAGGAAACGTGTTCAAATGTGTCTCAGTTTTCGTCCCCTGGTACTCGGGTGCAACATTCAAGACGCTTTACTAACACTCTCCCCACTTGGAGAGTCAGTGCCTTTAACCTCCTGTATGGCCCAGTTTGCAATTTCTGCGGAAAATGTACAGGAATAGGGAGAACCAATGAGAAACTAGCTGGAGGTGTCTGGACGGGCAAATTTAACTCTCATTTCCCACCAGAAAGAGGAATTAACCAAAGGCTCAGCATGCCGTGCCAGAACCACACTAGGGCCTGAAGCAATCCTGCGGTGTTGCGGCCAGCTCACAAGAAAGCGAGTTGAAGAAAGGAGCTCAGGGGCACTGTAATTCACAAACCTGCAGAGTTATAAATGACAGTATCGTCCAAAAATATATTGAAGTAAGGCTGCCAAGAGGACTTGAAAGTGGGGCAGGATTCCAGGAAACCGATTTCAGGAGGTAGACAGGAATTGCATGTAAAGCATAGGAAAAGAGGCAGAATGTCCACAATGATGCACTTGGCCAAAAAGGGCGTATACGTTTTTTCCTGAATATATTCAGGAAAAAACGCATACGCCCTTTTTGGCCAACCAAGCAAGCTTGCAAAGGAAATCTGCACTACAATGAAGTCTCACTGCCCCCCGGTCAAAAGGGCCATCTGAAAAAAGTGTAAAATCCAGAAAGGCAGGACAGGCCATGGAGAACTGGGAGCCTTGTTATGCTGATGGGCGGGATGTAAATTGCCAACAGCCACTCTGGAGAAGTGTATGGTGTTTCCTGAAACATCTAAAAAACAAAGCAACAGAGCCTAGGGCACTTCCACTTATGGTCCTATAGCTTAGGGAAATTAAAATCAAAAAGACACAGCCTCCCCAAACTTTGGGACGGCTCTGTTTACAAGAACCTCGTTTACGGTACAAGTTCAATATCACAGAAAGCGAAAAATGGATACAGAAGTTGTGGTACTTACGTACAATGCAATATCACTCAGCAATGAAATCTATGTCATCAGGCCCGTAGCAGCATAATGAGTGGATTCAGGTATGATGATTCTAAGTGAAATAAGTCACACAGAAAAAGAAACACCATAAGATATCACTACTACACGGAAGGTAAACTTGGCTACACAAGAACTGAATTACAAAACAGAACAGGGTCTCAAATGTAGAAAACCAACTTATGCTTGCTTGAGGGGAAAGGTGAGTTGGGGTGCTGCATGAAACCAGAGATTGAAATTAGCACAGATACCGTTCCATAAGCCAAATATGTAATAGACAAGAGCTACTCCTTGCTCAACGAAGTGGACTCAACACCCCATATTAAACGCCTAAGAATATACCTGACTAGTGAGAATATTAAAACCTACGGATTTATATGTCTCCGAAAGAGAATCAAGCGTGTGTACAGCAGCATAAACGCAGCAGTGATAGGATTGGTGAGGTTCGGTGAGCAAATGCAGACCCTTTGAAGTCATATTGCATGGTACCCATTCCATGGGTCTCAACTCTCCAAGTTTAAGGGATTCTTCCTTCAGCTAAAACATGCATGTGGAACACAGAGTATGATCCACCGTGTGATCAGGAAACGTGTTCAAATGTGTCTCAGTTTTCGTCCCCTGGTACTCGGGTGCAACACTCCAGACGCTTTACTAACACTCTCTCCACTTGGAGAGTCAGTGCCTTTAACCTCCTGTATGGCCCAGTTTGCAATTTCTGTGGAAAATGTACAGGAATAGGGAGAACCAATGATAAACTAGCTGGAGGTGTCTGGACGGGCAAATTTAACTCTCATTTCCCACCAGGAAGAGGAATTAACCAAAGGCTCAGCGTGCCGTGCCGGAACCACACTAGGGCCTGAAGCAATCCTGCGGTGTTGCGGCCAGCTCACAAGAAAGCGAATTGAAGAAAGGAGCTCAGGGGCACTGTAATTCACAAACCTGCAGAGTTATAAATGACAGCTATCGTCCAAAAATATATTGAAGTAAGGCTGCCAAGAGGACTTGAATGCAGGGCAGGATTGCAGGAAACCGATTTCAGGAGGTAGACAGGAATTGCATGTAAAGCATAGGAAAAGAGGCAGAACGTCCACAATGATGCACTTGGCCAAAAAGGGCGTATGCGTTTTTTCCTGAATATATTCAGGAAAAAACGCATACGCCCTTTTTGGCCAACCAAGCAAGCTTGCAAAGGAAATCTGCACTACAATGAAGTCTCACTGCCCCCCGGTCAAAAGGGCCATCTGAAAAAAGTGTAAAATCCAGAAAGGCAGGACAGGCCATGGAGAACTGGGAGCCTTGTTATGCTGATGGGCGGGATGTAAATTGCCAACAGCCACTCTGGAGAAGTGTACGCTGTTTCCTGAAACATCTAAAAAACAAAGCAACAGAGCCTAGGGCACTTCCACTTATGGTCCTATAGCTTAGGGAAATTAAAATCAAAAAGACACAGCCACCCCAAAGTTTGGGACAGCTCTGTTTACAAGAACCTCGTTTACGGTACAAGTTCAATATCACAGAAAGCAAAAAATGGATAAAGAAGTTGTGGTACTTACGTACAATGCAATATCACTCAGCAATGAAATCTATGTCATCAGGCCCGTAGCAGCATAATGAGTGGATGCAGGTATGATGAGTCTAAGTGAAATAAGTCACACAGAAAAAGAAACATCATAAGATATCACTACTACACGGAATGTAAACTTAGCTACACACGAACTGAATTACAAAACAGAACAGGGTGTCAAATGTAGAAAACCAACTTATGCTTGCTTGAGGGGAAAGGTGAGTTGGGGTGCTGCATGAAACCAGAGATTGAAATTAGCACAGATACCATTCCATAAGCCAAATATGCAATAGACAAGAGCTACTCCTTGCTGAACGAAGGGGACTCAACACCCCATATTAAAAGCCTAAGAATATACCTGACTAGAAATAATCTTAAAACCTACGGATTTATATGTCTCCGAAAGAGAATCAAGCGTGTGTACAGCGGCATAAACGCAGCAGTGATAGGATTGGTGAGGTTCGGTGAGCAAATGCAGACCCTTTGAAGTCATATTGCATGGTACCCATTCCATGGGTCTGAACTCTCCAGGATTCAGGGATTCTTCCTTCAGCTAAAACATGCATGTGGAACCCAGAGTATGATCCACCGTGTGATCGGGAAACGTGTTCAAATGTGTCTCGTTTTCGTCCCTGGTACTCGGGTGCAACATTCCAGATGCTTTACTAACACTCTCCCCACTTGGAGAGTCAGTGCCTTTAACCTCCTGTTTGGCCCAGTTTGTAATTTCTGTGGAAAATGAACAGGAATAGGGAGAACGAAAGAGAGACTAGCTGGAGGTGTCTGGACGGGCAAATTTAACTCTCATTTCCCACCAGGAAGAGGAATTAACCAAAGGCTCAGCGTGCCGTGCCGGAACTACACTAGGGCCTGAAGCAATCCTGCGGTGTTGCGGCCAGCTCACAAGAAAGCGAGTTGAAGAAAGGAGCTCAGGGGCACTGTAATTCACAAACCTGCAGAGTTATAATGACAGCTATCGTCCAAAAATATATTGAAGTAAGGCTGCCAAGAGGACATGAAAGCGGGGCAGAATTGCAGGAAATCGATTTCAGGAGGTACACTGGAATTGCATGTAAAGCATAGGAAAAGAGGCAGAACGTCCACAATGATGCACTTGGCCAAAAAGGGCGTATGCGTTTTTTCCTGAATATATTCAGGAAAAAACGCATACGCCCTTTTTGGCCAACCAAGCAAGCTTGCAAAGGATATCTGCACTACAATGAAGTCTCACTGCCCCCCGGTCAAAAGGGCCATCTGAAAAAAGTGTAAAATCCAGAAAGGCAGGACAGGCCATGGAGAACTGGGAGCCTTGTTATGCTGATGGGCGGGATGTAAATTGCCAACAGCCACTCTGGAGAAGTGTATGGTGTTTCCTGAAACATCTAAAAAACAAAGTAACAGAGCCTAGGTCACTTCCACTTATGATCCTATAGCTTAGGGTAATTAAAATCAAAAAGACACAGTCACCCCAAAGTTTGGGACGGCTCTGTTTACAAGAACCTCGTTTACGGTACAAGTTCAATATCACAGAAAGCGAAAAATGGATAAAGAAGTTGTGGTACTTACGTACAATGCAATATCACTCAGCAATGAAATCTATGTCATCAGGCCCGTAGCAGCATAATGAATGGATTCAGGTATGATGATTCTAAGTGAAATAAGTCACACAGGAAAAGAAACACCATAAGATATCACTACTACACGGAAGGTAAACTTGGCTACACAAGAACTGAATTACAAAACAGAACAGGGTCTCAAATGTAGAAAACCAACTTATGCTTGCTTAAGGGGAAAGGTGAGTTGGGGTGCTGCATAAAACCAAAGATTGAAATTAGCACAGATACCGTTCCATAAGCCAAATATGTAATAGACAAGAGCTACTCCTTGCTCAACGCAGTGGACTCAACACCCCATATTAAACGCCTAAGAATATACCTGACTAGAAATAATCTTAAAACCTACGGATTTATATGTCTCCGAAAGAGAATCAAGCGTGTGTACAGCGGCATAAACGCAGCAGTGATAGGATTTGTGAGGTTCGGTGAGCAAATGTAGACCCTTTGAAGTCATACTGCATGGTACCCATTCCATGGGTCTCAACTCTCCAGGTTTAAGGGTTTCTTCCTTCAGCTGAAACATGCATGTGGAACACAGAGTATGATCCACAGTGTGATCAGGAAACGTGTTCAAATGTGTCTCAGTTTTCGTCCCCTGGTACTCGGGTGCAACATTCAAGACGCTTTACTAACACTCTCCCCACTTGGAGAGTCAGTGCCTTTAACCTCCTGTATGGCCCAGTTTGCAATTTCTGCGGAAAATGTACAGGAATAGGGAGAACCAATGAGAAACTAGCTGGAGGTGTCTGGACGGGCAAATTTAACTCTCATTTCCCACCAGAAAGAGGAATTAACCAAAGGCTCAGCATGCCGTGCCAGAACCACACTAGGGCCTGAAGCAATCCTGCGGTGTTGCGGCCAGCTCACAAGAAAGCGAGTTGAAGAAAGGAGCTCAGGGGCACTGTAATTCACAAACCTGCAGAGTTATAAATGACAGTATCGTCCAAAAATATATTGAAGTAAGGCTGCCAAGAGGACTTGAAAGTGGGGCAGGATTCCAGGAAACCGATTTCAGGAGGTAGACAGGAATTGCATGTAAAGCATAGGAAAAGAGGCAGAATGTCCACAATGATGCACTTGGCCAAAAAGGGCGTATACGTTTTTTCCTGAATATATTCAGGAAAAAACGCATACGCCCTTTTTGGCCAACCAAGCAAGCTTGCAAAGGAAATCTGCACTACAATGAAGTCTCACTGCCCCCCGGTCAAAAGGGCCATCTGAAAAAAGTGTAAAATCCAGAAAGGCAGGACAGGCCATGGAGAACTGGGAGCCTTGTTATGCTGATGGGCGGGATGTAAATTGCCAACAGCCACTCTGGAGAAGTGTATGGTGTTTCCTGAAACATCTAAAAAACAAAGCAACAGAGCCTAGGGCACTTCCACTTATGGTCCTATAGCTTAGGGAAATTAAAATCAAAAAGACACAGCCTCCCCAAACTTTGGGACGGCTCTGTTTACAAGAACCTCGTTTACGGTACAAGTTCAATATCACAGAAAGCGAAAAATGGATACAGAAGTTGTGGTACTTACGTACAATGCAATATCACTCAGCAATGAAATCTATGTCATCAGGCCCGTAGCAGCATAATGAGTGGATTCAGGTATGATGATTCTAAGTGAAATAAGTCACACAGAAAAAGAAACACCATAAGATATCACTACTACACGGAAGGTAAACTTGGCTACACAAGAACTGAATTACAAAACAGAACAGGGTCTCAAATGTAGAAAACCAACTTATGCTTGCTTGAGGGGAAAGGTGAGTTGGGGTGCTGCATGAAACCAGAGATTGAAATTAGCACAGATACCGTTCCATAAGCCAAATATGTAATAGACAAGAGCTACTCCTTGCTGAACGAAGTGGACTCAACACCCCATATTAAACGCCTAAGAATATACCTGACTAGTGAGAATATTAAAACCTACGGATTTATATGTCTCCGAAAGAGAATCAAGCGTGTGTACAGCAGCATAAACGCAGCAGTGATAGGATTGGTGAGGTTCGGTGAGCAAATGCAGACCCTTTGAAGTCATATTGCATGGTACCCATTCCATGGGTCTCAACTCTCCAAGTTTAAGGGATTCTTCCTTCAGCTAAAACATGCATGTGGAACACAGAGTATGATCCACCGTGTGATCAGGAAACGTGTTCAAATGTGTCTCAGTTTTCGTCCCCTGGTACTCGGGTGCAACACTCCAGACGCTTTACTAACACTCTCTCCACTTGGAGAGTCAGTGCCTTTAACCTCCTGTATGGCCCAGTTTGCAATTTCTGTGGAAAATGTACAGGAATAGGGAGAACCAATGATAAACTAGCTGGAGGTGTCTGGACGGGCAAATTTAACTCTCATTTCCCACCAGGAAGAGGAATTAACCAAAGGCTCAGCGTGCCGTGCCGGAACCACACTAGGGCCTGAAGCAATCCTGCGGTGTTGCGGCCAGCTCACAAGAAAGCGAATTGAAGAAAGGAGCTCAGGGGCACTGTAATTCACAAACCTGCAGAGTTATAAATGACAGCTATCGTCCAAAAATATATTGAAGTAAGGCTGCCAAGAGGACTTGAATGCAGGGCAGGATTGCAGGAAACCGATTTCAGGAGGTAGACAGGAATTGCATGTAAAGCATAGGAAAAGAGGCAGAACGTCCACAATGATGCACTTGGCCAAAAAGGGCGTATGCGTTTTTTCCTGAATATATTCAGGAAAAAACGCATACGCCCTTTTTGGCCAACCAAGCAAGCTTGCAAAGGAAATCTGCACTACAATGAAGTCTCACTGCCCCCCGGTCAAAAGGGCCATCTGAAAAAAGTGTAAAATCCAGAAAGGCAGGACAGGCCATGGAGAACTGGGAGCCTTGTTATGCTGATGGGCGGGATGTAAATTGCCAACAGCCACTCTGGAGAAGTGTACGCTGTTTCCTGAAACATCTAAAAAACAAAGCAACAGAGCCTAGGGCACTTCCACTTATGGTCCTATAGCTTAGGGAAATTAAAATCAAAAAGACACAGCCACCCCAAAGTTTGGGACAGCTCTGTTTACAAGAACCTCGTTTACGGTACAAGTTCAATATCACAGAAAGCAAAAAATGGATAAAGAAGTTGTGGTACTTACGTACAATGCAATATCACTCAGCAATGAAATCTATGTCATCAGGCCCGTAGCAGCATAATGAGTGGATGCAGGTATGATGAGTCTAAGTGAAATAAGTCACACAGAAAAAGAAACATCATAAGATATCACTACTACACGGAATGTAAACTTAGCTACACACGAACTGAATTACAAAACAGAACAGGGTGTCAAATGTAGAAAACCAACTTATGCTTGCTTGAGGGGAAAGGTGAGTTGGGGTGCTGCATGAAACCAGAGATTGAAATTAGCACAGATACCATTCCATAAGCCAAATATGCAATAGACAAGAGCTACTCCTTGCTGAACGAAGGGGACTCAACACCCCATATTAAAAGCCTAAGAATATACCTGACTAGAAATAATCTTAAAACCTACGGATTTATATGTCTCCGAAAGAGAATCAAGCGTGTGTACAGCGGCATAAACGCAGCAGTGATAGGATTGGTGAGGTTCGGTGAGCAAATGCAAACCCTTTGAAGTCATATTGCATGGTACCCCTTCCATGGGTCTGAACTCTCCAGGATTCAGGGATTCTTCCTTCAGCTAAAACATGCATGTGGAACCCAGAGTATGATCCACCGTGTGATCGGGAAACGTGTTCAAATGTGTCTCGTTTTCGTCCCTGGTACTCGGGTGCAACATTCCAGATGCTTTACTAACACTCTCCCCACTTGGAGAGTCAGTGCCTTTAACCTCCTGTTTGGCCCAGTTTGTAATTTCTGTGGAAAATGAACAGGAATAGGGAGAACGAAAGAGAGACTAGCTGGAGGTGTCTGGACGGGCAAATTTAACTCTCATTTCCCACCAGGAAGAGGAATTAACCAAAGGCTCAGCGTGCCGTGCCGGAACTACACTAGGGCGTGAAGCAATCCTGCGGTGTTGCGGCCAGCTCACAAGAAAGCGAGTTGAAGAAAGGAGCTCAGGGGCACTGTAATTCACAAACCTGCAGAGTTATAATGACAGCTATCGTCCAAAAATATATTGAAGTAAGGCTGCCAAGAGGACATGAAAGCGGGGCAGAATTGCAGGAAATCGATTTCAGGAGGTACACTGGAATTGCATGTAAAGCATAGGAAAAGAGGCAGAACGTCCACAATGATGCACTTGGCCAAAAAGGGCGTATGCGTTTTTTCCTGAATATATTCAGGAAAAAACGCATACGCCCTTTTTGGCCAACCAAGCAAGCTTGCAAAGGATATCTGCACTACAATGAAGTCTCACTGCCCCCCGGTCAAAAGGGCCATCTGAAAAAAGTGTAAAATCCAGAAAGGCAGGACAGGCCATGGAGAACTGGGAGCCTTGTTATGCTGATGGGCGGGATGTAAATTGCCAACAGCCACTCTGGAGAAGTGTATGGTGTTTCCTGAAACATCTAAAAAACAAAGTAACAGAGCCTAGGTCACTTCCACTTATGATCCTATAGCTTAGGGTAATTAAAATCAAAAAGACACAGTCACCCCAAAGTTTGGGACGGCTCTGTTTACAAGAACCTCGTTTACGGTACAAGTTCAATATCACAGAAAGCGAAAAATGGATAAAGAAGTTGTGGTACTTACGTACAATGCAATATCACTCAGCAATGAAATCTATGTCATCAGGCCCGTAGCAGCATAATGAATGGATTCAGGTATGATGATTCTAAGTGAAATAAGTCACACAGGAAAAGAAACACCATAAGATATCACTACTACACGGAAGGTAAACTTGGCTACACAAGAACTGAATTACAAAACAGAACAGGGTCTCAAATGTAGAAAACCAACTTATGCTTGCTTAAGGGGAAAGGTGAGTTGGGGTGCTGCATAAAACCAAAGATTGAAATTAGCACAGATACCGTTCCATAAGCCAAATATGTAATAGACAAGAGCTACTCCTTGCTCAATGCAGTGGACTCAACACCCCATATTAAACGCCTAAGAATATACCTGACTAGAAATAATCTTAAAACCTACGCATTTATATGTCTCCGAAAGAGAATCAAGCGTGTGTACAGCGGCATAAACGCAGCAGTGATAGGATTTGTGAGGTTCGGTGAGCAAATGTAGACCCTTTGAAGTCATACTGCATGGTACCCATTCCATGGGTCTCAACTATCCAGGTTTAAGGGTTTCTTCCTTCAGCTGAAACATGCATGTGGAACACAGAGTATGATCCACAGTGTGATCAGGAAACGTGTTCAAATGTGTCTCAGTTTTCGTCCCCTGGTACTCGGGTGCAACATTCAAGACGCTTTACTAACACTCTCCCCACTTGGAGAGTCAGTGCCTTTAACCTCCTGTATGGCCCAGTTTGCAATTTCTGCGGAAAATGTACAGGAATAGGGAGAACCAATGAGAAACTAGCTGGAGGTGTCTGGACGGGCAAATTTAACTCTCATTTCCCACCAGAAAGAGGAATTAACCAAAGGCTCAGCATGCCGTGCCAGAACCACACTAGGGCCTGAAGCAATCCTGCGGTGTTGCGGCCAGCTCACAAGAAAGCGAGTTGAAGAAAGGAGCTCAGGGGCACTGTAATTCACAAACCTGCAGAGTTATAAATGACAGTATCGTCCAAAAATATATTGAAGTAAGGCTGCCAAGAGGACTTGAAAGTGGGGCAGGATTCCAGGAAACCGATTTCAGGAGGTAGACAGGAATTGCATGTAAAGCATAGGAAAAGAGGCAGAATGTCCACAATGATGCACTTGGCCAAAAAGGGCGTATACGTTTTTTCCTGAATATATTCAGGAAAAAACGCATACGCCCTTTTTGGCCAACCAAGCAAGCTTGCAAAGGAAATCTGCACTACAATGAAGTCTCACTGCCCCCCGGTCAAAAGGGCCATCTGAAAAAAGTGTAAAATCCAGAAAGGCAGGACAGGCCATGGAGAACTGGGAGCCTTGTTATGCTGATGGGCGGGATGTAAATTGCCAACAGCCACTCTGGAGAAGTGTATGGTGTTTCCTGAAACATCTAAAAAACAAAGCAACAGAGCCTAGGGCACTTCCACTTATGGTCCTATAGCTTAGGGAAATTAAAATCAAAAAGACACAGCCTCCCCAAACTTTGGGACGGCTCTGTTTACAAGAACCTCGTTTACGGTACAAGTTCAATATCACAGAAAGCGAAAAATGGATACAGAAGTTGTGGTACTTACGTACAATGCAATATCACTCAGCAATGAAATCTATGTCATCAGGCCCGTAGCAGCATAATGAGTGGATTCAGGTATGATGATTCTAAGTGAAATAAGTCACACAGAAAAAGAAACACCATAAGATATCACTACTACACGGAAGGTAAACTTGGCTACACAAGAACTGAATTACAAAACAGAACAGGGTCTCAAATGTAGAAAACCAACTTATGCTTGCTTGAGGGGAAAGGTGAGTTGGGGTGCTGCATGAAACCAGAGATTGAAATTAGCACAGATACCGTTCCATAAGCCAAATATGTAATAGACAAGAGCTACTCCTTGCTCAACGAAGTGGACTCAACACCCCATATTAAACGCCTAAGAATATACCTGACTAGTGAGAATATTAAAACCTACGGATTTATATGTCTCCGAAAGAGAATCAAGCGTGTGTACAGCAGCATAAACGCAGCAGTGATAGGATTGGTGAGGTTCGGTGAGCAAATGCAGACCCTTTGAAGTCATATTGCATGGTACCCATTCCATGGGTCTCAACTCTCCAAGTTTAAGGGATTCTTCCTTCAGCTAAAACATGCATGTGGAACACAGAGTATGATCCACCGTGTGATCAGGAAACGTGTTCAAATGTGTCTCAGTTTTCGTCCCCTGGTACTCGGGTGCAACACTCCAGACGCTTTACTAACACTCTCTCCACTTGGAGAGTCAGTGCCTTTAACCTCCTGTATGGCCCAGTTTGCAATTTCTGTGGAAAATGTACAGGAATAGGGAGAACCAATGATAAACTAGCTGGAGGTGTCTGGACGGGCAAATTTAACTCTCATTTCCCACCAGGAAGAGGAATTAACCAAAGGCTCAGCGTGCCGTGCCGGAACCACACTAGGGCCTGAAGCAATCCTGCGGTGTTGCGGCCAGCTCACAAGAAAGCGAATTGAAGAAAGGAGCTCAGGGGCACTGTAATTCACAAACCTGCAGAGTTATAAATGACAGCTATCGTCCAAAAATATATTGAAGTAAGGCTGCCAAGAGGACTTGAATGCAGGGCAGGATTGCAGGAAACCGATTTCAGGAGGTAGACAGGAATTGCATGTAAAGCATAGGAAAAGAGGCAGAACGTCCACAATGATGCACTTGGCCAAAAAGGGCGTATGCGTTTTTTCCTGAATATATTCAGGAAAAAACGCATACGCCCTTTTTGGCCAACCAAGCAAGCTTGCAAAGGAAATCTGCACTACAATGAAGTCTCACTGCCCCCCGGTCAAAAGGGCCATCTGAAAAAAGTGTAAAATCCAGAAAGGCAGGACAGGCCATGGAGAACTGGGAGCCTTGTTATGCTGATGGGCGGGATGTAAATTGCCAACAGCCACTCTGGAGAAGTGTACGCTGTTTCCTGAAACATCTAAAAAACAAAGCAACAGAGCCTAGGGCACTTCCACTTATGGTCCTATAGCTTAGGGAAATTAAAATCAAAAAGACACAGCCACCCCAAAGTTTGGGACAGCTCTGTTTACAAGAACCTCGTTTACGGTACAAGTTCAATATCACAGAAAGCAAAAAATGGATAAAGAAGTTGTGGTACTTACGTACAATGCAATATCACTCAGCAATGAAATCTATGTCATCAGGCCCGTAGCAGCATAATGAGTGGATGCAGGTATGATGAGTCTAAGTGAAATAAGTCACACAGAAAAAGAAACATCATAAGATATCACTACTACACGGAATGTAAACTTAGCTACACACGAACTGAATTACAAAACAGAACAGGGTGTCAAATGTAGAAAACCAACTTATGCTTGCTTGAGGGGAAAGGTGAGTTGGGGTGCTGCATGAAACCAGAGATTGAAATTAGCACAGATACCATTCCATAAGCCAAATATGCAATAGACAAGAGCTACTCCTTGCTGAACGAAGGGGACTCAACACCCCATATTAAAAGCCTAAGAATATACCTGACTAGAAATAATCTTAAAACCTACGGATTTATATGTCTCCGAAAGAGAATCAAGCGTGTGTACAGCGGCATAAACGCAGCAGTGATAGGATTGGTGAGGTTCGGTGAGCAAATGCAAACCCTTTGAAGTCATATTGCATGGTACCCCTTCCATGGGTCTGAACTCTCCAGGATTCAGGGATTCTTCCTTCAGCTAAAACATGCATGTGGAACCCAGAGTATGATCCACCGTGTGATCGGGAAACGTGTTCAAATGTGTCTCGTTTTCGTCCCTGGTACTCGGGTGCAACATTCCAGATGCTTTACTAACACTCTCCCCACTTGGAGAGTCAGTGCCTTTAACCTCCTGTTTGGCCCAGTTTGTAATTTCTGTGGAAAATGAACAGGAATAGGGAGAACGAAAGAGAGACTAGCTGGAGGTGTCTGGACGGGCAAATTTAACTCTCATTTCCCACCAGGAAGAGGAATTAACCAAAGGCTCAGCGTGCCGTGCCGGAACTACACTAGGGCGTGAAGCAATCCTGCGGTGTTGCGGCCAGCTCACAAGAAAGCGAGTTGAAGAAAGGAGCTCAGGGGCACTGTAATTCACAAACCTGCAGAGTTATAATGACAGCTATCGTCCAAAAATATATTGAAGTAAGGCTGCCAAGAGGACATGAAAGCGGGGCAGAATTGCAGGAAATCGATTTCAGGAGGTACACTGGAATTGCATGTAAAGCATAGGAAAAGAGGCAGAACGTCCACAATGATGCACTTGGCCAAAAAGGGCGTATGCGTTTTTTCCTGAATATATTCAGGAAAAAACGCATACGCCCTTTTTGGCCAACCAAGCAAGCTTGCAAAGGATATCTGCACTACAATGAAGTCTCACTGCCCCCCGGTCAAAAGGGCCATCTGAAAAAAGTGTAAAATCCAGAAAGGCAGGACAGGCCATGGAGAACTGGGAGCCTTGTTATGCTGATGGGCGGGATGTAAATTGCCAACAGCCACTCTGGAGAAGTGTATGGTGTTTCCTGAAACATCTAAAAAACAAAGTAACAGAGCCTAGGTCACTTCCACTTATGATCCTATAGCTTAGGGTAATTAAAATCAAAAAGACACAGTCACCCCAAAGTTTGGGACGGCTCTGTTTACAAGAACCTCGTTTACGGTACAAGTTCAATATCACAGAAAGCGAAAAATGGATAAAGAAGTTGTGGTACTTACGTACAATGCAATATCACTCAGCAATGAAATCTATGTCATCAGGCCCGTAGCAGCATAATGAATGGATTCAGGTATGATGATTCTAAGTGAAATAAGTCACACAGGAAAAGAAACACCATAAGATATCACTACTACACGGAAGGTAAACTTGGCTACACAAGAACTGAATTACAAAACAGAACAGGGTCTCAAATGTAGAAAACCAACTTATGCTTGCTTAAGGGGAAAGGTGAGTTGGGGTGCTGCATAAAACCAAAGATTGAAATTAGCACAGATACCGTTCCATAAGCCAAATATGTAATAGACAAGAGCTACTCCTTGCTCAATGCAGTGGACTCAACACCCCATATTAAACGCCTAAGAATATACCTGACTAGAAATAATCTTAAAACCTACGCATTTATATGTCTCCGAAAGAGAATCAAGCGTGTGTACAGCGGCATAAACGCAGCAGTGATAGGATTTGTGAGGTTCGGTGAGCAAATGTAGACCCTTTGAAGTCATACTGCATGGTACCCATTCCATGGGTCTCAACTATCCAGGTTTAAGGGTTTCTTCCTTCAGCTGAAACATGCATGTGGAACACAGAGTATGATCCACAGTGTGATCAGGAAACGTGTTCAAATGTGTCTCAGTTTTCGTCCCCTGGTACTCGGGTGCAACATTCAAGACGCTTTACTAACACTCTCCCCACTTGGAGAGTCAGTGCCTTTAACCTCCTGTATGGCCCAGTTTGCAATTTCTGCGGAAAATGTACAGGAATAGGGAGAACCAATGAGAAACTAGCTGGAGGTGTCTGGACGGGCAAATTTAACTCTCATTTCCCACCAGAAAGAGGAATTAACCAAAGGCTCAGCATGCCGTGCCAGAACCACACTAGGGCCTGAAGCAATCCTGCGGTGTTGCGGCCAGCTCACAAGAAAGCGAGTTGAAGAAAGGAGCTCAGGGGCACTGTAATTCACAAACCTGCAGAGTTATAAATGACAGTATCGTCCAAAAATATATTGAAGTAAGGCTGCCAAGAGGACTTGAAAGTGGGGCAGGATTCCAGGAAACCGATTTCAGGAGGTAGACAGGAATTGCATGTAAAGCATAGGAAAAGAGGCAGAATGTCCACAATGATGCACTTGGCCAAAAAGGGCGTATACGTTTTTTCCTGAATATATTCAGGAAAAAACGCATACGCCCTTTTTGGCCAACCAAGCAAGCTTGCAAAGGAAATCTGCACTACAATGAAGTCTCACTGCCCCCCGGTCAAAAGGGCCATCTGAAAAAAGTGTAAAATCCAGAAAGGCAGGACAGGCCATGGAGAACTGGGAGCCTTGTTATGCTGATGGGCGGGATGTAAATTGCCAACAGCCACTCTGGAGAAGTGTATGGTGTTTCCTGAAACATCTAAAAAACAAAGCAACAGAGCCTAGGGCACTTCCACTTATGGTCCTATAGCTTAGGGAAATTAAAATCAAAAAGACACAGCCTCCCCAAACTTTGGGACGGCTCTGTTTACAAGAACCTCGTTTACGGTACAAGTTCAATATCACAGAAAGCGAAAAATGGATACAGAAGTTGTGGTACTTACGTACAATGCAATATCACTCAGCAATGAAATCTATGTCATCAGGCCCGTAGCAGCATAATGAGTGGATTCAGGTATGATGATTCTAAGTGAAATAAGTCACACAGAAAAAGAAACACCATAAGATATCACTACTACACGGAAGGTAAACTTGGCTACACAAGAACTGAATTACAAAACAGAACAGGGTCTCAAATGTAGAAAACCAACTTATGCTTGCTTGAGGGGAAAGGTGAGTTGGGGTGCTGCATGAAACCAGAGATTGAAATTAGCACAGATACCGTTCCATAAGCCAAATATGTAATAGACAAGAGCTACTCCTTGCTCAACGAAGTGGACTCAACACCCCATATTAAACGCCTAAGAATATACCTGACTAGTGAGAATATTAAAACCTACGGATTTATATGTCTCCGAAAGAGAATCAAGCGTGTGTACAGCAGCATAAACGCAGCAGTGATAGGATTGGTGAGGTTCGGTGAGCAAATGCAGACCCTTTGAAGTCATATTGCATGGTACCCATTCCATGGGTCTCAACTCTCCAAGTTTAAGGGATTCTTCCTTCAGCTAAAACATGCATGTGGAACACAGAGTATGATCCACCGTGTGATCAGGAAACGTGTTCAAATGTGTCTCAGTTTTCGTCCCCTGGTACTCGGGTGCAACACTCCAGACGCTTTACTAACACTCTCTCCACTTGGAGAGTCAGTGCCTTTAACCTCCTGTATGGCCCAGTTTGCAATTTCTGTGGAAAATGTACAGGAATAGGGAGAACCAATGATAAACTAGCTGGAGGTGTCTGGACGGGCAAATTTAACTCTCATTTCCCACCAGGAAGAGGAATTAACCAAAGGCTCAGCGTGCCGTGCCAGATCCACACTAGGGCCTGAAGCAATCCTGCGGTGTTGCGGCCAGCTCACAAAAAAGCGAGTTGAAGAAAGGAGCTCAGGGGCACTGTAATTCACAAACCTGCAGAGTTATAAATGACAGCTATCGTCCAAAAATATATTGAAGTAAGGCTGCCAAGAGGACTTGAAAGTGGTGCAGAATTGCACGAAACCGATTTCAGGAGGTAGACAGGAATTGCATGTAAAGCATAGGAAAAGAGGCAGAACATCCACAACGATGCACTTGGCCAAAAAGGGCGTATGCGTTTTTTCCTGAATATATTCAGGAAAAACGCATACGCACTTTTTGGCCAACCAAGCAAGCTTGCAAAGGAAATCTGCACTACAATGAAGTCTCACTGCCCCCCGGTCAAAAGGGCCATCTGAAAAAAGTGTAAAATCCAGAAAGGCAGGACAGGCCATGGAGAACTGGGAGCCTTGTTATGCTGGTGGGCGGGATGTAAATTGCCAACAGCCACTCTGGAGAAGTGTATGGTGTTTCCTGAAACATCTAAAAAACAAAGCAACAGAGCCTAGGGCACTTCCACTTATGGTCCTATAGCTTAGGGAAATTAAAATCAAAAAGACACAGCCACCCCAAAGTTTGGGACGGCTCTGTTTACAAGAACCTCGTTTACGGTACAAGTTCAATATCACAGAAAGCGAAAAATGGATAAAGAAGTTGTGGTACTTACGTACAATGCAATATCACTCAGCAATGAAATCTATATCATCAGGCCCGTAGCAGCATAATGAGTGGATTCACGTACGATGATTCTAAGTGAAATAAGTCACACAGAAAAAGAAACATCATAAGATATCACTACTAAACGGAATGTAAACTTGGCTACACAGGAACTGAATTAGAAAACAGAACAGGGTGTCAAATGTAGAAAACCAACTTATGCTTGCTTAAGGGGAAAGGTGAGTTGGGGTGCTGCATGAAACCAGAGATTAAAATTAGCACAGATACCGTTCCATATGCCAAATATGCAATAGACAAGAGCTACTCCTTGCTGAACGAAGTGGACTCAACACCCCATATTAAACGCCTAAGAATATACCTGACTAGAAATAATCTTAAAACCTACGGATTTATATGTCTCCGAAAGAGAATCAAGCGTGTGTACGGCGGCATAAACGCAGCAGTGATAGGATTGGTGAGGTTCGGTGAGCAAATGCAGACCCTTTGAAGTCATATTGCATGGTACCCATTCCATGGGTCTCAACTCTCCAGGTTTAAGGGATTCTTCCTTCAGCTAAAACATGCATGTGGAACCCAGAGTATGATCCACCGTGTGATCGGGAAACGTGTTCAAATGTGTCTCGTTTTCGTCCCTGGTACTCGGGTGCAACATTCCAGATGCTTTACTAACACTCTCCCCCCTTGGAGAGTCACTGCCTTTAACCTCCTGTTTGGACCAGTTTGTAATTTCTGTGGAAAATGAACAGGAATAGGGAGAACGAAAGAGAGACTAGCTGGAGGTGTCTGGACGGGCAAATTTAACTCTCATTTCCCACCAGGAAGAGGAATTAACCAAAGGCTCAGCGTGCCGTGCCGGAACTACACTAGGGCGTGAAGCAATCCTGCGGTGTTGCGGCCAGCTCACAAGAAAGCGAGTTGAAGAAACGAGCTCAGGGGCACTGTAATTCACAAACCTGCAGAGTTATAAATGACAGCTATCGTCCAAAAATATATTGAAGTAAGGCTGCCAAGAGGACTTGAAAGCGGGGCAGAATTGCAGGAAACCGATTTCAGGAGGTAGACAGGAATTGCATGTAAAGCATAGGAAAAGAGGCAGAACGTCCACAATGATGCACTTGGCCAAAAAGGGCGTATGTGTTTTTTCCTGAATATATTCAGGAAAAAACGCATACGCCCTTTTTGGCCAACCAAGCAAGCTTGCAAAGAAATCTGCACTACAATGAAGTCTCACTGCCCCCCGGTCAAAAGGGCCTTCTGAAAAAAGTGTAAAATCGAGAAAGGCAGGACAGGCCATGGAGAACTGGGAGCCTTGTTATGCTGGTGGGCGGGATGTAAATTGCCAACAGCCACTCTGGAGAAGTGTATGGTGTTTCCTGAAACATCTAAAAAACAAAGCAACAGAGCCTAGGGCACTTCCACTTATGGTCCTATAGCTTAGGGAAATTAAAATCAAAAAGACACAGCCACCCCAAAGTTTGGGACGGCTCTGTTTACAAGAACCTCGTTTACGGTACAAGTTCAAAATCACAGAAAGCAAAAAATGGATAAAGAAGTTGTGGTACTTACGTACAATGCAATATCACTCAGCAATGAAATCTAGGTCATCAGGCCCGAAGCAGCATAATGAGTGGATGCAGGTATGATGAGTCTAAGTGAAATAAGTCACACAGAAAAAGAAACATCATAAGATATCACTACTACACGGAATATAAACTTGGCTACACAGGAACTGAATTACAAAACAGAACAGGGTGTCAAATGTAGAAAACCAACTTATGCTTGCTTAAGGGGAAAGGTGAGTTGGGGTGCTGCATGAAACCAGAGATTGAAATTAGCACAGATACCGTTCCATAAGCCAAATATGCAATAGACAAGAGCTACTCCTTGCTGAACGAAGTGGACTCAACACCCCATATTAAACGCCTAAGAATATACCTGACTAGAAATAATCTTAAAACCTACGCATTTATATGTCTCCGAAAGAGAATCAAGCGTGTGTACAGCGGCATAAACGCAGCAGTGATAGGATTGGTGAGGTTAGGTGAGCAAATGCAGACCCTTTGAAGTCATATTGCATGGTACCCATTCCATGGGTCTCAACTCTCCAAGTTTAAGGGATTCTTCCTTCAGCTAAAACATGCATGTGGAACCCAGAGTATGATCCACCGTGTGATCAGGAAACGTGTTCAAATGTGTCTCAGTTTTCGTCCCCTGTTACTCGGGTGCAACATTCAAGATGCTTTACTAACACTCTCCACACTTGGAGAGTCAGTGTCTTTAAACTCCTGTTTGGCCCAGTTTGCAATTTCTGCGGAAAATGTACAGGAATAGGGAGAACCAATGACAAACTAGCTGGAGGTGTCTGGACGGGCAAATTTAACTCTCATTTCCCACCAGAGAGAGGAATTAACCAAAGGCTCAGCATGCCGTGCCGGAACCACACTAGGGCCTGAAGCAATCCTGCGGTGTTGCGGCCAGCTCACAAGAAAGCGAGTTGAAGAAAGGAGCTCAGGGGCACTGTAATTCACAAACCTGCAGAGTTATAAATGACAGCTATCGTCCAAAAATATATTGAAGTAAGGCTGCCAAGAGGACTTGAAAGCGGGGCAGGATTGCAGGAAACCGATTTCAGGAGGTAGACAGGAATTGCATGTAAAGCATAGGAAAAGAGGCAGAACGTCCACAAAGATGCACTTGGCCAAAAAGGGCGTATGCGTTTTTTCCTGAATATATTCAGGAAAAAACGCATACGCCCTTTTTGGCCAACCAAGCAAGCTTGCAAAGGAAATCTGCACTACAATGAAGTCTCACTGCCCCCTGGTCAAAAGGGCCATCTGAAAAAAGTGTAAAATCCAGAAAGGCAGGACAGGCCATGGAGAACTGGGAGCTTTGTTATGCTGATGGGCGGGATGTAAATTGCCAACAGCCACTCTGGAGAAGTGTATGGTGTTTCCTGAAACATCTAAAAAACAAAGCAACAGAGCCTAGGGCAATTCCACTTATGGTCCTATAGCTTAGGGAAATTAAAATCAAAAAGACACAGCCTCCCCAAACTTTGTGACGGCTCTGTTTACAAGAACCTCGTTTACGGTACAAGTTCAATATCACAGAAAGCGAAAAATGGATACAGAAGTTGTGGTACTTACGTACAATGCAATATCACTCAGCAATGAAATCTATGTCATCAGGCCCGTAGCAGCATAATGAGTGGATTCAGGTACGATGATTCTAAGTGAAATAAGTCACACAGAAAAAGAAACATCATAAGATATCACCAATACACGGAATGTAAACTTGGCTACACAGGAACTGAATTACAAAACAGAACAGGGTCTCAAATGTAGAAAACCAACTTATGCTTGCTTAAGGGGAAAGGTGAGTTGGGGTGCTGCATGAAACCAGAGATTGAAATTAGCACAGATACCGTTCCATAAGCCAAATATGCAATAGACAAGAGCTACTCCTTGCTGAACGAAGTGGACTCAACACCCCATATTAAACGCCTAAGAATATACCTGACTAGAAATAATCTTAAAACCTACGGATTTATATGTCTCCGAAAGAGAATCAAGCGTGTGTACAGCGGCATAAACGCAGCAGTGATAGGATTGGTGAGGTTCGGTGAGCAAATGCAGACCCTTTGAAGTCATATTGCATGGTACCCATTCCATGGGTCTCAACTCTCCAGGTTTAAGGGATTCTTCCTTCAGCTAAAACATGCATGTGGAACCCAGAGTATGATCCACCGTGTGATCGGGAAACGTGTTCAAATGTGTCTCGTTTTCGTCCCTGGTACTCGGGTGCAACATTCCAGATGCTTTACTAACACTCTCCCCACTTGGAGAGTCAGTGCCTTTAACCTCCTGTTTGGCCCAGTTTGTAATTTCTGTGGAAAATGTACAGGAATAGGGAGAACCAATGAGAGACTAGCTGGAGGTGTCTGGACGGGCAAATTTAACTCTCATTTCCCACCAGGAAGAGGAATTAACCAAAGGCTCAGCGTGCCGTGCCGGAACCACACTAGGGCCTGAAGCAATCCTGCGGTGTTGCGGCCAGCTCACAAGAAAGCGAGTTGAAGAAATGAGCTCAGGGGCACTGTAATTCACAAACCTGTAGAGTTATAAATGACAGCTATCGTCCAAAAATATATTGAAGTAAGGCTGCCAAGAGGACTTGAAAGCGGGGCAGAATTGCAGGAAACCGATTTCAGGAGGTAGACGGGAATTGCATGTAAAGCGTAGGAAAAGTGGCAGAACGTCCACAATGATGCACTTGGCCAAAAAGGGCGTATGCGTTTTTTCCTGAATATATTCAGGAAAAAACGCATACGCCCTTTTTGGCCAACCAAGCAAGCTTGCAAAGGAAATCTGCACTACAATGAAGTCTCACTGCCCCCCGGTCAAAAGGGCCATCTGAAAAAAGTGTAAAATCCAGAAAGGCAGGACAGGCCATGGAGAACTGGGAGCCTTGTTATGCTGATGGGCGGGATGTAAATTGCCAACAGCCACTCTGGAGAAGTGTATGGTGTTTCCTGAAACATCTAAAAAACAAAGCAACAGAGCCTAGGGCACTTCCACTTATGGTCCTATAGCTTAGGGAAATTAAAATCAAAAATACACAGCCTCCCCAAACTTTGGGACGGCTCTGCTTATAAGAACCTCGTTTACGGTACAAGTTCAATATCACAGAAAGCGAAAAATGGATACAGAAGTTGTGGTACTTACGTACAATGCAATATCACTCAGCAATGAAATCTATGTCATCAGGCCCGTAGCAGCATAATGAGTGGATTCAGGTATGATGATTCTAAGTGAAATAAGTCACACAGAAAAAGAAACACCATAAGATATCACTACTACACGGAAGGTAAACTTGGCTACACAAGAACTGAATTACAAAACAGAACAGGGTGTCAAATGTAGAAAACCAACTTATGCTTGCTTGAGGGGAAAGGTGAGTTGGGGTGCTGCATGAAACCAGAGATTGAAATTAGCACAGATACCGTTCCATAAGCCAAATATGTAATAGACAAGAGCTACTCCTTGCTCAACGAAGTGGACTCAACACACCATATTAAATGCCTAAGAATATACCTGACTAGTAAGAATATTAAAACCTACGGATTTATATGTCTCCGAAAGAGAATCAAGCGTGTGTACAGCAGCATAAACGCAGCAGTGATAGGATTGGTGAGGTTCGGTGAGCAAATGCAGACCCTTTGAAGTCATATTGCATGGTACCCATTCCATGGGTCTCAACTCTCCAGGTTTAAGGGATTCTTTCTTCAGCTAAAACATGCATGTGGAACCCAGAGTATGATCCACCATGTGATCGGGAAACGTGTTCAAATGTGTCTCGTTTTCATCCCTGGTACTCAGGTGCAACATTGCAGATGCTTTACTAACACTCTCCCCACTTGGAGAGACAGTGCCTTTAACCTCCTGTTTGGCCCAGTTTGTAATTTCTGTGGAAAATGAACAGGAATAGGGAGAACAAAACAGAGACTAGCTGGAGGTGTCTGGACGGGCAAATTTAACTCTCATTTCCCACCAGGAAGAGGAATTAACCAAAGGCTCAGCGTGCCGTGCCGGAACTACACTAGGGCCTGAAGCAATCCTGCAGTGTTGCGGCCAGCTCACAAGAAAACGAGTTGAAGAAAGGAGCTCAGGGGCACTGTAATTCACAAACCTGCAGAGTTATAAATGACAGCTATCGTCCAAAAATATATTGAAGTAAGGCTGCCAAGATGACTTGAAAGCGGGGCAGAATTGCAGGAAATCGATTTCAGGAGGTACACTGGAATTGCATGTAAAGCATAGGAAAAGAGGCAGAAGGTCCACAATGATGTACTTGGCCAAAAACGGCGAATGCGTTTTTTCCTGAATATATTCAGGAAAAAACGCATACGCCCTTTTTGGCCAACCAAGCAAGCTTGCAAAGGAAATCTGCACTACAATGAAGTCTCACTGCCCCCCGGTCAAAAGGGCCATCTGAAAAAAGTGTAAAATCCAGAAAGGCAGGACAGGCCATGGAGAAATGGGAGCCTTGTTATGCTGATGGGCGGGATGTAAATTGCCAACAGCCACTCTGGAGAAGTGTATGGTGTTTCCTGAAAAATCTAAAAAACAAAGCAACAGAGCCTAGGGCACTTCCACTTATGGTCCTATAGCTTAGGGAAATTAAAATCAAAAAGACACAGTCACCCCAAAGTTTGGGACGGCTCTGTTTACAAGAACCTCGTTTACGGTACAAGTTCAATATCACAGAAAGCGAAAAATGGATAAAGAAGTTGTGGTACTTACGTACAATGCAATATCACTCAGCAATGAAATCTATGTCATCAGGCCCGTAGCAGCATAATGAGTGGATTCAGGTATGATGATTCTAAGTGAAATAAGTCACACAGAAAAAGAAACACCATAAGATATCACTACTACACGGAAGGTAAACTTGGCTACACAAGAACTGAATTACAAAACAGAACAGGGTCTCAAATGTAGAAAACCAACTTATGCTTGCTTGAGGGGAAAGGTGAGTTGGGGTGCTGCATGAAACCAGAGATTGAAATTAGCACAGATACCATTCCATAAGCCAAATATGTAATAGACAAGAGCTACTCCTTGCTCAACGAAGTGGACTCAACACCCCATATTAAACGCCTAAGAATATACCTGACTAGTAAGAATATTAAAAGCTACCGATTTATATGTCTCCGAAAGAGAATCAAGCGTGTGTACGGCGGCATAAACGCAGCAGTGATAGGATTGGTTAAGTTCGGTGAGCAAATGCAGACCATTTGAAGTCATATTGCATGGTACCCATTCCATGGGTCTCAACTCTCCAGGTTTAAGGGATTCTTCCTTCAGCTAAAACATGCATGTGGAACCCAGAGTATGATCCACCGTGTGATCGGGAAACGTGTTCAAATGTGTCTCAGTTTTCGTCCCGTGGAACTCGGGTGCAACATTCCAGATGCTTTACTAACACTCTCCCCACTTGGAGAGTCAGTGCCTTTAACCTCCTGTTTGGCCCAGTTTGCAATTTCTGTGGAAAATGAACAGGAATACGGAGAACGAAAGAGAGACTAGCTGGAGGTGTCTGGACGGGCAAATTTAACTCTCATTTCCCACCAGGAAGAGGAATTAACCAAAGGCTCAGCGTGCCGTGCCAGAACCACACTAGGGCCTGAAGCAATCCTGCGGTGTTGCGGACAGATCACAAAAAATTGAGTTGAAGAAAGGAGCTCAGGGGCACTGTAATTCACAAACCTGTAGAGTTATAAATGACAGCTATCGTCCAAAAATATATTGAAGTAAGGCTGCCAAGAGAACTTGAAAGCGGGGCAGAATTGCAGGAAACTGATTCCAGGAGGTAGACGGGATTTGAATGTAAAGCATAGGAAAAGAGGCAGAACGTCCACAATGATGCACTTGGCCAAAAAGGGCGTATGCGTTTTTTCCTGAATATATTCAGGAAAAATCGCATACGCCCTTTTTGGCCAACCAAGCAAGCTTGCAAAGGAAATCTGCACTACAATGAAGTCTCACTGCCCCCCGGTCAAAAGGGCCATCTGAAAAAAGTGTAAAATCCAGAAAGGCAGGACAGGCCATGGAGAACTGGGAGCCTTGTTATGCTGGTGGGCGGGATGTAAATTGCCAACAGCCACTCTGGAGAAGTGTATGGTGTTTCCTGAAACATCTAAAAAACAAAGCAACAGAGCCTAGGGCACTTCCACTTATGGTCCTATAGCTTAGGGAAATTAAAATCAAAAAGACACAGCCACCCCAAAGTTTGGGACGGCTCTGTTTACAAGAACCTCGTTTACGGTACAAGTTCAATATCACAGAAAGCGAAAAATGGATAAAGAAGTTGTGGTACTTACGTACAATGCAATATCACTCAGCAATGAAATCTATGTCATCAGGCCCGTAGCAGCATAATGAGTGGATGCAGGTACGATGATTCTAAGTGAAATAAGTCACACAGAAAAAGAAACATCATAAGATATCACTACTACACGGAATGTAAACTTGGCTACACAGGAACTGAATTACAAAACAGAACAGGGTGTCAAATGTAGAAAACCAACTTATGCTTGCTTAAGGGGAAAGGTGAGTTGGGGTGCTGCATAAAACCAGAGATTGAAATTAGCACAGATACCGTTCTATAAGCCAAATATGTAATAGACAAGAGCTACTCCTTGCTCAACGCAGTGGACTCAACACCCCATATTAAACGCCTAAGAATATACCTGACTAGAAATAATCTTAAAACCTACGCATTTATATGTCTCCGAAAGAGAATCAAGCGTGTGTACAGCGGCATAAACGCAGCAGTGATAGGATTGGTGAGGTTCGGTGAGCAAATGCAGACCCTTTGAAGTCATACTGCATGGTACCCATTCCATGGGTCTCAACTCTCCAAGTTTAAGGGATTCTTCCTTCAGCTAAAACATGCATGTGGAACACAGAGTATGATCCACCGTGTGATCAGGAGACGTGTTCAAATGTGTGTCAGTTTTCGTCCCCTGGTACTCGGGTGCAACATTCAAGACGCTTTACTAACACTCTCCCCACTTGGAGAGTCAGTGTCTTTAAACTCCTGTTTGGCCCAGTTTGCAATTTCTGCGGAAAATGTACAGGAATAGGGAGAACCAATGAGAAACTAGCTGGAGGTGTCTGGACGGGCAAATTTAACTCTCATTTCCCACCAGAGAGAGGAATTAACCAAAGGCTCAGCATGCCGTGCCGGAACCACACTAGGGCCTGAAGCAATCCTGCGGTGTTGCGGCCAGCTCACAAGAAAGCGAGTTGAAGAAAGGAGCTCAGGGGCACTGTAATTCACAAACCTGCAGAGTTATAAATGACAGCTATCGTCCAAAAATATATTGAAGGAAGGCTGCCAAGAGGACTTGAAAGCGGGGCAGGATTGCAGGAAACCGATTTCAGGAGGTAGACAGGAATTGCATGTAAAGCATAGGAAAAGAGGCAGAACGTTCCCAATGATGCACTTGGCCAAAAAGGGCATATGCGTTTTTTCCTGAATATATTCAGGAAAAAACGCATACGCCCTTTTTGGCCAACCAAGCAAGCTTGCAAAGGAAATCTGCACTACAATGAAGTCTCACAGCCCCCCGGTCAAAAGGGCCATCTGAAAAAAGTGTAAAATCCAGAAAGGCAGGACAGGCCATGGAGAACTGGGAGCCTTGTTATGCTGATTTGCGGGATGTAAATTGCCAACAGCCACTCTGGGGAAGTGTATGGTGTTTCCTGAAACATCTAAAAAACTAAGCAACAGAGCCTAGGGCACTTCCACTTATGGTCCTATAGCTTAGGGAAATTAAAATCAAAAAGACACAGCCACCCCAAAGTTTGGGACGGCTCTGTTTACAAGAACCTCGTTTACGGTACAAGTTCAATATCACAGAAAGCGAAAAATGGATAAAGAAGTTGTGGTACTTACGTACAATGCAATATCACTCAGCAATGAAATCTATGTCATCAGGCCCGTAGCAGCATAATGAGTGGATTCAGGTATGATGATTCTAAGTGAAATAAGTCACACAGAAAAAGAAACACCATAAGATATCACTACTACACGGAAGATAAACTTGGCTACACAAGAACTGAATTACAAAACAGAACAGGGTCTCAAATGTAGAAAACCAACTTATGCTTGCTTGAGGGGAAAGGTGAGTTGAGGTGCTGCATGCAACCAGAGATTGAAATTAGCACAGATACCGTTCCATAAGCCAAATATGTAATAGACAAGAGCTACTCCTTGCTCAACGAAGTGGACTCAACACCCCATATTAAATGCCTAAGAATATACCTGACTAGTAAGAATATTAGAACCTACCGATTTATATGTCTCCGAAAGAGAATCAAGCATGTGTACGGCGGCATAAACGCAGCAGTGATAGGATTGGTGAGGTTCGGTGAGCAAATGCAGACCCTTTGAAGTCATATTGCATGGTACCCATTCCATGGGTCTCAACTCTCCAGGTTTAAGGGATTCTTCCTTCAGCTAAAACATCCATGTGGAACCCAGAGTATGATCCACCGTGTGATCGGGAAACGTGTTCAAATGTGTCTCAGTTTTCGTCCCCTGGTACTCGGGTGCAACATTCAAGACGCTTTACTAACACTCTCCCCACTTGGAGAGTCAGTGCCTTTAAACTCCTGTTTGGCCCAGCATGCAATTTCTGCGGAAAATGTACAGGAATAGGGAGAACCAATGAGAGACTAGCTGGAGGTGTGTGGACGGGCAAATTTAACTCTCATTTCCCACCAGGAAGAGGAATTAACCAAAGGCTCAGCGTGCCGTGCCGGAACCACACTAGGGCCACAAGCAATCCTGCGGTGTTGCGGCCAGCTCACAAGAAAGCGAGTTGAAGAAAGGAACTCAGGGGCACTGTAATTCACAAACCTGCAGAGTTATAAATGACAGCTATCGTCCAAAAATATATTGAAGTAAGGCTGCCAAGAGGACTTGAAAGCGGGGTAGAATTGCAGGAAACCGATTTCAGGAGGTAGACGGGAATTGCATGTAAAGCATAGGAAAAGAGGCAGAACGTCCACAATGATGCACTTGGCCAAAAAGGGCATATGCGTTTTTCCCTGAATATATTCAGGAAAAAACGCATATGCCCTTTTTGGCCAACCAAGCAAGCTTGCAAAGGAAATCTGCACTACAATGAAGTCTCACTGCCCCCCGGTCAAAAGGGCCATCTGAAAAAAGTGTAAAATCCAGAAAGGCAGGACAGGCCATGGAGAACTGGGAGCCTTGTTATGCTGATGGGCGGGATGTAAATTGCCAACAGCCACTCTGGAGAAGTGTATGGTGTTTCCTGAAACATCTAAAAAACAAAGCAACAGAGCCTAGGGCACTTCCACTTATGGTCCTATAGCTTAGGGAAATTAAAATCAAAAAGACACAGCCACCCCAAAGTTTGGGACGGCTCTGTTTACAAGAACCTCGTTTACGGTACAAGTTCAATATCACAGAAAGCGAAAAATGGATAAAGAAGTTGTGGTACTTACGTACAATGCAATATCACTCAGCAATGAAATCTATGTCATCAGGCCCGTAGCAGCATATTGAGTGGATTCAGGTACGATGATTCTAAGTGAAATAAGTCACACAGAAAAAGAAACATCATAAGATATCCCTAATACACGGAATGTAAACTTGGCTACACAGGAACTGAATTACAAAACAGAACAGGGTCTCAAATGTAGAAAACCAACTTATGCTTGCTTAAGGGGAAAGGTGAGTTGGGGTGCTGTATGAAACCAGAGATTGAAATTAGCACAGATACCGTTCCATAAGCCAAATATGTAATAGACAAGAGCTACTCCTTGCTCAACGAAGTGGACTCAACACCCATATTAAACGCCTAAGAATATACCTGACTAGTAAGAATCTTAAAACCTTTCGATTTATATGTCTCCGAAAGAGAATCAAGCGTCTGTACAGCAGCATAAACGCAGCAGTGATAGGATTGGTGAGGTTCGGTGAGCAAATGCAGACCCTTTGAAGTCATATTGCATGGTACCCATTCCATGGGTCTCAACTCTCCATGTTTAAGGGATTCTTCCTTCAGCTAAAACATGCATGTGGAACGGAGTGTATGATCCACCGTGTGATCGGGAAACGTGTTCAAATGTGTCTCAGTTTTCGTCCCCTGGTACTCGGGTGCAACATTCCAGACGCTTTACTAACACTCTCCCCACTTGGAGAGTCAGTGCCTTTAACCTCCTGTTTGGCCCAGTTTGCAATTTCTTCGGAAGATGAACAGGAATAAGGAGAAGCAATGGGAGACTATCTGTAGGTGTCTGGACGGGCAAATTTAAGTCTCATTTCCCACCAGGAAGATAAATGAACCAAAGGCTCCACATGCCATGCTGGAACTAGATTAGGGCCTGAGGAGATCCTGCGGTGTTGCGGCCAGCTCACAAGAAAGCGAGTTGAAGAAAGGAGCTCAGGGGCACTGTAATTCAGAAACCTGCAGAGTTATAAATGACAGCTATCATCCAAAATTATACTGAAGTAAGGCTGCGAAGAGGACTTGAATGCGGGGCAGAATTGCTGGAAACTGATTTCAGAACGTACACGGGAGTAGCTCTTAAAGCATAGGAAAAGAGACAGAACTTGGAAAATAATGCACTTGGCAAAAAAGGGCATATGTGTTTTATCCAGAGCTCTCATACCTGAGGGGAGGAGATTCCCAGCAGGCTCCAACTGCCACCTGAGGGCTCACATTGCCAAGGCAACGTGAGCATGCCAGGCAGGAGTTACCTCACAGCAGAGGTCCCACCTCACAGAAGGGTGAGAAACCCAGCCAATATCAGACTCTCACCAGAGGGTCCACATCACCAAGGGGATAGGAACCAGGCAGGAGTGTCTTCACATCAGTGGGGCCACATCATCAAAAGCTGAGGTACTCAGCACATGTGTCCTCAAACCAGAGGACCCACATCACCAAGGACCTCGGAGTGAGGCAGGCAGGAGTAGCCTCACAACACTGGGCCCATAGAATAAAAAAGTGAGGAATCCAGCTGTTGGAACCTCCCAGCAGGCGGCCCAGAGCACCGAGGCCATGGGATCCAGGCCACAGTGAACTCACAGAAGAGGGCCCATGTCATGAAACTGAGCAACCCAGCCATTGGGACCTCAGGGCAGGAGGCCCACATCCCCATGGGGATGGAATTCTGGTAGGAGTGTCCTCGCACCACTGAGAACGTATCAGAAAATTTTGGGCGACCAGCAGTTAGGGCCTGACGCCAGAGGGCCGTCATCACCAAGAGGAGGAGGCGCCCTGCACGCTCCAACTGCCACCAGAGGGCTCACGTCTCCAAGGTGACGTGTGCCAGCCAGGCAGGAGTGACCTCACAGCAGAGGGCCTACCTCACAGAACGTTGAGGAACCCAGCCAGGATTAGACTCTCGCCAGAGGGCCCACCTCACCAAGGGGATGGGAACCAGGCAGGAGTGTCCTCACACGAGTGGGGTCACATCATCGAAAGGTGAGGAACGCAGCACATGTGACCTCAAGCCATAGGACAGTCATCACCAAGGGGCTGGCAGTGAGGCAGGCAGGAGGAGCCTCACAACAGAGGGCACATAGAATAAAAAAGTTGAGGAATCCAGCAGTTGGAACCTCCCAGCAGGCGGCCCAGAGCACCGATGATAAGGGATCCTTGCCGGAGTGAACTCACAGCAGAGGGCCCACATCATGGTACTGTGAGCAAGCCAGCCGTCTTGACCTCAGAGCAGAAGGCCCATATCGCCATGGGGATGGGAACCTGGCAAGAGTCTCCTCACTCACTTGGCGCACATCACAAAATGTGGGGAGCCCAGCAGTTAGGGCCTGACGCCAGAGGGCCCTCATCACCGAGGAGAGGAGGCTCCCAGCAGGCTCCAAGTGCCACCAGAGGGCTCATGTCCACAAGGCGAGGTGAGCAAGCCAGGCAGGAGTGACCTCACATCAGACGGCCCACCTCACAGATGGGTGAGGAACCCAGCCAGGATCAGACTCTCAACAGAGGGCCCACATCACCAAGGGGATGTGAACCAGGCAGGAGTCTCCTAAGACCATTGGTCCCACATCATCGAAAGGTGAGGAACCCAGCACATGTGGCCTCAAACCAGACGACACACATCACGAAGGGGCTGGGAGTGAGGCAGGCAGGAGGATCCTCACAACAGAGGGCCCAAAAATTTAAAAAAGTGAGGAATCCAGCAGTTGGAACCTCCCAGCAGGCGGCCAAGAGCACAGAGGCTATGGGATCCAGGCTTCTGTGAACTAACACCAGAGAGCCCACATCATGAAAATGTGAACAACCCAGCCGTTGGGACCTCAGAGCAGAAGGCCCACATCCCCATGGAGATGGGATCCTAAGAGGAGTGCCAAAGCATCACTGGGCTCACTAAGAAAAGTTGGTGAGCCCAGCAGTCAGGGCCTGATGCAAGAGGGCCCTCATCACCGGGGGGAAGAGATTCCCAGCACGCTCCAACTGCCACCACACGGCTGACTTCACCAAGGCAATGTGTGCCAGCCATGCAGGAGTGACCTATCAGCAGAGGGTCTCCCTCACAGGTGGGTGAGGAACAAAGCCAGGAACAGACTCTCACCAGGGGGTCCACATAACCACGTGGATGAGAACCAAGCAGGAGTGTCCTCACACTAGTGGGGCCACATCATCGAAAGGTGAGGAACCCAGCAAAAGTGGCCACAAACCAGAGGACTCACATCACCAAGGGGTTGAGAGTGAGGTAGGTGTCTGGACGGGCATATTTAACACTCATTTCCCACCAGGAAGAGGAATTAACCAAAGGCTCAGCGTGCCCTGCCAGAAGCAGATTAGGGCCTGAAGCAGTCTTGCGGGTTTGCGGCCAGCTCACAAGAAAGCGAGTTGAAGAAAGGAGCTCAGGGGCCCTGTAATTCACAAACCTGCAGAGTTATAAATGACAGATAACGTCCAAAAATATATTGAAGTAAGGCTGCGAAGAGGACTTGAAAGCGGGGCAGAATTGCAGGAAACCGATTTCAGGAGGTAGACTGGATTTGCATTTAAAGCATAGGAAAAGAGGCAGAACATCGACAATGATGCACTTGGCAACAAAGGGCGTATGAGTTTGCTCCTGAATATATTCAGGAAAAAACACATACGCCCTTTTTGGCAAACCAAGCAAGCTTGCAATGGAAATCCGAACTACTATGAAGTGTCACTTCCCCCCGGTCTAAAGGGCCATCTGAGAAAAGTGTAAAATCCAGAAAGGCAAGACAGGCCATGGGGAAAAAGGAGCCTTGTTATGCTGATGGGCGGGATGTACATTGCCAACAGCCACTCTGGAGAAGTGTATGGTGTTTCCTGATACATCTGAAAAACAAAGCAACAGAGTCTAGGGCATTTCCACTTATGGTCCTATAGCTTAGGGAAATTAAAATCAAAAAGACACAGCCACCCCAAAATTTACAACGGCTCTGTTTACAGGAGCCTCTTCTACAGTACAAGTTAAATATCCCAGAGAACAAATAATTGATAAAGAAGTTGCGGTACTTATGTACAACAGAATACCACTCAGCAATGAAATCTGTGTCACCAGGCCTGTACCAGCATAATGAGTGGATTGAGGCATGATGATTCTAAGTGAAATAAGTCACACAGAAAAAGAAACATCATAAGGTATCACTAATGCACGGAATGTAAACTTGGCTACACATGAACTGAATTACAAAACAGAACAGGGTCTCAAGTTTAGAAAACCAACTTATGCTTGCTTAAGGGGAAAGGTGAGTTGGGGTGCTGCATAAAACCAGAGTTTGAAATTAGCACAGATACCGTTCCATAAGCCAAATATGTAATAAACAAGAGCTACTCCTTGCTCAACGAAGTGGACTCAACACCCCATATTAAACGCTTAAGAATACACCTGACTAGAAATAATCTTAAAAACTACGCATTTATATGTCTCCGAAAGAGAATCAAGCGTGTGTACAGCGGCATAAACGCAGCAGTGATAGGATTGGTGAGGTTCAGTGAGCAAATGCAGACCCTTTGAAGTCATATTGCATGGTACCCATTCCATGGGTCTCAACTCTCCAGGTTTAAGGGATTCTTCCTTCAGCTGAAACATGCATGTGGAACACAGAGTATGATCCACCGTGTGATCAGGAAACGTGTTCAAATGTGTCTCAGTTTTCGTCCCCTGGTACTCGGGTGCAACATTCAAGACGCTTTACTAACACTCTCCCCACTTGGAGAGTCAGTGTCTTTAAACTCCTGTTTGGCCCAGTTTGCAATTTCTGCGGAAAATGTACAGGAATAGGGAGAAGCAATGAGAAACTACCTGGAGGTGTCTGGACAGGCAAATATAACTCTCATTTCCCACCAGAAAGAGGAATTAACCAAAGGCTCAGCATGCCATGCCGGAACCACACTAGGGCCTGAAGCAATCCTGCGGTGTTGCGGCCAGCTCACAAGAAAGCGAATTGAAGAAAGGAGCTCAGGGGCACTGTAATTCACAAACCTGCAGAGTTATAAATGACAGCTATCGTCCAAAAATATATTGAAGTAAGGCTGCCAAGAGGACTTGAATGCAGAGCAGGATTGCAGGAAACCGATTTCAGGAGGTAGACAGAAATTGCATGTAAAGCATAGGAAAAGAGGCAGAACGTCCAAAATGATGCACTTGGCCAAAAAGGGCGTATGCGTTTTTTCCTGAATATATTCAGGAAAAAACGCATATGCCCTTTTTGGCCAACCAAGCAAGCTTGCAAAGGAAATCTGCACTACAATGAAGTCTCACTGCCCCCCGGTCAAAAGGGACATCTGAAAAAAGTGTAAAATCCAGAAAGGCAGGACAGGCCATGGAGAACTGGGAGCCTTGTTATGCTGATGGGCGGGATGTAAATTGCCAACAGCCACTCTGGAGAAGTGTATGGTGTTTCCTGAAACATCTAAAAAACAAAGCAACAGAGCCTAGGGCACTTCCACTTATGGTCCTATAGCTTAGGGAAATTAAAATCAAAAAGACACAGCCAGCCCAAAGTTTGGGACAGCTCTGTTTACAAGAACCTCCTTTAAGGTACAAGTTCAATATCACAGAAAGCAAAAAATGGATAAAGAAGTTGTGGTACTTACGTACAATGCAATATCACTCAGCAATGAAATCTATGTCATCAGGCCCGTAGCAGCATAATGAGTGGATGCAGGTATGATGAGTCTAAGTGAAATAAGTCACACAGAAAAAGAAATATCATAAGATATCACTACTATACGGAATGTAAACTTGGCTACACAGGAACTGAATTACAAAACAGAACAGGGTGTCAAATGTAGAAAACCAACTTATGCTTGCTTAAGGGGAAAGGTGAGTTGGGGTGCTGCATGAAACCAGAGATTGAAATTAGCACAGATACCGTTCCATAAGCCAAATATGCAATAGACAAGAGCTACTCCTTGCTGAACGAAGTGGACTCAACACCCCATATTAAACGCCTAAGAATATACCTGACTAGAAATAATCTTAAAACCTACGGATTTATATGTCTCCGAAAGAGAATCAAGCGTGTGTACAACGGCATAAACGCAGCAGTGATAGGATTTGTGAGGTTCGGTGAGCAAATGCAGACCCTTTGAAGTCATATTGCATGGTACCCATTCCATGGGTCTCAACTCTCCAGGTTTAAGGGATTCTTCCTTCAGCTAAAACATGCATGTGGAACCCAGAGTATGATCCACCGTGTGATCGGGAAACGTGTTCAAATGTGTCTCGTTTTCTTCCCTGGTACTCGGGTGCAACATTCCAGATGCTTTACTAACACTCTCCCCACTTGGAGAGTCAGTGCCTTTAACCTCCTGTTTGGCCCAGTTTGTAATTTCTGTGGAAAATGAACAGGAATAGGGAGAACGAAAGAGAGACTAGCTGGAGGTGTCTGGACGGGCAAATTTAACTCTCATTTCCCACCAGGAAGAGGAATTAACCAAAGGCTCAGCGTGCCGTGCCGGAACTACACTAGGGCATGAAGCAATCCTGCGGTGTTGCGGCCAGCTCACAAGAAAGCGAGTTGAAGAAACGAGCTCAGGGGCACTGTAATTCACAAACCTGCAGAGTTATAAATGACAGCTATCGTCCAAAAATATATTGAAGTAAGGCTGCCAAGAGGACTTGAAAGCGGGGCAGAATTGCAGGAAATCGATTTCAGGAGGTACACTGGAATTGCATGTAAAGCATAGGAAAAGAGGCAGAACGTCCACAATGATGCACTTGGCCAAAAAGGGCGTATGCGTTTTTTCCTGAATATATTCAGGAAAAAACGCATACGCCCTTTTTGGCCAACCAAGCAATCTTGCAAAGGAAATCTGCACTACAATGAAGTCTCACTGCCCCCCGGTCAAAAGGGCCATCTGAAAAAAGTGTAAAATCCAGAAAAGCAGGACAGGCCATGGAGAACTGGGAGCCTTGTTATGCTGGTGGGCGGGATGTAAATTGCCAACAGCCACTCTGGAGAAATGTATGGTGTTTCCTGAAACATCTAAAAAACAAAGCAACAGAGCCTAGGGCACTTCCACTTATGGTCCTATAGCTTAGGGAAATTAAAATCAAAAAGACACAGCCACCCCAAAGTTTGGGACGGCTCTGTTTACAAGAACCTCGTTTACGGTACAAGTTCAAAATCACAGAAAGCAAAAAATGGATAAAGAAGTTGTGGTACTTACGTACAATGCAATATCACTCAGCAATGAAATCTATGTCATCAGGCCCGTAGCAGCATAATGAGTGGATTCAGGTACGATGATTCTAAGTGAAAAAAGTCACACAGAAAAAGAAACATCATAAGATATCACCAATACACGGAATGTAAACTTGGCTACACAGGAACTGAATTACAAAACAGAACAGGGTGTCAAATGTAGAAAACCAACTTATGCTTGCTTAAGGGGAAAGGTGAGTTGGGGTGCTGCATGAAACCAGAGATTGAAATTAGCACAGATACCGTTCCATAAGCCAAATATGCAATAGACAAGAGCTACGCCTTGCTGAACGAAGTGGACTCAACACACCATATTAAACGCCTAAGAATATACCTGACTAGAAATAATCTTAAAACCTACAGATTTATATGTCTCCGAAAGAGAATGAAGCGTGTGTACAGCGGCATAAACGCAGCAGTGATAGGATTGGTGAGGTTCGGTGAGCAAATGCAGACCCTTTGAAGTCATATTGCATGGTACCCATTCCATGGGTCTCAACTCTCCAGGTTTAAGGGATTCTTCCTTCAGCTAAAACATGCATGTGGAACCCAGAGTATGATCCACCGTGTGATCGGGAAACGTGTTCAAATGTGTCTCGTTTTCGTCCCTGTTACTCGGGTGCAACATTCCAGATGCTTTACTAACACTCTCCCCACTTGGAGAGTCAGTGCCTTTAACCTCCTGTTTGGCCCAGTTTGTAATTTCTGTGGAAAATGAACAGGAATATGGAGAACAAAAGAGAGAATAGCTGGAGGTGTCTGGATGGGCAAATTTAACTCTCATTTCCCACCAGGAAGAGGAATTAACCAAAGGCTCAGCGTGCCGTGCCGGAACTACACTAGGGACTGAAGCAATCCTGCGGTGTTGCGGCCAGCTCACAAGAAAACGAGTTGAAGAAACGAGCTCAGGGGCACTGTAATTCACAAACCTGCAGAGTTATAAATGACAGCTATCGTCCAAAAATATATTGAAGTAAGGCTGCCAAGCGGACTTGAAAGCGGGGCAGAATTGCAGGAAATCGATTTCAGGGGGTACACTGGAATTGCATATAAAGCATAGGAAAAGAGGCAGAACGTCCACAATGATGCACTTGGCCAAAAAGGGCGTATGCGTTTTTTCCTGAATATATTCAGGAAAAAACGCATACGCCCTTTTTGGCCAACCAAGCAAGCTTGCAAAGGAAATCTGCACTACAATGAAGTCTCACTGCCCCCCGGTCAAAAGGGCCATCTGAATAAAGTGTAAAATCCAGAAAGGCAGGACAGGCCATGGAGAACTGGGAGCCTTGTTATGCTGATGGGCGGGATGTAAATTGCCAACAGCCACTCTGGAGAAGTGTATGGTGTTTCCTGAAACATCTAAAAAACAAAGTAACAGAGCCTAGGGCACTTCCACTTATGGTCCTATAGCTTAGGGAAATTAAAATCAAAAAGACACAGTCACCCCAAAGTTTGGGACGGCTCTGTTTACAAGAACCTCGTTTACGGTACAAGTTCAATATCACAGAAAGCGAAAAATGGATAAAGAAGTTGTGGTACTTACGTACAATGCAATATCACTCAGCAATGAAATCTATGTCATCAGGCCCGTAGCAGCATAATGAATGGATTCAGGTATGATGATTCTAAGTGAAATAAGTCACACAGGAAAAGAAACACCACAAGATATCACTACTACACGGAAGGTAAACTTGGCTACACAAGAACTGAATTACAAAACAGAACAGGGTCTCAAATGTAGAAAACCAACTAATGCTTGCTTGAGGGGAAAGGTGAGTTGGGGTGCTGCATGAAACCAGAGATTGAAATTAGCACAGATACCGTTCCATAAGCCAAATATGTAATAGACAAGAGCTACACCTTGCTCAACGAAGTGGACTCAACACCCCATATTAAACGCTTAAGAATACACCTGACTAGAAATAATCTTAAAAACTACGGATTTATATGTCTCCGAAAGAGAATCAAGCATGTGTACAGCGGCATAAACGCAGCAGTGATAGGATTGGTGAGGTTCAGTGAGCAAATGCAGACCCTTTGAAGTCATATTGCATGGTACCAATTCCATGGGTCTCAACTCTCCAAGTTTAAGGGATTCTTCCTTCAGCTAAAACATGCATGTGGAACAGAGATTATGATCCACTGTGTGATCAGGAAATGTGTTCAAATATGTCTCAGTTTTCGTCCCCTGGTACTTGGGTGCAACACTCCAGACGCTTTACTAACACTCTCCCCACTTGGAGAGTCAGTGCCTTTAACCTCCTGTATGGCCCAGTTTGCAATTTCTGCGGAAAATGTACAGGAATAGGGAGAACCAATGAGAAACTAGCTGGAGGTGTCTGGACGGGCAAATTTAACTCTCATTTCCCACCAGAAAGAGGAATTAACCAAGGCTCAGCATTCCGTGCCGGAACCACACTAGGGCCTGAAGCAATCCTGCGGTGTTGCGGCCAGCTCACAAGAAAGCGAGTTGAAGAAAGGAGCTCAGGGGCACTGTAATTCACAAACCTGCAGAGTTATAAATGACAGCTATCGTCCAAAAATATATTGAAGTAAGGCTGCCAAGAGGACTTGAAAGCGGGGCAGAATTGCAGGAAATCGATTTCAGGGGGTACACTGGAATTGCATATAAAGCATAGGAAAAGAGGCAGAACGTCCACAATGATGCACTTGGCCAAAAAGGGCGTATGCGTTTTTACCTGAATATATTCAGGAAAAAACGCATACGCCCTTTTTGGCCAACCAAGCAAGCTTGCAAAGGAAATCTGCACTACAATGAAGTCTCACTGCCCCCCGGTCAAAAGGGCCATCTGAAAAAAGTGTAAAATCCAGAAAGGCAGGACAGGCCATGGAGAACTGGGAGCCTTGTTATGCTGGTGGGCGGGATGTAAATTGCCAACAGCCACTCTGGAGAAGTGTATGGTGTTTCCTGAAACATCTAAAAAACAAAGCAACAGAGGCTAGGGCACTTCCACTTATGGTCCTATAGCTTAGGGAAATTAAAATCAAAAAGACACAGCCACCCCAAAGTTTGGGACGGCTCTGTTTACAAGAACCTCGTTTACGGTACAAGTTCAATATCACAGAAAGCAAAAAATGGATAAAGAAGTTGTGGTACTTACGTACAATGCAATATCACTCAGCAATGAAATCTATGTCATCAGGCCCGTAGCAGCATAATGAGTGGATTCAGGTACGATGATTCTAAGTGAAATAAGTCACACAGAAAAAGAAACATCATAAGATATCACTACTACACGGAATGTAAACTTGGCTACACAGGAACTGAATTACAAAACAGAACAGGGTGTCAAATGTAGAAAACCAACTTATGCTTGCTTAAGGGGAAAGGTGAGTTGGGGTGCTGCATGAAACCAGAGATTGAAATTAGCACAGATACCGTTCCATATGCCAAATATGCAATAGACAAGAGCTACTCCTTGCTGAACGAAGTGGACTCAACACCCCATATTAAACGCCTAAGAATATACCTGACTAGAAATAATCTTAAAACCTACGGATTTATATGTCTCTGAAAGAGAATCAAGCGTGTGTACTGCGGCATAAACGCAGCAGTGATAGGATTGGTGAGGTTCGGTGAGCAAATGCAGACCCTTTGAAGTCATATTGCATGGTACCCATTCCATGGGTCTCAACTCTCCAGGTTTAAGGGATTCTTCCTTCAGCTAAAACATGCATGTGGAACCCAGTGTATGATCCACCGTGTGATCGGGAAACGTGTTCAAATGTGTCTCAGTTTTCGTCCCCTGGTACTCGGGTGCAACACTCCAGATGCTTTACTAACACTCTCCCCACTTGGAGAGTCAGTGCCTTTAACCTCCTGTATGGCCCAGTTTGCAATTTCTGCGGGAAATGTACAGGAATAGGGAGAACCAATGAGAAACTAGCTGGAGGTGTCTGGACGGGCAAATTTAACTCTCATTTCCCACCAGGAAGAGGAATTAACCAAAGGCTCAGCGTGCCGTGCCGGAACCACACTAGGGCCTGAAGCAATCCTGCGGTGTTGCGGCCAGCTCACAAGAAAGCGAGTTGAAGAAAGGAGCTCAGGGGCACTGTAATTCACAAACCTGCAGAGTTATAAATGACAGCTATCGTCCAAAAATATATTGAAGTAAGGCTTCCAAGAGGACTTGAAAGCGGGGCAGAATTGCATGAAACCGATTTCAGGAGGTACACTGGAATTGCATGTAAAGCATAGGAAAAGAGGCAGAACGTCCACAATGATGCACTTGGCCAAAAAGGGCGTATGCGTTTTTTCCTGAATATATTCAGGAAAAACGCATACGCCCTTTTTGGCCAACCAAGCAAGCTTGCAAAGGAAATCTGCACGACAATGAAGTCTCACTGCCCCCCGGTCAAAAGGGCCATCTGAAAAAAGTGTAAAATCCAGAAAGGCAGGACAGGCCATGGAGAACTGGGAGCCTTGTTATGCTGATGGGCGGGATGTAAATTGCCAACAGCCACTCTGGAGAAGTGTATGGTGTTTCCTGAAACATCTAAAAAACAAAGCAACAGAGCCTAGGGCACTTCCACTTATGGTCCTATAGCTTAGGGAAATTAAAATCAAAAAGACACAGCCACCCCAAAGTTTGGGACGGCTCTGTTTACAAGAACCTCGTTTACGGTACAAGTTCAATATCACAGAAAGCAAAAAATGGATAAAGAAGTTGTGGTACTTACGTACAATGCAATATCACTCAGCAATGAAATCTATGTCATCAGGCCCGTAGCAGCATAATGAGTGGATTCAGGTATGATGATTCTAAGTGAAATAAGTCACACAGGAAAAGAAACACCATAAGATATCACTACTACACGGAAGGTAAACTTGGCTACACAAGAACTGAATTACAAAACAGAACAGGGTCTCAAATGTAGAAAACCAACTTATGCTTGCTTAAGGGGAAAGGTGAGTTGGGGTGCTGCATGAAACCAGAGATTGAAATTAGCACAGATACCGTTCCATAAGCCAAATATGTAATAGACAAGAGCTACTCCTTGCTCAACGAAGTGGACTCAACACCCCATATTAAACGCTTAAGTATACACCTGACTAGAAATAATCTTAAAAACTACGGATTTATATGTCTCCGAAAGAGAATCAAGCGTGTGTACAGCGGCATAAACGCAGCAGTGATAGGATTGGTGAGGTTCGGTGAGCAAATGCAGACCCTTTGAAGTCATATTGCATGGTACCCATTCCATGGGTCTCAACTCTCCAAGTTTAAGGGATTCTTCCTTCAGCTAAAACATGCATGTGGAACAGAGATTATGATCCACTGTGTGATCAGGAAACGTGTTCAAATGTGTCTCAGTATTCGTCCCCTGGTACTCGGGTGCAACACTCCAGATGCTTTACTAACACTCTCCCCACTTGGAGAGTCAGTGCCTTTAACCTCCTGTATGGCCCAGTTTGCAATTTCTGCGGAAAATGTACAGGAATAGGGAGAACCAATGAGAAACTAGCTGGAGGTGTCTGGACGGGCAAATTTAACTCTCATTTCCCACCAGAAAGAGGAATTAACCAAAGGCTCAGCGTGCCGTGCCGGAACCACACTAGGGCCTGAAGCAATCCTGCGGTGTTGCGGCCAGCTCACAAGAAAGCGAGTTGAAGAAAGGAGCTCAGGGGCACTGTAATTCACAAACTTGCAGAGTTATAAATGACAGCTATCGTCCAAAAATATATTGAAGTAAGGCTGCCAAGAGGACTTGAAAGCGGGGCAGAATTGCAGGAAACCGATTTCAGGAGGTAGACAGGAATTGCATGTAAAGCATAGGAAAAGAGGCAGAACGTCCACAATGATGCACTTGGCCAAAAAGGGCGTATGTGTTTTTTCCTGAATATATTCAGGAAAAAACGCATACGCCCTTTTTGGCCAACCAAGCAAGCTTGCAAAGGAAATCTGCACTACAATGAAGTCTCACTGCCCCCCGGTCAAAAGGGCCATCTGAAAAAAGTGTAAAATCCAGAAAGGCAGGACAGACCATGGAGAACTGGGAGCCTTGTTATGCTGGTGGGCGGGATGTAAATTGCCAACAGCCACTCTGGAGAAGTGTATGGTGTTTCCTGAAACATCTAAAAAACAAAGCAACAGAGCCTAGGGCACTTCCACTTATGGTCCTATAGCTTAGGGAAATTAAAATCAAAAAGACACAGCCACCCCAAACTTTGGGACGGCTCTGTTTACAAGAACCTCGTTTACGGTACAAGTTCAATATCACAGAAAGCAAAAAATGGATAAAGAAGTTGTGTTACTTACGTACAATGCAATATCACTCAGCAATGAAATCTATGTCATCAGGCCCATAGCAGCATAATGAGTGGATGCAGGTACGATGAGTCTAAGTGAAATAAGTCACACAGAAAAAGAAACATCATAAGATATCACTACTACACGGAATGTAAACTTGGCTACACAGGAACTGAATTAGAAAACAGAACAGGTTCTCAAATGTAGAAAACCAACTTATGCTTGCTTAAGGGGAAAGGTGAGTTGGGGTGCTGTATGAAACCAGAGATTGAAATTAGCACAGATACCGTTCCATAAGCCAAATATGCAATAGACAAGAGCTACTCCTTGCTGAACGAAGTGGACTCAACACACCATATTAAACGCCTAAGAATATACCTGACTAGAAATAATCTTAAAACCTACGGATTTATATGTCTCCAAAAGAGAATCAAGCGTGTGTACAGCGGCATAAACGCAGCAGTGATAGGATTGGTGAGGTTCGGTGAGCAAATGCAGACCCTTTGAAGTCATATTGCATGGTACCCATTCCATGGGTCTCAACTCTCCAGGTTTAAGGGATTCTTCCTTCAGCTAAAACATGCATGTGGAACCCAGAGTATGATCCACCGTGTGATCGGGAAACGTGTTCAAATGTGTCTCGTTTTCGTCCCTGGTACTCGGGTGCAACATTCCAGATGCTTTACTAACACTCTCCCCACTTGGAGAGTCAGTGCCTTTAACCTCCTGTTTGGCCCAGTTTGTAATTTCTGTGGAAAATGAACAGGAATAGGGAGAACGAAAGAGAGACTAGCTGGAGGTGTCTGGACGGGCAAATTTAACTCTCATTTCCCACCAGGAAGAGGAATTAACCAAAGGCTCAGCGTGCCGTGCCGGAACTACACTAGGGCGTGAAGCAATCCTGCGGTGTTGCGGACAGCTCACAAGAAAGCGAGTTGAAGAAACGAGCTCAGGGGCACTGTAATTCACAAACCTGCAGAGTTATAAATGACAGCTATCGTCCAAAAATATATTGAAGTAAGGCTGCCAAGAGGACTTGAAAGCGGGGCAGAATTGCAGGAAATCGATTTCAGGAGGTACACTGGAATTGCATGTAAAGCATAGGAAAAGAGGCAGAACGTCCACAATGATGCACTTGGCCAAAAAGGGCGTATGCGTTTTTTCCTGAATATATTCAGGAAAAAACGCATACGCCCTTTTTGGCCAACCAAGCAAGCTTGCAAAGGATATCTGCACTACAATGAAGTCTCACTGCCCCCCGGTCAAAAGGGCCATCTGAAAAAAGTGTAAAATCCAGAAAGGCAGGACAGGCCATGGAGAACTGGGAGCCTTGTTATGCTGGTGGGCGGGATGTTAATTGCCAACAGCCACTCTGGAGAAGTGTATGGTGTTTCCTGAAACATCTAAAAAACAAAGCAACAGAGCCTAGGGCACTTCCACTTATGGTCCTATAGCTTAGGGAAATTAAAATCAAAAAGACACAGTCACCCCAAAGTTTGGGACGGCTCTGTTTACAAGAACCTCGTTTACGGTACAAGTTCAATATCACAGAAAGCGAAAAATGGATAAAGAAGTTGTGGTACTTACGTACAATGCAATATCACTCAGCAATGAAATCTATGTCATCAGGCCCGTAGCAGCATAATGAGTGGATTCAGGTATGATGATTCTAAGTGAAATAAGTCACACAGGAAAAGAAACACCATAAGATATCACTACTACACGGAAGGTAAACTTGGCTACACAAGAACTGAATTACAAAACAGAACAGGGTCTCAAATGTAGAAAACCAGCTTATGCTTGCTTAAGGGGAAAGGTGAGTTGGGGTGCTGCATGAAACCAGAGATTGAAATTAGCACAGATACCGTTCCATAAGCCAAATATGTAATAGACAAGAGCTACTCCTTGCTCAACGAAGTGGACTCAACACCCCATATTAAACGCTTAAGAATACACCTGACTAGAAATAATCTTAAAAACTACGGATTTATATGTCTCCGAAAGAGAATCAAGCGTGTGTACAGCGGCATAAACGCAGCAGTGATAGGATTGGTGAGGTTCGGTGAGCAAATGCAGACCCTTTGAAGTCATATTGCATGGTACCCATTCCATGGGTCTCAACTCTCCAAGTTTAAGGGATTCTTCCTTCAGCTAAAACATGCATGTGGAACACAGATTATGATCCACCGTGTGATCAGGAAACGTGTTCAAATGTGTCTCAGTTTTCGTCCCCTGGTACTCGGGTGCAACACTCCAGACGCTTTACTAACACTCTCCCCACTTGGAGAGTCAGTGCCTTTAACCTCCTGTATGGCCCAGTTTGCAATTTCTGCGGAAAATGTACAGGAATAGGGAGAACCAATGAGAAACTAGCTGGAGGTGTCTGGACGGGCAAATTTAACTCTCATTTCCCACCAGAAAGAGGAATTAACCAAAGGCTCAGCATGCCGTGCCGGAACCACACTAGGGCCTGAAGCAATCCTGCGGTGTTGCGGCCAGCTCACAAGAAAACGAGTTGAAGAAACGAGCTCAGGGGCACTGTAATTCACAAACCTGCAGAGTTATAAATGACAGCTATCGTCCAAAAATATATTGAAGTAAGGCTGCCAAGAGGACTTGAAAGCGGGGCAGAATTGCAGGAAATCGATTTCAGGGGGTACACTGGAATTGCATGTAAAGCATAGGAAAAGAGGCAGAACGTCCACAATGATGCACTTGGCCAAAAAGGGCGTATGCGTTTTTTCCTGAATATATTCAGGAAAAAACGCATACGCCCTTTTTGGCCAACCAAGCAAGCTTGCAAAGGAAATCTGCACTACAATGAAGTCTCACTGCCCCCCGGTCAAAAGGGCCATCTGAAAAAAGTGTAAAATCCAGAAAGGCAGGACAGGCCATGGAGAACTGGGAGCCTTGTTATGCTGGTGGGCGGGATGTAAATTGCCAACAGCCACTCTGGAGAAGTGTATGGTGTTTCCTGAAACATCTAAAAAACAAAGCAACAGAGCCTAGGGCACTTCCACTTATGGTCCTATAGCTTAGGGAAATTAAAATCAAAAAGACACAGCCACCCCAAAGTTTGGGACGGCTCTGTTTACAAGAACCTCGTTTACGGTACAAGTTCAATATCACAGAAAGCAAAAAATGGATAAAGAAGTTGTGGTACTTACGTACAATGCAATATCACTCAGCAATGAAATCTATGTCATCAGGCCCGTAGCAGCATAATGAGTGGATGCAGGTATGATGAGTCTAAGTGAAATAAGTCACACAGAAAAAGAAACATCATAAGATATCACTACTACACGGAATGTAAACTTGGCTACACAGGAACTGAATTACAAAACAGAACAGGGTCTCAAATGTAGAAAACCAACTTATGCTTGCTTAAGGGGAAAGGTGAGTTGGGGTGCTGTATGAAACCAGAGATTGAAATTAGCACAGATACCGTTCCATAAGCCAAATATGCAATAGACAAGAGCTACTCCTTGCTGAACGAAGTGGACTCAACACCCCATATTAAACGCCTAAGAATATACCTGACTAGAAATAATCTTAAAACCTACGGATTTATATGTCTCCGAAAGAGAATCAAGCGTGTGTACAGCGGCATAAACGCAGCAGTGATAGGATTGGTGAGGTTCGGTGAGCAAATGCAGACCCTTTGAAGTCATATTGCATGGTACCCATTCCATGGGTCTCAACTCTCCAGGTTTAAGGGATTCTTCCTTCAGCTAAAACATGCATGTGGAACCCAGAGTATGATCCACCGTGTGATCGGGAAACGTGTTCAAATGTGTCTCGTTTTCGTCCCTGGTACTCGGGTGCAACATTCCAGATGCTTTACTAACACTCTCCCCACTTGGAGAGTCAGTGCCTTTAACCTCCTGTTTGGCCCAGTTTGTAATTTCTGTGGAAAATGAACAGGAATAGGGAGAACGAAAGAGAGACTAGCTGGAGGTGTCTGGACGGGCAAATTTAACTCTCATTTCCCACCAGGAAGAGGAATTAACCAAAGGCTCTGCGTGCCGTGCCGGAACTACACTAGGGCGTGAAGCAATCCTGCGGTGTTGCGGACAGCTCACAAGAAAGCGAGTTGAAGAAACGAGCTCAGGGGCACTGTAATTCACAAACCTGCAGAGTTATAAATGACAGCTATCGTCCAAAAATATATTGAAGTAAGGCTGCCAAGAGGACTTGAAAGCGGGGCAGAATTGCAGGAAATCGATTTCAGGAGGTACACTGGAATTGCATGTAAAGCATAGGAAAAGAGGCAGAACGTCCACAATGATGCACTTGGCCAAAAAGGGCGTATGCGTTTTTTCCTGAATATATTCAGGAAAAAACGCATACGCCCTTTTTGGCCAACCAAGCAAGCTTGCAAAGGAAATCTGCACGACAATGAAGTCTCACTGCCCCCCGGTCAAAAGGGCCATCTGAAAAAAGTGTAAAATCCAGAAAGGCAGGACAGGCCATGGAGAACTGGGAGCCTTGTTATGCTGGTGGGCGGGATGTAAATTGCCAACAGCCACTCTGGAGAAGTGTATGGTGTTTCCTGAAACATCTAAAAAACAAAGCAACAGAGCCTAGGGCACTTCCACTTATGGTCCTATAGCTTAGGGAAATTAAAATCAAAAAGACACAGCCACCCCAAACTTTGGGACGGCTCTGTTTACAAGAACCTCGTTTACGGTACAAGTTCAATATCACAGAAAGCAAAAAATGGATAAAGAAGTTGTGGTACTTACGTACAATGCAATATCACTCAGCAATGAAATCTATGTCATCAGGCCCGTAGCAGCATAATGAGTGGATTCAGGTATGATGATTCTAAGTGAAATAAGTCACACAGGAAAAGAAACACCATAAGATATCACTACTACACGGAAGGTAAACTTGGCTACACAAGAACTGAATTACAAAACAGAACAGGGTCTCAAATGTAGAAAACCAACTTATGCTTGCTTAAGGGGAAAGGTGAGTTGGGGTGCTGCATGAAACCAGAGATTGAAATTAGCACAGATACCGTTCCATAAGCCAAATATGTAATAGACAAGAGCTACTCCTTGCTCAACGAAGTGGACTCAACACCCCATATTAAACGCTTAAGAATACACCTGACTAGAAATAATCTTACAAACTACGGATTTATATGTCTCCGAAAGAGAATCAAGCGTGTGTACAGCGGCATAAACGCAGCAGTGATAGGATTGGTGAGGTTCGGTGAGCAAATGCAGACCCTTTGAAGTCATATTGCATGGTACCCATTCCATGGGTCTCAACTCTCCAAGTTTAAGGGATTCTTCCTTCAGCTAAAACATGCATGTGGAACAGAGATTATGATCCACTGTGTGATCAGGAAACGTGTTCAAATGTGTCTCAGTATTCGTCCCCTGGTACTCGGGTGCAACACTCCAGATGCTTTACTAACACTCTCCCCACTTGGAGAGTCAGTGCCTTTAACCTCCTGTATGGCCCAGTTTGCAATTTCTGCGGAAAATGTACAGGAATAGGGAGAACCAATGAGAAACTAGCTGGAGGTGTCTGGACGGGCAAATTTAACTCTCATTTCCCACCAGAAAGAGGAATTAACCAAAGGCTCAGCGTGCCGTGCCGGAACCACACTAGGGCCTGAAGCAATCCTGCGGTGTTGCGGCCAGCTCACAAGAAAGCGAGTTGAAGAAAGGAGCTCAGGGGCACTGTAATTCACAAACTTGCAGAGTTATAAATGACAGCTATCGTCCAAAAATATATTGAAGTAAGGCTGCCAAGAGGACTTGAAAGCGGGGCAGAATTGCAGGAAACCGATTTCAGGAGGTAGACAGGAATTGCATGTAAAGCATAGGAAAAGAGGCAGAACGTCCACAATGATGCACTTGGCCAAAAAGGGCGTATGCGTTTTTTCCTGAATATATTCAGGAAAAAACGCATACGCCCTTTTTGGCCAACCAAGCAAGCTTGCAAAGGAAATCTGCACTACAATGAAGTCTCACTGCCCCACGGTCAAAAGGGCCATCTGAAAAAAGTGTAAAATCCAGAAAGGCAGGACAGGCCATGGAGAACTGGGAGCCTTGTTATGCTGGTGGGCGGGATGTAAATTGCCAACAGCCACTCTGGAGAAGTGTATGGTGTTTCCTGAAACATCTAAAAAACAAAGCAACAGAGCCTAGGGCACTTCCACTTATGGTCCTATAGCTTAGGGAAATTAAAATCAAAAAGACACAGCCACCCCAAACTTTGGGACGGCTCTGTTTACAAGAACCTCGTTTACGGTACAAGTTCAATATCACAGAAAGCAAAAAATGGATAAAGAAGTTGTGGTACTTACGTACAATGCAATATCACTCAGCAATGAAATCTATGTCATCAGGCCCATAGCAGCATAATGAGTGGATGCAGGTACGATGAGTCTAAGTGAAATAAGTCACACAGAAAAAGAAACATCATAAGATATCACTAGTACAGGAATGTAAACTTGGCTACACAGGAACTGAATTAGAAAACAGAACAGGTTCTCAAATGTAGAAAACCAACTTATGCTTGCTTAAGGGGAAAGGTGAGTTGGGGTGCTGCATGAAACCAGAGATTGAAATTAGCACAGATACCGTTCCATAAGCCAAATATGCAATAGACAAGAGCTACTCCTTGCTGAACGAAGTGGACTCAACACACCATATTAAACGCCTAAGAATATACCTGACTAGAAATAATCTTAAAACCTACGGATTTATATGTCTCCAAAAGAGAATCAAGCGTGTGTACAGCGGCATAAACGCAGCAGTGATAGGATTGGTGAGGTTCGGTGAGCAAATGCAGACCCTTTGAAGTCATATTGCATGGTACCCATTCCATGGGTCTCAACTCTCCAGGTTTAAGGGATTCTTCCTTCAGCTAAAACATGCATGTGGAACCCAGAGTATGATCCACGGTGTGATCGGGAAACGTGTTCAAATGTGTCTCGTTTTCGTCCCTGGTACTCGGGTGCAACATTCCAGATGCTTTACTAACACTCTTCCCACTTGGAGAGTCAGTGCCTTTAACCTCCTGTTTGGCCCAGTTTGTAATTTCTGTGGAAAATGAACAGGAATAGGGAGAACAAAAGAGAGACTAGCTGGAGGTGTCTGGACGGGCAAATTTAACTCTCATTTCCCACCAGGAAGAGGAATTAACCAAAGGCTCAGCGTGCCGTGCCGGAACTACACTAGGGCCTGAAGCAATCCTGCGGTGTTGCGGCCAGCTCACAAGAAAGCGAGTTGAAGAAACGAGCTCAGGGGCACTGTAATTCACAAACCTGCAGAGTTATAAATGACAGCTATCGTCCAAAAATATATTGAAGTAAGGCTGCCAAGAGGACTTGAAAGCGGGGCAGAATTGCAGGAAATTGATTTCAGGAGGTACACTGGAATTGCATGTAAAGCATAGGAAAAGAGGCAGAACGTCCACAATGATGCACTTGGCCAAAAAGGGCGTATGCGTTTTTTCCTGAATATATTCAGGAAAAAACGCATACGCCCTTTTTGGCCAACCAAGCAAGCTTGCAAAGGAAATCTGCACTACAATGAAGTGTCACTGCCCCCCGGTCAAAAGGGCCATCTGAAAAAAGTGTAAAATCCAGAAAGGCAGGACAGGCCATGGAGAACTGGGAGCCTTGTTATGCTGGTGGGCGGGATGTAAATTGCCAACAGCCACTCTGGAGAAGTGTATGGTGTTTCCTGAAACATCTAAAAAACAAAGCAACAGAGCCTAGGGCACTTCCACTTATGGTCCTATAGCTTAGGGAAATTAAAATCAAAAAGACACAGTCACCCCAAAGTTTGGGACGGCTCTGTTTACAAGAACCTCGTTTACGGTACAAGTTCAATATCACAGAAAGCAAAAAATGGATAAAGAAGTTGTGGTACTTACGTACAATGCAATATCACTCAGCAATGAAATCTATGTCATCAGGCCCGTAGCAGCATAATGAGTGGATGCAGGTATGATGAGTCTAAGTGAAATAAGTCACACAGAAAAAGAAACATCATAAGATATCACTACTACACGGAATGTAAACTTGGCTACACAGGAACTGAATTACAAAACAGAACAGGGTGTCAAATGTAGAAAACCAACTTATGCTTGCTTAAGGGGAAAGGTGAGTTGGGGTGCTGCATGAAACCAGAGATTGAAATTAGCACAGATACCGTTCCATATGCCAAATATGCAATAGACAAGAGCTACTCCTTGCTGAACGAAGTGGACTCAACACCCCATATTAAACGCCTAAGAATATACCTGACTAGAAATAATCTTAAAACCTACGGATTTATATGTCTCTGAAAGAGAATCAAGCGTGTGTACTGCGGCATAAACGCAGCAGTGATAGGATTGGTGAGGTTCGGTGAGCAAATGCAGACCCTTTGAAGTCATATTGCATGGTACCCATTCCATGGGTCTCAACTCTCCAGGTTTAAGGGATTCTTCCTTCAGCTAAAACATGCATGTGGAACCCAGAGTATGATCCACCGTGTGATCGGGAAACGTGTTCAAATGTGTCTCGTTTTCGTCCCTGGTACTCGGGTGCAACATTCCAGATGCTTTACTAACACTCTCCCCACTTGGAGAGTCAGTGCCTTTAACCTCCTGTTTGGCCCAGTTTGTAATTTCTGTGGAAAATGAACAGGAATAGGGAGAACGAAAGAGAGACTAGCTGGAGGTGTCTGGACGGGCAAATTTAACTCTCATTTCCCACCAGGAAGAGGAATTAACCAAAGGCTCAGCGTGCCGTGCCGGAACTACACTAGGGCGTGAAGCAATCCTGCGGTGTTGCGGACAGCTCACAAGAAAGCGAGTTGAAGAAACGAGCTCAGGGGCACTGTAATTCACAAACCTGCAGAGTTATAAATGACAGCTATCGTCCAAAAATATATTGAAGTAAGGCTGCCAAGAGGACTTGAAAGCGGGGCAGAATTGCAGGAAATCGATTTCAGGAGGTACACCGGAATTGCATGTAAAGCATAGGAAAAGAGGCAGAACGTCCACAATGATGCACTTGGCCAAAAAGGGCGTATGCGTTTTTTCCTGAATATATTCAGGAAAAAACGCATACGCCCTTTTTGGCCAACCAAGCAAGCTTGCAAAGGATATCTGCACTACAATGAAGTCTCACTGCCCCCCGGTCAAAAGGGCCATCTGAAAAAAGTGTAAAATCCAGAAAGGCAGGACAGGCCATGGAGAACTGGGAGCCTTGTTATGCTGGTGGGCGGGATGTTAATTGCCAACAGCCACTCTGGAGAAGTGTATGGTGTTTCCTGAAACATCTAAAAAACAAAGCAACAGAGCCTAGGGCACTTCCACTTATGGTCCTATAGCTTAGGGAAATTAAAATCAAAAAGACACAGTCACCCCAAAGTTTGGGACGGCTCTGTTTACAAGAACCTCGTTTACGGTACAAGTTCAATATCACAGAAAGCGAAAAATGGATAAAGAAGTTGTGGTACTTACGTACAATGCAATATCACTCAGCAATGAAATCTATGTCATCAGGCCCGTAGCAGCATAATGAGTGGATTCAGGTATGATGATTCTAAGTGAAATAAGTCACACAGGAAAAGAAACACCATAAGATATCACTACTACACGGAAGGTAAACTTGGCTACACAAGAACTGAATTACAAAACAGAACAGGGTCTCAAATGTAGAAAACCAGCTGATGCTTGCTTAAGGGGAAAGGTGAGTTGGGGTGCTGCATGAAACCAGAGATTGAAATTAGCACAGATACCGTTCCATAAGCCAAATATGTAATAGACAAGAGCTACTCCTTGCTCAACGAAGTGGACTCAACACCCCATATTAAACGCTTAAGAATACACCTGACTAGAAATAATCTTAAAAACTACGGATTTATATGTCTCCGAAAGAGAATCAAGCGTGTGTACAGCGGCATAAACGCAGCAGTGATAGGATTGGTGAGGTTCGGTGAGCAAATGCAGACCCTTTGAAGTCATATTGCATGGTACCCATTCCATGGGTCTCAACTCTCCAAGTTTAAGGGATTCTTCCTTCAGCTAAAACATGCATGTGGAACACAGATTATGATCCACCGTGTGATCAGGAAACGTGTTCAAATGTGTCTCAGTTTTCGTCCCCTGGTACTCGGGTGCAACACTCCAGACGCTTTACTAACACTCTCCCCACTTGGAGAGTCAGTGCCTTTAACCTCCTGTATGGCCCAGTTTGCAATTTCTGCGGAAAATGTACAGGAATAGGGAGAACCAATGAGAAACTAGCTGGAGGTGTCTGGACGGGCAAATTTAACTCTCATTTCCCACCAGAAAGAGGAATTAACCAAAGGCTCAGCATGCCGTGCCGGAACCACACTAGGGCCTGAAGCAATCCTGCGGTGTTGCGGCCAGCTCACAAGAAAACGAGTTGAAGAAACGAGCTCAGGGGCACTGTAATTCACAAACCTGCAGAGTTATAAATGACAGCTATCGTCCAAAAATATATTGAAGTAAGGCTGCCAAGAGGACTTGAAAGCGGGGCAGAATTGCAGGAAATCGATTTCAGGGGGTACACTGGAATTGCATGTAAAGCATAGGAAAAGAGGCAGAACGTCCACAATGATGCACTTGGCCAAAAAGGGCGTATGCGTTTTTTCCTGAATATATTCAGGAAAAAACGCATACGCCCTTTTTGGCCAACCAAGCAAGCTTGCAAAGGAAATCTGCACTACAATGAAGTCTCACTGCCCCCCGGTCAAAAGGGCCATCTGAAAAAAGTGTAAAATCCAGAAAGGCAGGACAGGCCATGGAGAACTGGGAGCCTTGTTATGCTGGTGGGCGGGATGTAAATTGCCAACAGCCACTCTGGAGAAGTGTATGGTGTTTCCTGAAACATCTAAAAAACAAAGCAACAGAGCCTAGGGCACTTCCACTTATGGTCCTATAGCTTAGGGAAATTAAAATCAAAAAGACACAGCCACCCCAAAGTTTGGGACGGCTCTGTTTACAAGAACCTCGTTTACGGTACAAGTTCAATATCACAGAAAGCAAAAAATGGATAAAGAAGTTGTGGTACTTACGTACAATGCAATATCACTCAGCAATGAAATCTATGTCATCAGGCCCGTAGCAGCATAATGAGTGGATGCAGGTATGATGAGTCTAAGTGAAATAAGTCACACAGAAAAAGAAACATCATAAGATATCACTACTACACGGAATGTAAACTTGGCTACACAGGAACTGAATTACAAAACAGAACAGGGTCTCAAATGTAGAAAACCAACTTATGCTTGCTTAAGGGGAAAGGTGAGTTGGGGTGCTGTATGAAACCAGAGATTGAAATTAGCACAGATACCGTTCCATAAGCCAAATATGCAATAGACAAGAGCTACTCCTTGCTGAACGAAGTGGACTCAACACCCCATATTAAACGCCTAAGAATATACCTGACTAGAAATAATCTTAAAACCTACGGATTTATATGTCTCCGAAAGAGAATCAAGCGTGTGTACAGCGGCATAAACGCAGCAGTGATAGGATTGGTGAGGTTCGGTGAGCAAATGCAGACCCTTTGAAGTCATATTGCATGGTACCCATTCCATGGGTCTCAACTCTCCAGGTTTAAGGGATTCTTCCTTCAGCTAAAACATGCATGTGGAACCCAGAGTATGATCCACCGTGTGATCGGGAAACGTGTTCAAATGTGTCTCGTTTTCGTCCCTGGTACTCGGGTGCAACATTCCAGATGCTTTACTAACACTCTCCCCACTTGGAGAGTCAGTGCCTTTAACCTCCTGTTTGGCCCAGTTTGTAATTTCTGTGGAAAATGAACAGGAATAGGGAGAACGAAAGAGAGACTAGCTGGAGGTGTCTGGACGGGCAAATTTAACTCTCATTTCCCACCAGGAAGAGGAATTAACCAAAGGCTCAGCGTGCCGTGCCGGAACTACACTAGGGCGTGAAGCAATCCTGCGGTGTTGCGGACAGCTCACAAGAAAGCGAGTTGAAGAAACGAGCTCAGGGGCACTGTAATTCACAAACCTGCAGAGTTATAAATGACAGCTATCGTCCAAAAATATATTGAAGTAAGGCTGCCAAGAGGACTTGAAAGCGGGGCAGAATTGCAGGAAATCGATTTCAGGAGGTACACTGGAATTGCATGTAAAGCATAGGAAAAGAGGCAGAACGTCCACAATGATGCACTTGGCCAAAAAGGGCATATGCGTTTTTTCCTGAATATATTCAGGAAAAAACGCATACGCCCTTTTTGGCCAACCAAGCAAGCTTGCAAAGGATATCTGCACTACAATGAAGTCTCACTGCCCCCCGGTCAAAAGGGCCATCTGAAAAAAGTGTAAAATCCAGAAAGGCAGGACAGGCCATGGAGAACTGGGAGCCTTGTTATGCTGGTGGGCGGGATGTTAATTGCCAACAGCCACTCTGGAGAAGTGTATGGTGTTTCCTGAAACATCTAAAAAACAAAGCAACAGAGCCTAGGGCACTTCCACTTATGGTCCTATAGCTTAGGGAAATTAAAATCAAAAAGACACAGTCACCCCAAAGTTTGGGACGGCTCTGTTTACAAGAACCTCGTTTACGGTACAAGTTCAATATCACAGAAAGCGAAAAATGGATAAAGAAGTTGTGGTACTTACGTACAATGCAATATCACTCAGCAATGAAATCTATGTCATCAGGCCCGTAGCAGCATAATGAGTGGATTCAGGTATGATGATTCTAAGTGAAATAAGTCACACAGGAAAAGAAACACCATAAGATATCACTACTACACGGAAGGTAAACTTGGCTACACAAGAACTGAATTACAAAACAGAACAGGGTCTCAAATGTAGAAAACCAGCTTATGCTTGCTTAAGGGGAAAGGTGAGTTGGGGTGCTGCATGAAACCAGAGATTGAAATTAGCACAGATACCGTTCCATAAGCCAAATATGTAATAGACAAGAGCTACTCCTTGCTCAACGAAGTGGACTCAACACCCCATATTAAACGCTTAAGAATACACCTGACTAGAAATAATCTTAAAAACTACGGATTTATATGTCTCCGAAAGAGAATCAAGCGTGTGTACAGCGGCATAAACGCAGCAGTGATAGGATTGGTGAGGTTCGGTGAGCAAATGCAGACCCTTTGAAGTCATATTGCATGGTACCCATTCCATGGGTCTCAACTCTCCAAGTTTAAGGGATTCTTCCTTCAGCTAAAACATGCATGTGGAACACAGATTATGATCCACCGTGTGATCAGGAAACGTGTTCAAATGTGTCTCAGTTTTCGTCCCCTGGTACTCGGGTGCAACACTCCAGACGCTTTACTAACACTCTCCCCACTTGGAGAGTCAGTGCCTTTAACCTCCTGTATGGCCCAGTTTGCAATTTCTGCGGAAAATGTACAGGAATAGGGAGAACCAATGAGAAACTAGCTGGAGGTGTCTGGACGGGCAAATTTAACTCTCATTTCCCACCAGAAAGAGGAATTAACCAAAGGCTCAGCATGCCGTGCCGGAACCACACTAGGGCCTGAAGCAATCCTGCGGTGTTGCGGCCAGCTCACAAGAAAACGAGTTGAAGAAACGAGCTCAGGGGCACTGTAATTCACAAACCTGCAGAGTTATAAATGACAGCTATCGTCCAAAAATATATTGAAGTAAGGCTGCCAAGAGGACTTGAAAGCGGGGCAGAATTGCAGGAAATCGATTTCAGGGGGTACACTGGAATTGCATGTAAAGCATAGGAAAAGAGGCAGAACGTCCACAATGATGCACTTGGCCAAAAAGGGCGTATGCGTTTTTTCCTGAATATATTCAGGAAAAAACGCATACGCCCTTTTTGGCCAACCAAGCAAGCTTGCAAAGGAAATCTGCACTACAATGAAGTCTCACTGCCCCCCGGTCAAAAGGGCCATCTGAAAAAAGTGTAAAATCCAGAAAGGCAGGACAGGCCATGGAGAACTGGGAGCCTTGTTATGCTGGTGGGCGGGATGTAAATTGCCAACAGCCACTCTGGAGAAGTGTATGGTGTTTCCTGAAACATCTAAAAAACAAAGCAACAGAGCCTAGGGCACTTCCACTTATGGTCCTATAGCTTAGGGAAATTAAAATCAAAAAGACACAGCCACCCCAAAGTTTGGGACGGCTCTGTTTACAAGAACCTCGTTTACGGTACAAGTTCAATATCACAGAAAGCAAAAAATGGATAAAGAAGTTGTGGTACTTACGTACAATGCAATATCACTCAGCAATGAAATCTATGTCATCAGGCCCGTAGCAGCATAATGAGTGGATGCAGGTATGATGAGTCTAAGTGAAATAAGTCACACAGAAAAAGAAACATCATAAGATATCACTACTACACGGAATGTAAACTTGGCTACACAGGAACTGAATTACAAAACAGAACAGGGTCTCAAATGTAGAAAACCAACTTATGCTTGCTTAAGGGGAAAGGTGAGTTGGGGTGCTGTATGAAACCAGAGATTGAAATTAGCACAGATACCGTTCCATAAGCCAAATATGCAATAGACAAGAGCTACTCCTTGCTGAACGAAGTGGACTCAACACCCCATATTAAACGCCTAAGAATATACCTGACTAGAAATAATCTTAAAACCTACGGATTTATATGTCTCCGAAAGAGAATCAAGCGTGTGTACAGCGGCATAAACGCAGCAGTGATAGGATTGGTGAGGTTCGGTGAGCAAATGCAGACCCTTTGAAGTCATATTGCATGGTACCCATTCCATGGGTCTCAACTCTCCAGGTTTAAGGGATTCTTCCTTCAGCTAAAACATGCATGTGGAACCCAGAGTATGATCCACCGTGTGATCGGGAAACGTGTTCAAATGTGTCTCGTTTTCGTCCCTGGTACTCGGGTGCAACATTCCAGATGCTTTACTAACACTCTCCCCACTTGGAGAGTCAGTGCCTTTAACCTCCTGTTTGGCCCAGTTTGTAATTTCTGTGGAAAATGAACAGGAATAGGGAGAACGAAAGAGAGACTAGCTGGAGGTGTCTGGACGGGCAAATTTAACTCTCATTTCCCACCAGGAAGAGGAATTAACCAAAGGCTCAGCGTGCCGTGCCGGAACTACACTAGGGCGTGAAGCAATCCTGCGGTGTTGCGGACAGCTCACAAGAAAGCGAGTTGAAGAAACGAGCTCAGGGGCACTGTAATTCACAAACCTGCAGAGTTATAAATGACAGCTATCGTCCAAAAATATATTGAAGTAAGGCTGCCAAGAGGACTTGAAAGCGGGGCAGAATTGCAGGAAATCGATTTCAGGAGGTACACTGGAATTGCATGTAAAGCATAGGAAAAGAGGCAGAACGTCCACAATGATGCACTTGGCCAAAAAGGGCGTATGCGTTTTTTCCTGAATATATTCAGGAAAAAACGCATACGCCCTTTTTGGCCAACCAAGCAAGCTTGCAAAGGATATCTGCACTACAATGAAGTCTCACTGCCGCCCGGTCAAAAGGGCCATCTGAAAAAAGTGTAAAATCCAGAAAGGCAGGACAGGCCATGGAGAACTGGGAGCCTTGTTATGCTGGTGGGCGGGATGTTAATTGCCAACAGCCACTCTGGAGAAGTGTATGGTGTTTCCTGAAACATCTAAAAAACAAAGCAACAGAGCCTAGGGCACTTCCACTTATGGTCCTATAGCTTAGGGAAATTAAAATCAAAAAGACACAGTCACCCCAAAGTTTGGGACGGCTCTGTTTACAAGAACCTCGTTTACGGTACAAGTTCAATATCACAGAAAGCGAAAAATGGATAAAGAAGTTGTGGTACTTACGTACAATGCAATATCACTCAGCAATGAAATCTATGTCATCAGGCCCGTAGCAGCATAATGAGTGGATTCAGGTATGATGATTCTAAGTGAAATAAGTCACACAGGAAAAGAAACACCATAAGATATCACTACTACACGGAAGGTAAACTTGGCTACACAGGAACTGAATTACAAAACAGAACAGGGTCTCAAATGTAGAAAACCAACTTATGCTTGCTTAAGGGGAAAGGTGAGTTGGGGTGCTGTATGAAACCAGAGATTGAAATTAGCACAGATACCGTTCCATAAGCCAAATATGCAATAGACAAGAGCTACTCCTTGCTGAACGAAGTGGACTCAACACCCCATATTAAACGCCTAAGAATATACCTGACTAGAAATAATCTTAAAACCTATGGATTTATATGTCTCCGAAAGAGAATCAAGCGTGTGTACAGCGGCATAAACGCAGCAGTGATAGGATTGGTGAGGTTCGGTGAGCAAATGCAGACCCTTTGAAGTCATATTGCATGGTACCATTCCATGGGTCTCAACTCTCCAGGTTTAAGGGATTCTTCCTTCAGCTAAAACATGCATGTGGAACCCAGAGTATGATCCACCGTGTGATCGGGAAACGTGTTCAAATGTGTCTCGTTTTCGTCCCTGGTACTCGGGTTCAACATTCCAGATGCTTTACTAACACTCTCCCCACTTGGAGAGTCAGTGCCTTTAACCTCCTGTTTGGCCCAGTTTGTAATATCTGTGGAAAATGAACAGGAATAGGGAGAACGAAAGAGAGACTAGCTGGAGGTGTCTGGACGGGCAAATTTAACTCTCATTTCCCACCAGGAAGAGGAATTAACCAAAGGCTCAGCATGCCGTGCCGGAACCACACTAGGGCCTGAAGCAATCCTGCGGTGTTGCGGCCAGCTCACAAGAAAGCGAGTTGAAGAAACGAGCTCAGGGGCACTGTAATTCACAAACCTGCAGAGTTATAAATGACAGCTATCGTCCAAAAATATATTGAAGTAAGGCTGCCAAGAGGACTTGAAAGCGGGGCAGAATTGCAGGAAATCGATTTCAGGAGGTACACTGGAATTGCATGTAAAGCATAGGAAAAGAGGCAGAACGTCCACAATGATGCACTTGGCCAAAAAGGGCGTATGCGTTTTTTCCTGAATATATTCAGGAAAAAACGCATACGCCCTTTTTGGCCAACCAAGCAAGCTTGCAAAGGAAATCTGCACTACAATGAAGTCTCACTGCCCCCCGGTCAAAAGGGCCATCTGAAAAAAGTGTAAAATCCAGAAAGGCAGGACAGGCCATGGAGAACTGGGAGACTTGTTATGCTGGTGGGCGGGATGTAAATTGCCAACAGCCACTCTGGAGAAGTGTATGGTGTTTCCTGAAACATCTAAAAAACAAAGCAACAGAGCCTAGGGCACTTCCACTTATGGTCCTATAGCTTAGGGAAATTAAAATCAAAAAGACACAGCCACCCCAAAGTTTGGGACGGCTCTGTTTACAAGAACCTCGTTTACGGTACAAGTTCAATATCACAGAAAGCAAAAAATGGATAAAGAAGTTGTGGTACTTACGTACAATGCAATATCACTCAGCAATGAAATCTATGTCATCAGGCACGTAGCAGCATAATGAGTGGATTCAGGTAAGATGATTCTAAGTGAAATAAGTCACACAGAAAAAGAAACATCATAAGATATCACCAATACACGGAATGTAAACTTGGCTACACAGGAACTGAATTACAAAACAGAACAGGGTCTCAAATGTAGAAAACCAACTTATGCTTGCTTGAGGGGAAAGGTGAGTTGGGGTGCTGCATGAAACCAGAGATTGAAATTAGCACAGATACCGTTCCATAAGCCAAATATGTAATAGACAAGAGCTACTCCTTGCTCAACGAAGTGGACTCAACACCCCATATTAAACGCCTAAGAATATACCTGACTAGTAAGAATATTAAAACCTACCGATTTATATGTCTCCGAAAGAGAATCAAGCGTGTGTACGGCGGCATAAATGCCGCAGTGATAGGATTGGTGAAGTTCGGTGAGCAAATGCAGACCCTTTGAAGTGATATTGCATGGTACCCATTCCATGGGTCTCAACTCTCCAGGTTTAAGGGATTCTTCCTTCAGCTAAAACATGCATGTGGAACCCAGAGTATGATCCACCGTGTGATCGGGAAACGTGTTCAAATGTGTCTCAGTTTTCGTCCCGTGGAACTCGGGTGGAACATTCCAGATGCTTTACTAACACTCTCCCCACTTGGAGAGTCAGTGCCTTTAACCTCCTGTTTGGCCCAGTTTGCAAATTCTGTGGAAAATGAACAGGAATAGGGAGAACCAAAGAGAGACTAGCTGGAGGTGTCTGGACGGGCAAATTTAACTCTAATTTCCCACCAGGAAGAGGAATTAACCAAAGGCTCAGCGTGCCGTGCCGGAACCACACTAGGGCCTGAAGCAATCCTGCGGTGTTGCGGCCAGATCACAAAAAAGTGAGTTGAAGAAAGGAGCTCAGGGGTACTGTAATTCACAAACCTGTAGAGTTATAAATGACAGCTATCGTCCAAAAATATATTGAAGTAAGGCTGCCAAGAGGACTTGAAAGCGGGGCAGAATTGCAGGAAACCGATTTCAGGAGGTAGACGGGAATTGCATGTAAAGCATAGGAAAAGAGGCAGAACGTCCACAATGATGCACTTGGCCAAAAAGGGCGTATGCGTTTTTTCCTGGAAAAAACGCATACGCCCTTTTTGGCCAACCAAGCAAGCTGGCAAAGGAAATCTGCACTACAATGAAGTCTCACTGCCCCCCGGTCAAAAGGGCCATCTGAAAAAAGTGTAAAATCCAGAAAGGCAGGACAGGCCATGGAGAACTGGGAGCCTTGTTATGCCGGTGGGCGGGATGTAAATTGCCAACAGCCACTCTGGAGAAGTGTATGGTGTTTCCTGAAACATCTAAAAAACAAAGCAACAGAGCCTAGGGCACTTCCACTTATGGTCCTATAGCTTAGGGAAATTAAAATCAGAAAGACACAGCCACCCCAAAGTTTGGGCCGGCTCTGTTTACAAGAACCTCGCTTACGGTACAAGTTCAATATCACAGAAAGCGAAAAATGGATAAAGAAGTTGTGGTACTTACGTACAATGCAATATCACTCAGCAATGAAATCAATGTCATCAGACCCGTAGCAGCATAATGAGTGGATGCAGGTACGATGATTCTAAGTGAAATAAGTCACACAGAAAAAGAAAAATCATAAGGTATCACTACTACACGGAATGGAAACTTGGCTACACAGGAACTGAATTACAAAACAGAACAGGGTCTCAAATGTAGAATACCAACTTATGCTTGCTTAAGGGGAAAGGTGAGTTGGGGTGCTGCATGAAACCAGAGATTGAAATTAGCACAGATACCGTTCCCTAAGCCAAATATGTAATAGACAAGAGCTACTCCTTGCTCAACGAAGTGGACTCAACACCCCATATTAAACGCTTAACAATATACCTGACTAGTAAGAATCTTAAAACCTATGGATTTATATGTCTCCGAAAGAGAATCAAGCGTGTGTACAGCGGCATAAACGCAGCAGTGATAGGATTGGTGAGGTTCGGTGAGCAAATGCAGACCCTTTGAAGTCATATTGCATGGTACCCATTCCATGGGTCTCAACTCTCCATGTTTAAGGGATTCTTCCTTCAGCTAAAACATGCATGTGGAACCCAGAGTATGATCCACCGTGTGATCGGAAAACGTGTTCAAATATGTCTCAGTTTTCGTCCCCTGGTACTCGGGTGCAACATTCCAGACGCTTTACTAACACTCTCCCCACTTGGAGAGTCAGTGCCTTTAACCTCCTGTTTGGCCCAGTTTGCAATTTCTCTGGAAAATGAACAGGAATAGGGAGAACCAATGAGAGACTAGCTGGAGGCGTCTGGACGGGCAAATTTAACTCTCATTTCCCACCAGGAAGAGGAATTAACCAAAGGCTCAGCGTGCCGTGCCGGAACTACACTAGGGCCTGAAGCAATCCTGCGGTGTTGCGGCCAGCTCACAAGAAAGCGAGTTGAAGAAAGGAGCTCAGGGGCACTGTAATTCACAAACCTGCAGTTATAAATGACAGCTATCATCCAAAAATATATTGAAAGAAGGCTGCCAAGAGGACTTGAAAGCGGGGCAAAATTGCAGGAAACCGATTTAAGGAGGTACACTGGAATTGCATGTAAAGCATAGGAAAAGAGGCAGAACGTCCACAATGATGCACTTGGCCAAAAAGGGCGTATGCGTTTTTTCCTGAATATATACAGGAAAAAACGCATACGCCCTTTTTGGCCAACCAAGCAAGCTTGCAAAGGAAATCTGCACTACAATGAAGTCTCACTGCCCCACGGTCAAAAGGGCTATCTGAAAAAAGTGTAAAATCCAGAAAGTCAGGACAGGCCATGGAGAAATGGGAGCCTTGTTATGCTGATGGGTGGGTTGTAAATTGCCAGCAGCCACTCTGGAGAAGTGTATGGTGTTTCCTGAAACATCCAAAAAACAAAGCAACAGAGCCTAGGGCACTTCCACTTATGGTCCTATAGCTTAGGGAAATTAAAATCAAAAAGACACAGCCACCCCAAAGTTTGGGCCGGCTCTGTTTACAAGAACCTAGTTTACGGTACAAGTTCAATATCACAGAAAGCGAAAAATGGATAAAGAAGTTGTGGTACTTACGTACAATGCAATATCACTCAGCAATGAAATCTATGTCATCAGGCCCGTAGCAGCATAATGAGTGGATTCAGGTACGATGATTCTAAGTGAAATAAGTCACACAGAAAAAGAAACATCATAAGATATCACTACTACACGGAATGTAAACTTGGCTACACAGGAACTGAATTACAAAACAGAACAGTGTCTCAGATGTAGAAAACAAACTTATGCTTGCTTAAGGGGAAAGGTGAGTTGGGGTGCAGCATAAAACCACACATTGAAATTAGCACAGATACCGTTCCATAAGCCAAATATGTAATAGACAAGAGATACTCCTTGCTCAACGAAGTGGACTCAACACCCCATATTAAACGCCTAAGAATATACCTGACTAGTAAGAATCTTAATACCTATGGATTTATATGTCTCCGAAAGAGAATCAAGCGTGTGTACAGCGGCATAAACGCAGCAGTGATAGGATTGGTGAGGTTCGGTGAGCAAATGCAGACCCTTTGTAGTCATATTGCATGGTACCCATTCCATGGGTCTCAACTCTCCAGGTTTAAGAGATTCTTCCTTCAGCTAAAACATGCATGTGGAACCCAGAGTATGATCCACGGTGTGATCGGGAAACGTGTTCAAATGTGTCTCAGTTTTCGTCCCCTGGTACTCGGGTGCAACATTCCAGACGCTTCACTAACACTCTCCCCACATGGAGAGTCAGTGCCTTTAACCTCCTGTTTGGCCCAGTTTGCAATTTCTGTGGAAAATGAACAGGAATAGGGAGAACCAATGAGAGACCAGCTGGAGGTGTCTAGACGGGCAAATTTAACTCTCATTTCCCACTAGGAAGAGGAATTAACCAAAGGCTCATCATGCCATGCCGTAACCAAACTAGGGCCTGAAGCAATCCTGTGGTGTTGCGGCCAGCTCACAAGAAAGCGAGTTGAAGAAAGGAGCTCAGGGGCACTGTAATTCACAAACCTGCAGAGTTATAAATGACAGCTATCTTCCAAAAATATATTGAAGTGAGGTTGCCAAGAGGAGTTGAAAGCGGGGCAGAATTGCAGGAAACCGATTTCAGGAGGTAGACAGGAATTGCATGTAACGCATAGGAAAAGAGGCAGAATGTCCACAATGATGCTCTTGGCCAAAAAGGGCGTATGCGTTTTTTCCTGAATATATTCAGGAAAAAACGCATACGCCCTTTTTGGCCAAACAAGCAAGCTTGCAAAGGAAATCTGCACTACAATGAAGTCTCACTGCCCCCCGGTCAAAAGGGCCATCTGAAAAAAGTGTAAAATCCAGAAAGGCAGGACAGGCCATGGAGAACTGGGAGCCTTGTTATGCTGATGATTGGGATGTGAATTGCCAGCAGCCACTCTGGAGAAGTGTATGGTGTTTCCTGAAACATCTAAAAAACAAAGCAACAGAGCCTAGGGCACTTCCACTTATGGTCCTATAGCTTAGGGAAATTAAAATCAAAAGACACAGCCACCCCAAAGTTTGGGCCGGCTCTGTTTACAAGAACCTCGTTTACGGTACAAGTTCAATATCACAGAAAGCGAAAAATGGATAAAGAAGTTGTGGTACTTACGTACAATGCAATATCACTCAGCAATGAAATCTATGTCATCAGGCCCGTAGCAGCATAATGAGTGGATTCAGGTACGAGTATTCTAAGTGAAATAAGTCACACAGAAAAAGAAACATCATAAGATATCCCTAATACACGGAATGTAAACTTGGCTACACAGGAACTGAATTACAAAACAGAACAGGGTCTCAAATGTAGAAAACCAACTTATGCTTGCTTAATGGGAAAGGTGAGTTGGGGTGCTGCATGAAACCAGAGATTGAAATTAGCACAGATACCGTTCCATAAGCCAAATATGTAATAGACAAGAGCTACTCCTTGCTCAACGAAGTGGACTCAACACCCCATATTAAACGCCTAAGAATATACCTGACTAGTAAGAATCTTAAAACCTTTGGATTTATATGTCTCCGAAAGAGAATCAAGCGTCTGTACAGCAGCATAAACGCAGCAGTGATAGGATTGGTGAGGTTCGGTGAGCAAATGCAGACCCTTTGAAGTCATATTGCATGGTACCCATTCCATGGGTCTCAACTCTCCATGTTTAAGGGATTCTTCCTTCAGCTAAAACATGCATGTGGAACGGAGTGTATGATCCACCGTGTGATCGGGAAACGTGTTCAAATGTGTCTCAGTTTTCGTCCCCTGGTACTCGGGTGCAACATTCCAGACACTTTACTAACACTCTCCCCACTTGGAGAGTCAGTGCCTTTAACCTCCTGTTTGGCCCAGTTTGCAATTTCTTCGGAAGATGAACAGGAATAAGGAGAAGCAATGGGAGACTATCTGTAGGTGTCTGGACGGGCAAATTTAACTCTCATTTCCCACCAGGAAGATAAATGAACCAAAGGCTCCACGTGCCATGCTGGAACTAGATTAGGGCCTGAGGAGATCCTGCGGTGTTGCGGCCAGCTCACAAGAAAGCGAGTTGAAGAAAGGAGCTCAGGGGCACTGTAATTCGGAAACCTGCGGAGTTATAAATGACAGCTATCATCCAAAATTATACTGAAGTAAGGCTGCGAAGAGGACTTGAATGCGGGGCAGAATTGCTGGAAACTGATTTCAGAACGTACACGGGAGTAGCTCTTAAAGCATAGGAAAAGAGACAGAACTTGGAAAATAATGCACTTGGCAAAAAAGGGCATATGTGTTTTATCCAGAGCTCTCATACCTGAGGGGAGGAGATTCCCAGCAGGCTCCAACTGCCACCTGAGGGCTCACATTGCCAAGGCAACGTGAGCATGCCAGGCAGGAGTTACCTCACAGCAGAGGTCCCACGTCACAGAAGGGTGAGAAACCCAGCCAACATCAGACTCTCACCAGAGGGCCCACATCACCAAGGGGATGGGAACCAGGCAGGAGTGTCTTCACATCAGTGGGGCCACATCATCAACAGCTGAGGTACTCAGCACATGTGTCCTCAAACCAGAGGACCCACATCATCAAGGACCTCGGAGTGAGGCAGGCAGGAGTAGCCTCACAACACTGGGCCCATAGAATAAAAAAGTGAGGAATCCAGCAGTTGGAACCTCCCAGCAGGCGGCCCAGAGCACCGAGGCCATGGGATCCAGGCCACAGTGAACTCACAGAAGAGGGCCCATGTCATGAAACTGAGCAACCCAGCCATTGGGACCTCAGAGCAGGAGGCCCACATCCCCATGGGGATGGAATTCTGGTAGGAGTGTCCTCGCACCACTGAGAACATATCAGAAAATTTTGGGCGACCAGCAGTTAGGGCCTGACGCCAGAGGACCCTCATCACCAAGGGAAGGAGGCTCCCAGCAGGCTCCAACTGCCACCAGAGGGCTGACGTCGCCAAGGCGATGTGTGCCAACCAGGCACGAATGACCTCACAGCAGAGGGCCCACCTCAGAGAAGTGTGACGAACCCAGTCAGGATCAGACTCGCACCAGAGGGCCCACATCACCAAATGGATTGGAACCAGGCAGGAGTGTCCTCACATGAGTAGGGCCACATCATCTAAAGGTGAGGAACCCAGAACATGTGGCTTCAAACCATAGGACACCCATCACCAAGGGGCTGGGAGTGAGGCAGGCAGGAGGAGCCTCATAACAGAGGGCCCAAAAATAAGAAAGGTGAGGAATCCAGCAGTTGGAACCTCCCAGCAGGCGGCCCAGAGCACAGAGGCTAGAGGAACCAGGCCAGAGTGAACTAACACCAGACAGCCCACATCATGAAACTGTGAGCAACCCAGACATTGGGACCTCAGAGCAGAAGGCCCACATCCCCATGGTGATGGGAACATGACAGGAGTGTCCTGGCATCACTGGGCTCACATCAGAAAACGTGGGGTGCTCAGAAGTTAGGGCCTGACGCTAGAGGGCACTCATCACTGAGAGGAGGAGGCTCCCAGCAGGCTCCAGCTGCCACCAGAGGGCCAACTTCACCAAGGTGATGTGTGCCAGCCTGGCAGGAGTGACCTCACAGCAGAGGGCCCACCTCACAGAAGGGTGAGGAACACAGCCAGGATCAGACTCTCACCAGAGGGCCCACATCACCAAGGGGATGGGAACCAGGCAGGAGTGTCCCCACACCAGTGGGACAACATCATCGAAAGGTGAGGATCCCAGCACATGTGTCCTCAAACCAGAGGAACCACATCACCAAGGGGTTCGGAATGAGGCTGGCAGGACTGGCCTCACAACACAGGGTCCATAGAATATAAAAGTTGAGGAATCCAGCAGTTGGAACCTCCCAGCAAGTGGCCCAGAGCACCGAGGCTATGGGATCCAGGCCGCAGTGAACTCACAGCAGAGGGCCCACATCATGAACCTGTGAGCAGCCCAGCTGTTGGGACCTCAGAACAGAAGGCCCACATCCCCATTGGGATGGGAACCTGGCAGGAGTGGCTTTGCACCACTTAGCACATATCAGAAAATGTTAGGAGCCCAGCAGTTAGGGCCTGACGCCAGGGGGCCCTCATAACTGAGGGGAGGAGACTCCCAGCAGGTTCCAACTGCCAACAGAGGGCCCACGTCTACAAGGTGGCATGCGCCAGCCAGGCAGTAGTGACCTCACAGCAGAGGGCCTATCTCACAGAAGGGTGAGGAACCGAGGCAGGATGAGACTCTCACCAGAGGGCCCACAACACCAAGGGGATGGGAACCAGTCAGGACTGTCCTCCCACCAGTGGGGCCACATCATCGAAAGGTGAGGAACCCAGCACATGTGGCCTCATATCAGAGGACATACATCACAAAGGGGATGGGAGTGAGGCAGGTAGGAGTAGCCTAAAAACAGAGGGCCCAAAGAATAAAAAAAGTGAGGAATCCAGCATTTGGAACCTCCCAGCAGGCGGCCGAGAGCACAGAAGCTATGGGATGCAGGCAGGAGTTAACTAACACCAGAGAGCCCACATCATGAAACTGTGAGCAACCCAGGCATTGGGACCTCAGAGCAGAAAGCCCACATCCCCATGGGGATGGGAACCTGACAGGAGTGTCCTGGCATCACTGGGCTCACATCAGAAAACGTGGGGAGCCCAGCAGTTAGAGCCTGATGCTAGAGGGCCGTCATCACCGAGGGCAGGAGGCTCCCAGCAGGTTCCATGTGCCAACAGAGGGCCCACGTCGCCAAGGTGATGTGTGCAAGTCAGGCAGGATTGACCTCACAGCAGAGGGCCTACCTCACAGAAGAGTGAGGAACCCAGCCAGGATAAGACTGTCACCAGAAGGCCCACATCACCAAGGGGATGGGAACCAGGCAGGAGTGTCCTCACACCAGTGGGGCCACATCATTGAAAGTTGCCTAACCCAGCACATGTGGCCTCAAACCAGAAGACCCACATCACGAAGGGGTTGCGAGTGAGGCAGGCAGGAGGAGCATCACAACACAGGACCCATAGAATACAAAAGTTGAGGAATCGAGCAGTTGGAACCTCCCAGCAGGCAGCCAAGACCACAGAGGCTATGGGATCCAGGCCACAGTGAACTAACACCAGAGAGCCCACATCATGAAATTGTGATCAACCCAGCCGTTGGAACCTCAGAGCAGAAGGCCCACATCCCCATGGGGATGGGAACCTAAGAGGAGTGCTTGAGCAACACTGGGCTCACTAAGAAAAGTTGGGGAGCCCAGCAGTTAGGGCCTGACGTCAGAGGGCCTTCATCACAGAGCTGAGGAGGCTCCCAGCAGGGTCCAATTGCCACCAGAGGGCTCATGTCAACAAGGCGAGGTGAGCAACCCAGGCAAGAGTTACCTGATAGTAGAGGGCCCACCTCACAGATGGGTGAGGAACCCAGCCAGGATCAGACTCTCACCAGAGGGCCCACATCACAAAGGGGATGGGACCCAGTCAGGATTATCCTCACACCAGTGGGGCCTCATCATCTTAAGGTGAGGAACCCAGCACATGTGTCCTCAAACCAGAGGACCCACATCACCAAGGGCCTTGGAGTGAGGCAGGCAGGAGTAGCCTCACAACACAGGGCACATAATATAAAAAACGTGAGGATTCCAGCATTTAGACCTTCCAGCAGGCGGCCCAGAACACCGAGGCTATGGGATCCAGGCCACAGTGAACTCACAGCAGAGGGCCCACATCACAAAACTGTGAGCAACCCAGGAGTTGAGACCTCAGCGCAGAAGAACCACATCCCCATGGGAATGGGAACCTGGCTGGAGTGTCCTCGCACCACTGGGCGCACATCAGAAAATGTGGGGAGCCCACCATTTAGGGCCTGACGCCAGAGGGCCGTCATCACCGAGAGGAGGAGGCGCCCTGCACGCTCCAACTGCCACCAGAGGGCTCACGTCTCCAAGGTGACGTGTGCCAGCCAGGCAGGAGTGACCTCACAGCAGAGGGCCTACCTCACAGAACGTTGAGGAACCCAGCCAGGATTAGACTCTCGCCAGAGGGCCCACCTCACCAAGGGGATGGGAACCAGGCAGGAGTGTCCTCACACGAGTGGGGTCACATCATCGAAAGGTGAGGAACGCAGCACATGTGGCCTCAAGCCATAGGACAGTCATCACCAAGGGGATGGCAGTGAGGCAGGCAGGAGGAGCCTCACAACAGAGGGCACATAGAATAAAAAAGTTGAGGAATCCAGCAGTTGGAACCTCCCAGCAGGCGGCCCAGAGCACCGATGATAAGGGATCCTTGCCGGAGTGAACTCACAGCAGAGGGCCCACATCATGGTACTGTGAGCAAGCCAGCCGTTTTGACCTCAGAGCAGAAGGCCCATATCGCCATGGGGATGGGAACCTGGCAAGAGTCTCCTCACTCACTTGGCGCACATCAGAAAATGTGGGGAGCCCAGCAGTTATGGCCTAAGGCAAGAGGGCCCTCATCACCGAGGGGAGGAGGATCCCAGCACACTCCAACTGCCACCAGAGGGCCCACGTCGCCAAGGTGACGTGTGCCAGACAGGCATGATTGACCTCACAGCAGAGGGCCCACCTCACAGAAGGGTGAGGAACCCAGCCAGGATCAGACTCTCACCTGAGGGCCCACATCAGCAAGGGGATGGGAACCAGTCAGGACTGTCTTCCCTCCAGTGGGGTCACATCATCGAAAGGTGCGGAACCCAGCACATGTGGCCTCAAATCAGAGGACACATATCACAAAGGGAACGGGAGTGAGGCAGGCAGGAGTAGCCTAAAAACAGAGGTCCCAAAGAATAAGAAAGGTGAGGAATCCAGCAGTTGGAACCTCCCAGCAGGCGGTCCAGAGCACAGAAGCTATGGGATGCAGGCAGGAGTGAACTAACAGCAGAGAGCCCACATCATGAAACTGTGAGCAACCCAGGCTTTGGGACCTCAGAGCAGAAGGCCCACACCCCAATGGGGATGTGAACCTGGCTGGAGTGTCCTCGCACCACTGGGCACACATCACAAAATGTGGGGAGCCCAGCAGTTAGGGCCTGATGCCAGAGGGCCCTCATCACCGAGGAGAGGAGGCTCCCAGCAGGCTCCAAGTGCCACCAGAGGGCTCATGTCCACAAGGCGAGGTGAGCAAGCCAGGCAGGACTGACCTCACAGCAGACGGCCCACCTCACAGATGGGTGAGGAACCCAGCCGGGATCAGACTCTCAACAGAGGGCCCACATCACCAAGGGGTTGTGAACCAGGCAGGAGTCTCCTAAGACCATTGGTCCCACATCATCGAAAGGTGAGGAACCCAGCACATGTGGCCTCAAACCAGACGACACACATCACGAAGGGGCTGGGAGTGAGGCAGGCAGGAGGATCCTCACAACAGAGGGCCCAAAAATTTAAAAAAGTGAGGAATCCAGCAGTTGGAACCTCCCAGCAGGCGGCCAAGAGCACAGAGGCTATGGGATCCAGGCTTCTGTGAACTAACACCAGAGAGCCCACATCATGAAAATGTGAACAACCCAGCCGTTGGGACCTCAGAGCAGAAGGCCCACATCCCCATGGAGATGGGATCCTAAGAGGAGTGCCAAAGCATCACTGGGCTCACTAAGAAAAGTTGGTGAGCCCAGCAGTCAGGGCCTGATGCAAGAGGGCCCTCATCACCGGGGGGAAGAGATTCCCAGCACGCTCCAACTGCCACCACACGGCTGACTTCACCAAGGCAATGTGTGCCAGCCATGCAGGAGTGACCTATCAGCAGAGGGTCTCCCTCACAGGTGGGTGAGGAACAAAGCCAGGAACAGACTCTCACCAGGGGGTCCACATAACCACGTGGATGAGAACCAAGCAGGAGTGTCCTCACACTAGTGGGGCCACATCATCGAAAGGTGAGGAACCCAGCAAAAGTGGCCACAAACCAGAGGACCCACATCACCAAGGGGTTGAGAGTGAGGTAGGTGTCTGGACGGGCATATTTAACACTCATTTCCCACCAGGAAGAGGAATTAACCAAAGGCTCAGCGTGCCCTGCCAGAAGCAGATTAGGGCCTGAAGCAGTCTTGCGGGTTTGCGGCCAGCTCACAAGAAAGCGAGTTGAAGAAAGGAGCTCAGGGGCCCTGTAATTCACAAACCTGCAGAGTTATAAATGACAGATAACGTCCAAAAATATATTGAAGTAAGGCTGCGAAGAGGACTTGAAAGCGGGGCAGAATTGCAGGAAACCGATTTCAGGAGGTAGACTGGATTTGCATTTAAAGCATAGGAAAAGAGGCAGAACATCGACAATGATGCACTTGGCAACAAAGGGCGTATGAGTTTGCTCCTGAATATATTCAGGAAAAAACACATACGCCCTTTTTGGCAAACCAAGCAAGCTTGCAATGGAAATCCGAACTACTATGAAGTGTCACTTCCCCCCGGTCTAAAGGGCCATCTGAGAAAAGTGTAAAATCCAGAAAGGCAAGACAGGCCATGGGGGAAAAGGAGCCTTGTTATGCTGATGGGCGGGATGTACATTGCCAACAGCCACTCTGGAGAAGTGTATGGTGTTTCCTGATACATCTGAAAAACAAAGCAACAGAGTCTAGGGCATTTCCACTTATGGTCCTATAGCTTAGGGAAATTAAAATCAAAAAGACACAGCCACCCCAAAATTTACAACGGCTCTGTTTACAGGAGCCTCTTCTACAGTACAAGTTAAATATCCCAGAGAACAAATAATTGATAAAGAAGTTGCGGTACTTATGTACAACAGAATACCACTCAGCAATGATATCTGTGTCACCAGGCCTGTACCAGCATAATGAGTGGATTGAGGCATGATGATTCTAAGTGAAATAAGTCACACAGAAAAAGAAACATCATAAGGTATCACTAATGCACGGAATGTAAACTTGGCTACACATGAACTGAATTACAAAACAGAACAGGGTCTCAAGTTTAGAAAACCAACTTATGCTTGCTTAAGGGGAAAGGTGAGTTGGGGTGCTGCATAAAACCAGAGTTTGAAATTAGCACAGATACCGTTCCATAAGCCAAATACGTAATAGACAAGACCTACCCCTTGCTCAACGAAATGGACTCAACAATGAGGTATCACCTCACACCTGTTAGAATGGGCATCATCTGAAAATCTACAAACAACAAATGCTGGAAAGGGTGTGGAGAAAAGGAAGCCTCTTCCACTATTGTTGGGAATATAAATTGATACAGTCACTATGGAGAACAATATGGAGTTTCTTAAGAAACTAATAATAGAATTACCATATGATACAGCAATCCCAGGACTGGACATATACCCAGACAAAACCATAAATCAAAAAGAGACATTCACCGCAATGTTCATTGCATCACTATTTACAATATCGAGGTAATGGAAGCAACCTAAATGCCCACAGACAGACGAATGCATAAAGATGTGGTACATATATAAAATGGAATATTACTAAGCCATGAAAGGAATGAAATTGGGTCATTTGTAGAGACGTCGATGGATCTAGAGACTGTCCTACAGAGTGAAGTAAGTCAGAAAGAGAAAAACAAATCTTGTATATTCATGCATATATGTGGAACCTAGAAAAACTGTACAGATTAACCGTTTTGCAAGGCATAAATAGAGCAACAGATGTAGACAACAATCGTATGGACAACAAGGGGGGAAAGCTCTTGGAGGGGTGGTGGTGGGAGGAGTTGAGAGATTGGGATTGGCATGTAAACATTTATATGTATAAAATAGATAACCAATGAGAACCTGCTGTATAAAAATATAAAATAAAATTCAAAATTAAAAAGAAATAAAATTTAAAAAATAAAACAGAAAAAACAATTATTCCCTTCACATACATGTATTTATATGAATAAATTATTTCCATGCTTATATCTGTAAATACAAAAAAGAGGAATAAAATCTACCTTGAACCAAAAACGAAAAAGAGAAAAAAAAAACAGAACCCACCAGTTACTCAGAGGAAAACCGTATCAGGGCACTTGCTCCAGTTGTAAACAATTCTGAAGTTGGTCAGTGGTGGGGAATCGTCTCCCATTCAGCCAGCAGCCCCCACACAACAAGCGTCCTCATTGCAAAGCTGGGGCACCGTGCCGAGGCATCTGTGAGTAAACGTGAGCTGAACCCCAGGCCAGTTGCTGCTGAACTGTTCCCGCCCTTCCCAGGTAAAACACCTGAATATATACAAGGACTTGAAAGCCTAGAGGAAGGGCCATGGAGCCACACGAGTGACAGCATGCCAGCTGACTTGGTGCCTGCAGGCCAGCCAGGATGGTCCTGGCCCTGGGTGCTCTTCTGGAAGATTTCCATTTCCCTGCCTGAGATACCCGTCCTGTCCCTGCCCCCACTGCTTTTTTCCTTCCTCACCTCTGCCCAGGGAGAAATTCCAGCAGCAGGTATGGGTGACACATCCTCTTCTTTAGCAGGTGGCAGCCTGGCAACTGCTGCAGAAAGTCCAGCAGAGCCCCACTCACACTGGGCCACCCACAAAGCCGTGGCCTCTCACTCCCTCCCACCAGCCCAGCCCCGAGACTGCTGACAGGGCAGAGAAAATGGCGTCAGGCACAGCTGCAGGGGCTTTTGCTGCCTGGAGTGGTATTTATATTGATCTCAACCCAGGCACACCTGGGGAGGGCTGGCCGGCATGGTAAGGCTGCCCAGGTCAGCCAATCATCACCCCTCAGGGGCTCACAGTTGCAGAAAATGGAACTTGCTGAACCGGCCAGGTCCAAGGAACAGGTGTGGGCTCCTGAGAGTCAGGATAGACAAGGGGCTGCAGCTTTGGCTTGTTTTCTAATCATTTTATCTGGCCCATGAGTGGGAGACAACTTCAAGAAAACCCTCTCCTAATGAGAGGAACCCAGGAGTCAGGGAGAGGAGGGGTGGGTGGTGGTTGGAGACAGAGGCCTGGTGCCCTGGGTGCAGTGGAAGTCTCTGGAAGACCAGGTGGAGGGAGGCCACACAGAGTGATGCCCAGGGTCACAGACCTGTCGGAGCTGCTGTTTGTTAGTTCAAGTCCTGCTCTGAGGTGCTCTGTGTCAGCTCTGAGCGACAGGTGAGCTGGGGGTGCTCTTCAATGAGGGCTATGTGCACGGTTCCTGTGTGCCCAGCCCTGCCACGGTACCTGCAAGGGTAGCTCTGTATCCTGGGAGGGGCCTGACCATGAGAGCCCCGTGGGCTGGGTTGGGGGTGGGGTACCTGCCCAGGAGAGCTCCATATCCTGGGATTGGCCTGACCACGAGAGCCCCATGGGCTGCTGGGGACCTGGTAAAGGATGTCAGGACAGTCAGTGAAGCCACCGAGGATATACCTCCAGTTGCTCCTGATCCCTACACCCTGCTGGTCATTCTACCAACCACCAGGACATGGTATTCTGTATTAGTCTTCAATGATGCCTTCTTTTGTATTCCATTAGTCCCAGAGTCACAAGAAATTTTGGCTTGTGAGTGGCAGGACTCAACATACAACTAAAACAATACTTCCGGGCCGTCTTGCCCCAAGGGTTCAAAAATTCCCACACCATCTTTGGGGAAAGCTTAGCTAACGACCGAAAAGTTCTACCTCTGGAAAAGGAAACCCTCCTTCAATATGCAGACGACATTCTGATCGCCAGCCCTACTAAGGAGGCCTCTGAACTACCAAGCCAATAAAGGATAGAAGTTGTCCAAGAAAAAGCTCAAATATCACAGACTGCAGTGACCTGCCTGGGCTTCATTCTCACACAAGGTCAGAGAAGCCCATCCCAGGAAAGGGAAGAAACCATTTGCAGCCTTACCCCTTTCTAAAACTAGAAGACAGCTTAGGGGTTCCTGGGGAGGCCAGGGTTTGCTGCTTCTGGATCCCTAACTACAGTCTACTAGCTGGGCCTCTATATGAAACACTGAAAGGAAAAGATGATGATCCTTTTGAACAGAATCCAGAAGTGGCCTTTCAAGAATGGAAAGAGCAGTCAATTCAGACCCTTGCCCTGGAACTCCCTAATTGAGCTAAACCCTTTGACCTTTCCATTCCCGGTGAAAGGTGAATCGCCATTGGAGAATTAGTGCAAAAACTGGGACCACTTGAAATGGAACAACGCAAGAATGCCATCCAGGTAGGATAAACTACAGTCACCAAGGGGCTTGGCCCACTGCCACATCTGGCCAAGATACTGGCGGTATCTAAAAACCTGGAAATCAGCAGCCCAAAAGGCCACCTCCCTCCTAAGGGAAAAGGACCCCACGTGGTGATCCTAATCACCAACCATGCCCTGAAGTTGCAGGGTTCGCTCCGTGGGCACACCGACCTCGAGTGAGGAGGCCCTCCAACTCCAACATCCAGAGAGATAACCGGGGGCAACAGGGCACCATGACGACTCGTGTGAACATCACTTGACCTGGAGTTTCTCTCATAAAACAACAATAGTGTGTCCCGAAGGAGTAGACTACTGCTTGCAGGACTTCCTGCACCCGGAGGGGAGCTAATAATCTTGGCGGGGGAACCGTATATCACACCGTCACCATAGAAAAGCCTACAGACACCGTGATGATGGTGGCCAATAAGACCGGCTGGACTCCTGTTTACTTCAAAAGGCTGTTGACTCAGTGGCCATCATGGTCCTTGATCACCACTGACCCTGGACTGTCTGGGAGTTGAGCGGGCAGGGCTCTGACACCTGGTGCTGTTTTTACGTTAATTCAGGGGCCTAACTGAAGAAAGAGCAGACTACTGGTCAGAGCATCTAGGCTGGCAGAAACGGTCAGCCTAAGGTGGCCGAACAAATGTGGGGCGGGGTGAAACCGGCCCCCACAGCGTCTCTGCACATCTCTTTCCTGGACCCTTAAAGGTCATTAGAATCTATAACACTTCCAATGCTGGTGCTCAGGCGGACGAGCAGGGAGGCAGGGGTCCTGGGGCCAATCAACGTCACCTGGAGGCTGCTGGGGAGAAGTTCTGACCCTCGTCCCCTGGTATGAGGGCTCCCAACTCAGCACTCAGCAGTTACAGAAGAAGGGTCTGCACCCTCAGCACTCCAAGAATGAGGAACGGGACAAAAGGCAGAGGAGGGGTTTGTCCCCAGCAAAGCCCATTAAAAATCCCTGGGAGATAAAAATAGAATGTGGGCAATAAAGTCAAGTCTGACCTTTTTTATCCTTTGTGCTTTGTCTAATTTCACGTGCTCCTAGGGTCCCGCATGCAGAGGTTCCACACCCGGCACTTCAGACCAGATTTCCTGGTGCAGAATGGCTGGGTCGACACCTCAGCTCCTGGGGCCCAGTGCAGACTCCGAGATATAGAGCCTGAGCTGCAGCCAACCCGGCCCTTGAGAGCTCCGCCCCCTCCCTCCCACTGACTCTGACAGGATCTCTACACAGCAGCCCAGCCCACAGCCCACGGGGTAGTGCATGCTCTCACCTCTCCATTCTCTGATGAAAATATAAAGTTTCCTTTGCTTGGGAACCAAACTCAGTCTCGATCTGTTGGCCCCAATGACACTGGGCAGGGGGACCCTTGTTGGGGTCCACTCTGGAGGATCAGTAACAGAAATTGAGACTATTGTAACTTCAATGAACAGATGTGTGAGCCAAACTGTAGTTAACATAGAACAGTTTATAAGGCTCGGGTAAAATAAGATGTTTCTAACACTTCCATTTGATATTTCCATCACTTTATTATAAGCAAGTTCAGTGAAAAGGTTTGTCTTATTTGTCAGGTCAATATTAGAGAAATGAAGTGATTTCTTTCCAAGGATGTACATCTAATAATCTTGGTTAAAGCTTCAATCTTGTTTTAAATGCTTTTCCATTGAAAATGATACCTCTCTTTCAGCTCCCCCATTTCTGAGAAGTATAAAATCTTATAATTTATTATTACCAAAGGGGAAAGGTGGGAGGAGGGATAAATTAACAGTTTGGAATTAACACATACACACTGCTATGTATAAAATAGATCATCAACAAGGAACTACTGTATAGCACAGGGAACTACACTCAATATTGTGCAATAACCTATAAGGGGAAATAATCGGAAAAAGAATAGATATTTTTATTGACATCATCTATCAATGACAGTTAAAGTGTAACCTAAGGGAAGCCGGTGGTGAGTGCTTCTGACCCTGAAGACTTCAGTCATCTAAAGTTTGGACTCTGCCTACTTCCCAAGGCCCTTAATGAACATATGTGTAGCCGTAGCTTAAAAAACTCCCCAGTTTGGGTTTCGGGGAGACACTGATTTTGAAAAAGCCCTGGTGTTCTCCTTACATGAATGGGACTCTTCCTACTGCTAAAACACGTCTGTCACATCCAGAGGATGGTATACCGTCTGATCGGGAAGAGTTTGGAAAAGGCATCTCATCTCCTCATCTCCTGGTGCTCGGGTTCACCCCTCCAGCGTCTTTACTAACAGTCTCCCCACTTGGAGATGTCAACACTGTCAACATCCTGTTGCGTACAGTTTGGAATTTGTCCAGAGGATGAAGCGGAAGGATGAGGAACAATGAGAGACAAGTCCTAGGTGTTCAGACAGGCACATGTCACTCTAATTTCCAATCAGGAAGATGAATTGACCAAAGGCTAGGGTTGCCCATGGAAACAGTATAGGGCTTGAGGAAATCCCACTGCTTTGTGGCCAGTTCCCATAAACACAAGTTGAACAATGGAACTCAGGGGCAGTAAAATTCACGAAACTGCAGAGTTGAAAATATCTATCACTGAAAAATGTCTTGAGGAAAGTCAGAGAAAAGGATTGGCAAGCAAGGGAGAATGGCAGGAAAGGGATTTGAGGAGGTAGAAAGGACTCGCCATTAAGCACAAGAAAAGGGGCTGAACATTGCCGACATTGCAGTTGGCCAAAAAGGCTGTATGCGTTTTTTTCTGTATATATTCAAGAAAAGGGCATACACTTTTTTAGTCAACCAAACAGGTGGGCACTGGAAATCAATACTACAAAAGATATCACTTCGCATCAGTCAGAAGAGCCATCCTCATAAAGTGTAAACGCCAGAAATGCAGGACAGGGCAAGGAGAAGAGGGAGCCCTGTGAGGCTTATAGTGGAAATGTATATTGCCAACGGCCATTCTGGAGAAGTGTATTGTGTTTACTAAAGCATCTAAAAAATGAGCTACAGAGCATAGGGCACTTGCACTCATGGGCGTATATCTTGGGAAAAACAAAAATCGAGAGGACACAGGCACCCCAATGTTTACTGCCTCTCTGTTTAAAAGATCCTCGACTAGGATATAACTTAAATGTCTCTGGAGGGAAAAAATGGATAGAGATGTGGTACTTATGTAGAGTGGAATATTACTCAGCCTGGAAATCAATGAAATATGGCCAGTTGTAACAACTCCGGAGGAGTTACGTATGATCATTCTAAGTGACATAAATATGTAGAAAACACGCGTAAGGCTGCTAAACGGGAAAGGTGGGGAGGGGTGAGGCATCATCCAGGAGGTTGAAATTAGCAAAGATACCATTCCAAATACCAAACTGATAATCAACAAGGCCTACACGGTAGCTAAAAGAACTGCACTCAGCACACTCAAGTCACCGGAAAAGAATATCTATGACTGGTAAGAATCTGAAAAAGAAATTATTGATGTCTCTCTGTACGTGAATCAAGTGGATGTACAGCAGCAAGAAACAGAGCTTTGAAAATCAGCTGTAAACAACATAGTAATAAATTGAAAAAAATAAACGACAGAGAGACAGAGAAAACCTCTTACAACTTTTCCTCAGGGACGGTGATGCAACATGGATTGAACACATCTAGACCCACAGCAGGATGAGACATAAGGCTGGAAACTGTTCGCGCTAAGAGAAATGTGAGGTTGGGTGAGGAAATGCACACCCTTTAAAGTAATACTACCTGGTACCCATTCAATGGGTCCCAAATCTGCAGGTTCAAGGAATCTTCCTACAGCTAAAACATGCATGGAAAACCCAGAGGACTGTACACCATGTGATCGGGAGATGTGTCTAAAATGCACCTCATTTATCCTCTCCTGGTGCTCCTGTTCATCATTTCAGCCACGTTACTTAGAATCTCCCCACTTAGAGAATCAGCACATTTAAACTTCTGTTTCACACATTTTGCAAATTGTGAGGAGGATGAACGGGAACAGGGGGAACCAATGAGAGAATAGTTGTAGGGGTTTGGACGGGCACATGTCACTCTAATTTCCCATTAAGAATAAGAATTAAAAAAAGGCTCAGCCCGCCTCGCCGGAGCCAAAATAGGGCCTGAAGCAATCCTGCGGTTTTGAGGCCAGCTCACAAAAGAGCAACTTAAAAAATGGAGCTCAGGGTCACTGCAATTCACAAACCTGCAGAGTTATAAATGAAAACTAACGTCCAAAAATATGTTGAGGTAAGGCAAAGAAGAGGATCTGAATGCAAGACAGAATTGCAAGAAACAGATTTCAAGAGATAGATTGGACTCACCTTTAAAGCACATGAAAAGCGGCAGAATTTCGACAATGATGCAGTTGGCCCAAAAGGGAGTATGCGTTTTTTCCTGAATATATCCAGGAAAAAACGCATACGCACTTTATGGGCAACCAAGCAAGCAAGCAATGCAAATGTGCACAACAAAGAAGTCTCATTTCCCACCGGTCAAAAGGGCCATCCGAAAAAATTGTAAAAACCAGAAATGCAGGACAGGCCATGGAGAACAGGGAGCCTTTATACGCTGATGGACAGTGTGTGAACTGCCGAGAACCACTCTGGAGAAGTGTATGGTGGTTCCTAAATCATCTAAAAAACAGAGCGACAGAGCATAGGGCACTTCCAATCACGAGAGTATATCTAGGGAAGTCTAAAAATCAACAAGACACAAGCACACCACAGTTTAGGGCTACTCTGTTTACAAGAACCTCAACTTCAGTACACCTTAAATATCCCAGGAAAGAGAACAATGGATAAAGAAAATGTGGTACTTAGGTACAATGGAATATCTCTTCACCATGAAATCAATGTAATAAGGCTAGTAGAAGGATAAAGAGTGGATTGAGGTCCGATAATACTACTTGAAATAAGTCAAACAGAAAAAGAAACATATCATAAGATATCACTTATAGAGGGAGGATAAATATGGCTGCACAAAAAATGAATTACAAAACAGAACAGTGTCTCACATTTAGAAAACACACTTATGTCAGCTTAAGGGGAAAGGAGAGGTGGGGTGATGCATAAAACCAGAGTTTGAAATTAGCACAGATACCGTTCAATAAACCAAATAGGTATCAGACAAGATCTACACCTTGCTCAATGAACTGGCCTCAACACACCCTATAAACCGCAGAGAAATATATCTGAGTAATAAGAATCTTAAAACCCATGTATTGATATATCTCCATAAGGGAATCAAGTGTGAGCAGAGCGGCACAAACACAGCAGTGAAAATGAGCTAAACCCCATTATAGAAATAAATTTTAAAACCAAAACGCAGAAACAATGAAAGAGAGAAAAATTCTTACAAAATTCGCTCAGGGGCTGTGATGCAACCTGGAATGACCACATATAAACCCACAGCTGGATAAGACATAAGGCTGGACACTTGGGGCTGAAAGGATTGGAGAGCTTTGGTGAGCAACTGCCGAAAGTTTAATGCAATACTTCATGCTACTTATTCCAAGGGTCCCAACACTCCAAGTTGAAGGGAATCTTCCTACAGCTAAACCATGCATGGGAAATCCAGTGGATGGTATACCATATGATCGGGAAAGGTTTCTAAAATGCACCTCATTTTCCTCTCCTGGGGCTCCGGATCAACATTACAGCCACTTTACTAACAACATCTCCACATGGAGAGTCAATGCCTTTAAGTTCCGGTATCACACAGTCTGCAGTTAGTGCGGAGGATGAATGGGAATAGGGGGAACCAGTGAGAAAATAGCTGTAGCGGTTTCAATGGGCACATGTCACTCTAATTTCAATTCAGGAAGAAGAATTAACCAAAGGCAGAGCAAGGCGCCCCAGAAGAAGAATAGGGTCTGAAGAAATCCTGTGGATATGAGGCAAGATCACAAAAATAAGAGCTGAAAAATGGAGCTAAGGGCCACTGCAATTCAAAAACCTGCAGAGTTATAAAGGCCAACTATTTTCCAAAAGTATATTGAAGTAAGGCTATGAAGAGGCACTGAGAGCAAGGCAGAACTGCAGGAAACCTATTTCAGGAGGTAGACTGGAATTGCACTGAAAACATATGAAAAGGCTCAGAACGTCGACAATGATGCACTTGGCCAAAAAGGGCGTATGCGTTCTTTCCTGAATATATTCAGGAAGAAACGCATACGCCCTTTCTGGCCAACCAAGCAAGCTCCCAAAGGAAATCTGCACTACAATGAAGTCTCACTGCCCCCCGGTCAAAGGGCCTTCTGAAAAAAGAGTAAAATCCAGAAAGGCAGGACAGGCCATGGAGAACTGGGAGCCTTGTTATGCTGATGGGCGAGATGTAAATTGCCAACAGCCACTCTGGAGAAGTGTATGGTGTTTCCTGAAACATCCAAAAAACTAAGCAACAGAGCCTAGGGCACTTCCACTTATGGTCCTATAGCTTAGGGAAATTAAAATCAAAAAGACACAGCCACCCCAAAGGTTGGGATGGCTCTGTTTACAAGAACCTCGTTTACGGTACAAGTTCAATATCGCAAAAAGCGAAAAATGGATAAAGAAGTTGTGGTACTTACGTACAATGCAATATCACTCAGCAATGAAATCTATGTCATCAGGCCTGTAGCAGCATAATGACTGGATTCAGGTACGATGATTCTAAGTGAAATAAGTCACACAGAAAGAGAAATATCATAAGATATCACTACTACACGGAATGTAAACTTGGCTACACAGGAACTGAATTACAAAACAGAACAGCGTCTCAAATGTAGAAAACCAACTTATGCTTGCTTAAGGGGAAAGGTGAGTTGGGGTGCTGCATAAAACCAGAAATTGAAATTAGCAGATACCGTTCCATAAGACAAATATGTAATAGACAAGAGCTACTCCTTGCTCAACGAAGTGGACTCAACACCCCATATTAAACGCCTAAGAATATACCTGACTAGTAAGAATCTTAAAACCTATGGATTTATATGTCTCCGAAAGAGAATCAAGCGTGTGTACAGTGGCATAAACGCAGCAGTGATAGGATTGGTGAGGTTTGGTGAGCAAATGCAGACCCTTTGAAGTCATATTGCATGGTACCCATTACATGGGTCTCAACTCTCTATGTTTAAGGGATTCTTCCTTCAGCTGAAACATGCATGTGGAACCAAGAGTATGATCCACCGTGTGATCGGGAAATGTGTTCAAATGTGTCTCAGTTTTAGTCCCCTGGTACTCGGGTGCAACATTCCAGACGCTTTACTAACACTCTCCCCACTTGGAGAGTCAGTGCCTTTAACCTCCTGTTTGGCCCAGTTTGCAATTTCTGTGGAAGATGAACAGGAATAGTGAGAACCAATGAGAGACTAGCTCGAGGTGTCTGGACGGGCAAATTTAACTCTCATTTCCCACCAGGAAGAGGAATTAAACAAAGGTTCAGCGTTCCGTGCCAGAACCAAACTAGGGCCTGAAGCAATCCTGCGGTGTTGCGGCCAGCTCACAAGAAAGCGAGTTGAAGAAAGGAGATCAGGGGCACTGTAATTCACAAACCTGCAGAGTTATAAATGACAGGTATCCTCCAAAAATATATTGAAGTAAGGCTGCCAAGAGGACTTGAAAGCGGGGCAGAATTGCAGGAAACCGATTTCAGGAGGTAGACTGGAATTGCATGTAAAGCATAGGAAAAGAGGCAGAACGTCCACAATGATGCACTTGGCCAAAAAGGGCGTATGCGTTTTTACCTGAATATATTCAGGAAAAAACGCATACGCCCTTTTTGGCCAACCAAGCAAGCTTACAAAGGAAATCTGCACTACAATGAAGTCTCACTGTCCCCCGGTCAAAAGGGCCATCTGAAAAAAGTGTAAAATCCAGAAAGGCAGGACAGGCCATGGAGAACTGGGAGCCTTGTTATGCTGATGGGCGTGATGTAAATTGCCAACAGCCACTCTGGAGAAGTGTATGGTGTTTCCTAAAACATCCAAAAAACAAAGCAACAGAGCCTAGGGCACTTCCACTTATGGTCCTATAGCTTAGGGAAATTAAAATCAAAAAGACACAGCCACCCTAAAGTTTGGGACGGCTCTGTTTGCAAGAACCTCGTTTACGGTACAAGTTCAATATCACAGAAAGAGAAAAATGGATAAAGAAGTTGTGGTACTTACGTACAATGCAATATCAGTCAGCAATGAAATCTATGTCATCAGGCCCGTAGCAGCATAATGAATGGATTCAGGTACGATGATTCTAAGTGAAATAAGTCACACAGAAAAAGAAACATCATAAGATATCACTAATACATGGAATGTAAACTTGGCTACAAAAGAACTGAATTACAAAACAGAACAGAGTGTCAAATGTAGAAAACCAACTTAGGCTTGCTTAAGGGGAAGGGTGAGTTGGGGTGCTGCATAAAACCAGAGATTGAAATTAGCACAGATACCGTTCCATAAGCCAAATATGTAATAGACAACAGCTACTCCTTGCTCAACGAAGTGGACTCAACACCCCATATTAAATGCCTAAGAATATACCTGACTAGTAAGAATATTAAAACCTACCAATTTATATGTCTCCGAAAGAGAATCAAGCATGTGTACGGCGGCATAAACGCAGCAGTGATAGGATTGGTGAAGTTCGGTGAGCAAATGCAGACCCTTTGAAGTCATATTGCATGGTACCCATTCCATGGGTCTCAACTCTCCAGGTTTAAGGGATTCTTCCTTCAGCTAAAACATCCATGTGGAACCCAGTGTATGATCCACCGTGTGATCGGGAAACGTGTTCAAATGTGTCTCAGTTTTCGTCCCCTGGTACTCGGGTGCAACATTCAAGACGCTTTACTAACACTCTCCCCACTTGGAGAGTCAGTGCCTTTAAACTCCTGTTTGGCCCAGTATGCAATTTCTGTGGAAAATGTACAGGAATAGGGAGAACCAATGAGAGACTAGCTGGAGGTGTGTGGACGGGCAAATTTAACTCTCATTTCCCACCAGGAAGAGGAATTAACCAAAGGCTCAGCGTGCCATGCCGGAACCACACTAGGGCCTGAAGCAATCCTGCGGTGTTGCGGCCAGCTCACAAGAAAGCGAGTTGAAGAAAGGAGCTCAGGGGCACTGTAATTCACAAACCTGCAGAGTTATAAATGACAGCTATCGTCCAAAAATATATTGAAGTAAGGCTGCCAAGAGGACTTGAAAGCGGGGTAGAATTGCAGGAAACCGATTTCAGGAGGTAGACGGGAATTGCATGTAAAGCATAGGAAAAGAGGCAGAACGTCCACAATGATGCACTTGGCCAAAAAGGGCATATGCGTTTTTTCCTGAATATATTCAGGAAAAAAACGCATATGCCCTTTTTGGCCAACCAAGCAAGCTTGCAAAGGAAATCTGCACTACAATGAAGTCTCACTGCCCCCCGGTCAAAAGGGCCATCTGAAAAAAGTGTAAAATCCAGAAAGGCAGGACAGGCAATGGAGACCTGGGAGCTTTGTTATGCTGATGGGCGGGATGTAAATTGCCAACAGCCACTCTGGAGAAGTGTAGGGTGTTTCCTGAAACATCTAAAAAACAAAGCAACAGAGCCTAGGGCACTTCCACTTATGGTCCTATAGATTAGGGAAATTAAAATCAAAAAGACACAGCCACCCCAACGTTTGGGATGGCTCTGTTTACAAGAACCTCGTTTACGGTACAAGTTCAATATCACAGAAAGCGAAAAATGGATAAAGAAGTTGTGGTACTTACGTACAATGCAATATCACTCAGCAATGAAATCTATGTCATCAGGCCCGTCGCAGCATAATGAGTGGATTCAGGTACGATGAGTCTAAGTGAAATAAGTCACACAGGAAAAGAAACATCATAAGATATCACTACTACACGGAATCTAAACTTGGCTACACAGGAACTGAATTACAAAACAGAACAGGGTCTCAAATGTAGAAAACCAACTTATGCTTGCTTAAGGGGAAAGGTGAGTTGGGGTGCTGCATAAAACCAGAGATTGAAATTAGCACAGATACCGTTCCATAAGCCAAATATGTAATAAACAAGAGCTACTCCTTGCTCAACGAAGTGGACTCAACACCCCATATTAAACGCTTAAGAATACACCTGACTAGAAATAATCTTAAAAACTACGCATTTATATGTCTCCGAAAGAGAATCAAGCGTGTGTACAGCGGCATAAACGCAGCAGTGATAGGATTGGTGAGGTTCAGTGAGCAAATGCAGACCCTTTGAAGTCATATTGCATGGTACCCATTCCATGGGTCTCAACTCTCCAGGTTTAAGGGATTCTTCCTTCAGCTGAAACATGCATGTGGAACACAGAGTATGATCCACCGTGTGATCAGGAAATGTGTTCAAATGTGTCTCAGTTTTCGTCCCCTGGTACTCGGGTGCAACATTCAAGACGCTTTACTAACACTCTCCCCACTTGGAGAGTCAGTGTCTTTAAACTCCTGTTTGGCCCAGTTTGCAATTTCTGCGGAAAATGTACAGGAATCGGGAGAAGCAATGAGAAACTACCTGGAGGTGTCTGGACGGGCAAATATAACTCTCATTTCCCACCAGAAAGAGGAATTAACCAAAGGCTCAGCATGCCATGCCGGAACCACACTAGGGCCTGAAGCAATCCTGCGGTGTTGCGGCCAGCTCACAAGAAAGCGAATTGAAGAAAGGAGCTCAGGGGCACTGTAATTCACAAACCTGCAGAGTTATAAATGACAGCTATCGTCCAAAAATATATTGAAGTAAGGCTGCCAAGAGGACTTGAATGCAGGGCAGGATTGCAGGAAACCGATTTCAGGAGGTAGACAGGAATTGCATGTAAAGCATAGGAAAAGAGGCAGAACGTCCACAATGATGCACTCGGCCAAAAAGGGCGTATGCGTTTTTTCCTGAATATATTCAGGAAAAAACGCATACGCCCTTTTTGGCCAACCAAGCAAGCTTGCAAAGGAAATCTGCACTACAATGAAGTCTCACTGCCCCCCGGTCAAAAGGGACATCTGAAAAAAGTGTAAAATCCAGAAAGGCAGGACAGGCCATGGAGAACTGGGAGCCTTGTTATGCTGATGGGCGGGATGTAAATTGCCAACAGCCACTCTGGAGAAGTGTACGCTGTTTCCTGAAACATCTAAAAAACAAAGCAACAGAGCCTAGGGCACTTCCACTTATGGTCCTATAGCTTAGGGAAATTAAAATCAAAAAGACACAGCCACCCCAAAGTTTGGGATGGCTCTGTTTACAAGAACCTCGTTTACGGTACAAGTTCAATATCACAGAAAGCAAAAAATGGATAAAGAAGTTGTGGTACTTATGTACAATGCAATATCACTCAGCAATGAAATCTATGTCATCAAGCCTGTAGCAACATAATGAGTGGATGCAGGTATGATGAGTCTAAGTGAAATAAGTCACACAGAAAAAGAAACATCATAAGATATCACTACTATACGGAAAGTAAACTTGGCTACACAGGAACTGAATTACAAAACAGAACAGGGTGTCAAACGTAGAAAACCAACTTATGCTTGCTTAAGGGGAAAGGTGAGTTGGGGTGCTGCATGAAACCAGAGATTGAAATTAGCACAGATACCGTTCCATAAGCCAAATATGCAATAGACAAGAGCTACTCCTTGCTGAACGAAGTGGACTCAACACCCCATATTAAACGCCTAAGAATATACCTGACTAGAAATAATCTTAAAACCTACGGATTTATATGTCTCCGAAAGAGAATCAAGCGTGTGTACAGCGGCATAAACGCAGCAGTGATAGGATTTGTGAGGTTCGGTGAGCAAATGCAGACCCTTTGAAGTCATATTGCATGGTACCCATTCCATGGGTCTCAACTCTCCAGGTTTAAGGGATTCTTCCTTCAGCTAAAACATGCATGTGGAACCCAGAGTATGATCCACCGTGTGATCGGGAAACGTGTTCAAATATGTCTCGTTTTCGTCCCTGGTACTCGGGTGCAACATTCCAGATGCTTTACTAACACTCTTCCCACTTGGAGAGTCAGTGCCTTTAACCTCCTATTTGGCCCAGTTTGTAATTTCTGTGGAAAATGAACAGGAATAGGGAGAACGAAAGAGAGACTAGCTGGAGGTGTGTGGACGGGCAAATTTAACTCTCATTTCCCACCAGGAAGAGGAATTAACCAAAGGCTCAGCGTGCCGTGCCGGAACTACACTAGGGCCTGAAGCAATCCTGCGGTGTTGCGGCCAGCTCACAAGAAAGCGAGTTGAAGAAACGAGCTCAGGGGCACTGTAATTCACAAACCTGCAGAGTTATAAATGACAGCTATCGTCCAAAAATATATTGAAGTAAGTCTGCCAAGAGGACTTGAAAGCGGGGCAGAATTGCAGGAAATCGATTTCAGGAGGTACACTGGAATTGCATGTAAAGCATAGGAAAAGAGGCAGAACGTCCACAATGATGCACTTGGCCAAAAAGGGCGTATGCGTTTTTTCCTGAATATATTCAGGAAAAAACGCATACGCCCTTTTTGGCCAACCAAGCAATCTTGCAAAGGAAATCTGCACTACAATGAAGTCTCACTGCCCCCCGGTCAAAAGGGCCATCTGAAAAAAGTGTAAAATCCAGAAAGGCAGGACAGGCCATGGAGAACTGGGAGCCTTGTTATGCTGGTGGGCGGGATGTAAATTGCCAACAGCCACTCTGGAGAAATGTATGGTGTTTCCTGAAACATCTAAAAAACAAAGCAACAGAGCCTAGGGCACTTCCACTTATGGTCCTATAGCTTAGGGAAATTAAAATCAAAAAGACACAGCCACCCCAATGTTTGGGACAGCTCTGTTTACAAGAACCTCGTTTACGGTACAAGTTCAATATCACAGAAAGCAAAAAATGGATAAAGAAGTTGTGGTACTTACGTACAATGCAATATCACTCAGCAATGAAATCTATGTCATCAGGCCCGTAGCAGCATAATGAGTGGATGCAGGTATGATGAGTCTAAGTGAAATAAGTCACACAGAAAAAGAAACATCATAAGATATCACTACTACACGGAATGTAAACTTGGCTACACAGGAACTGAATTACAAAACAGAACAGGGTGTCAAATGTAGAAAACCAACTTATGCTTGCTTGAGGGGAAAGGTGAGTTGGGGTGCTGCATGAAACCAGAGATTGAAATTAGCACAGATACCGTTCCATAAGCCAAATATGCAATAGACAAGAGCTACTCCTTGCTGAACGAAGGGGACTCAACACCCCATATTAAACGCCTAAGAATATACCTGACTAGAAATAATCTTAAAACCTACGGATTTATATGTCTCCGAAAGAGAATCAAGCGTGTGTACAGCGGCATAAACGCAGCAGTGATAGGATTTGTGAGGTTCGGTGAGCAAATGTAGACCCTTTGAAGTCATACTGCATGGTACCCATTCCATGGGTCTCAACTCTCCAGGTTTAAGGGATTCTTCCTTCAGCTGAAACATGCATGTGGAACACAGAGTATGATCCACAGTGTGATCAAGAAACGTGTTCAAATGTGTCTCAGTTTTCGTCCCCTGGTACTCGGGTGCAACATTCAAGACGCTTTACTAACACTCTCCCCACTTGGAGAGTCAGTGCCTTTAACCTCCTATATGGCCCAGTTTGCAATTTCTGCGGAAAATGTACAGGAATAGGGAGAACCAATGAGAAACTAGCTGGAGGTGTCTGGACGGGCAAATTTAACTCTCATTTCCCACCAGAAAGAGGAATTAACCAAAGGCTCAGCATGCCGTGCCAGAACCACACTAGGGCCTGAAGCAATCCTGCGGTGTTGCGGCCAGCTCACAAGAAAGCGAGTTGAAGAAAGGAGCTCAGGGGCACTGTAATTCACAAACCTGCAGTTATAAATGACAGCTATCGTCCAAAAATATATTGAAGTAAGGCTGCCAAGAGGACTTGAAAGCGGGGCAGGATTGCAGGAAACCGATTTCAGGAGGTAGACAGGAATTGCATGTAAAGCATAGGAAAAGAGGCAGAACGTCCACAATGATGCACTTGGCCAAAAAGGGCGTATGCGTTTTTTCCTGAATATATTCAGGAAAAAACGCATACGCCCTTTTTGGCCAACCAAGCAAGCTTGCAAAGGAAATCTGCACTACAATGAAGTCTCACTGCCCCCCGGTCAAAAGGGCCATCTGAAAAAAGTGTAAAATCCAGAAAGGCAGGACAGGCCATGGAGAACTGGGAGCCTTGTTATGCTGATGGGCGGGATGTAAATTGCCAACAGCCACTCTGGAGAAGTGTATGGTGTTTCCTGAAACATCTAAAAAACAAAGCAACAGAGCCTAGGGCACTTCCACTTATGGTCCTATAGCTTAGGGAAATTAAAATCAAAAAGACACAGCCTCCCCAAACTTTGGGACGGCTCTGTTTACAAGAACCTCGTTTACGGTACAAGTTCAATATCACAGAAAGCGAAAAATGGATACAGAAGTTGTGGTACTTACGTACAATGCAATATCACTCAGCAATGAAATCTATGTCATCAGGCCCGTAGCAGCATAATGAGTGGATTCAGGTATGATGATTCTAAGTGAAATAAGTCACACAGAAAAAGAAACACCATAACATATCACTACTACACGGAAGGTAAACTTGGCTACACAGGAAATGAATTACAAAACAGAACAGGGTCTCAGATGTACAAAACCAACTTATGCTTGCTTGAGGGGAAAGGTGAGTTGGGGTGCTGCATGAAACCAGAGATTGAAATTAGCACAGATACCGTTCCATAAGCCAAATATGTAATAGACAAGAGCTACTCCTTGCTCAACGAAGTGGACTCAACACCCCATATTAAACGCCTAAGAATATACCTGACTAGTAAGAATATTAAAACCTACGGATTTATATGTCTCCGAAAGAGAATCAAGCGTGTGTACAGCAGCATAAACGCAGCAGTGATAGGATTGGTGAGGTTCGGTGAGCAAATGCAGACCCTTTGAAGTCATATTGCATGGTACCCATTCCATGGGTCTCAACTCTCCAAGTTTAAGGGATTCTTCCTTCAGCTAAAACATGCATGTGGAACACAGAGTATGATCCACCGTGTGATCAGGAAACGTGTTCAAATGTGTCTCAGTTTTCGTCCCCTGGTACTCGGGTGCAACACTCCAGACGCTTTACTAACACTCTCTCCACTTGGAGAGTCAGTGCCTTTAACCTCCTGTATGGCCCAGTTTGCAATTTCTGTGGAAAATGTACAGGAATAGGGAGAACCAATGATAAACTAGCTGGAGGTGTCTGGACGGGCAAATTTAACTCTCATTTCCCACCAGGAAGAGGAATTAACCAAAGGCTCAGCGTGCCGTGCCGGATCCACACTAGGGCCTGAAGCAATCCTGCGATGTTGCGGCCAGCTCACAAAAAAGCGAGTTGAAGAAAGGAGCTCAGGGGCACTGTAATTCACAAACCTGCAGAGTTATAAATGACAGCTATCGTCCAAAAATATATTGAAGTAAGGCTGCCAAGAGGACTTGAAAGTGGTACAGAATTGTACGAAACCGATTTCAGGAGGTAGACTGGAATTGCATGTAAACCATAGGAAAAGAGGCAGAACATCCACAATGATGCACTTGGCCAAAAAGGGCGTATGCGTTTTTTCCTGAATATATTCAGGAAAAAACCCATACGCACTTTTTAGCCAACCAAGAAAGCTTGCAAAGGAAATTTGCACTACAATGAAGTCTCACTGCCGCCCAGTCAAAAGGGCCATCTGAAAAATGTGTAAAATCCAGAAAGGCAGGACAGGCCATGGAGAACTGGGAGCCTTGTTATGCTGATGGGCGGGATGTAAATTGCCAACAGCCACTCTGGAGAAATGTATGGTGTTTCCTGAAACATCTAAAAAACAAAGCAACAGAGCCTAGGGCACTTCCACTTATGGTCCTATAGCTTAGGGAAATTAAAATCAAAAAGACACAGCCACCCCAAAGTTTGGGAAGGATCTGTTTACAAGAACCTCGTTTACGGTACAAGTTCAATATCACAGAAAGCGAAAAATGGATAAAGAAGTTGTGGTACTTACGTACAATGCAATATCACTCAGCAATGAAATCTATGTCATCAGGCCCGTACCAGCATAATGAGTGGATTCAGGTACGATGATTCTAAGTGAAATAAGTCACACAGAAAAAGAAACATCATAAGATATCACCAATACACGGAATGTAAACTTGGCTACACAGGAACTGAATTACAAAACAGAACAGTGTGTCAAATGTAGAAAACCAACTTATGCTTGCTTAAGGGGAAAGGTGAGTTGGGGTGCTGCATGAAACCAGAGATTGAAATTAGCACAGATACCGTTCCATATGCCAAATATGCAATAGACAAGAGCTACTCCTTGCTGAACGAAGTGGACTCAACACCCCATATTAAACGCTTAAGAATACACCTGACTAGAAATAATCTTAAAAACTACGGATTTATATGTCTCCGAAAGAGAATCAAGCGTGTGTACAGCGGCATAAACGCAGCAGTGATAGGATTGGTGAGGTTCGGTGAGCAAATGCAGACCCTTTGAAGTCATATTGCATGGTACCCATTCCATGGGTCTCAACTCTCCAAGTTTAAGGGATTCTTCCTTCAGCTAAAACATGCATGTGGAACACAGAGTATGATCCACCGTGTGATCAGGAAACGTGTTCAAATGTGTCTCAGTTTTCGTCCCCTGGTACTCGGGTGCAACACTCCAGACGCTTTACTAACACTCTCCCCACTTGGAGAGTCAGTGCCTTTAACCTCCTGTTTCGCCCAGTTTGTAATTTCTGTGGAAAATGAACAGGAATAGGGAGAACAAAAGAGAGACTAGCTGGAGGTGTCTGGACGGGCAAATTTAACTCTCATTTCCCACCAGAAAGAGGAATTAACCAAAGGCTCAGCGTGCCGTGCCGGAACCACACTAGGGCCTGAAGCAATCCTGCGGTGTTGCGGCCAGCTCACAAGAAAGCGAGTTGAAGAAAGGAGCTCAGGGGCACTGTAATTCACAAACCTGCAGAGTTATAAATGACAGCTATCGTTCAAAAATATATTGAAGTAAGGCTGCCAAGAGGACTTGAAAGCGGGGCAGAATTGCAGGAAACCGATTTCAGGAGGTAGACAGGAATTGCATGTAAAGCATAGGAAAAGAGGCAGAACGTCCACAATGATGCACTTGGCCAAAAAGGGCGTATGTGTTTTTTCCTGAATATATTCAGGAAAAAACGCATACGCCCTTTTTGGCCAACCAAGCAAGCTTACAAAGGAAATCTGCACTACAATGAAGTCTCACTGCCCCCCGGTCAAAAAGGCCATCTGAAAAAAGTGTAAAATCCAGAAAGGCAGGACAGGCCATGGAGAACTGGGAGCCTTGTTATGCTGGTGGGCGGGATGTAAATTGCCAACAGCCACTCTGGAGAAGTGTATGGTCTTTCCTGAAACATCTAAAAAACAAAGCAACAGAGCCTAGGGCACTTCCACTTATGGTCCTATAGCTTAGGGAAATTAAAATCAAAAAGACACAGCCACCCCAAAGTTTGGGACGGCTCTGTTTACAAGAACCTCGTTTACGGTACAAGTTCAATATCACAGAAAGCGAAAACTGGATAAAGAAGTTGTGGTACTTACGTACAATGCAATATCACTCAGCAATGAAATCTATGTCATCAGGCCCGTAGCAGCATAATGAGTGGATTCAGGTACAATGATTCTAAGTGAAATAAGTCACACAGAAAAAGAAACATCATAAGATATCACTACTACACGGAATGTAAACTTGGCTACACAGGAACTGAATTACAAAACAGAACAGGGTGTCAAATGTAGAAAACCAACTTATGCTTGCTTAAGGGGAAAGGTGAGTTGGGGTGCTGCATGAAACCAGAGATTGAAATTAGCACAGATACCGTTCCATATGCCAAATATGCAATAGACAAGAGCTACTCCTTGCTGAACGAAGTGGACTCAACACCCCATATTAAACGCTTAAGAATACACCTGACTAGAAATAATCTTAAAAACTACGGATTTATATGTCTCCGAAAGAGAATCAAGCGTGTGTACAGCGGCATAAACGCAGCAGTGATAGGATTGGTGAGGTTCGGTGAGCAAATGCAGACCCTTTGAAGTCATATTGCATGGTACCCATTCCATGGGTCTCAACTCTCCAAGTTTAAGGGATTCTTCCTTCAGCTAAAACATGCATGTGGAACACAGAGTATGATCCACCGTGTGATCAGGAAACGTGTTCAAATGTGTCTCAGTTTTCGTCCCCTGGTACTCGGGTGCAACACTCCAGACGCTTTACTAACACTCTCCCCACTTGGAGAGTCAGTGCCTTTAACCTCCTGTTTGGCCCAGTTTGTAATTTCTGTGGAAAATGAACAGGAATAGGGAGAACAAAAGAGAGACTAGCTGGAGGTGTCTGGACGGGCAAATTTAACTCTCATTTCCCACCAGAAAGAGGAATTAACCAAAGGCTCAGCGTGCCGTGCCGGAACCACACTAGGGCCTGAAGCAATCCTGCGGTGTTGCGGCCAGCTCACAAGAAAGCGAGTTGAAGAAAGGAGCTCAGGGGCACTGTAATTCACAAACCTGCAGAGTTATAAATGACAGCTATCGTCCAAAAATATATTGAAGTAAGGCTGCCAAGAGGACTTGAAAGCGGGGCAGAATTGCAGGAAACCGATTTCAGGAGGTAGACAGGAATTGCATGGAAAGCATAGGAAAAGAGGCAGAACGTCCACAATGATGCACTTGGCCAAAAAGGGCGTATGTGTTTTTTCCTGAATATATTCAGGAAAAAATGCATACGCCATTTTTGGCCAACCAAGCAAGCTTACAAAGGAAATCTGCACTACAATGAAGTCTCACTGCCCCCCGGTCAAAAGGGCCATCTGAAAAAAGTGTAAAATCCAGAAAGGCAGGACAGGCCATGGAGAACTGGGAGCCTTGTTATGCTGGTGGGCGGGATGTAAATTGCCAACAGCCACTCTGGAGAAGTGTATGGTGTTTCCTGAAACATCTAAAAAACAAAGCAACAGAGCCTAGGGCACTTCCACTTATGGTCCTATAGCTTAGGGAAATTAAAATCAAAAAGACACAGCCACCCCAACGTTTGGGATGGCTTTGTTTACAAGAACCTCGTTTACGGTACAAGTTCAATATCACAGAAAGCAAAAAATGGATAAAGAAGTTGTGGTACTTACGTACAATGCAATATCACTCAGCAATGAAATCTATGTCATCAGGCCCGTAGCAGCATAATGAGTGGATGCAGGTATGATGAGTCTAAGTGAAATAAGTCACACAGAAAAAGAAACATCATAAGATATCACTACTACACGGAATGTAAACTTGGCTACACAGGAACTGAATTACAAAACAGAACAGGGTGTCAAATGTAGAAAACCAACTTATGCTTGCTTAAGGGGAAAGGTGAGTTGGGGTGCTGCATGAAACCAGAGATTGAAATTAGCACAGATACCGTTCCATAAGCCAAATATGCAATAGACAAGAGCTACTCCTTGCTGAACGAAGTGGACTCAACACCCCATATTAAACGCCTAAGAATATACCTGACTAGAAATAATCTTAAAACCTACGGATTTATATGTCTCCGAAAGAGAATCAAGCGTGTGTACAGCGGCATAAACGCAGCAGTGATAGGATTGGTGAGGTTCGGTGAGCAAATGCAGACCCTTTGAAGTCATATTGCATGGTACCCATTCCATGGGTCTCAACTCTCCAGGTTTAAGGGATTCTTCCTTCAGCTAAAACATGCATGTGGAACCCAGAGTATGATCCACCGTGTGATCGGGAAACGTGTTCAAATGTGTCTCGTTTTCGTCCCTGGTACTCGGGTGCAACATTCCAGATGCTTTACTAACACTCTCCCCACTTGGAGAGTCAGTGCCTTTAACCTCCTGTTTCGCCCAGTTTGTAATTTCTGTGGAAAATGAACAGGAATAGGGAGAACGAAAGAGAGACTAGCTGGAGGTGTCTGGACGGGCAAATTTAACTCTCATTTCCCACCAGGAAGAGGAATTAACCAAAGGCTCAGCGTGCCGTGCCGGAACTACACTAGGGCGTGAAGCAATCCTGCGGTGTTGCGGACAGCTCACAAGAAAGCGAGTTGAAGAAACGAGCTCAGGGGCACTGTAATTCACAAACCTGCAGAGTTATAAATGACAGCTATCGTCCAAAAATATATTGAAGTAAGGCTGCCAAGAGGACTTGAAAGCGGGGCAGAATTGCAGGAAATCGATTTCAGGGGGTACACTGGAATTGCATGTAAAGCATAGGAAAAGAGGCAGAACGTCCACAATGATGCACTTGGCCAAAAAGGGCGTATGCGTTTTTTCCTGAATATATTCAGGAAAAAACGCATACGCCCTTTTTGGCCAACCAAGCAAGCTTGCAAAGGAAATCTGCACTACAATGAAGTCTCACTGCCCCCCGGTCAAAAGGGCCATCTGAAAAAAGTGTAAAATCCAGAAAGGCAGAACAGGCCATGGAGAACTGGGAGCCTTGTTATGCTGGTGGGCGGGATGTAAATTGCCAACAGCCACTCTGGAGAAATGTATGGTGTTTCCTGAAACATCTAAAAAACAAAGCAACAGAGCCTAGGGCACTTCCACTTATGGTCCTATAGCTTAGGGAAATTAAAATCAAAAAGACACAGCCACCCCAAAGTTTGGGACGGCTCTGTTTACAAAAACCTCGTTTACGGTACAAGTTCAATATCACAGAAAGCAAAAAATGGATAAAGAAGTTGTGGTACTTACGTACAATGCAATATCACTCAGCAATGAAATCTATGTCATCAGGCCCGTAGCAGCATAATGAGTGGATGCAGGTATGATGAGTCTAAGTGAAATAAGTCACACAGAAAAAGAAACATCATAAGATATCACTACTACACGGAATGTAAACTTGGCTACACACGAACTGAATTACAAAACAGAACAGGGTCTCAAATGTAGAAAACCAACTTATGCTTGCTTAAGGGGAAAGGTGAGTTGGGGTGCTGTATGAAACCAGAGATTGAAATTAGCACAGATACCGTTCCATAAGCCAAATATGCAATAGACAAGAGCTACTCCTTGCTGAACGAAGTGGACTCAACACCCCATATTAAACGCCTAAGAATATACCTGACTAGAAATAATCTTAAAACCTACGGATTTATATGTCTCCGAAAGAGAATCAAGCGTGTGTACAGCGGCATAAACGCAGCAGTGATAGGATTGGTGAGGTTCGGTGAGCAAATGCAGACCCTTTGAAGTCATATTGCATGGTACCCATTCCATGGGTCTCAACTCTCCAGGTTTAAGGGATTCTTCCTTCAGCTAAAACATGCACGTGGAACCCAGAGTATGATCCACCGTGTGATCGGGAAACGTGTTCAAATGTGTCTCGTTTTCGTCCCTGGTACTCGGGTGCAACATTCCAGATGCTTTACTAACACTCTCCCCACTTGGAGAGTCAGTGCCTTTAACCTCCTGTTTCGCCCAGTTTGTAATTTCTGTGGAAAATGAACAGGAATAGGGAGAACGAAAGAGAGACTAGCTGGAGGTGTCTGGACGGGCAAATTTAACTCTCATTTCCCACCAGGAAGAGGAATTAACCAAAGGCTCAGCGTGCCGTGCCGGAACCACACTAGGGCCTGAAGCAATCCTGCGGTGTTGCGGCCAGCTCACAAGAAAGCGAGTTGAAGAAACGACCTCAGGGGCACTGTAATTCACAAACCTGCAGAGTTATAAATGACAGCTATCGTCCAAAAATATATTGAAGTAAGGCTGCCAAGAGGACTTGAAAGCGGGGCAGAATTGCAGGAAATCGATTTCAGGAGGTACACTGGAATTGCATGTAAAGCATAGGAAAAGAGGCAGAACGTCCACAATGATGCACTTGGCCAAAAAGGGCGTATGCGTTTTCTCCTGAATATATTCAGGAAAAAACGCATACGCCCTTTTTGGCCAACCAAGCAAGCTTGCAAAGGATATCTGCACTACAATGAAGTCTCACTGCCCCCAGGTCAAAAGGGCCATCTGAAAAAAGTGTAAAATCCAGAAAGGCAGGACAGGCCATGGAGAACTGGGAGCCTTGTTATGCTGATGGGCGGGATGTAAATTGCCAACAGCCACTCTGGAGAAGTGGATGGTGTTTCCTGAAACATCTAAAAAACTAAGCAAGAGAGCCTAGGGCACTTCCACTTATGGTCCTAGAGCTTAGGGAAATTAAAATCAAAAAGACACAGCCACCCCAAAATTTGGGACGGCTCTGTTTACAAGAACCTCGTTTACGGTACAAGTTCAATATCACAGAAAGCGAAAAATGGATAAAGAAGTTGTGGTACTTACGTACAATGCAATATCACTCAGCAATGAAATCTATGTCATCAGGCCCGTAGCAGCATAATGAGTGGATTCAGGTATGATGATTCTAAGTGAAATAAGTCACACAGGAAAAGAAACACCATAAGATATCACTACTACACGGAAGGTAAACTTGGCTACACAAGAACTGAATTACAAAACAGAACAGGGTCTCAAATGTAGAAAACCAACTTATGCTTGCTTAAGGGGAAAGGTGAGTTGGGGTGCTGCATGAAATCAGAGATTGAAATTAGCACAGATACCGTTCCATAAGCCAAATATGTAATAGACAAGAGCTACTCCTTGCTCAACGAAGTGGACTCAACACCCCATATTAAACGCTTAAGAATACACCTGACTAGAAATAATCTTAAAAACTACGGATTTATATGTCTCCGAAAGAGAATCAAGCGTGTGTACGGCGGCATAAACGCAGCAGTGATAGGATTGGTGAAGTTCGGTGAGCAAATGCAGACCCTTTGAAGTCATATTGCATGGTACCCATTCCATGGGTCTCAACTCTCCAGGTTTAAGGGATTCTTCCTTCAGCTAAAACATGCATGTGGAACCCAGAGTATGATCCACCGTGTCATCGGGAAACGTGTTCAAATGTATCTCAGTTTTCGTCCCGTGGAACTCGGGTGCAACATTCCAGATGCTTTACTAACACTCTCCCCACTTGGAGAGTCAGTGCCTTTAACCTCCTGTTTGGCCCAGTTTGCAAATTCTGTGGAAAATGAACAGGAATAGGGAGAACCAAAGAGAGACTAGCTGGAGGTGTCTGGACGGGCAAATTTAACTCTCATTTCCCACCAGGAAGAGGAATTAACCAAAGGCTCAGCGTGCCGTGCCGGAACCACACTAGGGCCTGAAGCAATCCTGCTGTTTTGCGGCCAGATCACAAGAAAGCGAGTTGGAGAAAGGAGCTCAGGGGCACTGTAATTCACAAACCTGTAGAGTTATAAATGACAGCTATCGTCCAAAAATATATTGAAGTAAGGCTGCCAAGAGGACTTGAAAGCGGGGCAGAATTGCAAGAAACCGATTTCAGGAGGTAGACGGGAATTGCATGTAAAGCATAGGAAAAGAGGCAGAACGTCCACAATGATGCACTTGGCCAAAAAGGGCGTATGCGTTTTTTCCTGAATATATTCAGGAAAAAATGCATACGCCCTTTTTGGCCAACCAAGCAAGCTGGCAAAGGAAATCTGCACTACAATGAAGTCTCACTGCCCCCCGGTCAAAAGGGCCATCTGAAAAAAGTGTAAAATCCAGAAAGGCAGGACAGGCCATGGAGAACTGGGAGCCTTGTTATGCTGATGGGCGGGATGTAAATTGCCAACAGCCACTCTGGAGTAGTGTATGGTGTTTCCTGAAACATCTAAAAAACTAAGCAACAGAGCCTAGGGCACTTCCACTTATGGTCCTATAGCTTAGGGAAATTAAAATCAAAAGGACACAGCCACCCCAAAGTTTTGGACGGCTCTGATTACAAGAACCTCATTTACGGTACAAGTTCAATATCACAGAAAGCGAAAAATGGATAAAGAAGTTGTGGTACTTACGTACAATGCAATATCACTCAGCAATGAAATCTATGTCATCAGGCCCGTAGCAGCATAATGAGTGGATTAAGGTATGATGATTCTAAGTGAAATAAGTCACACAGAAAAAGAAACACCATAAGATATCACTACTACACGGAAGGTAAACTTGGCTACACAAGAACTGAATTACAAAACAGAACAGGGTCTCAAATGTAGAAAACCAACTTATGCTTGCTTGAGGGGAAAGGTGAGTTGGGGTGCTGCATGAAACCAGAGATTGAAATTAGCACACATACCGTTCCATAAGCCAAATATGCAATAGACAAGAGCTACTCCTTGCTCAACGCAGTGGACTCAACACCCCATATTAAACGCCTAAGAATATACCTGACTAGAAATAATCTTAAAACCTACGGATTTATATGTCTCCGAAAGAGAATCAAGTGTGTTTACGGCGGCATAAACACAACAGTGATAGGATTGGTGAGGTTCGGTGAGCAAATGCAGAACCTTTGAAGTCATATTGCATGGTACCCATTCCATGGGTCTCAACTCTCCAGGTTTAAGGGATTCTTCCTTCAGCTGAAACATGCATGTGGAACACAGTGTATGATCCACCGTGTGATCAGGAAACGTGTTCAAATGTGTCTCAGTTTTCGTCCCCTGGTGCTCGGGTGCAACATTCAAGACGCTTTACTAACACTCTCCCCACTTGGAGAGTCAGTGCCTTTAAACTCCTGTTTGGCCCAGGTTGCAATTTCTGCGGAAAATGTACAGGAATAGGGAGAACCAATGAGAGACTAGCTGGAGGTGTGTGGACGGGCAAATTTAACTCTCATTTCCCACCAGGAAGAGGAATTAACCAAAGGCTCAGCGTGCCGTGCCGGAACCACACTAGGGCCTGAAGCAATGCTGCGGTGTTGCGGCCAGCTCACAAGAAAGCGAGTTGAAGAAAGGAGCTCAGGGGCACTGTAATTCACAAACCTGCAGAGTTATAAATGACAGCTATCGTCCAAAAATATATTGAAGTAAGGCTGCCAAGAGGACTTGAAAGTGGGGCAGAATTGCAGGAAACCGATTTTGGAGGTAGACGGGAATTGCATGTAAAGCATAGGAAAAGAGGCAGAACGTCCACAATGATGCACTTGGCCAAAAAGGGCGTATGCGTTTTTTCCTGAATATATTCAGGAAAAAATGCATACGCCCTTTGTGGCCAACCAAGCAAGCTGGCAAAGGAAATCTGCACTACAATGAAGTCTCACTGCCCCCCAGTCAAAAGGGCCATCTGAAAAAAGTGTAAAATCCAGAAAGGCAGGACAGGCCATGGAGAACTGGGAGCCTTGTTATGCTGATGGGCGGGATGTAAATTGCCAACAGCCACTCTGGAGAAGTGTATGGTGTTTCCTGAAACATCTAAAAAACTAAGCAAGAGAGCCTAGGGCACTTCCACTTATGGTCCTAGAGCTTAGGGAAATTAAAATCAAAAAGACACAGCCACCCCAAAATTTGGGACGGCTCTGTTTACAAGAACCTCGTTTACGGTACAAGTTCAATATCACAGAAAGCGAAAAATGGATAAAGAAGTTGTGGTACTTACGTACAATGCAATATCACTCAGCAATGAAATCTATGTCATCAGGCCCATAGCAGCATAATGAGTGGATTCAGGTATGATGATTCTAAGTGAAATAAGTCACACAGAAAAAGAAACACCATAAGATATCACTACTACACGGAAGGTAAACTTGGCTACACAAGAACTGAATTACAAAACAGAAGAGGGTCTCAAATGTAGAAAACCAACTTATGCTTGCTTGAGGGGAAAGGTGAGTTGGGGTGCTGCATGAAACCAGAGATTGAAATTAGCACAGATACCGTTCCATAAGCCAAATACGTAATAGACAAGAGCTACTCCTTGCTCAATGAAGTGGACTCAACACCCCATATTATACGCCTAAGAATTACCTGACTAGTAAGAATTTTAAAACCTGTGGATTTATATGTCTCCGAAAGAGAATCAAGCGTGTGTACGGCGGCATAAACGCAGCAGTGATAGGATTGGTGAGGTTCGGTGAGCAAATGCAGACCCTTTGAAGTCATATTGCATGGTACCCATTCCATGGGTCTCAACTCTCCAGGTTTAAGGGATTCTTCCTTCAGCTAAAACATGCATGTGGAACCCAGAGTATGATCCACCGTGTGATCGGGAAACGTGTTCAAATGTGTCTCAGTTTTCGTCCCCTGGTACTCGGGTGCAACATTCAAGACGCTTTACTAACACTCTCCCCACTTGGAGAGTCAGTGCCTTTAAACTCCTGTTTGGCCCAGTTTGCAATTTCTGCGGAAAATGTACAGGAATAGGGAGAACCAATGAGAGACTAGCTGGAGGTGTCTGGACGGGCAAATTTAACTCTCATTTCCCACCAGGAAGAGGAATTAACCAAAGGTTCAGCGTGCCGTGCCGGAACCACACTAGGGCCTGAAGCAATCCTGCGGTGTTGCGGCCAGCTCACAAGAAAGCGAGTTGAAGAAAGGAGCTCAGGGGCACTGTAATTCACAAACCTGCAGAGTTATAAATGACAGCTATCGTCCAAAAATATATTGAAGTAAGGCTGCCAAGAGGACTTGAAAGCGGGGCAGAATTGCAGGAAACCGATTTCAGGAGGTAGACGGGAATTGCATGTAAAGCATAGGAAAAGAGGCAGAACGTCCACAATGATGCACTTGGCCAAAAAGGGCGTATGCGTTTTTTCCTGAATATATTCAGGAAAAAACGCATACGCCCTTTTTGGCCAACCAAGCAAGCTTGCAAAGGAAATCTGCACTACAATGAAGTCTCGCTGCCCCCCGGTCAAAAGGGACATATGAAAAAAGTGTAAAATCCAGAAAGGCAGGACAGGCCGTGAAGAACTGGGAGCACTGTTATGCTGATGGGCGGGATGTAAATTGCCAACAGCCACTCTGGAGAAGTGTATGGTGTTTCCTGAAACATCTAAAAAACTAAGCAACAGAGCCTAGGGCCCTTCCACTTATGGTCCTATAGCTTAGGGCAATTAAAATCAAAGAGACACAGCCACCACAAAGTTTGGGACGGCTCTGTTTACAAGAATCTTGTTTACGGTACAAGTTCAATATCACAAAAGCGAAAAATGGATGAAGAAGTTGTGGTACTTACGTACAATGCAATATCACTCAGCAATGAAATCTATGTCATCAGGCCCGTAGCAGCATAATGAGTGGATTCAGGTACGATGATTCTAAGTGAAATAAGTCACACAGAAAAAGAAACATCATAAGATATCACTACTACACGGAATGTAAACTTGGCTACACAGGATCTGAATTACAAAACAGAACAGGGTGTCAAATGTAGAAAACCAACTTATGCTTGCTTAAGGGGAAAGGTGAGTTGGGGTGCTGCATGAAACCAGAGATTAAAATTAGCACAGATACCGTTCCATAAGCCAAATATGTAATAGACAAGAGCTACTCCTTGCTCAACGAAGTGTACTCAACACCCCATATTAAACACCTAACAATATACCTGACTAGTAAGAATCTTAAAACCTATGGATTTATATGTCTCCGAAAGAGAATCAAGCGTGTGTACAGCGCCATAAACGCAGCAGTGATAGGACTGTTGAGGTTCGGTGAGCAAATGTAGACCCTTTGAAGTCATATTGCATGGTACCCATTCCATGGGTCTCAACTCTCCATGTTTAAGGGATTCTTGCTTCAGCTAAAACATGCATGTGGAACCCAGAGTATGATCCACCGTGTGATCGGGAAACGTGTTCAAATGTGTCTCAGTTTTCGTCCCCTGGTACTCGGGTGCAACATTCCAGACGCTTTACTAACACTCTCCCCACTTGGAGAGTCAGTGCCTTTAACCTCCTGTTTGGCCCAGTTTGCAATTTCTGTGGTAGATGAACAGGAATAGGGAGAACCAATGAGAGACTAGGTGGAGGTGTCCGGACGTGAAAATTTAACTCTCATTTCCCACCAGGAAGAGGAATTAACCAAAGGCTCAGCGTGCCATGCCGGAACCACACTAGGGCAAGAAGCAATACTGCGGTGTTGCGGCCAGCTCACAAGAAAGCGAGTTGAAGAAAGGAACTCAGGGGCACTGTAATTCACAAACTTGCAGAGTTATAAATGACAGCTATCTTCCAAAAATATATTGAAGTAAGGCTGCCAAGAGGACTTGAAAGCGGGGCAGAATTGCAGGAAACCGATTTCAGGAGGTAGACTGGAATTGCATGTAAAGCATAGGAAAAGAGGCAGAACGTCCACAATGATGCACTTGGCCAAAAAGGGCGTATGCGTTTTTTCCTGAATATATTCAGGAAAAAACGCATATGCCCTTTTTGGCCAACCAAGCAAGCTTGCAAAGGAAATCTGCACTACAATGAAGTCTCACTGCCCCCCGGTCAAAAGGGCCATCTGAAAAAAGTGTAAAATCCAGAAAGGCAGGACAGGCCATGGAGAACTGGGAGCCTTGTTATGCTGGTGGGCGGGATGTAAATTGCCAACAGCCACTCTGGAGAAGTGTATGGTGTTTCCTGAAACATCTAAAAAACAAAGCAACAGAGCCTAGGGCACTTCCACTTATGGTCCTATAGCTTAGGGAAATTAAAATCAAAAACACACAGCCACCCCAAAGTTTGGGACGGCTCTGTTTACAAGAACCTCGTTTACGGTACAAGTTCAATATCACAGAAAGCAAAAAATGGATAAAGAAGTTGTGGTACTTACGTACAATGCAATATCACTCAGCAATGAAATCTATGTCATCAGGCCCGTAGCAGCATAATGAGTGGATGCAGGTATGATGAGTCTAAGTGAAATAAGTCACACAGAAAAAGAAACATCATAAGATATCACTACTACACGGAATGTAAACTTGGCTACACAGGAACTGAATTACAAAACAGAACAGGGTCTCAAATGTAGAAAACCAACTTATGCTTGCTTAAGGGGAAAGGTGAGTTGGGGTGCTGTATGAAACCAGAGATTGAAATTAGCACAGATACCGTTCCATAAGCCAAATATGCAATAGACAAGAGCTACTCCTTGCTGAACGAAGTGGACTCAACACCCCATATTAAACGCCTAAGAATATACCTGACTAGAAATAATCTTAAAACCTACGGATTTATATGTCTCCGAAAGAGAATCAAGCGTGTGTACAGCGGCATAAACGCAGCAGTGATAGGATTGGTGAGGTTCGGTGAGCAAATGCAGACCCTTTGAAGTCATATTGCATGGTACCCATTCCATGGGTCTCAACTCTCCAGGTTTAAGGGATTCTTCCTTCAGCTAAAACATGCACGTGGAACCCAGAGTATGATCCACCGTGTGATCAGGAAACGTGTTCAAATGTGTCTCGTTTTCGTCCCTGGTACTCGGGTGCAACATTCCAGATGCTTTACTAACACTCTCCCCACTTGGAGAGTCAGTGCCTTTAACCTCCTGTTTCGCCCAGTTTGTAATTTCTGTGGAAAATGAACAGGAATAGGGAGAACGAAAGAGAGACTAGCTGGAGGTGTCTGGACGGGCAAATTTAACTCTCATTTCCCACCAGGAAGAGGAATTAACCAAAGGCTCAGCATGCCGTTCCGGAACCACACTAGGGCCTGAAGCAATCCTGCGGTGTTGCAGCCAGCTCACAAGAAAGCGAGTTGAAGAAACGACCTCAGGGGCACTGTAATTCACAAACCTGCAGAGTTATAAATGACAGCTATCGTCCAAAAATATATTGAAGTAAGGCTGCCAAGAGGACTTGAAAGCGGGGCAGAATTGCAGGAAATCGATTTCAGGAGGTACACTGGAATTGCATGTAAAGCATAGGAAAAGAGGCAGAACGTCCACAATGATGCACTTGGCCAAAAAGGGCGTATGCGTTTTCTCCTGAATATATTCAGGAAAAAATGCATACGCCCTTTTTGGCCAACCAAGCAAGCTGGCAAAGGAAATCTGCACTACAATGAAGTCTCACTGCCCCCCGGTCAAAAGGGCCATCTGAAAAAAGTGTAAAATCCAGAAAGGCAGGACAGGCCATGGAGAACTGGGAGCCTTGTTATGCTGATGGGCGGGATGTAAATTGCCAACAGCCACTCTGGAGTAGTGTATGGTGTTTCCTGAAACATCTAAAAAACTAAGCAACAGAGCCTAGGGCACTTCCACTTATGGTCCTATAGCTTAGGGAAATTAAAATCAAAAAGACACAGCCACCCCAAAGTTTTGGACGGCTCTGTTTACAAGAACCTCGTTTACGGTACAAGTTCAATATCACAGAAAGCGAAAAATGGATAAAGAAGTTGTGGTACTTACGTACAATGCAATATCACTCAGCAATGAAATCTATGTCATCAGGCCCGTAGCAGCATAATGAGTGGATTCAGGTATGATGATTCTAAGTGAAATAAGTCACACAGAAAAAGAAACACCATAAGATATCACTACTACACGGAAGGTAAACTTGGCTACACAAGAACTGAATTACAAAACAGAACAGGGTCTCAAATGTAGAAAACCAACTTATGCTTGCTTGAGGGGAAAGGTGAGTTGGGGTGCTGCATGAAACCAGAGATTGAAATTAGCACAGATACCGTTCCATAAGCCAAATATGCAATAGACAAGAGCTACTCCTTGCTCAACGCAGTGGACTCAACACCCCATATTAAACGCCTAAGAATATACCTGACTAGAAATAATCTTAAAACCTACGGATTTATATGTCTCCGAAAGAGAATCAAGTGTGTTTACGGCGGCATAAACACAACAGTGATAGGATTGGTGAGGTTCGGTGAGCAAATGCAGAACCTTTGAAGTCATATTGCATGGTACCCATTCCATGGGTCTCAACTCTCCAGGTTTAAGGGATTCTTCCTTCAGCTGAAACATGCATGTGGAACACAGTGTATGATCCACCGTGTGATCAGGAAACGTGTTCAAATGTGTCTCAGTTTTCGTCCCCTGGTGCTCGGGTGCAACATTCAAGACGCTTTACTAACACTCTCCCCACTTGGAGAGTCAGTGCCTTTAAACTCCTGTTTGGCCCAGGTTGCAATTCCTGCGGAAAATGTACAGGAATAGGGAGAACCAATGAGAGACTAGCTGGAGGTGTGTGGACGTGCAAATTTAACTCTCATTTCCCACCAGGAAGAGGAATTACCCAAAGGCTCAGCGTGCCGTGCCGGAACCACACTAGGGCCTGAAGCAATGCTGCGGTGTTGCGGCCAGCTCACAAGAAAGCGAGTTGAAGAAAGGAGCTCAGGGGCACTGTAATTCACAAACCTGCAGAGTTATAAATGACAGCTATCGTCCAAAAATATATTGAAGTAAGGCTGCCAAGAGGACTTGAAAGTGGGGCAGAATTGCAGGAAACCGATTTTGGAGGTAGACGGGAATTGCATGTAAAGCATAGGAAAAGAGGCAGAACGTCCACAATGATGCACTTGGCCAAAAAGGGCGTATGCGTTTTTTCCTGAATATATTCAGGAAAAAATGCATATGCCCTTTTTGGCCAACCAAGCAAGCTGGCAAAGGAAATCTGCACTACAATGAAGTCTCACTGCCCCCCAGTCAAAAGGGCCATCTGAAAAAAGTGTAAAATCCAGAAAGGCAGGACAGGCCATGGAGAACTGGGAGCCTTGTTATGCTGATGGGCGGGATGTAAATTGCCAACAGCCACTCTGGAGAAGTGTATGGTGTTTCCTGAAACATCTAAAAAACTAAGCAACAGAGCCTAGGGCACTTCCACTTATGGTCCTAGAGCTTAGGGAAATTAAAATCAAAAAGACACAGCCACCCCAAAATTTGGGACGGCTCTGTTTACAAGAACCTCGTTTACGGTACAAGTTCAATATCACAGAAAGCGAAAAATGGATAAAGAAGTTGTGGTACTTACGTACAATGCAATATCACTCAGCAATGAAATCTATGTCATCAGGCCCATAGCAGCATAATGAGTGGATTCAGGTATGATGATTCTAAGTGAAATAAGTCACACAGAAAAAGAAACACCATAAGATATCACTACTACACGGAAGGTAAACTTGGCTACACAAGAACTGAATTACAAAACAGAAGAGGGTCTCAAATGTAGAAAACCAACTTATGCTTGCTTGAGGGGAAAGGTGAGTTGGGGTGCTGCATGAAACCAGAGATTGAAATTAGCACAGATACCGTTCCATAAGCCAAATACGTAATAGACAAGAGCTACTCCTTGCTCAATGAAGTGGACTCAACACCCCATATTATACGCCTAAGAATTACCTGACTAGTAAGAATTTTAAAACCTGTGGATTTATATGTCTCCGAAAGAGAATCAAGCGTGTGTACGGCGGCATAAACGCAGCAGTGATAGGATTGGTGAGGTTCGGTGAGCAAATGCAGACCCTTTGAAGTCATATTGCATGGTACCCATTCCATGGGTCTCAACTCTCCAGGTTTAAGGGATTCTTCCTTCAGCTAAAACATGCATGTGGAACCCAGAGTATGATCCACCGTGTGATCGGGAAACGTGTTCAAATGTGTCTCGTTTTCGTCCCTGGTACTCGGGTGCAACATTCCAGATGCTTTACTAACACTCTCCCCACTTGGAGAGTCAGTGACCTTAACCTCCTGTTTGGCCCAGTTTGTAATTTCTGTGGAAAATGAACAAGAATAGGGAGAATGAAAGAGAGACTAGCTGGAGGTGTCTGGACGGGCAAATTTAACTCTCATTTCCCACCAGGAAGAGGAATTAACCAAAGGCTCAGCGTGCCGTGCCGGAACTACACTAGGGCGTGAAGCAATCCTGCGGTGTTGCGGACAGCTCACAAGAAAGCGAGTTGAAGAAACGAGCTCAGGGGCACTGTAATTCACAAACCTGCAGAGTTATAAATGACAGCTATCGTCCAAAAATATATTGAAGTAAGGCTGCCAAGAGGACATGAAAGCGGGGCAGAATTGCAGGAAATCGATTTCAGGAGGTACACTGGAATTGCATGTAAAGCATAGGAAAAGAGGCAGAACGTCCACAATGATGCACTTGGCCAAAAAGGGCGTATGCGTTTTTTCCTGAACCAGGAAAAAACGCATACGCCCTTTTTGGCCAACCAAGCAAGCTTGCAAAGGAAATCTGCACTACAATGAAGTCTCACTGCCCCCCGGTCAAAAGGGCCATCTGAAAAAAGTGTAAAATCCAGAAAGGCAGGACAGGCCATGGAGAACTGGGAGCCTTGTTATGCTTTTGGGCGGGATGTAAATTGCCAACAGCCACTCTGGAGAAGTGTATGGTGTTTCCTGAAACATCTAAAAAACAAAGCAACAGAGCCTAGGGCACTTCCACTTATGGTCCTATAGCTTAGGGAAATTAAAATCAAAAAGACACAGCCACCCCAAAGTTTGGGACGTCTCTGTTTACAAGAACCTCGTTTACGGTACAAGTTCAATATCACAGAAAGCGAAAAATGGATAAAGAAGTTGTGGTACTTACGTACAATGCAATATCACTCAGCAATGAAATCTATGTCACCAGGCCCGTAGCAGCATAATGAGTGGATTCAGGTATGATGATTCTAAGTGAAATAAGTCACACAGGAAAAGAAACACCATAAGATATCACTACTACACGGAAGGTAAACTTGGCTACACAAGAACTGAATTACAAAACAGAACAGGGTCTCAAATGTAGAAAACCAACTTATGCTTGCTTAAGGGGAAAGGTGAGTTGGGGTGCTGCATGAAACCAGAGATTGAAATTAGCACAGATACCGTTCCATAAGCCAAATATGTAATAGACAAGAGCTACTCCTTGCTCAACGAAGTGGACTCAACACCCCATATTAAACGCTTAAGAATACACCTGACTAGAAATAATCTTAAAAACTACGGATTTATATGTCTCCGAAAGAGAATCAAGCGTGTGTACAGCGGCATAAACGCAGCAGTGATAGGATTGGTGAGGTTCGGTGAGCAAATGCAGACCCTTTGAAGTCATATTGCATGGTACCCATTCCATGGGTCTCAACTCTCCAAGTTTAAGGGATTCTTCCTTCAGCTAAAACATGCATGTGGAACAGAGATTATGATCCACTGTGTGATCAGGAAATGTGTTCAAATGTGTCTCAGTTTTCTTCCCCTGGTACTTGGGTGCAACACTCCAGACGCTTTACTAACACTCTCCCCACTTGGAGAGTCAGTGCCTTTAACCTCCTGTATGGCCCAGTTTGCAATTTCTGCGGAAAATGTACAGGAATAGGGAGAACCAATGAGAAACTAGCTGGAGGTGTCTGGACGGGCAAATTTAACTCTCATTTCCCACCAGAAAGAGGAATTAACCAAAGGCTCAGCATGCCGTGCCGGAACCACACTAGGGCATGAAGCAATCCTGCGGTGTTGCGGCCAGCTCACAAGAAAGCGAGTTGAAGAAAGGAGCTCAGGGGCACTGTAATTCACAAACCTGCAGAGTTATAAATGACAGCTATCGTCCAAAAATATATTGAAGTAAGGCTGCCAAGAGGACTTGAAAGCAGGGCAGAATTGCAGGAAACCGATTTCAGGAGGTAGACAGGAATTGCATGTAAAGCATAAGAAAAGAGGCAGAACGTCCACAATGATGCACTTGGCCAAAAAGGGCGTATGCGTTTTTTCCTGAATATATTCAGGAAAAAACGCATACGCCCTTTTTGGCCAACCAAGCAAGCTTGCAAAGGATATCTGCACTACAATGAAGTCTCACTGCCCCCCGGTCAAAAGGGCCATCTGAAAAAAGTGTAAAATCCAGAAAGGCAGGACAGGCCATGGAGAACTGGGAGCCTTGTTATGCTGGTGGGCGGGATGTAAATTGCCAACAGCCACTCTGGAGAAGTGTATGGTGTTTCCTGAAACATCTAAAAAACAAAGCAACAGAGCCTAGGGCACTTCCACTTATGGTCCTATAGCTTAGGGAAATTAAAATCAAAAAGACACAGCCACCCCAAAGTTTGGGACGGCTCTGTTTACAAGAACCTCGTTTACGGTACAAGTTCAATATCACAGAAAGCGAAAAATGGATAAAGAAGTTGTGGTACTTACGTACAATGCAATATCACTCAGCAATGAAATCTATGTCATCAGGCCCGTAGCAGCATAATGAGTGGATTCAGGTACGATGATTCTAAGTGAAATAAGTCACACAGAAAAAGAAACATCATAAGATATCACTACTACACGGAATGTAAACTTGGCTACACAGGAACTGAATTACAAAACAGAACAGGGTGTCAAATGTAGAAAACCAACTTATGCTTGCTTAAGGGGAAAGGTGAGTTGGGGTGCTGCATGAAACCAGAGATTGAAATTAGCACAGATACCGTTCCATATGCCAAATATGCAATAGACAAGAGCTACTCCTTGCTGAACGAAGTGGACTCAACACCCCATATTAAACGCTTAAGAATACACCTGACTAGAAATAATCTTAAAAACTACGGATTTATATGTCTCCGAAAGAGAATCAAGCGTGTGTACAGCGGCATAAACGCAGCAGTGATAGGATTGGTGAGGTTCGGTGAGCAAATGCAGACCCTTTGAAGTCATATTGCATGGTACCCATTCCATGGGTCTCAACTCTCCAAGTTTAAGGGATTCTTCCTTCAGCTAAAACATGCATGTGGAACACAGAGTATGATCCACCGTGTGATCAGGAAACGTGTTCAAATGTGTCTCAGTTTTCGTCCCCTGGTACTCGGGTGCAACACTCCAGACGCTTTACTAACACTCTCCCCACTTGGAGAGTCAGTGCCTTTAACCTCCTGTTTCGCCCAGTTTGTAATTTCTGTGGAAAATGAACAGGAATAGGGAGAACAAAAGAGAGACTAGCTGGAGGTGTCTGGACGGGCAAATTTAACTCTCATTTCCCACCAGAAAGAGGAATTAACCAAAGGCTCAGCGTGCCGTGCCGGAACCACACTAGGGCCTGAAGCAATCCTGCGGTGTTGCGGCCAGCTCACAAGAAAGCGAGTTGAAGAAAGTAGCTCAGGGGCACTGTAATTCACAAACCTGCAGAGTTATAAATGACAGCTATCGTTCAAAAATATATTGAAGTAAGGCTGCCAAGAGGACTTGAAAGCGGGGCAGAATTGCAGGAAACCGATTTCAGGAGGTAGACAGGAATTGCATGTAAAGCATAGGAAAAGAGGCAGAACGTCCACAATGATGCACTTGGCCAAAAAGGGCGTATGTGTTTTTTCCTGAATATATTCAGGAAAAAACGCATACGCCCTTTTTGGCCAACCAAGCAAGCTTACAAAGGAAATCTGCACTACAATGAAGTCTCACTGCCCCCCGGTCAAAAAGGCCATCTGAAAAAAGTGTAAAATCCAGAAAGGCAGGACAGGCCATGGAGAACTGGGAGCCTTGTTATGCTGGTGGGCGGGATGTAAATTGCCAACAGCCACTCTGGAGAAGTGTATGGTCTTTCCTGAAACATCTAAAAAACAAAGCAACAGAGCCTAGGGCACTTCCACTTATGGTCCTATAGCTTAGGGAAATTAAAATCAAAAAGACACAGCCACCCCAAAGTTTGGGACGGCTCTGTTTACAAGAACCTCGTTTACGGTACAAGTTCAATATCACAGAAAGCGAAAAATGGATAAAGAAGTTGTGGTACTTACGTACAATGCAATATCACTCAGCAATGAAATCTATGTCATCAGGCCCATAGCAGCATAATGAGTGGATTCAGGTATGATGATTCTAAGTGAAATAAGTCACACAGAAAAAGAAACACCATAAGATATCACTACTACACGGAAGGTAAACTTGGCTACACAAGAACTGAATTACAAAACAGAAGAGGGTCTCAAATGTAGAAAACCAACTTATGCTTGCTTGAGGGGAAAGGTGAGTTGGGGTGCTGCATGAAACCAGAGATTGAAATTAGCACAGATACCGTTCCATAAGCCAAATACGTAATAGACAAGAGCTACTCCTTGCTCAATGAAGTGGACTCAACACCCCATATTATACGCCTAAGAATTACCTGACTAGTAAGAATTTTAAAACCTGTGGATTTATATGTCTCCGAAAGAGAATCAAGCGTGTGTACAGCGGCATAAACGCAGCAGTGATAGGATTGGTGAGGTTCGGTGAGCAAATGCAGACCCTTTGAAGTCATATTGCATGGTACCCATTCCATGGGTCTCAACTCTCCAGGTTTAAGGGATTCTTCCTTCAGCTAAAACATGCATGTGGAACCCAGAGTATGATCCACCGTGTGATCGGGAAACGTGTTCAAATGTGTCTCAGTTTTCGTCCCCTGGTACTCGGGTGCAACATTCAAGACGCTTTACTAACACTCTCCCCACTTGGAGAGTCAGTGCCTTTAAACTCCTGTTTGGCCCAGTTTGCAATTTCTGCGGAAAATGTACAGGAATAGGGAGAACCAATGAGAGACTAGCTGGAGGTGTCTGGACGGGCAAATTTAACTCTCATTTCCCACCAGGAAGAGGAATTAACCAAAGGTTCAGCGTGCCGTGCCGGAACCACACTAGGGCCTGAAGCAATCCTGCGGTGTTGCGGCCAGCTCACAAGAAAGCGAGTTGAAGAAAGGAGCTCAGGGGAACTGTAATTCACAAACCTGCAGAGTTATAAATGACAGCTATCGTCCAAAAATATATTGAAGTAAGGCTGCCAAGAGGACTTGAAAGCGGGGCAGAATTGCAGGAAACCGATTTCAGGAGGTAGACGGGAATTGCATGTAAAGCATAGGAAAAGAGGCAGAACGTCCACAATGATGCACTTGGCCAAAAAGGGCGTATGCGTTTTTTCCTGAATATATTCAGGAAAAAACGCATACGCCCTTTTTGGCCAACCAAGCAAGCTTGCAAAGGAAATCTGCACTACAATGAAGTCTCGCTGCCCCCCGGTCAAAAGGGACATATGAAAAAAGTGTAAAATCCAGAAAGGCAGGACAGGCCGTGAAGAACTGGGAGCACTGTTATGCTGATGGGCGGGATGTAAATTGCCAGCAGCCACTCTGGAGAAGTGTATGGTGTTTCCTGAAACATCTAAAAAACTAAGCAACAGAGCCTAGGGCCCTTCCACTTATGGTCCTATAGCTTAGGGCAATTAAAATCAAAGAGACACAGCCACCACAAAGTTTGGGACGGCTCTGTTTACAAGAATCTTGTTTACGGTACAAGTTCAATATCACAAAAGCGAAAAATGGATGAAGAAGTTGTGGTACTTACGTACAATGCAATATCACTCAGCAATGAAATCTATGTCATCAGGCCCGTAGCAGCATAATGAGTGGATTCAGGTACGATGATTCTAAGTGAAATAAGTCACACAGAAAAAGAAACATCATAAGATATCACTACTACACGGAATGTAAACTTGGCTACACAGGATCTGAATTACAAAACAGAACAGGGTGTCAAATGTAGAAAACCAACTTATGCTTGCTTAAGGGGAAAGGTGAGTTGGGGTGCTGCATGAAACCAGAGATTAAAATTAGCACAGATACCGTTCCATAAGCCAAATATGTAATAGACAAGAGCTACTCCTTGCTCAACGAAGTGTACTCAACACCCCATATTAAACACCTAACAATATACCTGACTAGTAAGAATCTTAAAACCTATGGATTTATATGTCTCCGAAAGAGAATCAAGCGTGTGTACAGCGCAATAAACGCAGCAGTGATAGGACTGTTGAGGTTCGGTGAGCAAATGTAGACCCTTTGAAGTCATATTGCATGGTACCCATTCCATGGGTCTCAACTCTCCATGTTTAAGGGATTCTTGCTTCAGCTAAAACATGCATGTGGAACCCAGAGTATGATCCACCGTGTGATCGGGAAACGTGTTCAAATGTGTCTCAGTTTTCGTCCCCTGGTACTCGGGTGCAACATTCCAGACGCTTTACTAACACTCTCCCCACTTGGAGAGTCAGTGCCTTTAACCTCCTGTTTGGCCCAGTTTGCAATTTCTGTGGTAGATGAACAGGAATAGGGAGAACCAATGAGAGACTAGGTGGAGGTGTCCGGAAGTGAAAATTTAACTCTCATTTCCCACCAGGAAGAGGAATTAACCAAAGGCTCAGCGTGCCATGCCGGAACCACACTAGGGCAAGAAGCAATACTGCGGTGTTGCGGCCAGCTCACAAGAAAGCGAGTTGAAGAAAGGAGCTCAGGGGCACTGTAATTCACAAACTTGCAGAGTTATAAATGACAGCTATCTTCCAAAAATATATTGAAGTAAGGCTGCCAAGAGGACTTGAAAGCGGGGCAGAATTGCAGGAAACCGATTTCAGGAGGTAGACTGGAATTGCATGTAAAGCATAGGAAAAGAGGCAGAACGTCCACAATGATGCACTTGGCCAAAAAGGGCGTATGCGTTTTTTCCTGAATATATTCAGGAAAAAACGCATACGCCCTTTTTGGCCAACCAAGCAAGCTTGCAAAGGAAATCTGCACTACAATGAAGTCTCACTGCCCCCCGGTCAAAAGGGCCATCTGAAAAAAGTGTAAAATCCAGAAAGGCAGGACAGGCCATGGAGAACTGGGAGCCTTGTTATGCTGGTGGGCGGGATGTAAATTGCCAACAGCCACTCTGGAGAAGTGTATGGTGTTTCCTGAAACATCTAAAAAACAAAGCAACAGAGCCTAGGGCACTTCCACTTATGGTCCTATAGCTTAGGGAAATTAAAATCAAAAACACACAGCCACCCCAAAGTTTGGGACGGCTCTGTTTACAAGAACCTCGTTTACGGTACAAGTTCAATATCACAGAAAGCAAAAAATGGATAAAGAAGTTGTGGTACTTACGTACAATGCAATATCACTCAGCAATGAAATCTATGTCATCAGGCCCGTAGCAGCATAATGAGTGGATTCAGGTATGATGATTCTAAGTGAAATAAGTCACACAGAAAAAGAAACACCATAAGATATCACTACTACACGGAAGGTAAACTTGGCTACACAAGAACTGAATTACAAAACAGAACAGGGTCTCAAATGTAGAAAACCAACTTATGCTTGCTTGAGGGGAAAGGTGAGTTGGGGTGCTGCATGAAACCAGAGATTGAAATTAGCACAGATACCGTTCCATAAGCCAAATATGCAATAGACAAGAGCTACTCCTTGCTCAACGCAGTGGACTCAACACCCCATATTAAACGCCTAAGAATATACCTGACTAGAAATAATCTTAAAACCTACGGATTTATATGTCTCCGAAAGAGAATCAAGTGTGTTTACGGCAGCATAAACACAACAGTGATAGGATTGGTGAGGTTCGGTGAGCAAATGCAGAACCTTTGAAGTCATATTGCATGGTACCCATTCCATGGGTCTCAACTCTCCAGGTTTAAGGGATTCTTCCTTCAGCTGAAACATGCATGTGGAACACAGTGTATGATCCACCGTGTGATCAGGAAACGTGTTCAAATGTGTCTCAGTTTTCGTCCCCTGGTGCTCGGGTGCAACATTCAAGACGCTTTACTAACACTCTCCCCACTTGGAGAGTCAGTGCCTTTAAACTCCTGTTTGGCCCAGGTTGCAATTCCTGCGGAAAATGTACAGGAATAGGGAGAACCAATGAGAGACTAGCGGGAGGTGTCTGGACGGGCAAATTTAACTCTCATTTCCCACCAGGAAGAGGAATTACCCAAAGGCTCAGCGTGCCGTGCCGGAACCACACTAGGGCCTGAAGCAATGCTGCGGTGTTGCGGCCAGCTCACAAGAAAGCGAGTTGAAGAAAGGAGCTCAGGGGCACTGTAATTCACAAACCTGCAGAGTTATAAATGACAGCTATCGTCCAAAAATATATTGAAGTAAGGCTGCCAAGAGGACTTGAAAGTGGGGCAGAATTGCAGGAAACCGATTTTGGAGGTAGACGGGAATTGCATGTAAAGCATAGGAAAAGAGGCAGAACGTCCACAATGATGCACTTGGCCAAAAAGGGCGTATGCGTTTTTTCCTGAATATATTCAGGAAAAAATGCATATGCCCTTTTTGGCCAACCAAGCAAGCTGGCAAAGGAAATCTGCACTACAATGAAGTCTCACTGCCCCCCAGTCAAAAGGGCCATCTGAAAAAAGTGTAAAATCCAGAAAGGCAGGACAGGCCATGGAGAACTGGGAGCCTTGTTATGCTGATGGGCGGGATGTAAATTGCCAACAGCCACTCTGGAGAAGTGTATGGTGTTTCCTGAAACATCTAAAAAACTAAGCAACAGAGCCTAGGGCACTTCCACTTATGGTCCTAGAGCTTAGGGAAATTAAAATCAAAAAGACACAGCCACCCCAAAATTTGGGACGGCTCTGTTTACAAGAACCTCGTTTACGGTACAAGTTCAATATCACAGAAAGCGAAAAATGGATAAAGAAGTTGTGGTACTTACGTACAATGCAATATCACTCAGCAATGAAATCTATGTCATCAGGCCCATAGCAGCATAATGAGTGGATTCAGGTATGATGATTCTAAGTGAAATAAGTCACACAGAAAAAGAAACACCATAAGATATCACTACTACACGGAAGGTAAACTTGGCTACACAAGAACTGAATTACAAAACAGAAGAGGGTCTCAAATGTAGAAAACCAACTTATGCTTGCTTGAGGGGAAAGGTGAGTTGGGGTGCTGCATGAAACCAGAGATTGAAATTAGCACAGATACCGTTCCATAAGCCAAATACGTAATAGACAAGAGCTACTCCTTGCTCAATGAAGTGGACTCAACACCCCATATTATACGCCTAAGAATTACCTGACTAGTAAGAATTTTAAAACCTGTGGATTTATATGTCTCCGAAAGAGAATCAAGCGTGTGTACGGCGGCATAAACGCAGCAGTGATAGGATTGGTGAGGTTCGGTGAGCAAATGCAGACCCTTTGAAGTCATATTGCATGGTACCCATTCCATGGGTCTCAACTCTCCAGGTTTAAGGGATTCTTCCTTCAGCTAAAACATGCATGTGGAACCCAGAGTATGATCCACCGTGTGATCGGAAAACGTGTTCAAATGTGTCTCAGTTTTCGTCCCCTGGTACTCGGGTGCAACATTCAAGACGCTTTACTAACACTCTCCCCACTTGGAGAGTCAGTGCCTTTAAACTCCTGTTTGGCCCAGTTTGCAATTTCTGCGGAAAATGTACAGGAATAAGGAGAACCAATGAGAGACTAGCTGGAGGTGTCTGGACGGGCAAATTTAACTCTCATTTCCCACCAGGAAGAGGAATTAACCAAAGGTTCAGCGTGCCGTGCCGGAACCACACTAGGGCCTGAAGCAATCCTGCGGTGTTGCGGCCAGCTCACAAGAAAGCGAGTTGAAGAAAGGAGCTGAGGGGCACTGTAATTCACAAACCTGCAGAGTTATAAATGACAGCTATCGTCCAAAAATATATTGAAGTAAGGCTGCCAAGAGGACTTGAAAGCGGGGCAGAATTGCAGGAAACCGATTTCAGGAGGTAGACGGGAATTGCATGTAAAGCATAGGAAAAGAGGCAGAACGTCCACAATGATGCACTTGGCCAAAAAGGGCGTATGCGTTTTTTCCTGAATATATTCAGGAAAAAACGCATACGCCCTTTTTGGCCAACCAAGCAAGCTTGCAAAGGAAATCTGCACTACAATGAAGTCTCACTGCCCCCCGGTCAAAAGGGACATATGAAAAAAGTGTAAAATCCAGAAAGGCAGGACAGGCCGTGAAGAACTGGGAGCACTGTTATGCTGATGGGCGGGATGTAAATTGCCAACAGCCACTCTGGAGAAGTGTATGGTGTTTCCTGAAACATCTAAAAAACTAAGCAACAGAGCCTAGGGCCCTTCCACTTATGGTCCTATAGCTTAGGGCAATTAAAATCAAAGAGACACAGCCACCACAAAGTTTGGGACGGCTCTGTTTACAAGAATCTTGTTTACGGTACAAGTTCAATATCACAAAAGCGAAAAATGGATGAAGAAGTTGTGGTACTTACGTACAATGCAATATCACTCAGCAATGAAATCTATGTCATCAGGCCCGTAGCAGCATAATGAGTGGATTCAGGTACGATGATTCTAAGTGAAATAAGTCACACAGAAAAAGAAACATCATAAGATATCACTACTACACGGAATGTAAACTTGGCTACACAGGATCTGAATTACAAAACAGAACAGGGTGTCAAATGTAGAAAACCAACTTATGCTTGCTTGAGGGGAAAGGTGAGTTGGGGTGCTGCATGAAACCAGAGATTGAAATTAGCACAGATACCATTCCATAAGCCAAATATGCAATAGACAAGAGCTACTCCTTGCTGAACGAAGGGGACTCAACACCCCATATTAAAAGCCTAAGAATATACCTGACTAGAAATAATCTTAAAACCTACGGATTTATATGTCTCCGAAAGAGAATCAAGCGTGTGTACAGCGGCATAAACGCAGCAGTGATAGGATTGGTGAGGTTCGGTGAGCAAATGCAGACCCTTTGAAGTCATATTGCATGGTACCCATTCCATGGGTCTGAACTCTCCAGGATTCAGGGATTCTTCCTTCAGCTAAAACATGCATGTGGAACCCAGAGTATGATCCACCGTGTGATCGGGAAACGTGTTCAAATGTGTCTCGTTTTCGTCCCTGGTACTCGGGTGCAACATTCCAGATGCTTTACTAACACTCTCCCCACTTGGAGAGTCAGTGCCTTTAACCTCCTGTTTGGCCCAGTTTGTAATTTCTGTGGAAAATGAACAGGAATAGGGAGAACGAAAGAGAGACTAGCTGGAGGTGTCTGGACGGGCAAATTTAACTCTCATTTCCCACCAGGAAGAGGAATTAACCAAAGGCTCAGCGTGCCGTGCCGGAACTACACTAGGGCCTGAAGCAATCCTGCGGTGTTGCGGCCAGCTCACAAGAAAGCGAGTTGAAGAAAGGAGCTCAGGGGCACTGTAATTCACAAACCTGCAGAGTTATAATGACAGCTATCGTCCAAAAATATATTGAAGTAAGGCTGCCAAGAGGACATGAAAGCGGGGCAGAATTGCAGGAAATCGATTTCAGGAGGTACACTGGAATTGCATGTAAAGCATAGGAAAAGAGGCAGAACGTCCACAATGATGCACTTGGCCAAAAAGGGCGTATGCGTTTTTTCCTGAATATATTCAGGAAAAAACGCATACGCCCTTTTTGGCCAACCAAGCAAGCTTGCAAAGGAAATCTGCACTACAATGAAGTCTCACTGCCCCCCGGTCAAAAGGGCCATCTGAAAAAAGTGTAAAATCCAGAAAGGCAGGACAGGAAATGGAGAACTGGGAGCCTTGTTATGCTGATGGGCGGGATGTAAATTGCCAACAGCCACTCTGGGGAAGTGTATGGTGTTTCCTGAAACATCTAAAAAACAAAGTAACAGAGCCTAGGTCACTTCCACTTATGATCCTATAGCTTAGGGTAATTAAAATCAAAAAGACACAGTCACCCCAAAGTTTGGGACGGCTCTGTTTACAAGAACCTCGTTTACGGTACAAGTTCAATATCACAGAAAGCGAAAAATGGATAAAGAAGTTGTGGTACTTACGTACAATGCAATATCACTCAGCAATGAAATCTATGTCATCAGGCCCGTAGCAGCATAATGAATGGATTCAGGTATGATGATTCTAAGTGAAATAAGTCACACAGGAAAAGAAACACCATAAGATATCACTACTACACGGAAGGTAAACTTGGCTACACAAGAACTGAATTACAAAACAGAACAGGGTCTCAAATGTAGAAAACCAACTTATGCTTGCTTAAGGGGAAAGGTGAGTTGGGGTGCTGCATAAAACCAAAGATTGAAATTAGCACAGATACCGTTCCATAAGCCAAATATGTAATAGACAAGAGCTACTCCTTGCTCAACGCAGTGGACTCAACACCCCATATTAAACGCCTAAGAATATACCTGACTAGAAATAATCTTAAAACCTACGGATTTATATGTCTCCGAAAGAGAATCAAGCGTGTGTACAGCGGCATAAACGCAGCAGTGATAGGATTTGTGAGGTTCGGTGAGCAAATGTAGACCCTTTGAAGTCATACTGCATGGTACCCATTCCATGGGTCTCAACTCTCCAGGTTTAAGGGTTTCTTCCTTCAGCTGAAACATGCATGTGGAACACAGAGTATGATCCACAGTGTGATCAGGAAACGTGTTCAAATGTGTCTCAGTTTTCGTCCCCTGGTACTCGGGTGCAACATTCAAGACGCTTTACTAACACTCTCCCCACTTGGAGAGTCAGTGCCTTTAACCTCCTGTATGGCCCAGTTTGCAATTTCTGCGGAAAATGTACAGGAATAGGGAGAACCAATGAGAAACTAGCTGGAGGTGTCTGGACGGGCAAATTTAACTCTCATTTCCCACCAGAAAGAGGAATTAACCAAAGGCTCAGCATGCCGTGCCAGAACCACACTAGGGCCTGAAGCAATCCTGCGGTGTTGCGGCCAGCTCACAAGAAAGCGAGTTGAAGAAAGGAGCTCAGGGGCACTGTAATTCACAAACCTGCAGAGTTATAAATGACAGTATCGTCCAAAAATATATTGAAGTAAGGCTGCCAAGAGGACTTGAAAGTGGGGCAGGATTCCAGGAAACCGATTTCAGGAGGTAGACAGGAATTGCATGTAAAGCATAGGAAAAGAGGCAGAATGTCCACAATGATGCACTTGGCCAAAAAGGGCGTATACGTTTTTTCCTGAATATATTCAGGAAAAAACGCATACGCCCTTTTTGGCCAACCAAGCAAGCTTGCAAAGGAAATCTGCACTACAATGAAGTCTCACTGCCCCCCGGTCAAAAGGGCCATCTGAAAAAAGTGTAAAATCCAGAAAGGCAGGACAGGCCATGGAGAACTGGGAGCCTTGTTATGCTGATGGGCGGGATGTAAATTGCCAACAGCCACTCTGGAGAAGTGTATGGTGTTTCCTGAAACATCTAAAAAACAAAGCAACAGAGCCTAGGGCACTTCCACTTATGGTCCTATAGCTTAGGGAAATTAAAATCAAAAAGACACAGCCTCCCCAAACTTTGGGACGGCTCTGTTTACAAGAACCTCGTTTACGGTACAAGTTCAATATCACAGAAAGCAAAAAATGGATACAGAAGTTGTGGTACTTACGTACAATGCAATATCACTCAGCAATGAAATCTATGTCATCAGGCCCGTAGCAGCATAATGAGTGGATTCAGGTATGATGATTCTAAGTGAAATAAGTCACACAGAAAAAGAAACACCATAAGATATCACTACTACACGGAAGGTAAACTTGGCTACACAAGAACTGAATTACAAAACAGAACAGGGTCTCAAATGTAGAAAACCAACTTATGCTTGCTTGAGGGGAAAGGTGAGTTGGGGTGCTGCATGAAACCAGAGATTGAAATTAGCACAGATACCGTTCCATAAGCCAAATATGTAATAGACAAGAGCTACTCCTTGCTGAACGAAGTGGACTCAACACCCCATATTAAACGCCTAAGAATATACCTGACTAGTGAGAATATTAAAACCTACGGATTTATATGTCTCCGAAAGAGAATCAAGCGTGTGTACAGCAGCATAAACGCAGCAGTGATAGGATTGGTGAGGTTCGGTGAGCAAATGCAGACCCTTTGAAGTCATATTGCATGGTACCCATTCCATGGGTGTCAACTCTCCAAGTTTAAGGGATTCTTCCTTCAGCTAAAACATGCATGTGGAACACAGAGTATGATCCACCGTGTGATCAGGAAACGTGTTCAAATGTGTCTCAGTTTTCGTCCCCTGGTACTCGGGTGCAACACTCCAGACGCTTTACTAACACTCTCTCCACTTGGAGAGTCAGTGCCTTTAACCTCCTGTATGGCCCAGTTTGCAATTTCTGTGGAAAATGTACAGGAATAGGGAGAACCAATGATAAACTAGCTGGAGGTGTCTGGACGGGCAAATTTAACTCTCATTTCCCACCAGGAAGAGGAATTAACCAAAGGCTCAGCGTGCCGTGCCGGAACCACACTAGGGCCTGAAGCAATCCTGCGGTGTTGCGGCCAGCTCACAAGAAAGCGAATTGAAGAAAGGAGCTCAGGGGCACTGTAATTCACAAACCTGCAGAGTTATAAATGACAGCTATCGTCCAAAAATATATTGAAGTAAGGCTGCCAAGAGGACTTGAATGCAGGGCAGGATTGCAGGAAACCGATTTCAGGAGGTAGACAGGAATTGCATGTAAAGCATAGGAAAAGAGGCAGAACGTCCACAATGATGCACTTGGCCAAAAAGGGCGTATGCGTTTTTTCCTGAATATATTCAGGAAAAAACGCATACGCCCTTTTTGGCCAACCAAGCAAGCTTGCAAAGGAAATCTGCACTACAATGAAGTCTCACTGCCCCCCGGTCAAAAGGGCCATCTGAAAAAAGTGTAAAATCCAGAAAGGCAGGACAGGCCATGGAGAACTGGGAGCCTTGTTATGCTGATGGGCGGGATGTAAATTGCCAACAGCCACTCTGGAGAAGTGTACGCTGTTTCCTGAAACATCTAAAAAACAAAGCAACAGAGCCTAGGGCACTTCCACTTATGGTCCTATAGCTTAGGGAAATTAAAATCAAAAAGACACAGCCACCCCAAAGTTTGGGACAGCTCTGTTTACAAGAACCTCGTTTACGGTACAAGTTCAATATCACAGAAAGCAAAAAATGGATAAAGAAGTTGTGGTACTTACGTACAATGCAATATCACTCAGCAATGAAATCTATGTCATCAGGCCCGTAGCAGCATAATGAGTGGATGCAGGTATGATGAGTCTAAGTGAAATAAGTCACACAGAAAAAGAAACATCATAAGATATCACTACTACACGGAATGTAAACTTAGCTACACACGAACTGAATTACAAAACAGAACAGGGTGTCAAATGTAGAAAACCAACTTATGCTTGCTTGAGGGGAAAGGTGAGTTGGGGTGCTGCATGAAACCAGAGATTGAAATTAGCACAGATACCATTCCATAAGCCAAATATGCAATAGACAAGAGCTACTCCTTGCTGAACGAAGGGGACTCAACACCCCATATTAAAAGCCTAAGAATATACCTGACTAGAAATAATCTTAAAACCTACGGATTTATATGTCTCCGAAAGAGAATCAAGCGTGTGTACAGCGGCATAAACGCAGCAGTGATAGGATTGGTGAGGTTCGGTGAGCAAATGCAGACCCTTTGAAGTCATATTGCATGGTACCCATTCCATGGGTCTGAACTCTCCAGGATTCAGGGATTCTTCCTTCAGCTAAAACATGCATGTGGAACCCAGAGTATGATCCACCGTGTGATCGGGAAACGTGTTCAAATGTGTCTCGTTTTCGTCCCTGGTACTCGGGTGCAACATTCCAGATGCTTTACTAACACTCTCCCCACTTGGAGAGTCAGTGCCTTTAACCTCCTGTTTGGCCCAGTTTGTAATTTCTGTGGAAAATGAACAGGAATAGGGAGAACGAAAGAGAGACTAGCTGGAGGTGTCTGGACGGGCAAATTTAACTCTCATTTCCCACCAGGAAGAGGAATTAACCAAAGGCTCAGCGTGCCGTGCCGGAACTACACTAGGGCCTGAAGCAATCCTGCGGTGTTGCGGCCAGCTCACAAGAAAGCGAGTTGAAGAAAGGAGCTCAGGGGCACTGTAATTCACAAACCTGCAGAGTTATAATGACAGCTATCGTCCAAAAATATATTGAAGTAAGGCTGCCAAGAGGACATGAAAGCGGGGCAGAATTGCAGGAAATCGATTTCAGGAGGTACACTGGAATTGCATGTAAAGCATAGGAAAAGAGGCAGAACGTCCACAATGATGCACTTGGCCAAAAAGGGCGTATGCGTTTTTTCCTGAATATATTCAGGAAAAAACGCATACGCCCTTTTTGGCCAACCAAGCAAGCTTGCAAAGGATATCTGCACTACAATGAAGTCTCACTGCCCCCCGGTCAAAAGGGCCATCTGAAAAAAGTGTAAAATCCAGAAAGGCAGGACAGGCCATGGAGAACTGGGAGCCTTGTTATGCTGATGGGCGGGATGTAAATTGCCAACAGCCACTCTGGAGAAGTGTATGGTGTTTCCTGAAACATCTAAAAAACAAAGTAACAGAGCCTAGGTCACTTCCACTTATGATCCTATAGCTTAGGGTAATTAAAATCAAAAAGACACAGTCACCCCAAAGTTTGGGACGGCTCTGTTTACAAGAACCTCGTTTACGGTACAAGTTCAATATCACAGAAAGCGAAAAATGGATAAAGAAGTTGTGGTACTTACGTACAATGCAATATCACTCAGCAATGAAATCTATGTCATCAGGCCCGTAGCAGCATAATGAATGGATTCAGGTATGATGATTCTAAGTGAAATAAGTCACACAGGAAAAGAAACACCATAAGATATCACTACTACACGGAAGGTAAACTTGGCTACACAAGAACTGAATTACAAAACAGAACAGGGTCTCAAATGTAGAAAACCAACTTATGCTTGCTTAAGGGGAAAGGTGAGTTGGGGTGCTGCATAAAACCAAAGATTGAAATTAGCACAGATACCGTTCCATAAGCCAAATATGTAATAGACAAGAGCTACTCCTTGCTCAACGCAGTGGACTCAACACCCCATATTAAACGCCTAAGAATATACCTGACTAGAAATAATCTTAAAACCTACGGATTTATATGTCTCCGAAAGAGAATCAAGCGTGTGTACAGCGGCATAAACGCAGCAGTGATAGGATTTGTGAGGTTCGGTGAGCAAATGTAGACCCTTTGAAGTCATACTGCATGGTACCCATTCCATGGGTCTCAACTCTCCAGGTTTAAGGGTTTCTTCCTTCAGCTGAAACATGCATGTGGAACACAGAGTATGATCCACAGTGTGATCAGGAAACGTGTTCAAATGTGTCTCAGTTTTCGTCCCCTGGTACTCGGGTGCAACATTCAAGACGCTTTACTAACACTCTCCCCACTTGGAGAGTCAGTGCCTTTAACCTCCTGTATGGCCCAGTTTGCAATTTCTGCGGAAAATGTACAGGAATAGGGAGAACCAATGAGAAACTAGCTGGAGGTGTCTGGACGGGCAAATTTAACTCTCATTTCCCACCAGAAAGAGGAATTAACCAAAGGCTCAGCATGCCGTGCCAGAACCACACTAGGGCCTGAAGCAATCCTGCGGTGTTGCGGCCAGCTCACAAGAAAGCGAGTTGAAGAAAGGAGCTCAGGGGCACTGTAATTCACAAACCTGCAGAGTTATAAATGACAGTATCGTCCAAAAATATATTGAAGTAAGGCTGCCAAGAGGACTTGAAAGTGGGGCAGGATTCCAGGAAACCGATTTCAGGAGGTAGACAGGAATTGCATGTAAAGCATAGGAAAAGAGGCAGAATGTCCACAATGATGCACTTGGCCAAAAAGGGCGTATACGTTTTTTCCTGAATATATTCAGGAAAAAACGCATACGCCCTTTTTGGCCAACCAAGCAAGCTTGCAAAGGAAATCTGCACTACAATGAAGTCTCACTGCCCCCCGGTCAAAAGGGCCATCTGAAAAAAGTGTAAAATCCAGAAAGGCAGGACAGGCCATGGAGAACTGGGAGCCTTGTTATGCTGATGGGCGGGATGTAAATTGCCAACAGCCACTCTGGAGAAGTGTATGGTGTTTCCTGAAACATCTAAAAAACAAAGCAACAGAGCCTAGGGCACTTCCACTTATGGTCCTATAGCTTAGGGAAATTAAAATCAAAAAGACACAGCCTCCCCAAACTTTGGGATGGCTCTGTTTACAAGAACCTCGTTTACGGTACAAGTTCAATATCACAGAAAGCGAAAAATGGATACAGAAGTTGTGGTACTTACGTACAATGCAATATCACTCAGCAATGAAATCTATGTCATCAGGCCCGTAGCAGCATAATGAGTGGATTCAGGTATGATGATTCTAAGTGAAATAAGTCACACAGAAAAAGAAACACCATAAGATATCACTACTACACGGAAGGTAAACTTGGCTACACAAGAACTGAATTACAAAACAGAACAGGGTCTCAAATGTAGAAAACCAACTTATGCTTGCTTGAGGGGAAAGGTGAGTTGGGGTGCTGCATGAAACCAGAGATTGAAATTAGCACAGATACCGTTCCATAAGCCAAATATGTAATAGACAAGAGCTACTCCTTGCTCAACGAAGTGGACTCAACACCCCATATTAAACGCCTAAGAATATACCTGACTAGTGAGAATATTAAAACCTACGGATTTATATGTCTCCGAAAGAGAATCAAGCGTGTGTACAGCAGCATAAATGCAGCAGTGATAGGATTGGTGAGGTTCGGTGAGCAAATGCAGACCCTTTGAAGTCATATTGCATGGTACCCATTCCATGGGTCTCAACTCTCCAAGTTTAAGGGATTCTTCCTTCAGCTAAAACATGCATGTGGAACACAGAGTATGATCCACCGTGTGATCAGGAAACGTGTTCAAATGTGTCTCAGTTTTCGTCCCCTGGTACTCGGGTGCAACACTCCAGACGCTTTACTAACACTCTCTCCACTTGGAGAGTCAGTGCCTTTAACCTCCTGTATGGCCCAGTTTGCAATTTCTGTGGAAAATGTACAGGAATAGGGAGAACCAATGATAAACTAGCTGGAGGTGTCTGGACGGGCAAATTTAACTCTCATTTCCCACCAGGAAGAGGAATTAACCAAAGGCTCAGCGTGCCGTGCCAGATCCACACTAGGGCCTGAAGCAATCCTGCGGTGTTGCGGCCAGCTCACAAAAAAGCGAGTTGAAGAAAGGAGCTCAGGGGCACTGTAATTCACAAACCTGCAGAGTTATAAATGACAGCTATCGTCCAAAAATATATTGAAGTAAGGCTGCCAAGAGGACTTGAAAGTGGTGCAGAATTGCACGAAACCGATTTCAGGAGGTAGACTGGAATTGCATGTAAAGCATAGGAAAAGAGGCAGAACATCCACAACGATGCACTTGGCCAAAAAGGGCGTATGCGTTTTTTCCTGAATATATTCAGGAAAAACGCATACGCACTTTTTGGCCAACCAAGTAAGCTTGCAAAGGAAATCTGCACTACAATGAAGTCTCACTGCCCCCCGGTCAAAAGGGCCATCTGAAAAAAGTGTAAAATCCAGAAAGGCAGGACAGGCCATGGAGAACTGGGAGCCTTGTTATGCTGGTGGGCGGGATGTAAATTGCCAACAGCCACTCTGGAGAAGTGTATGGTGTTTCCTGAAACATCTAAAAAACAAAGCAACAGAGCCTAGGGCACTTCCACTTATGGTCCTATAGCTTAGGGAAATTAAAATCAAAAAGACACAGCCACCCCAAAGTTTGGGACGGCTCTGTTTACAAGAACCTCGTTTACGGTACAAGTTCAATATCACAGAAAGCGAAAAATGGATAAAGAAGTTGTGGTACTTACGTACAATGCAATATCACTCAGCAATGAAATCTATGTCATCAGGCCCGTAGCAGCATAATGAGTGGATGCAGGTATGATGAGTCTAAGTGAAATAAGTCACACAGAAAAAGAAACATCATAAGATATCACTACTACACGGAATGTAAACTTAGCTACACACGAACTGAATTACAAAACAGAACAGGGTGTCAAATGTAGAAAACCAACTTATGCTTGCTTGAGGGGAAAGGTGAGTTGGGGTGCTGCATGAAACCAGAGATTGAAATTAGCACAGATACCATTCCATAAGCCAAATATGCAATAGACAAGAGCTACTCCTTGCTGAACGAAGGGGACTCAACACCCCATATTAAAAGCCTAAGAATATACCTGACTAGAAATAATCTTAAAACCTACGGATTTATATGTCTCCGAAAGAGAATCAAGCGTGTGTACAGCGGCATAAACGCAGCAGTGATAGGATTGGTGAGGTTCGGTGAGCAAATGCAGACCCTTTGAAGTCATATTGCATGGTACCCATTCCATGGGTCTGAACTCTCCAGGATTCAGGGATTCTTCCTTCAGCTAAAACATGCATGTGGAACCCAGAGTATGATCCACCGTGTGATCGGGAAACGTGTTCAAATGTGTCTCGTTTTCGTCCCTGGTACTCGGGTGCAACATTCCAGATGCTTTACTAACACTCTCCCCACTTGGAGAGTCAGTGCCTTTAACCTCCTGTTTGGCCCAGTTTGTAATTTCTGTGGAAAATGAACAGGAATAGGGAGAACGAAAGAGAGACTAGCTGGAGGTGTCTGGACGGGCAAATTTAACTCTCATTTCCCACCAGGAAGAGGAATTAACCAAAGGCTCAGCGTGCCGTGCCGGAACTACACTAGGGCCTGAAGCAATCCTGCGGTGTTGCGGCCAGCTCACAAGAAAGCGAGTTGAAGAAAGGAGCTCAGGGGCACTGTAATTCACAAACCTGCAGAGTTATAATGACAGCTATCGTCCAAAAATATATTGAAGTAAGGCTGCCAAGAGGACATGAAAGCGGGGCAGAATTGCAGGAAATCGATTTCAGGAGGTACACTGGAATTGCATGTAAAGCATAGGAAAAGAGGCAGAACGTCCACAATGATGCACTTGGCCAAAAAGGGCGTATGCGTTTTTTCCTGAATATATTCAGGAAAAAACGCATACGCCCTTTTGGCCAACCAAGCAAGCTTGCAAAGGATATCTGCACTACAATGAAGTCTCACTGCCCCCCGGTCAAAAGGGCCATCTGAAAAAAGTGTAAAATCCAGAAAGGCAGGACAGGCCATGGAGAACTGGGAGCCTTGTTATGCTGATGGGCGGGATGTAAATTGCCAACAGCCACTCTGGAGAAGTGTATGGTGTTTCCTGAAACATCTAAAAAACAAAGTAACAGAGCCTAGGTCACTTCCACTTATGATCCTATAGCTTAGGGTAATTAAAATCAAAAAGACACAGTCACCCCAAAGTTTGGGACGGCTCTGTTTACAAGAACCTCGTTTACGGTACAAGTTCAATATCACAGAAAGCGAAAAATGGATAAAGAAGTTGTGGTACTTACGTACAATGCAATATCACTCAGCAATGAAATCTATGTCATCAGGCCCGTAGCAGCATAATGAATGGATTCAGGTATGATGATTCTAAGTGAAATAAGTCACACAGGAAAAGAAACACCATAAGATATCACTACTACACGGAAGGTAAACTTGGCTACACAAGAACTGAATTACAAAACAGAACAGGGTCTCAAATGTAGAAAACCAACTTATGCTTGCTTAAGGGGAAAGGTGAGTTGGGGTGCTGCATAAAACCAAAGATTGAAATTAGCACAGATACCGTTCCATAAGCCAAATATGTAATAGACAAGAGCTACTCCTTGCTCAACGCAGTGGACTCAACACCCCATATTAAACGCCTAAGAATATACCTGACTACAAATAATCTTAAAACCTACGGATTTATATGTCTCCGAAAGAGAATCAAGCGTGTGTACAGCGGCATAAACGCAGCAGTGATAGGATTTGTGAGGTTCGGTGAGCAAATGTAGACCCTTTGAAGTCATACTGCATGGTACCCATTCCATGGGTCTCAACTCTCCAGGTTTAAGGGTTTCTTCCTTCAGCTGAAACATGCATGTGGAACACAGAGTATGATCCACAGTGTGATCAGGAAACGTGTTCAAATGTGTCTCAGTTTTCGTCCCCTGGTACTCGGGTGCAACATTCAAGACGCTTTACTAACACTCTCCCCACTTGGAGAGTCAGTGCCTTTAACCTCCTGTATGGCCCAGTTTGCAATTTCTGCGGAAAATGTACAGGAATAGGGAGAACCAATGAGAAACTAGCTGGAGGTGTCTGGACGGGCAAATTTAACTCTCATTTCCCACCAGAAAGAGGAATTAACCAAAGGCTCAGCATGCCGTGCCAGAACCACACTAGGGCCTGAAGCAATCCTGCGGTGTTGCGGCCAGCTCACAAGAAAGCGAGTTGAAGAAAGGAGCTCAGGGGCACTGTAATTCACAAACCTGCAGAGTTATAAATGACAGTATCGTCCAAAAATATATTGAAGTAAGGCTGCCAAGAGGACTTGAAAGTGGGGCAGGATTCCAGGAAACCGATTTCAGGAGGTAGACAGGAATTGCATGTAAAGCATAGGAAAAGAGGCAGAATGTCCACAATGATGCACTTGGCCAAAAAGGGCGTATGCGTTTTTTCCTGAATATATTCAGGAAAAATCGCATACGCCCTTTTTGGCCAACCAAGCAAGCTTGCAAAGGAAATCTGCACTACAATGAAGTCTCACTGCCCCCCGGTCAAAAGGGCCATCTGAAAAAAGTGTAAAATCCAGAAAGGCAGGACAGGCCATGGAGAACTGGGAGCCTTGTTATGCTGGTGGGCGGGATGTAAATTGCCAACAGCCACTCTGGAGAAGTGTATGGTGTTTCCTGAAACATCTAAAAAACAAAGCAACAGAGCCTAGGGCACTTCCACTTATGGTCCTATAGCTTAGGGAAATTAAAATCAAAAAGACACAGCCACCCCAAAGTTTGGGACGGCTCTGTTTACAAGAACCTCGTTTACGGTACAAGTTCAATATCACAGAAAGCGAAAAATGGATAAAGAAGTTGTGGTACTTACGTACAATGCAATATCACTCAGCAATGAAATCTATGTCATCAGGCCCGTAGCAGCATAATGAGTGGATGCAGGTACGATGATTCTAAGTGAAATAAGTCACACAGAAAAAGAAACATCATAAGATATCACTACTACACGGAATGTAAACTTGGCTACACAGGAACTGAATTACAAAACAGAACAGGGTGTCAAATGTAGAAAACCAACTTATGCTTGCTTAAGGGGAAAGGTGAGTTGGGGTGCTGCATAAAACCAGAGATTGAAATTAGCACAGATACCGTTCTATAAGCCAAATATGTAATAGACAAGAGCTACTCCTTGCTCAACGCAGTGGACTCAACACCCCATATTAAACGCCTAAGAATATACCTGACTAGAAATAATCTTAAAACCTACGCATTTATATGTCTCCGAAAGAGAATCAAGCGTGTGTACAGCGGCATAAACGCAGCAGTGATAGGATTGGTGAGGTTCGGTGAGCAAATGCAGACCCTTTGAAGTCATACTGCATGGTACCCATTCCATGGGTCTCAACTCTCCAAGTTTAAGGGATTCTTCCTTCAGCTAAAACATGCATGTGGAACACAGAGTATGATCCACCGTGTGATCAGGAGACGTGTTCAAATGTGTGTCAGTTTTCGTCCCCTGGTACTCGGGTGCAACATTCAAGACGCTTTACTAACACTCTCCCCACTTGGAGAGTCAGTGTCTTTAAACTCCTGTTTGGCCCAGTTTGCAATTTCTGCGGAAAATGTACAGGAATAGGGAGAACCAATGAGAAACTAGCTGGAGGTGTCTGGACGGGCAAATTTAACTCTCATTTCCCACCAGAGAGAGGAATTAACCAAAGGCTCAGCATGCCGTGCCGGAACCACACTAGGGCCTGAAGCAATCCTGCAGTGTTGCGGCCAGCTCACAAGAAAGCGAGTTGAAGAAAGGAGCTCAGGGGCACTGTAATTCACAAACCTGCAGAGTTATAAATGACAGCTATCGTCCAAAAATATATTGAAGGAAGGCTGCCAAGAGGACTTGAAAGCGGGGCAGGATTGCAGGAAACCGATTTCAGGAGGTAGACAGGAATTGCATGTAAAGCATAGGAAAAGAGGCAGAACGTTCCCAATGATGCACTTGGCCAAAAAGGGCATATGCGTTTTTTCCTGAATATATTCAGGAAAAAACGCATACGCCCTTTTTGGCCAACCAAGCAAGCTTGCAAAGGAAATCTGCACTACAATGAAGTCTCACAGCCCCCCGGTCAAAAGGGCCATCTGAAAAAAGTGTAAAATCCAGAAAGGCAGGACAGGCCATGGAGAACTGGGAGCCTTGTTATGCTGATTTGCGGGATGTAAATTACCAACAGCCACTCTGGGGAAGTGTATGGTGTTTCCTGAAACATCTAAAAAACTAAGCAACAGAGCCTAGGGCACTTCCACTTATGGTCCTATAGCTTAGGGAAATTAAAATCAAAAAGACACAGCCACCCCAAAGTTTGGGACGGCTCTGTTTACAAGAACCTCGTTTACGGTACAAGTTCAATATCACAGAAAGCGAAAAATGGATAAAGAAGTTGTGGTACTTACGTACAATGCAATATCACTCAGCAATGAAATCTATGTCATCAGGCCCGTAGCAGCATAATGAGTGGATTCAGGTATGATGATTCTAAGTGAAATAAGTCACACAGAAAAAGAAACACCATAAGATATCACTACTACACGGAAGATAAACTTGGCTACACAAGAACTGAATTACAAAACAGAACAGGGTCTCAAATGTAGAAAACCAACTTATGCTTGCTTGAGGGGAAAGGTGAGTTGAGGTGCTGCATGCAACCAGAGATTGAAATTAGCACAGATACCGTTCCATAAGCCAAATATGTAATAGACAAGAGCTACTCCTTGCTCAACGAAGTGGACTCAACACCCCATATTAAATGCCTAAGAATATACCTGACTAGTAAGAATATTAAAACCTACCGATTTATATGTCTCCGAAAGAGAATCAAGCATGTGTACGGCGGCATAAACGCAGCAGTGATAGGATTGGTGAAGTTCGGTGAGCAAATGCAGACCCTTTGAAGTCATATTGCATGGTACCCATTCCATGGGTCTCAACTCTCCAGGTTTAAGGGATTCTTCCTTCAGCTAAAACATCCATGTGGAACCCAGAGTATGATCCACCGTGTGATCGGGAAACGTGTTCAAATGTGTCTCAGTTTTCATCCCCTGGTACTCGGGTGCAACATTCAAGACGCTTTACTAACACTCTCCCCACTTGGAGAGTCAGTGCCTTTAAACTCCTGTTTGGCCCAGCATGCAATTTCTGCGGAAAATGTACAGGAATAGGGAGAACCAATGAGAGACTAGCTGGAGGTGTGTGGACGGGCAAATTTAACTCTCATTTCCCACCAGGAAGAGGAATTAACCAAAGGCTCAGCGTGCCGTGCCGGAACCACACTAGGGCCACAAGCAATCCTGCGGTGTTGCGGCCAGCTCACAAGAAAGCGAGTTGAAGAAAGGAACTCAGGGGCACTGTAATTCACAAACCTGCAGAGTTATAAATGACAGCTATCGTCCAAAAATATATTGAAGTAAGGCTGCCAAGAGGACTTGAAAGCGGGGTAGAATTGCAGGAAACCGATTTCAGGAGGTAGACGGGAATTGCATGTAAAGCATAGGAAAAGAGGCAGAACGTCCACAATGATGCACTTGGCCAAAAAGGGCATATGCGTTTTTCCCTGAATATATTCAGGAAAAAACGCATATGCCCTTTTTGGCCAACCAAGCAAGCTTGCAAAGGAAATCTGCACTACAATGAAGTCTCACTGCCCCCCGGTCAAAAGGGCCATCTGAAAAAAGTGTAAAATCCAGAAAGGCAGGACAGGCCATGGAGACCTGGGAGCTTTGTTATGCTGATGGGCGGGATGTAAATTGCCAACAGCCACTCTGGAGAAGTGTATGGTGTTTCCTGAAACATCTAAAAAACAAAGCAACAGAGCCTAGGGCACTTCCACTTATGGTCCTATAGCTTAGGGAAATTAAAATAAAAAAGACACAGCCACCCCAAAGTTTGGGACGGCTCTGTTTACAAGAACCTCGTTTACGGTACAAGTTCAATATCACAGAAAGCGAAAAATGGATAAAGAAGTTGTGGTACTTACGTACAATGCAATATCACTCAGCAATGAAATCTATGTCATCAGGCCCGTCGCAGCATAATGAGTGGATTCAAGTACGATGAGTCTAAGTGAAATAAGTCACACAGGAAAAGAAACATCATAAGGTATCACTACTACACGGAATGTAAACTTGGCTACACAGGAACTGAATTACAAAACAGAACAGGGTCTCAAATGTAGAAAACCAACTTATGCTTTCTTAAGGGGAAAGGTGAGTTGGGGTGCTGCATAAAACCAGAGATTGAAATTAGCACAGATACCGTTCCATAAGCCAAATATGTAATAAACAAGCGCTACTCCTTGCTCAACGAAGTGGACTCAACACCCCATATTAAACGCTTAAGAATACACCTGACTAGAAATAATCTTAAAAACTACGCATTTATATGTCTCCGAAAGAGAATCAAGCGTGTGTACAGCGGCATAAACGCAGCAGTGATAGGATTGGTGAGGTTCAGTGAGCAAATGCAGACCCTTTGAAGTCATATTGCATGGTACCCATTCCATGGGTCTCAACTCTCCAGGTTTAAGGGATTCTTCCTTCAGCTAAAACATGCATGTGGAACACAGAGTATGATCCACCGTGTGATCAGGAAATGTGTTCAAATGTGTCTCAGTTTTCGTCCCCTGGTACTCGGGTGCAACACTCCAGACGCTTTACTAACACTCTCCCCACTTGGAGACTCAGTGCCTTTAACCTCCTGTATGGCCCAGTTTGCAACTTCTGCGGAAAATGTACAGGAATAGGGAGAACCAATGAGAAACTAGCTGGAGGTGTCTGGAGGGGCAAATTTAACTCTCATTTCCGACCAGAAAGAGGAATTAACCAAAGCCTCAGCATGCCGTGCCGGAACCACACTAGGGCCTGAAGCAATCCTGCGGTGTTGCGGCCAGCTCACAAGAAAGCGAGTTGAAGAAAGGAGCTCAGGGGCACTGTAATTCACAAACCTGCAGAGTTATAAATGACAGCTATCGTCCAAAAATATATTGAAGTAAGGCTGCCAAGAGGACTTGAAATTGGGGCAGAATTGCACGAAACCGATTTCAGGAGGTAGACTGGAATTGCATGTAAAGCATAGGAAAAGAGGCAGAACGTCCACAACGATGCACTTGGCCAAAAAGGACGTATGCGTTTTTTCCTGAATATATTCAGGAAAAAACGCATACGCCCTTTTTGGCCAACCAAGAAAGCTTGCAAAGGAAATGTGCACTACAATGTAGTCTCACTGCAGCCCAGTCAAAAGGGCCATCTGAAAAATGTGTAAAATCCAGAAAGGCAGGACAGGCCATGGAGAACTGGGAGCCTTGTTATGCTGATGGGCGGGATGTAAATTGCCAACAGCCACTCTGGAGAAGTGTATGGTGTTTCCTGAAACATCTAAAAAACAAAGCAACAGAGCCTAGGGCACTTCCACTTATGGTCCTATAGCTTAGGGAAATTAAAATCAAAAAGACACAGCCACCCCAAAGTTTGGGACGGCTCTGTTTACAAGAACCTCGTTTACGGTACAAGTTCAATATCACAGAAAGCGAAAAATGGATAAAGAAGTTGTGGTACTTACGTACAATGCAATATCACTCAGCAATGAAATCTATGTCATCAGGCCCGTAGCAGCATATTGAGTGGATTCAGGTACGATGATTCTAAGTGAAATAAGTCACACAGAAAAAGAAACATCATAAGATATCCCTAATACACGGAATGTAAACTTGGCTACACAGGAACTGAATTACAAAACAGAACAGGGTCTCAAATGTAGAAAACCAACTTATGCTTGCTTAAGGGGAAAGGTGAGTTGGGGTGCTGTATGAAACCAGAGATTGAAATTAGCACAGATACCGTTCCATAAGCCAAATATGTAATAGACAAGAGCTACTCCTTGCTCAACGAAGTGGACTCAACACCCATATTAAACGCCTAAGAATATACCTGACTAGTAAGAATCTTAAAACCTTTCGATTTATATGTCTCCGAAAGAGAATCAAGCGTCTGTACAGCAGCATAAACGCAGCAGTGATAGGATTGGTGAGGTTCGGTGAGCAAATGCAGACCCTTTGAAGTCATATTGCATGGTACCCATTCCATGGGTCTCAACTCTCCATGTTTAAGGGATTCTTCCTTCAGCTAAAACATGCATGTGGAACGGAGTGTATGATCCACCGTGTGATCGGGAAACGTGTTCAAATGTGTCTCAGTTTTCGTCCCCTGGTACTCGGGTGCAACATTCCAGACGCTTTACTAACACTCTCCCCACTTGGAGAGTCAGTGCCTTTAACCTCCTGTTTGGCCCAGTTTGCAATTTCTTCGGAAGATGAACAGGAATAAGGAGAAGCAATGGGAGACTATCTGTAGGTGTCTGGACGGGCAAATTTAAGTCTCATTTCCCACCAGGAAGATAAATGAACCAAAGGCTCCACATGCCATGCTGGAACTAGATTAGGGCCTGAGGAGATCCTGCGGTGTTGCGGCCAGCTCACAAGAAAGCGAGTTGAAGAAAGGAGCTCAGGGGCACTGTAATTCAGAAACCTGCAGAGTTATAAATGACAGCTATCATCCAAAATTATACTGAAGTAAGGCTGCGAAGAGGACTTGAATGCGGGGCAGAATTGCTGGAAACTGATTTCAGAACGTACACGGGAGTAGCTCTTAAAGCATAGGAAAAGAGACAGAACTTGGAAAATAATGCACTTGGCAAAAAAGGGCATATGTGTTTTATCCAGAGCTCTCATACCTGAGGGGAGGAGATTCCCAGCAGGCTCCAACTGCCACCTGAGGGCTCACATTGCCAAGGCAACGTGAGCATGCCAGGCAGGAGTTACCTCACAGCAGAGGTCCCACCTCACAGAAGGGTGAGAAACCCAGCCAATATCAGACTCTCACCAGAGGGTCCACATCACCAAGGGGATAGGAACCAGGCAGGAGTGTCTTCACATCAGTGGGGCCACATCATCAAAAGCTGAGGTACTCAGCACATGTGTCCTCAAACCAGAGGACCCACATCACCAAGGACCTCGGAGTGAGGCAGGCAGGAGTAGCCTCACAACACTGGGCCCATAGAATAAAAAAGTGAGGAATCCAGCTGTTGGAACCTCCCAGCAGGCGGCCCAGAGCACCGAGGCCATGGGATCCAGGCCACAGTGAACTCACAGAAGAGGGCCCATGTCATGAAACTGAGCAACCCAGCCATTGGGACCTCAGGGCAGGAGGCCCACATCCCCATGGGGATGGAATTCTGGTAGGAGTGTCCTCGCACCACTGAGAACGTATCAGAAAATTTTGGGCGACCAGCAGTTAGGGCCTGACGCCAGAGGGCCGTCATCACCAAGAGGAGGAGGCGCCCTGCACGCTCCAACTGCCACCAGAGGGCTCACGTCTCCAAGGTGACGTGTGCCAGCCAGGCAGGAGTGACCTCACAGCAGAGGGCCTACCTCACAGAACGTTGAGGAACCCAGCCAGGATTAGACTCTCGCCAGAGGGCCCACCTCACCAAGGGGATGGGAACCAGGCAGGAGTGTCCTCACACGAGTGGGGTCACATCATCGAAAGGTGAGGAACGCAGCACATGTGACCTCAAGCCATAGGACAGTCATCACCAAGGGGCTGGCAGTGAGGCAGGCAGGAGGAGCCTCACAACAGAGGGCACATAGAATAAAAAAGTTGAGGAATCCAGCAGTTGGAACCTCCCAGCAGGCGGCCCAGAGCACCGATGATAAGGGATCCTTGCCGGAGTGAACTCACAGCAGAGGGCCCACATCATGGTACTGTGAGCAAGCCAGCCGTCTTGACCTCAGAGCAGAAGGCCCATATCGCCATGGGGATGGGAACCTGGCAAGAGTCTCCTCACTCACTTGGCGCACATCACAAAATGTGGGGAGCCCAGCAGTTAGGGCCTGACGCCAGAGGGCCCTCATCACCGAGGAGAGGAGGCTCCCAGCAGGCTCCAAGTGCCACCAGAGGGCTCATGTCCACAAGGCGAGGTGAGCAAGCCAGGCAGGAGTGACCTCACATCAGACGGCCCACCTCACAGATGGGTGAGGAACCCAGCCAGGATCAGACTCTCAACAGAGGGCCCACATCACCAAGGGGATGTGAACCAGGCAGGAGTCTCCTAAGACCATTGGTCCCACATCATCGAAAGGTGAGGAACCCAGCACATGTGGCCTCAAACCAGACGACACACATCACGAAGGGGCTGGGAGTGAGGCAGGCAGGAGGATCCTCACAACAGAGGGCCCAAAAATTTAAAAAAGTGAGGAATCCAGCAGTTGGAACCTCCCAGCAGGCGGCCAAGAGCACAGAGGCTATGGGATCCAGGCTTCTGTGAACTAACACCAGAGAGCCCACATCATGAAAATGTGAACAACCCAGCCGTTGGGACCTCAGAGCAGAAGGCCCACATCCCCATGGAGATGGGATCCTAAGAGGAGTGCCAAAGCATCACTGGGCTCACTAAGAAAAGTTGGTGAGCCCAGCAGTCAGGGCCTGATGCAAGAGGGCCCTCATCACCGGGGGGAAGAGATTCCCAGCACGCTCCAACTGCCACCACACGGCTGACTTCACCAAGGCAATGTGTGCCAGCCATGCAGGAGTGACCTATCAGCAGAGGGTCTCCCTCACAGGTGGGTGAGGAACAAAGCCAGGAACAGACTCTCACCAGGGGGTCCACATAACCACGTGGATGAGAACCAAGCAGGAGTGTCCTCACACTAGTGGGGCCACATCATCGAAAGGTGAGGAACCCAGCAAAAGTGGCCACAAACCAGAGGACTCACATCACCAAGGGGTTGAGAGTGAGGTAGGTGTCTGGACGGGCATATTTAACACTCATTTCCCACCAGGAAGAGGAATTAACCAAAGGCTCAGCGTGCCCTGCCAGAAGCAGATTAGGGCCTGAAGCAGTCTTGCGGGTTTGCGGCCAGCTCACAAGAAAGCGAGTTGAAGAAAGGAGCTCAGGGGCCCTGTAATTCACAAACCTGCAGAGTTATAAATGACAGATAACGTCCAAAAATATATTGAAGTAAGGCTGCGAAGAGGACTTGAAAGCGGGGCAGAATTGCAGGAAACCGATTTCAGGAGGTAGACTGGATTTGCATTTAAAGCATAGGAAAAGAGGCAGAACATCGACAATGATGCACTTGGCAACAAAGGGCGTATGAGTTTGCTCCTGAATATATTCAGGAAAAAACACATACGCCCTTTTTGGCAAACCAAGCAAGCTTGCAATGGAAATCCGAACTACTATGAAGTGTCACTTCCCCCCGGTCTAAAGGGCCATCTGAGAAAAGTGTAAAATCCAGAAAGGCAAGACAGGCCATGGGGAAAAAGGAGCCTTGTTATGCTGATGGGCGGGATGTACATTGCCAACAGCCACTCTGGAGAAGTGTATGGTGTTTCCTGATACATCTGAAAAACAAAGCAACAGAGTCTAGGGCATTTCCACTTATGGTCCTATAGCTTAGGGAAATTAAAATCAAAAAGACACAGCCACCCCAAAATTTACAACGGCTCTGTTTACAGGAGCCTCTTCTACAGTACAAGTTAAATATCCCAGAGAACAAATAATTGATAAAGAAGTTGCGGTACTTATGTACAACAGAATACCACTCAGCAATGAAATCTGTGTCACCAGGCCTGTACCAGCATAATGAGTGGATTGAGGCATGATGATTCTAAGTGAAATAAGTCACACAGAAAAAGAAACATCATAAGGTATCACTAATGCACGGAATGTAAACTTGGCTACACATGAACTGAATTACAAAACAGAACAGGGTCTCAAGTTTAGAAAACCAACTTATGCTTGCTTAAGGGGAAAGGTGAGTTGGGGTGCTGCATAAAACCAGAGTTTGAAATTAGCACAGATACCGTTCCATAAGCCAAATACGTAATAGACAAGACCTACCCCTTGCTCAATGAAATGGACTCAACAATGAGGTATCACCTCACACCTGTTAGAATGGGCATCATCTGAAAATCTACAAACAACAAATGCTGGAAAGGGTGTGGAGAAAAGGAAGCCTCTTCCACTATTGTTGGGAATATAAATTGATACAGTCACTATGGAGAACAATATGGAGTTTCTTAAGAAACTAATAATAGAATTACCATATGATACAGCAATCCCAGGACTGGACATATACCCAGACAAAACCATAAATCAAAAAGAGACATTCACCGCAATGTTCATTGCATCACTATTTACAATATCGAGGTAATGGAAGCAACCTAAATGCCCACAGACAGACGAATGCATAAAGATGTGGTACATATATAAAATGGAATATTACTAAGCCATGAAAGGAATGAAATTGGGTCATTTGTAGAGACGTCGATGGATCTAGAGACTGTCATACAGAGTGAAGTAAGTCAGAAAGAGAAAAACAAATCTTGTATATTCATGCATATATGTGGAACCTAGAAAAACTGTACAGATTAACCGTTTTGCAAGGCATAAATAGAGCAACAGATGTAGACAACAATCGTATGGACAACAAGGGGGGAAAGCTCTTGGAGGGGTGGTGGTGGGAGGAGTTGAGAGATTGGGATTGGCATGTAAACATTTATATGTATAAAATAGATAACCAATGAGAACCTGCTGTATAAAAATATAAAATAAAATTCAAAATTAAAAAGAAATAAAATTTAAAAAATAAAACAGAAAAAACAATTATTCCCTTCACATACATGTATTTATATGAATAAATTATTTCCATGCTTATATCTGTAAATACAAAAAAGAGGAATAAAATCTACCTTGAACCAAAAACGAAAAAGAGAAAAAAAAAACAGAACCCACCAGTTACTCAGAGGAAAACCGTATCAGGGCACTTGCTCCAGTTGTAAACAATTCTGAAGTTGGTCAGTGGTGGGGAATCGTCTCCCATTCAGCCAGCAGCCCCCACACAACAAGCGTCCTCATTGCAAAGCTGGGGCACCGTGCCGAGGCATCTGTGAGTAAACGTGAGCTGAACCCCAGGCCAGTTGCTGCTGAACTGTTCCCGCCCTTCCCAGGTAAAACACCTGAATATATACAAGGACTTGAAAGCCTAGAGGAAGGGCCATGGAGCCACACGAGTGACAGCATGCCAGCTGACTTGGTGCCTGCAGGCCAGCCAGGATGGTCCTGGCCCTGGGTGCTCTTCTGGAAGATTTCCATTTCCCTGCCTGAGATACCCGTCCTGTCCCTGCCCCCACTGCTTTTTTCCTTCCTCACCTCTGCCCAGGGAGAAATTCCAGCAGCAGGTATGGGTGACACATCCTCTTCTTTAGCAGGTGGCAGCCTGGCAACTGCTGCAGAAAGTCCAGCAGAGCCCCACTCACACTGGGCCACCCACAAAGCCGTGGCCTCTCACTCCCTCCCACCAGCCCAGCCCCGAGACTGCTGACAGGGCAGAGAAAATGGCGTCAGGCACAGCTGCAGGGGCTTTTGCTGCCTGGAGTGGTATTTATATTGATCTCAAACCAGGCACACCTGGGGAGGGCTGGCCGGCATGGTAAGGCTGCCCAGGTCAGCCAATCATCACCCCTCAGGGGCTCACAGTTGCAGAAAATGGAACTTGCTGAACCGGCCAGGTCCAAGGAACAGGTGTGGGCTCCTGAGAGTCAGGATAGACAAGGGGCTGCAGCTTTGGCTTGTTTTCTAATCATTTTATCTGGCCCATGAGTGGGAGACAACTTCAAGAAAACCCTCTCCTAATGAGAGGAACCCAGGAGTCAGGGAGAGGAGGGGTGGGTGGTGGTTGGAGACAGAGGCCTGGTGCCCTGGGTGCAGTGGAAGTCTCTGGAAGACCAGGTGGAGGGAGGCCACACAGAGTGATGCCCAGGGTCACAGACCTGTCGGAGCTGCTGTTTGTTAGTTCAAGTCCTGCTCTGAGGTGCTCTGTGTCAGCTCTGAGCGACAGGTGAGCTGGGGGTGCTCTTCAATGAGGGCTATGTGCACGGTTCCTGTGTGCCCAGCCCTGCCACAGTACCTGCAAGGGTAGCTCTGTATCCTGGGAGGGGCCTGACCATGAGAGCCCCGTGGGCTGGGTTGGGGGTGGGGTACCTGCCCAGGAGAGCTCCATATCCTGGGATTGGCCTGACCACGAGAGCCCCATGGGCTGCTGGGGACCTGGTAAAGGATGTCAGGACAGTCAGTGAAGCCACCGAGGATATACCTCCAGTTGCTCCTGATCCCTACACCCTGCTGGTCATTCTACCAACCACCAGGACATGGTATTCTGTATTAGTCTTCAATGATGCCTTCTTTTGTATTCCATTAGTCCCAGAGTCACAAGAAATTTTGGCTTGTGAGTGGCAGGACTCAACATACAACTAAAACAATACTTCCGGGCCGTCTTGCCCCAAGGGTTCAAAAATTCCCACACCATCTTTGGGGAAAGCTTAGCTAACGACCGAAAAGTTCTACCTCTGGAAAAGGAAACCCTCCTTCAATATGCAGACGACATTCTGATCGCCAGCCCTACTAAGGAGGCCTCTGAACTACCAAGCCAATAAAGGATAGAAGTTGTCCAAGAAAAAGCTCAAATATCACAGACTGCAGTGACCTGCCTGGGCTTCATTCTCACACAAGGTCAGAGAAGCCCATCCCAGGAAAGGGAAGAAACCATTTGCAGCCTTACCCCTTTCTAAAACTAGAAGACAGCTTAGGGGTTCCTGGGGAGGCCAGGGTTTGCTGCTTCTGGATCCCTAACTACAGTCTACTAGCTGGGCCTCTATATGAAACACTGAAAGGAAAAGATGATGATCCTTTTGAACAGAATCCAGAAGTGGCCTTTCAAGAATGGAAAGAGCAGTCAATTCAGACCCTTGCCCTGGAACTCCCTAATTGAGCTAAACCCTTTGACCTTTCCATTCCCGGTGAAAGGTGAATCGCCATTGGAGAATTAGTGCAAAAACTGGGACCACTTGAAATGGAACAACGCAAGAATGCCATCCAGGTAGGATAAACTACAGTCACCAAGGGGCTTGGCCCACTGCCACATCTGGCCAAGATACTGGCGGTATCTAAAAACCTGGAAATCAGCAGCCCAAAAGGCCACCTCCCTCCTAAGGGAAAAGGACCCCACGTGGTGATCCTAATCACCAACCATGCCCTGAAGTTGCAGGGTTCGCTCCGTGGGCACACCGACCTCGAGTGAGGAGGCCCTCCAACTCCAACATCCAGAGAGATAACCGGGGGCAACAGGGCACCATGACGACTCGTGTGAACATCACTTGACCTGGAGTTTCTCTCATAAAACAACAATAGTGTGTCCCGAAGGAGTAGACTACTGCTTGCAGGACTTCCTGCACCCGGAGGGGAGCTAATAATCTTGGCGGGGGAACCGTATATCACACCGTCACCATAGAAAAGCCTACAGACACCGTGATGATGGTGGCCAATAAGACCGGCTGGACTCCTGTTTACTTCAAAAGGCTGTTGACTCAGTGGCCATCATGGTCCTTGATCACCACTGACCCTGGACTGTCTGGGAGTTGAGCGGGCAGGGCTCTGACACCTGGTGCTGTTTTTACATTAATTCAGGGGCCTAATTGAAGAAAGAGCAGACTACTGGTCAGAGCATCTAGGCTGGCAGAAACGGTCAGCCTAAGGTGGCCGAACAAATGTGGGGCGGGGTGAAACCGGCCCCCATAGCGTCTCTGCACATCTCTTTCCTGGACCCTTAAAGGTCATTAGAATCTATAACACTTCCAATGCTGGTGCTCAGGCGGACGAGCAGGGAGGCAGGGGTCCTGGGGCCAATCAACGTCACCTGGAGGCTGCTGGGGAGAAGTTCTGACCCTCGTCCCCTGGTATGAGGGCTCCCAACTCAGCACTCAGCAGTTACAGAAGAAGGGTCTGCACCCTCAGCACTCCAAGAATGAGGAACGGGACAAAAGGCAGAGGAGGGGTTTGTCCCCAGCAAAGCCCATTAAAAATCCCTGGGAGATAAAAATAGAATGTGGGCAATAAAGTCAAGTCTGACCTTTTTTATCCTTTGTGCTTTGTCTAATTTCACGTGCTCCTAGGGTCCCGCATGCAGAGGTTCCACACCCGGCACTTCAGACCAGATTTCCTGGTGCAGAATGGCTGGGTCGACACCTCAGCTCCTGGGGCCCAGTGCAGACTCCGAGATATAGAGCCTGAGCTGCAGCCAACCCGGCCCTTGAGAGCTCCGCCCCCTCCCTCCCACTGACTCTGACAGGATCTCTACACAGCAGCCCAGCCCACAGCCCACGGGGTAGTGCATGCTCTCACCTCTCCATTCTCTGATGAAAATATAAAGTTTCCTTTGCTTGGGAACCAAACTCAGTCTCGATCTGTTGGCCCCAATGACACTGGGCAGGGGGACCCTTGTTGGGGTCCACTCTGGAGGATCAGTAACAGAAATTGAGACTATTGTAACTTCAATGAACAGATGTGTGAGCCAAACTGTAGTTAACATAGAACAGTTTATAAGGCTCGGGTAAAATAAGATGTTTCTAACACTTCCATTTGATATTTCCATCACTTTATTATAAGCAAGTTCAGTGAAAAGGTTTGTCTTATTTGTCAGGTCAATATTAGAGAAATGAAGTGATTTCTTTCCAAGGATGTACATCTAATAATCTTGGTTAAAGCTTCAATCTTGTTTTAAATGCTTTTCCATTGAAAATGATACCTCTCTTTCAGCTCCCCCATTTCTGAGAAGTATAAAATCTTATAATTTATTATTACCAAAGGGGAAAGGTGGGAGGAGGGATAAATTAACAGTTTGGAATTAACACATACACACTGCTATGTATAAAATAGATCATCAACAAGGAACTACTGTATAGCACAGGGAACTACACTCAATATTGTGCAATAACCTATAAGGGGAAATAATCGGAAAAAGAATAGATATTTTTATTGACATCATCTATCAATGACAGTTAAAGTGTAACCTAAGGGAAGCCGGTGGTGAGTGCTTCTGACCCTGAAGACTTCAGTCATCTAAAGTTTGGACTCTGCCTACTTCCCAAGGCCCTTAATGAACATATGTGTAGCCGTAGCTTAAAAAACTCCCCAGTTTGGGTTTCGGGGAGACACTGATTTTGAAAAAGCCCTGGTGTTCTCCTTACATGAATGGGACTCTTCCTACTGCTAAAACATGTCTGTCACATCCAGAGGATGGTATACAGTCTGATCGGGAAGAGTTTGGAAAAGGCATCTCATCTCCTCATCTCCTGGTGCTCGGGTTCACCCCTCCAGCGTCTTTACTAACAGTCTCCCCACTTGGAGATGTCAACACTGTCAACATCCTGTTGCGTACAGTTTGGAATTTGTCCAGAGGATGAAGCGGAAGGATGAGGAACAATGAGAGACAAGTCCTAGGTGTTCAGACAGGCACATGTCACTCTAATTTCCAATCAGGAAGATGAATTGACCAAAGGCTAGGGTTGCCCATGGAAACAGTATAGGGCTTGAGGAAATCCCACTGCTTTGTGGCCAGTTCCCATAAACACAAGTTGAACAATGGAACTCAGGGGCAGTAAAATTCACGAAACTGCAGAGTTGAAAATATCTATCACTGAAAAATGTCTTGAGGAAAGTCAGAGAAAAGGATTGGCAAGCAAGGGAGAATGGCAGGAAAGGGATTTGAGGAGGTAGAAAGGACTCGCCATTAAGCACAAGAAAAGGGGCTGAACATTGCCGACATTGCAGTTGGCCAAAAAGGCTGTATGCGTTTTTTTCTGTATATATTCAAGAAAAGGGCATACACTTTTTTAGCCAACCAAACAGGTGGGCACTGGAAATCAATACTACAAAAGATATCACTTCGCATCAGTCAGAAGAGCCATCCTCATAAAGTGTAAACGCCAGAAATGCAGGACAGGGCAAGGAGAAGAGGGAGCCCTGTGAGGCTTATAGTGGAAATGTATATTGCCAACGGCCATTCTGGAGAAGTGTATTGTGTTTACTAAAGCATCTAAAAAATGAGCTACAGAGCATAGGGCACTTGCACTCATGGGCGTATATCTTGGGAAAAACAAAAATCGAGAGGACACAGGCACCCCAATGTTTACTGCCTCTCTGTTTAAAAGATCCTCGACTAGGATATAACTTAAATGTCTCTGGAGGGAAAAAATGGATAGAGATGTGGTACTTATGTAGAGTGGAATATTACTCAGCCTGGAAATCAATGAAATATGGCCAGTTGTAACAACTCCGGAGGAGTTACGTATGATCATTCTAAGTGACATAAATATGTAGAAAACACGCGTAAGGCTGCTAAACGGGAAAGGTGGGGAGGGGTGAGGCATCATCCAGGAGGTTGAAATTAGCAAAGATACCATTCCAAATACCAAACTGATAATCAACAAGGCCTACACGGTAGCTAAAAGAACTGCACTCAGCACACTCAAGTCACCGGAAAAGAATATCTATGACTGGTAAGAATCTGAAAAAGAAATTATTGATGTCTCTCTGTACGTGAATCAAGTGGATGTACAGCAGCAAGAAACAGAGCTTTGAAAATCAGCTGTAAACAACATAGTAATAAATTGAAAAAAATAAACGACAGAGAGACAGAGAAAACCTCTTACAACTTTTCCTCAGGGACGGTGATGCAACATGGATTGAACACATCTAGACCCACAGCAGGATGAGACATAAGGCTGGAAACTGTTCGCGCTAAGAGAAATGTGAGGTTGGGTGAGGAAATGCACACCCTTTAAAGTAATACTACCTGGTACCCATTCAATGGGTCCCAAATCTGCAGGTTCAAGGAATCTTCCTACAGCTAAAACATGCATGGAAAACCCAGAGGACTGTACACCATGTGATCGGGAGATGTGTCTAAAATGCACCTCATTTATCCTCTCCTGGTGCTCCTGTTCATCATTTCAGCCACGTTACTTAGAATCTCCCCACTTAGAGAATCAGCACATTTAAACTTCTGTTTCACACATTTTGCAAATTGTGAGGAGGATGAACGGGAACAGGGGGAACCAATGAGAGAATAGTTGTAGGGGTTTGGACGGGCACATGTCACTCTAATTTCCCATTAAGAATAAGAATTAAAAAAAGGCTCAGCCCGCCTCGCCGGAGCCAAAATAGGGCCTGAAGCAATCCTGCGGTTTTGAGGCCAGCTCACAAAAGAGCAACTTAAAAAATGGAGCTCAGGGTCACTGCAATTCACAAACCTGCAGAGTTATAAATGAAAACTAACGTCCAAAAATATGTTGAGGTAAGGCAAAGAAGAGGATCTGAATGCAAGACAGAATTGCAAGAAACAGATTTCAAGAGATAGATTGGACTCACCTTTAAAGCACATGAAAAGCGGCAGAATTTCGACAATGATGCAGTTGGCCCAAAAGGGAGTATGCGTTTTTTCCTGAATATATCCAGGAAAAAACGCATACGCACTTTATGGGCAACCAAGCAAGCAAGCAATGCAAATGTGCACAACAAAGAAGTCTCATTTCCCACCGGTCAAAAGGGCCATCCGAAAAAATTGTAAAAACCAGAAATGCAGGACAGGCCATGGAGAACAGGGAGCCTTTATACGCTGATGGACAGTGTGTGAACTGCCGAGAACCACTCTGGAGAAGTGTATGGTGGTTCCTAAATCATCTAAAAAACAGAGCGACAGAGCATAGGGCACTTCCAATCACGAGAGTATATCTAGGGAAGTCTAAAAATCAACAAGACACAAGCACACCACAGTTTAGGGCTACTCTGTTTACAAGAACCTCAACTTCAGTACACCTTAAATATCCCAGGAAAGAGAACAATGGATAAAGAAAATGTGGTACTTATGTACAATGGAATATCTCTTCACCATGAAATCAATGTAATAAGGCTAGTAGAAGGATAAAGAGTGGATTGAGGTCCGATAATACTACTTGAAATAAGTCAAACAGAAAAAGAAACATATCATAAGATATCACTTATAGAGGGAGGATAAATATGGCTGCACAAAAAATGAATTACAAAACAGAACAGTGTCTCACATTTAGAAAACACACTTATGTCAGCTTAAGGGGAAAGGAGAGGTGGGGTGATGCATAAAACCAGAGTTTGAAATTAGCACAGATACCGTTCAATAAACCAAATAGGTATCAGACAAGATCTACACCTTGCTCAATGAACTGGCCTCAACACACCCTATAAACCGCAGAGAAATATATCTGAGTAATAAGAATCTTAAAACCCATGTATTGATATATCTCCATAAGGGAATCAAGTGTGAGCAGAGCGGCACAAACACAGCAGTGAAAATGAGCTAAACCCCATTATAGAAATAAATTTTAAAACCAAAACGCAGAAACAATGAAAGAGAGAAAAATTCTTACAAAATTCGCTCAGGGGCTGTGATGCAACCTGGAATGACCACATATAAACCCACAGCTGGATAAGACATAAGGCTGGACACTTGGGGCTGAAAGGATTGGAGAGCTTTGGTGAGCAACTGCCGAAAGTTTAATGCAATACTTCATGCTACTTATTCCAAGGGTCCCAACACTCCAAGTTGAAGGGAATCTTCCTACAGCTAAACCATGCATGGGAAATCCAGTGGATGGTATACCATATGATCGGGAAAGGTTTCTAAAATGCACCTCATTTTCCTCTCCTGGGGCTCCGGATCAACATTACAGCCACTTTACTAACAACATCTCCACATGGAGAGTCAATGCCTTTAAGTTCCGGTATCACACAGTCTGCAGTTAGTGCGGAGGATGAATGGGAATAGGGGGAACCAGTGAGAAAATAGCTGTAGCGGTTTCAATGGGCACATGTCACTCTAATTTCAATTCAGGAAGAAGAATTAACCAAAGGCAGAGCAAGGCGCCCCAGAAGAAGAATAGGGTCTGAAGAAATCCTGTGGATATGAGGCAAGATCACAAAAATAAGAGCTGAAAAATGGAGCTAAGGGCCACTGCAATTCAAAAACCTGCAGAGTTATAAAGGCCAACTATTTTCCAAAAGTATATTGAAGTAAGGCTATGAAGAGGCACTGAGAGCAAGGCAGAACTGCAGGAAACCTATTTCAGGAGGTAGACTGGAATTGCACTGAAAACATATGAAAAGGCTCAGAACGTCGACAATGATGCACTTGGCCAAAAAGGGCGTATGCGTTCTTTCCTGAATATATTCAGGAAGAAACGCATACGCCCTTTCTGGCCAACCAAGCAAGCTCCCAAAGGAAATCTGCACTACAATGAAGTCTCACTGCCCCCCGGTCAAAGGGTCTTCTGAAAAAAGAGTAAAATCCAGAAAGGCAGGACAGGCCATGGAGAACTGGGAGCCTTGTTATGCTGATGGGCGAGATGTAAATTGCCAACAGCCACTCTGGAGAAGTGTATGGTGTTTCCTGAAACATCCAAAAAACTAAGCAACAGAGCCTAGGGCACTTCCACTTATGGTCCTATAGCTTAGGGAAATTAAAATCAAAAAGACACAGCCACCCCAAAGGTTGGGATGGCTCTGTTTACAAGAACCTCGTTTACGGTACAAGTTCAATATCGCAAAAAGCGAAAAATGGATAAAGAAGTTGTGGTACTTACGTACAATGCAATATCACTCAGCAATGAAATCTATGTCATCAGGCCTGTAGCAGCATAATGACTGGATTCAGGTACGATGATTCTAAGTGAAATAAGTCACACAGAAAGAGAAATATCATAAGATATCACTACTACACGGAATGTAAACTTGGCTACACAGGAACTGAATTACAAAACAGAACAGCGTCTCAAATGTAGAAAACCAACTTATGCTTGCTTAAGGGGAAAGGTGAGTTGGGGTGCTGCATAAAACCAGAAATTGAAATTAGCAGATACCGTTCCATAAGACAAATATGTAATAGACAAGAGCTACTCCTTGCTCAACGAAGTGGACTCAACACCCCATATTAAACGCCTAAGAATATACCTGACTAGTAAGAATCTTAAAACCTATGGATTTATATGTCTCCGAAAGAGAATCAAGCGTGTGTACAGCGGCATAAACGCAGCAGTGATAGGATTGGTGAGGTTTGGTGAGCAAATGCAGACCCTTTGAAGTCATATTGCATGGTACCCATTACATGGGTCTCAACTCTCTATGTTTAAGGGATTCTTCCTTCAGCTGAAACATGCATGTGGAACCAAGAGTATGATCCACCGTGTGATCGGGAAATGTGTTCAAATGTTTCTCAGTTTTAGTCCCCTGGTACTCGGGTGCAACATTCCAGACGCTTTACTAACACTCTCCCCACTTGGAGAGTCAGTGCCTTTAACCTCCTGTTTGGCCCAGTTTGCAATTTCTGTGGAACATGAACAGGAATAGTGAGAACCAATGAGAGACTAGCTCGAGGTGTCTGGACGGGCAAATTTAACTCTCATTTCCCACCAGGAAGAGGAATTAAACAAAGGTTCAGCGTTCCGTGCCAGAACCAAACTAGGGCCTGAAGCAATCCTGCGGTGTTGCGGCCAGCTCACAAGAAAGCGAGTTGAAGAAAGGAGCTCAGGGGCACTGTAATTCACAAACCTGCAGAGTTATAAATGACAGGTATCCTCCAAAAATATATTGAAGTAAGGCTGCCAAGAGGAGTTGAAAGCGGGGCAGAATTGCAGGAAACCGATTTCAGGAGGTAGACTGGAATTGCATGTAAAGCATAGGAAAAGAGGCAGAACGTCCACAATGATGCACTTGGCCAAAAAGGGCGTATGCGTTTTTACCTGAATATATTCAGGAAAAAACGCATACGCACTTTTTGGCCAACCAAGCAAGCTTGCAAAGGAAATCTGCACTACAATGAAGTCTCACTGTCCCCCGGTCAAAAGGGCCATCTGAAAAAAGTGTAAAATCCAGAAAGGCAGGACAGGCCATGGAGAACTGGGAGCCTTGTTATGCTGATGGGCGTGATGTAAATTGCCAACAGCCACTCTGGAGAAGTGTATGGTGTTTCCTAAAACATCCAAAAAACAAAGCAACAGAGCCTAGGGCACTTCCACTTATGGTCCTATAGCTTAGGGAAATTAAAATCAAAAAGACACAGCCACCCTAAAGTTTGGGACGGCTCTGTTTGCAAGAACCTCGTTTACGGTACAAGTTCAATATCACAGAAAGAGAAAAATGGATAAAGAAGTTGTGGTACTTACGTACAATGCAATATCAGTCAGCAATGAAATCTATGTCATCAGGCCCGTAGCAGCATAATGAATGGATTCAGGTACGATGATTCTAAGTGAAATAAGTCACACAGAAAAAGAAACATCATAAGATATCACTAATACATGGAATGTAAACTTGGCTACACAAGAACTGAATTACAAAACAGAACAGAGTGTCAAATGTAGAAAACCAACTTAGGCTTGCTTAAGGGGAAGGGTGAGTTGGGGTGCTGCATAAAACCAGAGATTGAAATTAGCACAGATACCGTTCCATAAGCCAAATATGTAATAGACAAGAGCTACTCCTTGCTCAACGAAGTGGACTCAACACCCCATATTAAAACCCTAAGAATATACCTGACTAGTAAGAATCTACCTATCTAGTAAGAATCTTAAAACCTATGGATTTATATGTCTCCGAAAGAGAATCAAGCGTGTGTACAGCGGCATAAATGCAGCAGTGATAGGATTGGTGAGGTTCGGTGAGCAAATGCAGACCCTTTGAAGTCATATTGCATGGTACCCATTCCATGGGTCTCAACTCTCCAGGTTTAAGGGATTCTTCCTTCAGCTAAAACATGCATGTGGAACCCAGAGTATGATCGACCGTGTGATTGGGAAACGTGTTCAAATGTGTCTCAGTTTTCATCCCCTGGTACTCGGGTGCAACATTCCAGACGCTTTACTAACACTCTCCCCACTTGGAGAGTCAGTGCCTTTAACCTCCTGTTTGGCCCAGTTTGCAATTTCTGTGGAAAATGAACAGGAATAAGGAGAACCAATGAGAGACTAGGTGGAGGTGTCCAGAAGGGCAAATTTAACTCTCATTTCCCACCAGGAAGAGGAATTAACCAAAGGCTCAGCGTGCCATGCCGGAACCACACTAGGACCAGAAGCAATCCTTTGGTGTTGCAGCCAGCTCACAAGAAAGCGAGTTGAAGAAAGGAGCTCAGGGGCACTGTAATTCACAAATCTGCAGAGTTATAAATGACAGCTATCTTCCAAAAATATATTGAAGTAAGGCAGCCAAGAGGAGTTGAAAGCGGAGCAGAATTGCAGGAAACCGATTTCAGGAGGTAGAATGGAATTGCATGTAAAGCATAGGAAAAGAGGCAGAACGTCCACAATGATGCACTTGGCCAAAAAGGGCGTATGCGTTTTTTCCTGATTATATTCAGGAAAAAACGCATACGCCTTTTTGGCCAACCAAGCAAGCTTGCAAAGGAAATCTGCACTACAATGAAGTCTCACAGCCCCCCGGTCAAAAGGGCCATCTGAAAAAAGTGTAAAATCCAGAAAGGCAGGACAGGCCATGGAGAACTGGGAGCCTTGTTATGCTGATGGGCGGGATGTAAATTGCCAGCAGCCACTCTGGAGAAGTGTATAGTGTTTCCTGAAACATCCAAAAAACAAAGCAACAGAGCCTAGGACACTTCCACTTATGGTCCTATAGCTTAGGGAAATTAAAATCCAAAAGACACAGCCACCCCAAAGTTTGGGACGGCTCTGTTTACAAGAACCTCGTTTATGGTACAAGTTCAATATCACAGAAAGCGAAAAATGTATAAAGAAGTTGTGGTACTTACGTACAATGCAATATCACTCAGCAATGAAATCTATGTCATCAGGCCCGTCGCAGCATAATGAGTGGATTCAGGTACGATGAGTCTAAGTGAAATAAGTCACACAGTAAAAGAAACATCATAAGGTATCACTACTACACGGAATGTAAACTTGGCTACACAGGAACCGAATTACAAAACAGAACAGGGTCTCAAATGTAGAAAACCAACTTATGCTTGCTTAAGGGGAAAGGTGAGTTGGGGTGCTGCATAAAACCAGAGATTGAAATTAGCACAGATACCGTTCCATAAGCCAAATATGTAATAAACAAGAGCTACTCCTTGCTCAACGAAGTGGACTCAACACCCCATATTAAACGCTTAAGAATACACCTGACTAGAAATAATCTTAAAAACTACGCATTTATATGTCTCCGAAAGAGAATCAAGCGTGTGTACAGCGGCATAAACGCAGCAGTGATAGGATTGGTGAGGTTCAGTGAGCAAATGCAGACCCTTTGAAGTCATATTGCATGGTACCCATTCCATGGGTCTCAACTCTCCAGGTTTAAGGGATTCTTCCTTCAGCTGAAACATGCATGTGGAACACAGAGTATGATCCACCGTGTGATCAGGAAACGTGTTCAAATGTGTCTCAGTTTTCGTCCCCTGGTACTCGGGTGCAACATTCAAGACGCTTTACTAACACTCTCCCCACTTGGAGAGTCAGTGTCTTTAAACTCCTGTTTGGCCCAGTTTGCAATTTCTGCGGAAAATGTACAGGAATAGGGAGAAGCAATGAGAAACTACCTGGAGGTGTCTGGACAGGCAAATATAACTCTCATTTCCCACCAGAAAGAGGAATTAACCAAAGGCTCAGCATGCCATGCCGGAACCACACTAGGGCCTGAAGCAATCCTGCGGTGTTGCGGCCAGCTCACAAGAAAGCGAATTGAAGAAAGGAGCTCAGGGGCACTGTAATTCACAAACCTGCAGAGTTATAAATGACAGCTATCGTCCAAAAATATATTGAAGTAAGGCTGCCAAGAGGACTTGAATGCAGGGCAGGATTGCAGGAAACCGATTTCAGGAGGTAGACAGAAATTGCATGTAAAGCATAGGAAAAGAGGCAGAACGTCCAAAATGATGCACTTGGCCAAAAAGGGCGTATGCGTTTTTTCCTGAATATATTCAGGAAAAAACGCATATGCCCTTTTTGGCCAACCAAGCAAGCTTGCAAAGGAAATCTGCACTACAATGAAGTCTCACTGCCCCCCGGTCAAAAGGGACATCTGAAAAAAGTGTAAAATCCAGAAAGGCAGGACAGGCCATGGAGAACTGGGAGCCTTGTTATGCTGATGGGCGGGATGTAAATTGCCAACAGCCACTCTGGAGAAGTGTATGGTGTTTCCTGAAACATCTAAAAAACAAAGCAACAGAGCCTAGGGCACTTCCACTTATGGTCCTATAGCTTAGGGAAATTAAAATCAAAAAGACACAGCCAGCCCAAAGTTTGGGACAGCTCTGTTTACAAGAACCTCGTTTAAGGTACAAGTTCAATATCACAGAAAGCAAAAAATGGATAAAGAAGTTGTGGTACTTACGTACAATGCAATATCACTCAGCAATGAAATCTATGTCATCAGGCCCGTAGCAGCATAATGAGTGGATGCAGGTATGATGAGTCTAAGTGAAATAAGTCACACAGAAAAAGAAACATCATAAGATATCACTACTATACGGAATGTAAACTTGGCTACACAGGAACTGAATTACAAAACAGAACAGGGTGTCAAATGTAGAAAACCAACTTATGCTTGCTTAAGGGGAAAGGTGAGTTGGGGTGCTGCATGAAACCAGAGATTGAAATTAGCACAGATACCGTTCCATAAGCCAAATATGCAATAGACAAGAGCTACTCCTTGCTGAACGAAGTGGACTCAACACCCCATATTAAACGCCTAAGAATATACCTGACTAGAAATAATCTTAAAACCTACGGATTTATATGTCTCCGAAAGAGAATCAAGCGTGTGTACAACGGCATAAACGCAGCAGTGATAGGATTTGTGAGGTTCGGTGAGCAAATGCAGACCCTTTGAAGTCATATTGCATGGTACCCATTCCATGGGTCTCAACTCTCCAGGTTTAAGGGATTCTTCCTTCAGCTAAAACATGCATGTGGAACCCAGAGTATGATCCACCGTGTGATCGGGAAACGTGTTCAAATATGTCTCGTTTTCGTCCCTGGTACTCGGGTGCAACATTCCAGATGCTTTACTAACACTCTCCCCACTTGGAGAGTCAGTGCCTTTAACCTCCTGTTTGGCCCAGTTTGTAATTTCTGTGGAAAATGAACAGGAATAGGGAGAACGAAAGAGAGACTAGCTGGAGGTGTCTGGACGGGCAAATTTAACTCTCATTTCCCACCAGGAAGAGGAATTAACCAAAGGCTCAGCGTGCCGTGCCGGAACTACACTAGGGCATGAAGCAATCCTGCGGTGTTGCGGCCAGCTCACAAGAAAGCGAGTTGAAGAAACGAGCTCAGGGGCACTGTAATTCACAAACCTGCAGAGTTATAAATGACAGCTATCGTCCAAAAATATATTGAAGTAAGGCTGCCAAGAGGACTTGAAAGCGGGGCAGAATTGCAGGAAATCGATTTCAGGAGGTACACTGGAATTGCATGTAAAGCATAGGAAAAGAGGCAGAACGTCCACAATGATGCACTTGGCCAAAAAGGGCGTATGCGTTTTTTCCTGAATATATTCAGGAAAAAACGCATACGCCCTTTTTGGCCAACCAAGCAATCTTGCAAAGGAAATCTGCACTACAATGAAGTCTCACTGCCCCCCGGTCAAAAGGGCCATCTGAAAAAAGTGTAAAATCCAGAAAAGCAGGACAGGCCATGGAGAACTGGGAGCCTTGTTATGCTGGTGGGCGGGATGTAAATTGCCAACAGCCACTCTGGAGAAATGTATGGTGTTTCCTGAAACATCTAAAAAACAAAGCAACAGAGCCTAGGGCACTTCCACTTATGGTCCTATAGCTTAGGGAAATTAAAATCCAAAAGACACAGCCACCCCAAAGTTTGGGACGGCTCTGTTTACAAGAACCTCGTTTATGGTACAAGTTCAATATCACAGAAAGCGAAAAATGTATAAAGAAGTTGTGGTACTTACGTACAATGCAATATCACTCAGCAATGAAATCTATGTCATCAGGCCCGTCGCAGCATAATGAGTGGATTCAGGTACGATGAGTCTAAGTGAAATAAGTCACACAGTAAAAGAAACATCATAAGGTATCACTACTACACGGAATGTAAACTTGGCTACACAGGAACCGAATTACAAAACAGAACAGGGTCTCAAATGTAGAAAACCAACTTATGCTTGCTTAAGGGGAAAGGTGAGTTGGGGTGCTGCATAAAACCAGAGATTGAAATTAGCACAGATACCGTTCCATAAGCCAAATATGTAATAAACAAGAGCTACTCCTTGCTCAACGAAGTGGACTCAACACCCCATATTAAACGCTTAAGAATACACCTGACTAGAAATAATCTTAAAAACTACGCATTTATATGTCTCCGAAAGAGAATCAAGCGTGTGTACAGCGGCATAAACGCAGCAGTGATAGGATTGGTGAGGTTCAGTGAGCAAATGCAGACCCTTTGAAGTCATATTGCATGGTACCCATTCCATGGGTCTCAACTCTCCAGGTTTAAGGGATTCTTCCTTCAGCTGAAACATGCATGTGGAACACAGAGTATGATCCACCGTGTGATCAGGAAACGTGTTCAAATGTGTCTCAGTTTTCGTCCCCTGGTACTCGGGTGCAACATTCAAGACGCTTTACTAACACTCTCCCCACTTGGAGAGTCAGTGTCTTTAAACTCCTGTTTGGCCCAGTTTGCAATTTCTGCGGAAAATGTACAGGAATAGGGAGAAGCAATGAGAAACTACCTGGAGGTGTCTGGACAGGCAAATATAACTCTCATTTCCCACCAGAAAGAGGAATTAACCAAAGGCTCAGCATGCCATGCCGGAACCACACTAGGGCCTGAAGCAATCCTGCGGTGTTGCGGCCAGCTCACAAGAAAGCGAATTGAAGAAAGGAGCTCAGGGGCACTGTAATTCACAAACCTGCAGAGTTATAAATGACAGCTATCGTCCAAAAATATATTGAAGTAAGGCTGCCAAGAGGACTTGAATGCAGGGCAGGATTGCAGGAAACCGATTTCAGGAGGTAGACAGAAATTGCATGTAAAGCATAGGAAAAGAGGCAGAACGTCCAAAATGATGCACTTGGCCAAAAAGGGCGTATGCGTTTTTTCCTGAATATATTCAGGAAAAAACGCATATGCCCTTTTTGGCCAACCAAGCAAGCTTGCAAAGGAAATCTGCACTACAATGAAGTCTCACTGCCCCCCGGTCAAAAGGGACATCTGAAAAAAGTGTAAAATCCAGAAAGGCAGGACAGGCCATGGAGAACTGGGAGCCTTGTTATGCTGATGGGCGGGATGTAAATTGCCAACAGCCACTCTGGAGAAGTGTATGGTGTTTCCTGAAACATCTAAAAAACAAAGCAACAGAGCCTAGGGCACTTCCACTTATGGTCCTATAGCTTAGGGAAATTAAAATCAAAAAGACACAGCCAGCCCAAAGTTTGGGACAGCTCTGTTTACAAGAACCTCGTTTAAGGTACAAGTTCAATATCACAGAAAGCAAAAAATGGATAAAGAAGTTGTGGTACTTACGTACAATGCAATATCACTCAGCAATGAAATCTATGTCATCAGGCCCGTAGCAGCATAATGAGTGGATGCAGGTATGATGAGTCTAAGTGAAATAAGTCACACAGAAAAAGAAACATCATAAGATATCACTACTATACGGAATGTAAACTTGGCTACACAGGAACTGAATTACAAAACAGAACAGGGTGTCAAATGTAGAAAACCAACTTATGCTTGCTTAAGGGGAAAGGTGAGTTGGGGTGCTGCATGAAACCAGAGATTGAAATTAGCACAGATACCGTTCCATAAGCCAAATATGCAATAGACAAGAGCTACTCCTTGCTGAACGAAGTGGACTCAACACCCCATATTAAACGCCTAAGAATATACCTGACTAGAAATAATCTTAAAACCTACGGATTTATATGTCTCCGAAAGAGAATCAAGCGTGTGTACAACGGCATAAACGCAGCAGTGATAGGATTTGTGAGGTTCGGTGAGCAAATGCAGACCCTTTGAAGTCATATTGCATGGTACCCATTCCATGGGTCTCAACTCTCCAGGTTTAAGGGATTCTTCCTTCAGCTAAAACATGCATGTGGAACCCAGAGTATGATCCACCGTGTGATCGGGAAACGTGTTCAAATATGTCTCGTTTTCGTCCCTGGTACTCGGGTGCAACATTCCAGATGCTTTACTAACACTCTCCCCACTTGGAGAGTCAGTGCCTTTAACCTCCTGTTTGGCCCAGTTTGTAATTTCTGTGGAAAATGAACAGGAATAGGGAGAACGAAAGAGAGACTAGCTGGAGGTGTCTGGACGGGCAAATTTAACTCTCATTTCCCACCAGGAAGAGGAATTAACCAAAGGCTCAGCGTGCCGTGCCGGAACTACACTAGGGCATGAAGCAATCCTGCGGTGTTGCGGCCAGCTCACAAGAAAGCGAGTTGAAGAAACGAGCTCAGGGGCACTGTAATTCACAAACCTGCAGAGTTATAAATGACAGCTATCGTCCAAAAATATATTGAAGTAAGGCTGCCAAGAGGACTTGAAAGCGGGGCAGAATTGCAGGAAATCGATTTCAGGAGGTACACTGGAATTGCATGTAAAGCATAGGAAAAGAGGCAGAACGTCCACAATGATGCACTTGGCCAAAAAGGGCGTATGCGTTTTTTCCTGAATATATTCAGGAAAAAACGCATACGCCCTTTTTGGCCAACCAAGCAATCTTGCAAAGGAAATCTGCACTACAATGAAGTCTCACTGCCCCCCGGTCAAAAGGGCCATCTGAAAAAAGTGTAAAATCCAGAAAAGCAGGACAGGCCATGGAGAACTGGGAGCCTTGTTATGCTGGTGGGCGGGATGTAAATTGCCAACAGCCACTCTGGAGAAATGTATGGTGTTTCCTGAAACATCTAAAAAACAAAGCAACAGAGCCTAGGGCACTTCCACTTATGGTCCTATAGCTTAGGGAAATTAAAATCAAAAAGACACAGCCACCCCAAAGTTTGGGACGGCTCTGTTTACAAGAACCTCGTTTACGGTACAAGTTCAAAATCACAGAAAGCAAAAAATGGATAAAGAAGTTGTGGTACTTACGTACAATGCAATATCACTCAGCAATGAAATCTATGTCATCAGGCCCGTAGCAGCATAATGAGTGGATTCAGGTACGATGATTCTAAGTGAAAAAAGTCACACAGAAAAAGAAACATCATAAGATATCACCAATACACGGAATGTAAACTTGGCTACACAGGAACTGAATTACAAAACAGAACAGGGTGTCAAATGTAGAAAACCAACTTATGCTTGCTTAAGGGGAAAGGTGAGTTGGGGTGCTGCATGAAACCAGAGATTGAAATTAGCACAGATACCGTTCCATAAGCCAAATATGCAATAGACAAGAGCTACGCCTTGCTGAACGAAGTGGACTCAACACACCATATTAAACGCCTAAGAATATACCTGACTAGAAATAATCTTAAAACCTACAGATTTATATGTCTCCGAAAGAGAATGAAGCGTGTGTACAGCGGCATAAACGCAGCAGTGATAGGATTGGTGAGGTTCGGTGAGCAAATGCAGACCCTTTGAAGTCATATTGCATGGTACCCATTCCATGGGTCTCAACTCTCCAGGTTTAAGGGATTCTTCCTTCAGCTAAAACATGCATGTGGAACCCAGAGTATGATCCACCGTGTGATCGGGAAACGTGTTCAAATGTGTCTCGTTTTCGTCCCTGTTACTCGGGTGCAACATTCCAGATGCTTTACTAACACTCTCCCCACTTGGAGAGTCAGTGCCTTTAACCTCCTGTTTGGCCCAGTTTGTAATTTCTGTGGAAAATGAACAGGAATATGGAGAACAAAAGAGAGAATAGCTGGAGGTGTCTGGATGGGCAAATTTAACTCTCATTTCCCACCAGGAAGAGGAATTAACCAAAGGCTCAGCGTGCCGTGCCGGAACTACACTAGGGACTGAAGCAATCCTGCGGTGTTGCGGCCAGCTCACAAGAAAACGAGTTGAAGAAACGAGCTCAGGGGCACTGTAATTCACAAACCTGCAGAGTTATAAATGACAGCTATCGTCCAAAAATATATTGAAGTAAGGCTGCCAAGAGGACTTGAAAGCGGGGCAGAATTGCAGGAAATCGATTTCAGGGGGTACACTGGAATTGCATATAAAGCATAGGAAAAGAGGCAGAACGTCCACAATGATGCACTTGGCCAAAAAGGGCGTATGCGTTTTTTCCTGAATATATTCAGGAAAAAACGCATACGCCCTTTTTGGCCAACCAAGCAAGCTTGCAAAGGAAATCTGCACTACAATGAAGTCTCACTGCCCCCCGGTCAAAAGGGCCATCTGAATAAAGTGTAAAATCCAGAAAGGCAGGACAGGCCATGGAGAACTGGGAGCCTTGTTATGCTGATGGGCGGGATGTAAATTGCCAACAGCCACTCTGGAGAAGTGTATGGTGTTTCCTGAAACATCTAAAAAACAAAGTAACAGAGCCTAGGGCACTTCCACTTATGGTCCTATAGCTTAGGGAAATTAAAATCAAAAAGACACAGTCACCCCAAAGTTTGGGACGGCTCTGTTTACAAGAACCTCGTTTACGGTACAAGTTCAATATCACAGAAAGCGAAAAATGGATAAAGAAGTTGTGGTACTTACGTACAATGCAATATCACTCATCAATGAAATCTATGTCATCAGGCCCGTAGCAGCATAATGAATGGATTCAGGTATGATGATTCTAAGTGAAATAAGTCACACAGGAAAAGAAACACCACAAGATATCACTACTACACGGAAGGTAAACTTGGCTACACAAGAACTGAATTACAAAACAGAACAGGGTCTCAAATGTAGAAAACCAACTAATGCTTGTTTGAGGGGAAAGGTGAGTTGGGGTGCTGCATGAAACCAGAGATTGAAATTAGCACAGATACCGTTCCATAAGCCAAATATGTAATAGACAAGAGCTACTCCTTGCTCAACGAAGTGGACTCAACACCCCATATTAAACGCTTAAGAATACACCTGACTAGAAATAATCTTAAAAACTACGGATTTATATGTCTCCGAAAGAGAATCAAGCATGTGTACAGCGGCATAAACGCAGCAGTGATAGGATTGGTGAGGTTCAGTGAGCAAATGCAGACCCTTTGAAGTCATATTGCATGGTACCAATTCCATGGGTCTCAACTCTCCAAGTTTAAGGGATTCTTCCTTCAGCTAAAACATGCATGTGGAACAGAGATTATGATCCACTGTGTGATCAGGAAATGTGTTCAAATATGTCTCAGTTTTCGTCCCCTGGTACTTGGGTGCAACACTCCAGACGCTTTACTAACACTCTCCCCACTTGGAGAGTCAGTGCCTTTAACCTCCTGTATGGCCCAGTTTGCAATTTCTGCGGAAAATGTACAGGAATAGGGAGAACCAATGAGAAACTAGCTGGAGGTGTCTGGACGGGCAAATTTAACTCTCATTTCCCACCAGAAAGAGGAATTAACCAAAGGCTCAGCATTCCGTGCCGGAACCACACTAGGGCCTGAAGCAATCCTGCGGTGTTGCGGCCAGCTCACAAGAAAGCGAGTTGAAGAAAGGAGCTCAGGGGCACTGTAATTCACAAACCTGCAGAGTTATAAATGACAGCTATCGTCCAAAAATATATTGAAGTAAGGCTGCCAAGAGGACTTGAAAGCGGGGCAGAATTGCAGGAAATCGATTTCAGGGGGTACACTGGAATTGCATATAAAGCATAGGAAAAGAGGCAGAACGTCCACAATGATGCACTTGGCCAAAAAGGGCGTATGCGTTTTTACCTGAATATATTCAGGAAAAAACGCATACGCCCTTTTTGGCCAACCAAGCAAGCTTGCAAAGGAAATCTGCACTACAATGAAGTCTCACTGCCCCCCGGTCAAAAGGGCCATCTGAAAAAAGTGTAAAATCCAGAAAGGCAGGACAGGCCATGGAGAACTGGGAGCCTTGTTATGCTGGTGGGCGGGATGTAAATTGCCAACAGCCACTCTGGAGAAGTGTATGGTGTTTCCTGAAACATCTAAAAAACAAAGCAACAGAGGCTAGGGCACTTCCACTTATGGTCCTATAGCTTAGGAAAATTAAAATCAAAAAGACACAGCCACCCCAAAGTTTGGGACGGCTCTGTTTACAAGAACCTCGTTTACGGTACAAGTTCAATATCACAGAAAGCAAAAAATGGATAAATAAGTTGTGGTACTTACGTACAATGCAATATCACTCAGCAATGAAATCTATGTCATCAGGCCCGTAGCAGCATAATGAGTGGATTCAGGTACGATGATTCTAAGTGAAATAAGTCACACAGAAAAAGAAACATCATAAGATATCACTACTACACGGAATGTAAACTTGGCTACACAGGAACTGAATTACAAAACAGAACAGGGTGTCAAATGTAGAAAACCAACTTATGCTTGCTTAAGGGGAAAGGTGAGTTGGGGTGCTGCATGAAACCAGAGATTGAAATTAGCACAGATACCGTTCCATATGCCAAATATGCAATAGACAAGAGCTACTCCTTGCTGAACGAAGTGGACTCAACACCCCATATTAAACGCCTAAGAATATACCTGACTAGAAATAATCTTAAAACCTACGGATTTATATGTCTCTGAAAGAGAATCAAGCGTGTGTACTGCGGCATAAACGCAGCAGTGATAGGATTGGTGAGGTTCGGTGAGCAAATGCAGACCCTTTGAAGTCATATTGTATGGTACCCATTCCATGGGTCTCAACTCTCCAGGTTTAAGGGATTCTTCCTTCAGCTAAAACATGCATGTGGAACCCAGTGTATGATCCACCGTGTGATCGGGAAACGTGTTCAAATGTGTCTCAGTTTTCGTCCCCTGGTACTCGGTTGCAACACTCCAGATGCTTTACTAACACTCTCCCCACTTGGAGAGTCAGTGCCTTTAACCTCCTGTATGGCCCAGTTTGCAATTTCTGCGGGAAATGTACAGGAATAGGGAGAACCAATGAGAAACTAGCTGGAGGTGTCTGGACGGGCAAATTTAACTCTCATTTCCCACCAGAAAGAGGAATTAACCAAAGGCTCAGCGTGCCGTGCCGGAACCACACTAGGGCCTGAAGCAATCCTGCGGTGTTGCGGCCAGCTCACAAGAAAGCGAGTTGAAGAAAGGAGCTCAGGGGCACTGTAATTCACAAACCTGCAGAGTTATAAATGACAGCTATCGTCCAAAAATATATTGAAGTAAGGCTGCCAAGAGGACTTGAAAGCGGGGCAGAATTGCACGAAACCGATTTCAGGAGGTACACTGGAATTGCATGTAAAGCATAGGAAAAGAGGCAGAACGTCCACAATGATGCACTTGGCCAAAAAGGGCGTATGCGTTTTTTCCTGAATATATTCAGGAAAAAACGCATACGCCCTTTTTGGCCAACCAAGCAAGCTTGCAAAGGAAATCTGCACGACAATGAAGTCTCACTGCCCCCCGGTCAAAAGGGCCATCTGAAAAAAGTGTAAAATCCAGAAAGGCAGGACAGGCCATGGAGAACTGGGAGCCTTGTTATGCTGATGGGCGGGATGTAAATTGCCAACAGCCACTCTGGAGAAGTGTATGGTGTTTCCTGAAACATCTAAAAAACAAAGCAACAGAGCCTAGGGCACTTCCACTTATGGTCCTATAGCTTAGGGAAATTAAAATCAAAAAGACACAGCCACCCCAAAGTTTGGGACGGCTCTGTTTACAAGAACCTCGTTTACGGTACAAGTTCAATATCACAGAAAGCAAAAAATGGATAAAGAAGTTGTGGTACTTACGTACAATGCAATATCACTCAGCAATGAAATCTATGTCATCAGGCCCGTAGCAGCATAATGAGTGGATTCAGGTATGATGATTCTAAGTGAAATAAGTCACACAGGAAAAGAAACACCATAAGATATCACTACTACACGGAAGGTAAACTTGGCTACACAAGAACTGAATTACAAAACAGAACAGGGTCTCAAATGTAGAAAACCAACTTATGCTTGCTTAAGGGGAAAGGTGAGTTGGGGTGCTGCATGAAACCAGAGATTGAAATTAGCACAGATACCGTTCCATAAGCCAAATATGTAATAGACAAGAGCTACTCCTTGCTCAACGAAGTGGACTCAACACCCCATATTAAACGCTTAAGTATACACCTGACTAGAAATAATCTTAAAAACTACGGATTTATATGTCTCCGAAAGAGAATCAAGCGTGTGTACAGCGGCATAAACGCAGCAGTGATAGGATTGGTGAGGTTCGGTGAGCAAATGCAGACCCTTTGAAGTCATATTGCATGGTACCCATTCCATGGGTCTCAACTCTCCAAGTTTAAGGGATTCTTCCTTCAGCTAAAACATGCATGTGGAACCCAGTGTATGATCCACCGTGTGATCGGGAAACGTGTTCAAATGTGTCTCAGTTTTCGTCCCCTGGTACTCGGGTGCAACACTCCAGATGCTTTACTAACACTCTCCCCACTTGGAGAGTCAGTGCCTTTAACCTCCTGTATGGCCCAGTTTGCAATTTCTGCGGAAAATGTACAGGAATAGGGAGAACCAATGAGAAACTAGCTGGAGGTGTCTGGACGGGCAAATTTAACTCTCATTTCCCACCAGAAAGAGGAATTAACCAAAGGCTCAGCGTGCCGTGCCGGAACCACACTAGGGCCTGAAGCAATCCTGCGGTGTTGCGGCCAGCTCACAAGAAAGCGAGTTGAAGAAAGGAGCTCAGGGGCACTGTAATTCACAAACTTGCAGAGTTATAAATGACAGCTATCGTCCAAAAATATATTGAAGTAAGGCTGCCAAGAGGACTTGAAAGCGGGGCAGAATTGCAGGAAACCGATTTCAGGAGGTAGACAGGAATTGCATGTAAAGCATAGGAAAAGAGGCAGAACGTCCACAATGATGCACTTGGCCAAAAAGGGCGTATGTGTTTTTTCCTGAATATATTCAGGAAAAAACGCATACGCCCTTTTTGGCCAACCAAGCAAGCTTGCAAAGGAAATCTGCACTACAATGAAGTCTCACTGCCCCCCGGTCAAAAGGGCCATCTGAAAAAAGTGTAAAATCCAGAAAGGCAGGACAGACCATGGAGAACTGGGAGCCTTGTTATGCTGGTGGGCGGGATGTAAATTGCCAACAGCCACTCTGGAGAAGTGTATGGTGTTTCCTGAAACATCTAAAAAACAAAGCAACAGAGCCTAGGGCACTTCCACTTATGGTCCTATAGCTTAGGGAAATTAAAATCAAAAAGACACAGCCACCCCAAACTTTGGGACGGCTCTGTTTACAAGAACCTCGTTTACGGTACAAGTTCAATATCACAGAAAGCAAAAAATGGATAAAGAAGTTGTGTTACTTACGTACAATGCAATATCACTCAGCAATGAAATCTATGTCATCAGGCCCATAGCAGCATAATGAGTGGATGCAGGTACGATGAGTCTAAGTGAAATAAGTCACACAGAAAAAGAAACATCATAAGATATCACTACTACACGGAATGTAAACTTGGCTACACAGGAACTGAATTAGAAAACAGAACAGGTTCTCAAATGTAGAAAACCAACTTATGCTTGCTTAAGGGGAAAGGTGAGTTGGGGTGCTGTATGAAACCAGAGATTGAAATTAGCACAGATACCGTTCCATAAGCCAAATATGCAATAGACAAGAGCTACTCCTTGCTGAACGAAGTGGACTCAACACACCATATTAAACGCCTAAGAATATACCTGACTAGAAATAATCTTAAAACCTACGGATTTATATGTCTCCAAAAGAGAATCAAGCGTGTGTACAGCGGCATAAACGCAGCAGTGATAGGATTGGTGAGGTTCGGTGAGCAAATGCAGACCCTTTGAAGTCATATTGCATGGTACCCATTCCATGGGTCTCAACTCTCCAGGTTTAAGGGATTCTTCCTTCAGCTAAAACATGCATGTGGAACCCAGAGTATGATCCACCGTGTGATCGGGAAACGTGTTCAAATGTGTCTCGTTTTCGTCCCTGGTACTCGGGTGCAACATTCCAGATGCTTTACTAACACTCTCCCCACTTGGAGAGTCAGTGCCTTTAACCTCCTGTTTGGCCCAGTTTGTAATTTCTGTGGAAAATGAACAGGAATAGGGAGAACGAAAGAGAGACTAGCTGGAGGTGTCTGGACGGGCAAATTTAACTCTCATTTCCCACCAGGAAGAGGAATTAACCAAAGGCTCAGCGTGCCGTGCCGGAACTACACTAGGGCGTGAAGCAATCCTGCGGTGTTGCGGACAGCTCACAAGAAAGCGAGTTGAAGAAACGAGCTCAGGGGCACTGTAATTCACAAACCTGCAGAGTTATAAATGACAGCTATCGTCCAAAAATATATTGAAGTAAGGCTGCCAAGAGGACTTGAAAGCGGGGCAGAATTGCAGGAAATCGATTTCAGGAGGTACACTGGAATTGCATGTAAAGCATAGGAAAAGAGGCAGAACGTCCACAATGATGCACTTGGCCAAAAAGGGCGTATGCGTTTTTTCCTGAATATATTCAGGAAAAAACGCATACGCCCTTTTTGGCCAACCAAGCAAGCTTGCAAAGGATATCTGCACTACAATGAAGTCTCACTGCCCCCCGGTCAAAAGGGCCATCTGAAAAAAGTGTAAAATCCAGAAAGGCAGGACAGGCCATGGAGAACTGGGAGCCTTGTTATGCTGGTGGGCGGGATGTTAATTGCCAACAGCCACTCTGGAGAAGTGTATGGTGTTTCCTGAAACATCTAAAAAACAAAGCAACAGAGCCTAGGGCACTTCCACTTATGGTCCTATAGCTTAGGGAAATTAAAATCAAAAAGACACAGTCACCCCAAAGTTTGGGACGGCTCTGTTTACAAGAACCTCGTTTACGGTACAAGTTCAATATCACAGAAAGCGAAAAATGGATAAAGAAGTTGTGGTACTTACGTACAATGCAATATCACTCAGCAATGAAATCTATGTCATCAGGCCCGTAGCAGCATAATGAGTGGATTCAGGTATGATGATTCTAAGTGAAATAAGTCACACAGGAAAAGAAACACCATAAGATATCACTACTACACGGAAGGTAAACTTGGCTACACAAGAACTGAATTACAAAACAGAACAGGGTCTCAAATGTAGAAAACCAGCTTATGCTTGCTTAAGGGGAAAGGTGAGTTGGGGTGCTGCATGAAACCAGAGATTGAAATTAGCACAGATACCGTTCCATAAGCCAAATATGTAATAGACAAGAGCTACTCCTTGCTCAACGAAGTGGACTCAACACCCCATATTAAACGCTTAAGAATACACCTGACTAGAAATAATCTTAAAAACTACGGATTTATATGTCTCCGAAAGAGAATCAAGCGTGTGTACAGCGGCATAAACGCAGCAGTGATAGGATTGGTGAGGTTCGGTGAGCAAATGCAGACCCTTTGAAGTCATATTGCATGGTACCCATTCCATGGGTCTCAACTCTCCAAGTTTAAGGGATTCTTCCTTCAGCTAAAACATGCATGTGGAACACAGATTATGATCCACCGTGTGATCAGGAAACGTGTTCAAATGTGTCTCAGTTTTCGTCCCCTGGTACTCGGGTGCAACACTCCAGACGCTTTACTAACACTCTCCCCACTTGGAGAGTCAGTGCCTTTAACCTCCTGTATGGCCCAGTTTGCAATTTCTGCGGAAAATGTACAGGAATAGGGAGAACCAATGAGAAACTAGCTGGAGGTGTCTGGACGGGCAAATTTAACTCTCATTTCCCACCAGAAAGAGGAATTAACCAAAGGCTCAGCATGCCGTGCCGGAACCACACTAGGGCCTGAAGCAATCCTGCGGTGTTGCGGCCAGCTCACAAGAAAACGAGTTGAAGAAACGAGCTCAGGGGCACTGTAATTCACAAACCTGCAGAGTTATAAATGACAGCTATCGTCCAAAAATATATTGAAGTAAGGCTGCCAAGAGGACTTGAAAGCGGGGCAGAATTGCAGGAAATCGATTTCAGGGGGTACACTGGAATTGCATGTAAAGCATAGGAAAAGAGGCAGAACGTCCACAATGATGCACTTGGCCAAAAAGGGCGTATGCGTTTTTTCCTGAATATATTCAGGAAAAAACGCATACGCCCTTTTTGGCCAACCAAGCAAGCTTGCAAAGGAAATCTGCACTACAATGAAGTCTCACTGCCCCCCGGTCAAAAGGGCCATCTGAAAAAAGTGTAAAATCCAGAAAGGCAGGACAGGCCATGGAGAACTGGGAGCCTTGTTATGCTGGTGGGCGGGATGTAAATTGCCAACAGCCACTCTGGAGAAGTGTATGGTGTTTCCTGAAACATCTAAAAAACAAAGCAACAGAGCCTAGGGCACTTCCACTTATGGTCCTATAGCTTAGGGAAATTAAAATCAAAAAGACACAGCCACCCCAAAGTTTGGGACGGCTCTGTTTACAAGAACCTCGTTTACGGTACAAGTTCAATATCACAGAAAGCAAAAAATGGATAAAGAAGTTGTGGTACTTACGTACAATGCAATATCACTCAGCAATGAAATCTATGTCATCAGGCCCGTAGCAGCATAATGAGTGGATGCAGGTATGATGAGTCTAAGTGAAATAAGTCACACAGAAAAAGAAACATCATAAGATATCACTACTACACGGAATGTAAACTTGGCTACACAGGAACTGAATTACAAAACAGAACAGGGTCTCAAATGTAGAAAACCAACTTATGCTTGCTTAAGGGGAAAGGTGAGTTGGGGTGCTGTATGAAACCAGAGATTGAAATTAGCACAGATACCGTTCCATAAGCCAAATATGCAATAGACAAGAGCTACTCCTTGCTGAACGAAGTGGACTCAACACCCCATATTAAACGCCTAAGAATATACCTGACTAGAAATAATCTTAAAACCTACGGATTTATATGTCTCCGAAAGAGAATCAAGCGTGTGTACAGCGGCATAAACGCAGCAGTGATAGGATTGGTGAGGTTCGGTGAGCAAATGCAGACCCTTTGAAGTCATATTGCATGGTACCCATTCCATGGGTCTCAACTCTCCAGGTTTAAGGGATTCTTCCTTCAGCTAAAACATGCATGTGGAACCCAGAGTATGATCCACCGTGTGATCGGGAAACGTGTTCAAATGTGTCTCGTTTTCGTCCCTGGTACTCGGGTGCAACATTCCAGATGCTTTACTAACACTCTCCCCACTTGGAGAGTCAGTGCCTTTAACCTCCTGTTTGGCCCAGTTTGTAATTTCTGTGGAAAATGAACAGGAATAGGGAGAACGAAAGAGAGACTAGCTGGAGGTGTCTGGACGGGCAAATTTAACTCTCATTTCCCACCAGGAAGAGGAATTAACCAAAGGCTCTGCGTGCCGTGCCGGAACTACACTAGGGCGTGAAGCAATCCTGCGGTGTTGCGGACAGCTCACAAGAAAGCGAGTTGAAGAAACGAGCTCAGGGGCACTGTAATTCACAAACCTGCAGAGTTATAAATGACAGCTATCGTCCAAAAATATATTGAAGTAAGGCTGCCAAGAGGACTTGAAAGCGGGGCAGAATTGCAGGAAATCGATTTCAGGAGGTACACTGGAATTGCATGTAAAGCATAGGAAAAGAGGCAGAACGTCCACAATGATGCACTTGGCCAAAAAGGGCGTATGCGTTTTTTCCTGAATATATTCAGGAAAAAACGCATACGCCCTTTTTGGCCAACCAAGCAAGCTTGCAAAGGAAATCTGCACTACAATGAAGTCTCACTGCCCCCCGGTCAAAAGGGCCATCTGAAAAAAGTGTAAAATCCAGAAAGGCAGGACAGGCCATGGAGAACTGGGAGCCTTGTTATGCTGGTGGGCGGGATGTAAATTGCCAACAGCCACTCTGGAGAAGTGTATGGTGTTTCCTGAAACATCTAAAAAACAAAGCAACAGAGCCTAGGGCACTTCCACTTATGGTCCTATAGCTTAGGGAAATTAAAATCAAAAAGACACAGCCACCCCAAACTTTGGGACGGCTCTGTTTACAAGAACCTCGTTTACGGTACAAGTTCAATATCACAGAAAGCAAAAAATGGATAAAGAAGTTGTGGTACTTACGTACAATGCAATATCACTCAGCAATGAAATCTATGTCATCAGGCCCGTAGCAGCATAATGAGTGGATTCAGGTATGATGATTCTAAGTGAAATAAGTCACACAGGAAAAGAAACACCATAAGATATCACTACTACACGGAAGGTAAACTTGGCTACACAAGAACTGAATTACAAAACAGAACAGGGTCTCAAATGTAGAAAACCAACTTATGCTTGCTTAAGGGGAAAGGTGAGTTGGGGTGCTGCATGAAACCAGAGATTGAAATTAGCACAGATACCGTTCCATAAGCCAAATATGTAATAGACAAGAGCTACTCCTTGCTCAACGAAGTGGACTCAACACCCCATATTAAACGCTTAAGAATACACCTGACTAGAAATAATCTTACAAACTACGGATTTATATGTCTCCGAAAGAGAATCAAGCGTGTGTACAGCGGCATAAACGCAGCAGTGATAGGATTGGTGAGGTTCGGTGAGCAAATGCAGACCCTTTGAAGTCATATTGCATGGTACCCATTCCATGGGTCTCAACTCTCCAAGTTTAAGGGATTCTTCCTTCAGCTAAAACATGCATGTGGAACAGAGATTATGATCCACTGTGTGATCAGGAAACGTGTTCAAATGTGTCTCAGTATTCGTCCCCTGGTACTCGGGTGCAACACTCCAGATGCTTTACTAACACTCTCCCCACTTGGAGAGTCAGTGCCTTTAACCTCCTGTATGGCCCAGTTTGCAATTTCTGCGGAAAATGTACAGGAATAGGGAGAACCAATGAGAAACTAGCTGGAGGTGTCTGGACGGGCAAATTTAACTCTCATTTCCCACCAGAAAGAGGAATTAACCAAAGGCTCAGCGTGCCGTGCCGGAACCACACTAGGGCCTGAAGCAATCCTGCGGTGTTGCGGCCAGCTCACAAGAAAGCGAGTTGAAGAAAGGAGCTCAGGGGCACTGTAATTCACAAACTTGCAGAGTTATAAATGACAGCTATCGTCCAAAAATATATTGAAGTAAGGCTGCCAAGAGGACTTGAAAGCGGGGCAGAATTGCAGGAAACCGATTTCAGGAGGTAGACAGGAATTGCATGTAAAGCATAGGAAAAGAGGCAGAACGTCCACAATGATGCACTTGGCCAAAAAGGGCGTATGCGTTTTTTCCTGAATATATTCAGGAAAAAACGCATACGCCCTTTTTGGCCAACCAAGCAAGCTTGAAAAGGAAATCTGCACTACAATGAAGTCTCACTGCCCCACGGTCAAAAGGGCCATCTGAAAAAAGTGTAAAATCCAGAAAGGCAGGACAGGCCATGGAGAACTGGGAGCCTTGTTATGCTGGTGGGCGGGATGTAAATTGCCAACAGCCACTCTGGAGAAGTGTATGGTGTTTCCTGAAACATCTAAAAAACAAAGCAACAGAGCCTAGGGCACTTCCACTTATGGTCCTATAGCTTAGGGAAATTAAAATCAAAAAGACACAGCCACCCCAAACTTTGGGACGGCTCTGTTTACAAGAACCTCGTTTACGGTACAAGTTCAATATCACAGAAAGCAAAAAATGGATAAAGAAGTTGTGGTACTTACGTACAATGCAATATCACTCAGCAATGAAATCTATGTCATCAGGCCCATAGCAGCATAATGAGTGGATGCAGGTACGATGAGTCTAAGTGAAATAAGTCACACAGAAAAAGAAACATCATAAGATATCACTACTACAGGAATGTAAACTTGGCTACACAGGCACTGAATTAGAAAACAGAACAGGTTCTCAAATGTAGAAAACCAACTTATGCTTGCTTAAGGGGAAAGGTGAGTTGGGGTGCTGCATGAAACCAGAGATTGAAATTAGCACAGATACCGTTCCATAAGCCAAATATGCAATAGACAAGAGCTACTCCTTGCTGAACGAAGTGGACTCAACACACCATATTAAACGCCTAAGAATATACCTGACTAGAAATAATCTTAAAACCTACGGATTTATATGTCTCCAAAAGAGAATCAAGCGTGTGTACAGCGGCATAAACGCAGCAGTGATAGGATTGGTGAGGTTCGGTGAGCAAATGCAGACCCTTTGAAGTCATATTGCATGGTACCCATTCCATGGGTCTCAACTCTCCAGGTTTAAGGGATTCTTCCTTCAGCTAAAACATGCATGTGGAACCCAGAGTATGATCCACGGTGTGATCGGGAAACGTGTTCAAATGTGTCTCGTTTTCGTCCCTGGTACTCGGGTGCAACATTCCAGATGCTTTACTAACACTCTTCCCACTTGGAGAGTCAGTGCCTTTAACCTCCTGTTTGGCCCAGTTTGTAATTTCTGTGGAAAATGAACAGGAATAGGGAGAACAAAAGAGAGACTAGCTGGAGGTGTCTGGACGGGCAAATTTAACTCTCATTTCCCACCAGGAAGAGGAATTAACCAAAGGCTCAGCGTGCCGTGCCGGAACTACACTAGGGCCTGAAGCAATCCTGCGGTGTTGCGGCCAGCTCACAAGAAAGCGAGTTGAAGAAACGAGCTCAGGGGCACTGTAATTCACAAACCTGCAGAGTTATAAATGACAGCTATCGTCCAAAAATATATTGAAGTAAGGCTGCCAAGAGGACTTGAAAGCGGGGCAGAATTGCAGGAAATCGATTTCAGGAGGTACACTGGAATTGCATGTAAAGCATAGGAAAAGAGGCAGAACGTCCACAATGATGCACTTGGCCAAAAAGGGCGTATGCGTTTTTTCCTGAATATATTCAGGAAAAAACGCATACGCCCTTTTTGGCCAACCAAGCAAGCTTGCAAAGGAAATCTGCACTACAATGAAGTGTCACTGCCCCCCGGTCAAAAGGGCCATCTGAAAAAAGTGTAAAATCCAGAAAGGCAGGACAGGCCATGGAGAACTGGGAGCCTTGTTATGCTGGTGGGCGGGATGTAAATTGCCAACAGCCACTCTGGAGAAGTGTATGGTGTTTCCTGAAACATCTAAAAAACAAAGCAACAGAGCCTAGGGCACTTCCACTTATGGTCCTATAGCTTAGGGAAATTAAAATCAAAAAGACACAGCCACCCCAAAGTTTGGGACGGCTCTGTTTACAAGAACCTCGTTTACGGTACAAGTTCAATATCACAGAAAGCAAAAAATGGATAAAGAAGTTGTGGTACTTACGTACAATGCAATATCACTCAGCAATGAAATCTATGTCATCAGGCCCGTAGCAGCATAATGAGTGGATTCAGGTATGATGATTCTAAGTGAAATAAGTCACACAGGAAAAGAAACACCATAAGATATCACTACTACACGGAAGGTAAACTTGGCTACACAAGAACTGAATTACAAAACAGAACAGGGTCTCAAATGTAGAAAACCAGCTTATGCTTGCTTAAGGGGAAAGGTGAGTTGGGGTGCTGCATGAAACCAGAGATTGAAATTAGCACAGATACCGTTCCATAAGCCAAATATGTAATAGACAAGAGCTACTCCTTGCTCAACGAAGTGGACTCAACACCCCATATTAAACGCTTAAGAATACACCTGACTAGAAATAATCTTAAAAACTACGGATTTATATGTCTCCGAAAGAGAATCAAGCGTGTGTACAGCGGCATAAACGCAGCAGTGATAGGATTGGTGAGGTTCAGTGAGCAAATGCAGACCCTTTGAAGTCATATTGCATGGTACCCATTCCATGGGTCTCAACTCTCCAAGTTTAAGGGATTCTTCCTTCAGCTAAAACATGCATGTGGAACACAGATTATGATCCACCGTGTGATCAGGAAACGTGTTCAAATGTGTCTCAGTTTTCGTCCCCTGGTACTCGGGTGCAACACTCCAGACGCTTTACTAACACTCTCCCCACTTGGAGAGTCAGTGCCTTTAACCTCCTGTATGGCCCAGTTTGCAATTTCTGCGGAAAATGTACAGGAATAGGGAGAACCAATGAGAAACTAGCTGGAGGTGTCTGGACGGGCAAATTTAACTCTCATTTCCCACCAGAAAGAGGAATTAACCAAAGGCTCAGCATGCCGTGCCGGAACCACACTAGGGCCTGAAGCAATCCTGCGGTGTTGCGGCCAGCTCACAAGAAAACGAGTTGAAGAAACGAGCTCAGGGGCACTGTAATTCACAAACCTGCAGAGTTATAAATGACAGCTATCGTCCAAAAATATATTGAAGTAAGGCTGCCAAGAGGACTTGAAAGCGGGGCAGAATTGCAGGAAATCGATTTCAGGGGGTACACTGGAATTGCATGTAAAGCATAGGAAAAGAGGCAGAACGTCCACAATGATGCACTTGGCCAAAAAGGGCGTATGCGTTTTTTCCTGAATATATTCAGGAAAAAACGCATACGCCCTTTTTGGCCAACCAAGCAAGCTTGCAAAGGAAATCTGCACTACAATGAAGTCTCACTGCCCCCCGGTCAAAAGGGCCATCTGAAAAAAGTGTAAAATCCAGAAAGGCAGGACAGGCCATGGAGAACTGGGAGCCTTGTTATGCTGGTGGGCGGGATGTAAATTGCCAACAGCCACTCTGGAGAAGTGTATGGTGTTTCCTGAAACATCTAAAAAACAAAGCAACAGAGCCTAGGGCACTTCCACTTATGGTCCTATAGCTTAGGGAAATTAAAATCAAAAAGACACAGCCACCCCAAAGTTTGGGACGGCTCTGTTTACAAGAACCTCGTTTACGGTACAAGTTCAATATCACAGAAAGCAAAAAATGGATAAAGAAGTTGTGGTACTTACGTACAATGCAATATCACTCAGCAATGAAATCTATGTCATCAGGCCCGTAGCAGCATAATGAGTGGATGCAGGTATGATGAGTCTAAGTGAAATAAGTCACACAGAAAAAGAAACATCATAAGATATCACTACTACACGGAATGTAAACTTGGCTACACAGGAACTGAATTACAAAACAGAACAGGGTCTCAAATGTAGAAAACCAACTTATGCTTGCTTAAGGGGAAAGGTGAGTTGGGGTGCTGTATGAAACCAGAGATTGAAATTAGCACAGATACCGTTCCATAAGCCAAATATGCAATAGACAAGAGCTACTCCTTGCTGAACGAAGTGGACTCAACACCCCATATTAAACGCCTAAGAATATACCTGACTAGAAATAATCTTAAAACCTACGGATTTATATGTCTCCGAAAGAGAATCAAGCGTGTGTACAGCGGCATAAACGCAGCAGTGATAGGATTGGTGAGGTTCGGTGAGCAAATGCAGACCCTTTGAAGTCATATTGCATGGTACCCATTCCATGGGTCTCAACTCTCCAGGTTTAAGGGATTCTTCCTTCAGCTAAAACATGCATGTGGAACCCAGAGTATGATCCACCGTGTGATCGGGAAACGTGTTCAAATGTGTCTCGTTTTCGTCCCTGGTACTCGGGTGCAACATTCCAGATGCTTTACTAACACTCTCCCCACTTGGAGAGTCAGTGCCTTTAACCTCCTGTTTGGCCCAGTTTGTAATTTCTGTGGAAAATGAACAGGAATAGGGAGAACGAAAGAGAGACTAGCTGGAGGTGTCTGGACGGGCAAATTTAACTCTCATTTCCCACCAGGAAGAGGAATTAACCAAAGGCTCTGCGTGCCGTGCCGGAACTACACTAGGGCGTGAAGCAATCCTGCGGTGTTGCGGACAGCTCACAAGAAAGCGAGTTGAAGAAACGAGCTCAGGGGCACTGTAATTCACAAACCTGCAGAGTTATAAATGACAGCTATCGTCCAAAAATATATTGAAGTAAGGCTGCCAAGAGGACTTGAAAGCGGGGCAGAATTGCAGGAAATCGATTTCAGGAGGTACACTGGAATTGCATGTAAAGCATAGGAAAAGAGGCAGAACGTCCACAATGATGCACTTGGCCAAAAAGGGCGTATGCGTTTTTTCCTGAATATATTCAGGAAAAAACGCATACGCCCTTTTTGGCCAACCAAGCAAGCTTGCAAAGGAAATCTGCACGACAATGAAGTCTCACTGCCCCCCGGTCAAAAGGGCCATCTGAAAAAAGTGTAAAATCCAGAAAGGCAGGACAGGCCATGGAGAACTGGGAGCCTTGTTATGCTGGTGGGCGGGATGTAAATTGCCAACAGCCACTCTGGAGAAGTGTATGGTGTTTCCTGAAACATCTAAAAAACAAAGCAACAGAGCCTAGGGCACTTCCACTTATGGTCCTATAGCTTAGGGAAATTAAAATCAAAAAGACACAGCCACCCCAAACTTTGGGACGGCTCTGTTTACAAGAACCTCGTTTACGGTACAAGTTCAATATCACAGAAAGCAAAAAATGGATAAAGAAGTTGTGGTACTTACGTACAATGCAATATCACTCAGCAATGAAATCTATGTCATCAGGCCCGTAGCAGCATAATGAGTGGATTCAGGTATGATGATTCTAAGTGAAATAAGTCACACAGGAAAAGAAACACCATAAGATATCACTACTACACGGAAGGTAAACTTGGCTACACAAGAACTGAATTACAAAACAGAACAGGGTCTCAAATGTAGAAAACCAACTTATGCTTGCTTAAGGGGAAAGGTGAGTTGGGGTGCTGCATGAAACCAGAGATTGAAATTAGCACAGATACCGTTCCATAAGCCAAATATGTAATAGACAAGAGCTACTCCTTGCTCAACGAAGTGGACTCAACACCCCATATTAAACGCTTAAGAATACACCTGACTAGAAATAATCTTACAAACTACGGATTTATATGTCTCCGAAAGAGAATCAAGCGTGTGTACAGCGGCATAAACGCAGCAGTGATAGGATTGGTGAGGTTCGGTGAGCAAATGCAGACCCTTTGAAGTCATATTGCATGGTACCCATTCCATGGGTCTCAACTCTCCAAGTTTAAGGGATTCTTCCTTCAGCTAAAACATGCATGTGGAACAGAGATTATGATCCACTGTGTGATCAGGAAACGTGTTCAAATGTGTCTCAGTATTCGTCCCCTGGTACTCGGGTGCAACACTCCAGATGCTTTACTAACACTCTCCCCACTTGGAGAGTCAGTGCCTTTAACCTCCTGTATGGCCCAGTTTGCAATTTCTGCGGAAAATGTACAGGAATAGGGAGAACCAATGAGAAACTAGCTGGAGGTGTCTGGACGGGCAAATTTAACTCTCATTTCCCACCAGAAAGAGGAATTAACCAAAGGCTCAGCGTGCCGTGCCGGAACCACACTAGGGCCTGAAGCAATCCTGCGGTGTTGCGGCCAGCTCACAAGAAAGCGAGTTGAAGAAAGGAGCTCAGGGGCACTGTAATTCACAAACTTGCAGAGTTATAAATGACAGCTATCGTCCAAAAATATATTGAAGTAAGGCTGCCAAGAGGACTTGAAAGCGGGGCAGAATTGCAGGAAACCGATTTCAGGAGGTAGACAGGAATTGCATGTAAAGCATAGGAAAAGAGGCAGAACGTCCACAATGATGCACTTGGCCAAAAAGGGCGTATGCGTTTTTTCCTGAATATATTCAGGAAAAAACGCATACGCCCTTTTTGGCCAACCAAGCAAGCTTGAAAAGGAAATCTGCACTACAATGAAGTCTCACTGCCCCACGGTCAAAAGGGCCATCTGAAAAAAGTGTAAAATCCAGAAAGGCAGGACAGGCCATGGAGAACTGGGAGCCTTGTTATGCTGGTGGGCGGGATGTAAATTGCCAACAGCCACTCTGGAGAAGTGTATGGTGTTTCCTGAAACATCTAAAAAACAAAGCAACAGAGCCTAGGGCACTTCCACTTATGGTCCTATAGCTTAGGGAAATTAAAATCAAAAAGACACAGCCACCCCAAACTTTGGGACGGCTCTGTTTACAAGAACCTCGTTTACGGTACAAGTTCAATATCACAGAAAGCAAAAAATGGATAAAGAAGTTGTGGTACTTACGTACAATGCAATATCACTCAGCAATGAAATCTATGTCATCAGGCCCATAGCAGCATAATGAGTGGATGCAGGTACGATGAGTCTAAGTGAAATAAGTCACACAGAAAAAGAAACATCATAAGATATCACTACTACAGGAATGTAAACTTGGCTACACAGGCACTGAATTAGAAAACAGAACAGGTTCTCAAATGTAGAAAACCAACTTATGCTTGCTTAAGGGGAAAGGTGAGTTGGGGTGCTGCATGAAACCAGAGATTGAAATTAGCACAGATACCGTTCCATAAGCCAAATATGCAATAGACAAGAGCTACTCCTTGCTGAACGAAGTGGACTCAACACACCATATTAAACGCCTAAGAATATACCTGACTAGAAATAATCTTAAAACCTACGGATTTATATGTCTCCAAAAGAGAATCAAGCGTGTGTACAGCGGCATAAACGCAGCAGTGATAGGATTGGTGAGGTTCGGTGAGCAAATGCAGACCCTTTGAAGTCATATTGCATGGTACCCATTCCATGGGTCTCAACTCTCCAGGTTTAAGGGATTCTTCCTTCAGCTAAAACATGCATGTGGAACCCAGAGTATGATCCACGGTGTGATCGGGAAACGTGTTCAAATGTGTCTCGTTTTCGTCCCTGGTACTCGGGTGCAACATTCCAGATGCTTTACTAACACTCTTCCCACTTGGAGAGTCAGTGCCTTTAACCTCCTGTTTGGCCCAGTTTGTAATTTCTGTGGAAAATGAACAGGAATAGGGAGAACAAAAGAGAGACTAGCTGGAGGTGTCTGGACGGGCAAATTTAACTCTCATTTCCCACCAGGAAGAGGAATTAACCAAAGGCTCAGCGTGCCGTGCCGGAACTACACTAGGGCCTGAAGCAATCCTGCGGTGTTGCGGCCAGCTCACAAGAAAGCGAGTTGAAGAAACGAGCTCAGGGGCACTGTAATTCACAAACCTGCAGAGTTATAAATGACAGCTATCGTCCAAAAATATATTGAAGTAAGGCTGCCAAGAGGACTTGAAAGCGGGGCAGAATTGCAGGAAATCGATTTCAGGAGGTACACTGGAATTGCATGTAAAGCATAGGAAAAGAGGCAGAACGTCCACAATGATGCACTTGGCCAAAAAGGGCGTATGCGTTTTTTCCTGAATATATTCAGGAAAAAACGCATACGCCCTTTTTGGCCAACCAAGCAAGCTTGCAAAGGAAATCTGCACTACAATGAAGTGTCACTGCCCCCCGGTCAAAAGGGCCATCTGAAAAAAGTGTAAAATCCAGAAAGGCAGGACAGGCCATGGAGAACTGGGAGCCTTGTTATGCTGGTGGGCGGGATGTAAATTGCCAACAGCCACTCTGGAGAAGTGTATGGTGTTTCCTGAAACATCTAAAAAACAAAGCAACAGAGCCTAGGGCACTTCCACTTATGGTCCTATAGCTTAGGGAAATTAAAATCAAAAAGACACAGCCACCCCAAAGTTTGGGACGGCTCTGTTTACAAGAACCTCGTTTACGGTACAAGTTCAATATCACAGAAAGCAAAAAATGGATAAAGAAGTTGTGGTACTTACGTACAATGCAATATCACTCAGCAATGAAATCTATGTCATCAGGCCCGTAGCAGCATAATGAGTGGATTCAGGTATGATGATTCTAAGTGAAATAAGTCACACAGGAAAAGAAACACCATAAGATATCACTACTACACGGAAGGTAAACTTGGCTACACAAGAACTGAATTACAAAACAGAACAGGGTCTCAAATGTAGAAAACCAGCTTATGCTTGCTTAAGGGGAAAGGTGAGTTGGGGTGCTGCATGAAACCAGAGATTGAAATTAGCACAGATACCGTTCCATAAGCCAAATATGTAATAGACAAGAGCTACTCCTTGCTCAACGAAGTGGACTCAACACCCCATATTAAACGCTTAAGAATACACCTGACTAGAAATAATCTTAAAAACTACGGATTTATATGTCTCCGAAAGAGAATCAAGCGTGTGTACAGCGGCATAAACGCAGCAGTGATAGGATTGGTGAGGTTCGGTGAGCAAATGCAGACCCTTTGAAGTCATATTGCATGGTACCCATTCCATGGGTCTCAACTCTCCAAGTTTAAGGGATTCTTCCTTCAGCTAAAACATGCATGTGGAACACAGATTATGATCCACCGTGTGATCAGGAAACGTGTTCAAATGTGTCTCAGTTTTCGTCCCCTGGTACTCGGGTGCAACACTCCAGACGCTTTACTAACACTCTCCCCACTTGGAGAGTCAGTGCCTTTAACCTCCTGTATGGCCCAGTTTGCAATTTCTGCGGAAAATGTACAGGAATAGGGAGAACCAATGAGAAACTAGCTGGAGGTGTCTGGACGGGCAAATTTAACTCTCATTTCCCACCAGAAAGAGGAATTAACCAAAGGCTCAGCATGCCGTGCCGGAACCACACTAGGGCCTGAAGCAATCCTGCGGTGTTGCGGCCAGCTCACAAGAAAACGAGTTGAAGAAACGAGCTCAGGGGCACTGTAATTCACAAACCTGCAGAGTTATAAATGACAGCTATCGTCCAAAAATATATTGAAGTAAGGCTGCCAAGAGGACTTGAAAGCGGGGCAGAATTGCAGGAAATCGATTTCAGGGGGTACACTGGAATTGCATGTAAAGCATAGGAAAAGAGGCAGAACGTCCACAATGATGCACTTGGCCAAAAAGGGCGTATGCGTTTTTTCCTGAATATATTCAGGAAAAAACGCATACGCCCTTTTTGGCCAACCAAGCAAGCTTGCAAAGGAAATCTGCACTACAATGAAGTCTCACTGCCCCCCGGTCAAAAGGGCCATCTGAAAAAAGTGTAAAATCCAGAAAGGCAGGACAGGCCATGGAGAACTGGGAGCCTTGTTATGCTGGTGGGCGGGATGTAAATTGCCAACAGCCACTCTGGAGAAGTGTATGGTGTTTCCTGAAACATCTAAAAAACAAAGCAACAGAGCCTAGGGCACTTCCACTTATGGTCCTATAGCTTAGGGAAATTAAAATCAAAAAGACACAGCCACCCCAAAGTTTGGGACGGCTCTGTTTACAAGAACCTCGTTTACGGTACAAGTTCAATATCACAGAAAGCAAAAAATGGATAAAGAAGTTGTGGTACTTACGTACAATGCAATATCACTCAGCAATGAAATCTATGTCATCAGGCCCGTAGCAGCATAATGAGTGGATGCAGGTATGATGAGTCTAAGTGAAATAAGTCACACAGAAAAAGAAACATCATAAGATATCACTACTACACGGAATGTAAACTTGGCTACACAGGAACTGAATTACAAAACAGAACAGGGTCTCAAATGTAGAAAACCAACTTATGCTTGCTTAAGGGGAAAGGTGAGTTGGGGTGCTGTATGAAACCAGAGATTGAAATTAGCACAGATACCGTTCCATAAGCCAAATATGCAATAGACAAGAGCTACTCCTTGCTGAACGAAGTGGACTCAACACCCCATATTAAACGCCTAAGAATATACCTGACTAGAAATAATCTTAAAACCTACGGATTTATATGTCTCCGAAAGAGAATCAAGCGTGTGTACAGCGGCATAAACGCAGCAGTGATAGGATTGGTGAGGTTCGGTGAGCAAATGCAGACCCTTTGAAGTCATATTGCATGGTACCCATTCCATGGGTCTCAACTCTCCAGGTTTAAGGGATTCTTCCTTCAGCTAAAACATGCATGTGGAACCCAGAGTATGATCCACCGTGTGATCGGGAAACGTGTTCAAATGTGTCTCGTTTTCGTCCCTGGTACTCGGGTGCAACATTCCAGATGCTTTACTAACACTCTCCCCACTTGGAGAGTCAGTGCCTTTAACCTCCTGTTTGGCCCAGTTTGTAATTTCTGTGGAAAATGAACAGGAATAGGGAGAACGAAAGAGAGACTAGCTGGAGGTGTCTGGACGGGCAAATTTAACTCTCATTTCCCACCAGGAAGAGGAATTAACCAAAGGCTCAGCGTGCCGTGCCGGAACTACACTAGGGCGTGAAGCAATCCTGCGGTGTTGCGGACAGCTCACAAGAAAGCGAGTTGAAGAAACGAGCTCAGGGGCACTGTAATTCACAAACCTGCAGAGTTATAAATGACAGCTATCGTCCAAAAATATATTGAAGTAAGGCTGCCAAGAGGACTTGAAAGCGGGGCAGAATTGCAGGAAATCGATTTCAGGAGGTACACTGGAATTGCATGTAAAGCATAGGAAAAGAGGCAGAACGTCCACAATGATGCACTTGGCCAAAAAGGGCGTATGCGTTTTTTCCTGAATATATTCAGGAAAAAACGCATACGCCCTTTTTGGCCAACCAAGCAAGCTTGCAAAGGATATCTGCACTACAATGAAGTCTCACTGCCGCCCGGTCAAAAGGGCCATCTGAAAAAAGTGTAAAATCCAGAAAGGCAGGACAGGCCATGGAGAACTGGGAGCCTTGTTATGCTGGTGGGCGGGATGTTAATTGCCAACAGCCACTCTGGAGAAGTGTATGGTGTTTCCTGAAACATCTAAAAAACAAAGCAACAGAGCCTAGGGCACTTCCACTTATGGTCCTATAGCTTAGGGAAATTAAAATCAAAAAGACACAGTCACCCCAAAGTTTGGGACGGCTCTGTTTACAAGAACCTCGTTTACGGTACAAGTTCAATATCACAGAAAGCGAAAAATGGATAAAGAAGTTGTGGTACTTACGTACAATGCAATATCACTCAGCAATGAAATCTATGTCATCAGGCCCGTAGCAGCATAATGAGTGGATTCAGGTATGATGATTCTAAGTGAAATAAGTCACACAGGAAAAGAAACACCATAAGATATCACTACTACACGGAAGGTAAACTTGGCTACACAGGAACTGAATTACAAAACAGAACAGGGTCTCAAATGTAGAAAACCAACTTATGCTTGCTTAAGGGGAAAGGTGAGTTGGGGTGCTGTATGAAACCAGAGATTGAAATTAGCACAGATACCGTTCCATAAGCCAAATATGCAATAGACAAGAGCTACTCCTTGCTGAACGAAGTGGACTCAACACCCCATATTAAACGCCTAAGAATATACCTGACTAGAAATAATCTTAAAACCTATGGATTTATATGTCTCCGAAAGAGAATCAAGCGTGTGTACAGCGGCATAAACGCAGCAGTGATAGGATTGGTGAGGTTCGGTGAGCAAATGCAGACCCTTTGAAGTCATATTGCATGGTACCATTCCATGGGTCTCAACTTTCCAGGTTTAAGGGATTCTTCCTTCAGCTAAAACATGCATGTGGAACCCAGAGTATGATCCACCGTGTGATCGGGAAACGTGTTCAAATGTGTCTCGTTTTCGTCCCTGGTACTCGGGTTCAACATTCCAGATGCTTTACTAACACTCTCCCCACTTGGAGAGTCAGTGCCTTTAACCTCCTGTTTCGCCCAGTTTGTAATTTCTGTGGAAAATGAACAGGAATAGGGAGAACGAAAGAGAGACTAGCTGGAGGTGTCTGGACGGGCAAATTTAACTCTCATTTCCCACCAGGAAGAGGAATTAACCAAAGGCTCAGCATGCCGTGCCGGAACCACACTAGGGCCTGAAGCAATCCTGCGGTGTTGCGGCCAGCTCACAAGAAAGCGAGTTGAAGAAACGAGCTCAGGGGCACTGTAATTCACAAACCTGCAGAGTTATAAATGACAGCTATCGTCCAAAAATATATTGAAGTAAGGCTGCCAAGAGGACTTGAAAGCGGGGCAGAATTGCAGGAAATCGATTTCAGGAGGTACACTGGAATTGCATGTAAAGCATAGGAAAAGAGGCAGAACGTCCACAATGATGCACTTGGCCAAAAAGGGCGTATGCGTTTTTTCCTGAATATATTCAGGAAAAAACGCATACGCCCTTTTTGGCCAACCAAGCAAGCTTGCAAAGGAAATCTGCACTACAATGAAGTCTCACTGCCCCCCGGTCAAAAGGGCCATCTGAAAAAAGTGTAAAATCCAGAAAGGCAGGACAGGCCATGGAGAACTGGGAGCCTTGTTATGCTGGTGGGCGGGATGTAAATTGCCAACAGCCACTCTGGAGAAGTGTATGGTGTTTCCTGAAACATCTAAAAAACAAAGCAACAGAGCCTAGGGCACTTCCACTTATGGTCCTATAGCTTAGGGAAATTAAAATCAAAAAGACACAGCCACCCCAAAGTTTGGGACGGCTCTGTTTACAAGAACCTCGTTTACGGTACAAGTTCAATATCACAGAAAGCAAAAAATGGATAAAGAAGTTGTGGTACTTACGTACAATGCAATATCACTCAGCAATGAAATCTATGTCATCAGGCCCGTAGCAGCATAATGAGTGGATTCAGGTATGATGATTCTAAGTGAAATAAGTCACACAGGAAAAGAAACACCATAAGATATCACTACTACACGGAAGGTAAACTTGGCTACACAAGAACTGAATTACAAAACAGAACAGGGTCTCAAATGTAGAAAACCAGCTTATGCTTGCTTAAGGGGAAAGGTGAGTTGGGGTGCTGCATGAAACCAGAGATTGAAATTAGCACAGATACCGTTCCATAAGCCAAATATGTAATAGACAAGAGCTACTCCTTGCTCAACGAAGTGGACTCAACACCCCATATTAAACGCTTAAGAATACACCTGACTAGAAATAATCTTAAAAACTACGGATTTATATGTCTCCGAAAGAGAATCAAGCGTGTGTACAGCGGCATAAACGCAGCAGTGATAGGATTGGTGAGGTTCGGTGAGCAAATGCAGACCCTTTGAAGTCATATTGCATGGTACCCATTCCATGGGTCTCAACTCTCCAAGTTTAAGGGATTCTTCCTTCAGCTAAAACATGCATGTGGAACACAGATTATGATCCACCGTGTGATCAGGAAACGTGTTCAAATGTGTCTCAGTTTTCGTCCCCTGGTACTCGGGTGCAACACTCCAGACGCTTTACTAACACTCTCCCCACTTGGAGAGTCAGTGCCTTTAACCTCCTGTATGGCCCAGTTTGCAATTTCTGCGGAAAATGTACAGGAATAGGGAGAACCAATGAGAAACTAGCTGGAGGTGTCTGGACGGGCAAATTTAACTCTCATTTCCCACCAGAAAGAGGAATTAACCAAAGGCTCAGCATGCCGTGCCGGAACCACACTAGGGCCTGAAGCAATCCTGCGGTGTTGCGGCCAGCTCACAAGAAAACGAGTTGAAGAAACGAGCTCAGGGGCACTGTAATTCACAAACCTGCAGAGTTATAAATGACAGCTATCGTCCAAAAATATATTGAAGTAAGGCTGCCAAGAGGACTTGAAAGCGGGGCAGAATTGCAGGAAATCGATTTCAGGGGGTACACTGGAATTGCATGTAAAGCATAGGAAAAGAGGCAGAACGTCCACAATGATGCACTTGGCCAAAAAGGGCGTATGCGTTTTTTCCTGAATATATTCAGGAAAAAACGCATACGCCCTTTTTGGCCAACCAAGCAAGCTTGCAAAGGAAATCTGCACTACAATGAAGTCTCACTGCCCCCCGGTCAAAAGGGCCATCTGAAAAAAGTGTAAAATCCAGAAAGGCAGGACAGGCCATGGAGAACTGGGAGCCTTGTTATGCTGGTGGGCGGGATGTAAATTGCCAACAGCCACTCTGGAGAAGTGTATGGTGTTTCCTGAAACATCTAAAAAACAAAGCAACAGAGCCTAAGGCACTTCCACTTATGGTCCTATAGCTTAGGGAAATTAAAATCAAAAAGACACAGCCACCCCAAAGTTTGGGACGGCTCTGTTTACAAGAACCTCGTTTACGGTACAAGTTCAATATCACAGAAAGCAAAAAATGGATAAAGAAGTTGTGGTACTTACGTACAATGCAATATCACTCAGCAATGAAATCTATGTCATCAGGCCCGTAGCAGCATAATGAGTGGATGCAGGTATGATGAGTCTAAGTGAAATAAGTCACACAGAAAAAGAAACATCATAAGATATCACTACTACACGGAATGTAAACTTGGCTACACAGGAACTGAATTACAAAACAGAACAGGGTCTCAAATGTAGAAAACCAACTTATGCTTGCTTAAGGGGAAAGGTGAGTTGGGGTGCTGTATGAAACCAGAGATTGAAATTAGCACAGATACCGTTCCATAAGCCAAATATGCAATAGACAAGAGCTACTCCTTGCTGAACGAAGTGGACTCAACACCCCATATTAAACGCCTAAGAATATACCTGACTAGAAATAATCTTAAAACCTACGGATTTATATGTCTCCGAAAGAGAATCAAGCGTGTGTACAGCGGCATAAACGCAGCAGTGATAGGATTGGTGAGGTTCGGTGAGCAAATGCAGACCCTTTGAAGTCATATTGCATGGTACCCATTCCATGGGTCTCAACTCTCCAGGTTTAAGGGATTCTTCCTTCAGCTAAAACATGCATGTGGAAGCCAGAGTATGATCCACCGTGTGATCGGGAAACGTGTTCAAATGTGTCTCGTTTTCGTCCCTGGTACTCGGGTGCAACATTCCAGATGCTTTACTAACACTCTCCCCACTTGGAGAGTCAGTGCCTTTAACCTCCTGTTTGGCCCAGTTTGTAATTTCTGTGGAAAATGAACAGGAATAGGGAGAACGAAAGAGAGACTAGCTGGAGGTGTCTGGACGGGCAAATTTAACTCTCATTTCCCACCAGGAAGAGGAATTAACCAAAGGCTCAGCGTGCCGTGCCGGAACTACACTAGGGCGTGAAGCAATCCTGCGGTGTTGCGGACAGCTCACAAGAAAGCGAGTTGAAGAAACGAGCTCAGGGGCACTGTAATTCACAAACCTGCAGAGTTATAAATGACAGCTATCGTCCAAAAATATATTGAAGTAAGGCTGCCAAGAGGACTTGAAAGCGGGGCAGAATTGCAGGAAATCGATTTCAGGAGGTACACTGGAATTGCATGTAAAGCATAGGAAAAGAGGCAGAACGTCCACAATGATGCACTTGGCCAAAAAGGGCGTATGCGTTTTTTCCTGAATATATTCAGGAAAAAACGCATACGCCCTTTTTGGCCAACCAAGCAAGCTTGCAAAGGATATCTGCACTACAATGAAGTCTCACTGCCGCCCGGTCAAAAGGGCCATCTGAAAAAAGTGTAAAATCCAGAAAGGCAGGACAGGCCATGGAGAACTGGGAGCCTTGTTATGCTGGTGGGCGGGATGTTAATTGCCAACAGCCACTCTGGAGAAGTGTATGGTGTTTCCTGAAACATCTAAAAAACAAAGCAACAGAGCCTAGGGCACTTCCACTTATGGTCCTATAGCTTAGGGAAATTAAAATCAAAAAGACACAGTCACCCCAAAGTTTGGGACGGCTCTGTTTACAAGAACTTCGTTTACGGTACAAGTTCAATATCACAGAAAGCGAAAAATGGATAAAGAAGTTGTGGTACTTACGTACAATGCAATATCACTCAGCAATGAAATCTATGTCATCAGGCCCGTAGCAGCATAATGAGTGGATTCAGGTATGATGATTCTAAGTGAAATAAGTCACACAGGAAAAGAAACACCATAAGATATCACTACTACACGGAAGGTAAACTTGGCTACACAGGAACTGAATTACAAAACAGAACAGGGTCTCAAATGTAGAAAACCAACTTATGCTTGCTTAAGGGGAAAGGTGAGTTGGGGTGCTGTATGAAACCAGAGATTGAAATTAGCACAGATACCGTTCCATAAGCCAAATATGCAATAGACAAGAGCTACTCCTTGCTGAACGAAGTGGACTCAACACCCCATATTAAACGCCTAAGAATATACCTGACTAGAAATAATCTTAAAACCTATGGATTTATATGTCTCCGAAAGAGAATCAAGCGTGTGTACAGCGGCATAAACGCAGCAGTGATAGGATTGGTGAGGTTCGGTGAGCAAATGCAGACCCTTTGAAGTCATATTGCATGGTACCATTCCATGGGTCTCAACTCTCCAGGTTTAAGGGATTCTTCCTTCAGCTAAAACATGCATGTGGAACCCAGAGTATGATCCACCGTGTGATCGGGAAACGTGTTCAAATGTGTCTCGTTTTCGTCCCTGGTACTCGGGTTCAACATTCCAGATGCTTTACTAACACTCTCCCCACTTGGAGAGTCAGTGCCTTTAACCTCCTGTTTCGCCCAGTTTGTAATTTCTGTGGAAAATGAACAGGAATAGGGAGAACGAAAGAGAGACTAGCTGGAGGTGTCTGGACGGGCAAATTTAACTCTCATTTCCCACCAGGAAGAGGAATTAACCAAAGGCTCAGCATGCCGTGCCGGAACCACACTAGGGCCTGAAGCAATCCTGCGGTGTTGCGGCCAGCTCACAAGAAAGCGAGTTGAAGAAACGAGCTCAGGGGCACTGTAATTCACAAACCTGCAGAGTTATAAATGACAGCTATCGTCCAAAAATATATTGAAGTAAGGCTGCCAAGAGGACTTGAAAGCGGGGCAGAATTGCAGGAAATCGATTTCAGGAGGTACACTGGAATTGCATGTAAAGCATAGGAAAAGAGGCAGAACGTCCACAATGATGCACTTGGCCAAAAAGGGCGTATGCGTTTTTTCCTGAATATATTCAGGAAAAAACGCATACGCCCTTTTTGGCCAACCAAGCAAGCTTGCAAAGGAAATCTGCACTACAATGAAGTCTCACTGCCCCCCGGTCAAAAGGGCCATCTGAAAAAAGTGTAAAATCCAGAAAGGCAGGACAGGCCATGGAGAACTGGGAGACTTGTTATGCTGGTGGGCGGGATGTAAATTGCCAACAGCCACTCTGGAGAAGTGTATGGTGTTTCCTGAAACATCTAAAAAACAAAGCAACAGAGCCTAGGGCACTTCCACTTATGGTCCTATAGCTTAGGGAAATTAAAATCAAAAAGACACAGCCACCCCAAAGTTTGGGACGGCTCTGTTTACAAGAACCTCGTTTACGGTACAAGTTCAATATCACAGAAAGCAAAAAATGGATAAAGAAGTTGTGGTACTTACGTACAATGCAATATCACTCAGCAATGAAATCTATGTCATCAGGCCCGTAGCAGCATAATGAGTGGATTCAGGTAAGATGATTCTAAGTGAAATAAGTCACACAGAAAAAGAAACATCATAAGATATCACCAATACACGGAATGTAAACTTGGCTACACAGGAACTGAATTACAAAACAGAACAGGGTCTCAAATGTAGAAAACCAACTTATGCTTGCTTGAGGGGAAAGGTGAGTTGGGGTGCTGCATGAAACCAGAGATTGAAATTAGCACAGATACCGTTCCATAAGCCAAATATGTAATAGACAAGAGCTACTCCTTGCTGAACGAAGTGGACTCAACACCCCATATTAAACGCCTAAGAATATACCTGACTAGTAAGAATATTAAAACCTACCGATTTATATGTCTCCGAAAGAGAATCAAGCGTGTGTACGGCGGCATAAATGCCGCAGTGATAGGATTGGTGAAGTTCGGTGAGCAAATGCAGACCCTTTGAAGTGATATTGCATGGTACCCATTCCATGGGTCTCAACTCTCCAGGTTTAAGGGATTCTTCCTTCAGCTAAAACATGCATGTGGAACCCAGAGTATGATCCACCGTGTGATCGGGAAACGTGTTCAAATGTGTCTCAGTTTTCGTCCCGTGGAACTCGGGTGGAACATTCCAGATGCTTTACTAACACTCTCCCCACTTGGAGAGTCAGTGCCTTTAACCTCCTGTTTGGCCCAGTTTGCAAATTCTGTGGAAAATGAACAGGAATAGGGAGAACCAAAGAGAGACTAGCTGGAGGTGTCTGGACGGGCAAATTTAACTCTAATTTCCCACCAGGAAGAGGAATTAACCAAAGGCTCAGCGTGCCGTGCCGGAACCACACTAGGGCCTGAAGCAATCCTGCGGTGTTGCGGCCAGATCACAAAAAAGTGAGTTGAAGAAAGGAGCTCAGGGGTACTGTAATTCACAAACCTGTAGAGTTATAAATGACAGCTATCGTCCAAAAATATATTGAAGTAAGGCTGCCAAGAGGACTTGAAAGCGGGGCAGAATTGCAGGAAACCGATTTCAGGAGGTAGACGGGAATTGCATGTAAAGCATAGGAAAAGAGGCAGAACGTCCACAATGATGCACTTGGCCAAAAAGGGCGTATGCGTTTTTTCCTGAATATATTCAGGAAAAAACGCATACGCCCTTTTTGGCCAACCAAGCAAGCTGGCAAAGGAAATCTGCACTACAATGAAGTCTCACTGCCCCCCGGTCAAAAGGGCCATCTGAAAAAAGTGTAAAATCCAGAAAGGCAGGACAGGCCATGGAGAACTGGGAGCCTTGTTATGCCGGTGGGCGGGATGTAAATTGCCAACAGCCACTCTGGAGAAGTGTATGGTGTTTCCTGAAACATCTAAAAAACAAAGCAACAGAGCCTAGGGCACTTCCACTTATGGTCCTATAGCTTAGGGAAATTAAAATCAGAAAGACACAGCCACCCCAAAGTTTGGGCCGGCTCTGTTTACAAGAACCTCGCTTACGGTACAAGTTCAATATCACAGAAAGCGAAAAATGGATAAAGAAGTTGTGGTACTTACGTACAATGCAATATCACTCAGCAATGAAATCAATGTCATCAGACCCGTAGCAGCATAATGAGTGGATGCAGGTACGATGATTCTAAGTGAAATAAGTCACACAGAAAAAGAAACATCATAAGGTATCACTACTACACGGAATGGAAACTTGGCTACACAGGAACTGAATTACAAAACAGAACAGGGTCTCAAATGTAGAATACCAACTTATGCTTGCTTAAGGGGAAAGGTGAGTTGGGGTGCTGCATGAAACCAGAGATTGAAATTAGCACAGATACCGTTCCCTAAGCCAAATATGTAATAGACAAGAGCTACTCCTTGCTCAACGAAGTGGACTCAACACCCCATATTAAACGCTTAACAATATACCTGACTAGTAAGAATCTTAAAACCTATGGATTTATATGTCTCCGAAAGAGAATCAAGCGTGTGTACAGCGGCATAAACGCAGCAGTGATAGGATTGGTGAGGTTCGGTGAGCAAATGCAGACCCTTTGAAGTCATATTGCATGGTACCCATTCCATGGGTCTCAACTCTCCATGTTTAAGGGATTCTTCCTTCAGCTAAAACATGCATGTGGAACCCAGAGTATGATCCACCGTGTGATCGGAAAACGTGTTCAAATATGTCTCAGTTTTCGTCCCCTGGTACTCGGGTGCAACATTCCAGACGCTTTACTAACACTCTCCCCACTTGGAGAGTCAGTGCCTTTAACCTCCTGTTTGGCCCAGTTTGCAATTTCTCTGGAAAATGAACAGGAATAGGGAGAACCAATGAGAGACTAGCTGGAGGCGTCTGGACGGGCAAATTTAACTCTCATTTCCCACCAGGAAGAGGAATTAACCAAAGGCTCAGCGTGCCGTGCCGGAACTACACTAGGGCCTGAAGCAATCCTGCGGTGTTGCGGCCAGCTCACAAGAAAGCGAGTTGAAGAAAGGAGCTCAGGGGCACTGTAATTCACAAACCTGCAGTTATAAATGACAGCTATCATCCAAAAATATATTGAAAGAAGGCTGCCAAGAGGACTTGAAAGCGGGGCAAAATTGCAGGAAACCGATTTAAGGAGGTACACTGGAATTGCATGTAAAGCATAGGAAAAGAGGCAGAACGTCCACAATGATGCACTTGGCCAAAAAGGGCGTATGCGTTTTTTCCTGAATATATACAGGAAAAAACGCATACGCCCTTTTTGGCCAACCAAGCAAGCTTGCAAAGGAAATCTGCACTACAATGAAGTCTCACTGCCCCACGGTCAAAAGGGCTATCTGAAAAAAGTGTAAAATCCAGAAAGTCAGGACAGGCCATGGAGAAATGGGAGCCTTGTTATGCTGATGGGTGGGTTGTAAATTGCCAGCAGCCACTCTGGAGAAGTGTATGGTGTTTCCTGAAACATCCAAAAAACAAAGCAACAGAGCCTAGGGCACTTCCACTTATGGTCCTATAGCTTAGGGAAATTAAAATCAAAAAGACACAGCCACCCCAAAGTTTGGGCCGGCTCTGTTTACAAGAACCTAGTTTACGGTACAAGTTCAATATCACAGAAAGCGAAAAATGGATAAAGAAGTTGTGGTACTTACGTACAATGCAATATCACTCAGCAATGAAATCTATGTCATCAGGCCCGTAGCAGCATAATGAGTGGATTCAGGTACGATGATTCTAAGTGAAATAAGTCACACAGAAAAAGAAACATCATAAGATATCACTACTACACGGAATGTAAACTTGGCTACACAGGAACTGAATTACAAAACAGAACAGTGTCTCAGATGTAGAAAACAAACTTATGCTTGCTTAAGGGGAAAGGTGAGTTGGGGTGCAGCATAAAACCACACATTGAAATTAGCACAGATACCGTTCCATAAGCCAAATATGTAATAGACAAGAGATACTCCTTGCTCAACGAAGTGGACTCAACACCCCATATTAAACGCCTAAGAATATACCTGACTAGTAAGAATCTTAATACCTATGGATTTATATGTCTCCGAAAGAGAATCAAGCGTGTGTACAGCGGCATAAACGCAGCAGTGATAGGATTGGTGAGGTTCGGTGAGCAAATGCAGACCCTTTGTAGTCATATTGCATGGTACCCATTCCATGGGTCTCAACTCTCTAGGTTTAAGAGATTCTTCCTTCAGCTAAAACATGCATGTGGAACCCAGAGTATGATCCACGGTGTGATCGGGAAACGTGTTCAAATGTGTCTCAGTTTTCGTCCCCTGGTACTCGGGTGCAACATTCCAGACGCTTCACTAACACTCTCCCCACATGGAGAGTCAGTGCCTTTAACCTCCTGTTTGGCCCAGTTTGCAATTTCTGTGGAAAATGAACAGGAATAGGGAGAACCAATGAGAGACCAGCTGGAGGTGTCTAGACGGGCAAATTTAACTCTCATTTCCCACTAGGAAGAGGAATTAACCAAAGGCTCATCATGCCATGCCGTAACCAAACTAGGGCCTGAAGCAATCCTGTGGTGTTGCGGCCAGCTCACAAGAAAGCGAGTTGAAGAAAGGAGCTCAGGGGCACTGTAATTCACAAACCTGCAGAGTTATAAATGACAGCTATCTTCCAAAAATATATTGAAGTGAGGTTGCCAAGAGGAGTTGAAAGCGGGGCAGAATTGCAGGTAACCGATTTCAGGAGGTAGACAGGAATTGCATGTAACGCATAGGAAAAGAGGCAGAATGTCCACAATGATGCTCTTGGCCAAAAAGGGCGTATGCGTTTTTTCCTGAATATATTCAGGAAAAAACGCATACGCCCTTTTTGGCCAAACAAGCAAGCTTGCAAAGGAAATCTGCACTACAATGAAGTCTCACTGCCCCCCGGTCAAAAGGGCCATCTGAAAAAAGTGTAAAATCCAGAAAGGCAGGACAGGCCATGGAGAACTGGGAGCCTTGTTATGCTGATGATTGGGATGTGAATTGCCAGCAGCCACTCTGGAGAAGTGTATGGTGTTTCCTGAAACATCTAAAAAACAAAGCAACAGAGCCTAGGGCACTTCCACTTATGGTCCTATAGCTTAGGGAAATTAAAATCAAAAGACACAGCCACCCCAAAGTTTGGGCCGGCTCTGTTTACAAGAACCTCGTTTACGGTACAAGTTCAATATCACAGAAAGCGAAAAATGGATAAAGAAGTTGTGGTACTTACGTACAATGCAATATCAGTCAGCAATGAAATCTATGTCATCAGGCCCGTAGCAGCATAATGAGTGGATTCAGGTACGAGTATTCTAAGTGAAATAAGTCACACAGAAAAAGAAACATCATAAGATATCCCTAATACACGGAATGTAAACTTGGCTACACAGGAACTGAATTACAAAACAGAACAGGGTCTCAAATGTAGAAAACCAACTTATGCTTGCTTAATGGGAAAGGTGAGTTGGGGTGCTGCATGAAACCAGAGATTGAAATTAGCACAGATACCGTTCCATAAGCCAAATATGTAATAGACAAGAGCTACTCCTTGCTCAACGAAGTGGACTCAACACCCCATATTAAACGCCTAAGAATATACCTGACTAGTAAGAATCTTAAAACCTTTGGATTTATATGTCTCCGAAAGAGAATCAAGCGTCTGTACAGCAGCATAAACGCAGCAGTGATAGGATTGGTGATGTTCGGTGAGCAAATGCAGACCCTTTGAAGTCATATTGCATGGTACCCATTCCATGGGTCTCAACTCTCCAGGTTTAAGGGATTCTTCCTTCAGCTAAAACATGCATGTGGAACGGAGTGTATGATCCACCGTGTGATCGGGAAACGTGTTCAAATGTGTCTCAGTTTTCGTCCCCTGGTACTCGGGTGCAACATTCCAGACACTTTACTAACACTCTCCCCACTTGGAGAGTCAGTGCCTTTAACCTCCTGTTTGGCCCAGTTTGCAATTTCTTCGGAAGATGAACAGGAATAAGGAGAAGCAATGGGAGACTATCTGTAGGTGTCTGGACGGGCAAATTTAACTCTCATTTCCCACCAGGAAGATAAATGAACCAAAGGCTCCACGTGCCATGCTGGAACTAGATTAGGGCCTGAGGAGATCCTGCGGTGTTGCGGCCAGCTCACAAGAAAGCGAGTTGAAGAAAGGAGCTCAGGGGCACTGTAATTCGGAAACCTGCGGAGTTATAAATGACAGCTATCATCCAAAATTATACTGAAGTAAGGCTGCGAAGAGGACTTGAATGCGGGGCAGAATTGCTGGAAACTGATTTCAGAACGTACACGGGAGTAGCTCTTAAAGCATAGGAAAAGAGACAGAACTTGGAAAATAATGCACTTGGCAAAAAAGGGCATATGTGTTTTATCCAGAGCTCTCATACCTGAGGGGAGGAGATTCCCAGCAGGCTCCAACTGCCACCTGAGGGCTCACATTGCCAAGGCAACGTGAGCATGCCAGGCAGGAGTTACCTCACAGCAGAGGTCCCACGTCACAGAAGGGTGAGAAACCCAGCCAACATCAGACTCTCACCAGAGGGCCCACATCACCAAGGGGATGGGAACCAGGCAGGAGTGTCTTCACATCAGTGGGGCCACATCATCAACAGCTGAGGTACTCAGCACATGTGTCCTCAAACCAGAGGACCCACATCATCAAGGACCTCGGAGTGAGGCAGGCAGGAGTAGCCTCACAACACTGGGCCCATAGAATAAAAAAGTGAGGAATCCAGCAGTTGGAACCTCCCAGCAGGCGGCCCAGAGCACCGAGGCCATGGGATCCAGGCCACAGTGAACTCACAGAAGAGGGCCCATGTCATGAAACTGAGCAACCCAGCCATTGGGACCTCAGAGCAGGAGGCCCACATCCCCATGGGGATGGAATTCTGGTAGGAGTGTCCTCGCACCACTGAGAACATATCAGAAAATTTTGGGCGACCAGCAGTTAGGGCCTGACGCCAGAGGACCCTCATCACCAAGGGAAGGAGGCTCCCAGCAGGCTCCAACTGCCACCAGAGGGCTGACGTCGCCAAGGCGATGTGTGCCAACCAGGCACGAATGACCTCACAGCAGAGGGCCCACCTCAGAGAAGTGTGACGAACCCAGTCAGGATCAGACTCGCACCAGAGGGCCCACATCACCAAATGGATTGGAACCAGGCAGGAGTGTCCTCACATGAGTAGGGCCACATCATCTAAAGGTGAGGAACCCAGAACATGTGGCTTCAAACCATAGGACACCCATCACCAAGGGGCTGGGAGTGAGGCAGGCAGGAGGAGCCTCATAACAGAGGGCCCAAAAATAAGAAAGGTGAGGAATCCAGCAGTTGGAACCTCCCAGCAGGCGGCCCAGAGCACAGAGGCTAGAGGAACCAGGCCAGAGTGAACTAACACCAGACAGCCCACATCATGAAACTGTGAGCAACCCAGACATTGGGACCTCAGAGCAGAAGGCCCACATCCCCATGGTGATGGGAACATGACAGGAGTGTCCTGGCATCACTGGGCTCACATCAGAAAACGTGGGGTGCTCAGAAGTTAGGGCCTGACGCTAGAGGGCACTCATCACTGAGAGGAGGAGGCTCCCAGCAGGCTCCAGCTGCCACCAGAGGGCCAACTTCACCAAGGTGATGTGTGCCAGCCTGGCAGGAGTGACCTCACAGCAGAGGGCCCACCTCACAGAAGGGTGAGGAACACAGCCAGGATCAGACTCTCACCAGAGGGCCCACATCACCAAGGGGATGGGAACCAGGCAGGAGTGTCCCCACACCAGTGGGACAACATCATCGAAAGGTGAGGATCCCAGCACATGTGTCCTCAAACCAGAGGAACCACATCACCAAGGGGTTCGGAATGAGGCTGGCAGGACTGGCCTCACAACACAGGGTCCATAGAATATAAAAGTTGAGGAATCCAGCAGTTGGAACCTCCCAGCAAGTGGCCCAGAGCACCGAGGCTATGGGATCCAGGCCGCAGTGAACTCACAGCAGAGGGCCCACATCATGAACCTGTGAGCAGCCCAGCTGTTGGGACCTCAGAACAGAAGGCCCACATCCCCATTGGGATGGGAACCTGGCAGGAGTGGCTTTGCACCACTTAGCGCATATCAGAAAATGTTAGGAGCCCAGCAGTTAGGGCCTGACGCCAGGGGGCCCTCATAACTGAGGGGAGGAGACTCCCAGCAGGTTCCAACTGCCAACAGAGGGCCCACGTCTACAAGGTGGCATGCGCCAGCCAGGCAGTAGTGACCTCACAGCAGAGGGCCTATCTCACAGAAGGGTGAGGAACCGAGGCAGGATGAGACTCTCACCAGAGGGCCCACAACACCAAGGGGATGGGAACCAGTCAGGACTGTCCTCCCACCAGTGGGGCCACATCATCGAAAGGTGAGGAACCCAGCACATGTGGCCTCATATCAGAGGACATACATCACAAAGGGGATGGGAGTGAGGCAGGTAGGAGTAGCCTAAAAACAGAGGGCCCAAAGAATAAAAAAAGTGAGGAATCCAGCATTTGGAACCTCCCAGCAGGCGGCCGAGAGCACAGAAGCTATGGGATGCAGGCAGGAGTTAACTAACACCAGAGAGCCCACATCATGAAACTGTGAGCAACCCAGGCATTGGGACCTCAGAGCAGAAAGCCCACATCCCCATGGGGATGGGAACCTGACAGGAGTGTCCTGGCATCACTGGGCTCACATCAGAAAACGTGGGGAGCCCAGCAGTTAGAGCCTGATGCTAGAGGGCCGTCATCACCGAGGGCAGGAGGCTCCCAGCAGGTTCCATGTGCCAACAGAGGGCCCACGTCGCCAAGGTGATGTGTGCAAGTCAGGCAGGATTGACCTCACAGCAGAGGGCCTACCTCACAGAAGAGTGAGGAACCCAGCCAGGATAAGACTGTCACCAGAAGGCCCACATCACCAAGGGGATGGGAACCAGGCAGGAGTGTCCTCACACCAGTGGGGCCACATCATTGAAAGTTGCCTAACCCAGCACATGTGGCCTCAAACCAGAAGACCCACATCACGAAGGGGTTGCGAGTGAGGCAGGCAGGAGGAGCATCACAACACAGGACCCATAGAATACAAAAGTTGAGGAATCGAGCAGTTGGAACCTCCCAGCAGGCAGCCAAGACCACAGAGGCTATGGGATCCAGGCCACAGTGAACTAACACCAGAGAGCCCACATCATGAAATTGTGATCAACCCAGCCGTTGGAACCTCAGAGCAGAAGGCCCACATCCCCATGGGGATGGGAACCTAAGAGGAGTGCTTGAGCAACACTGGGCTCACTAAGAAAAGTTGGGGAGCCCAGCAGTTAGGGCCTGACGTCAGAGGGCCTTCATCACAGAGCTGAGGAGGCTCCCAGCAGGGTCCAATTGCCACCAGAGGGCTCATGTCAACAAGGCGAGGTGAGCAACCCAGGCAAGAGTTACCTGATAGTAGAGGGCCCACCTCACAGATGGGTGAGGAACCCAGCCAGGATCAGACTCTCACCAGAGGGCCCACATCACAAAGGGGATGGGACCCAGTCAGGATTATCCTCACACCAGTGGGGCCTCATCATCTTAAGGTGAGGAACCCAGCACATGTGTCCTCAAACCAGAGGACCCACATCACCAAGGGCCTTGGAGTGAGGCAGGCAGGAGTAGCCTCACAACACAGGGCACATAATATAAAAAACGTGAGGATTCCAGCATTTAGACCTTCCAGCAGGCGGCCCAGAACACCGAGGCTATGGGATCCAGGCCACAGTGAACTCACAGCAGAGGGCCCACATCACAAAACTGTGAGCAACCCAGGAGTTGAGACCTCAGCGCAGAAGAACCACATCCCCATGGGAATGGGAACCTGGCTGGAGTGTCCTCGCACCACTGGGCGCACATCAGAAAATGTGGGGAGCCCACCATTTAGGGCCTGACGCCAGAGGGCCGTCATCACCGAGAGGAGGAGGCGCCCTGCACGCTCCAACTGCCACCAGAGGGCTCACGTCTCCAAGGTGACGTGTGCCAGCCAGGCAGGAGTGACCTCACAGCAGAGGGCCTACCTCACAGAACGTTGAGGAACCCAGCCAGGATTAGACTCTCGCCAGAGGGCCCACCTCACCAAGGGGATGGGAACCAGGCAGGAGTGTCCTCACACGAGTGGGGTCACATCATCGAAAGGTGAGGAACGCAGCACATGTGGCCTCAAGCCATAGGACAGTCATCACCAAGGGGATGGCAGTGAGGCAGGCAGGAGGAGCCTCACAACAGAGGGCACATAGAATAAAAAAGTTGAGGAATCCAGCAGTTGGAACCTCCCAGCAGGCGGCCCAGAGCACCGATGATAAGGGATCCTTGCCGGAGTGAACTCACAGCAGAGGGCCCACATCATGGTACTGTGAGCAAGCCAGCCGTTTTGACCTCAGAGCAGAAGGCCCATATCGCCATGGGGATGGGAACCTGGCAAGAGTCTCCTCACTCACTTGGCGCACATCAGAAAATGTGGGGAGCCCAGCAGTTATGGCCTAAGGCAAGAGGGCCCTCATCACCGAGGGGAGGAGGATCCCAGCACACTCCAACTGCCACCAGAGGGCCCACGTCGCCAAGGTGACGTGTGCCAGACAGGCATGATTGACCTCACAGCAGAGGGCCCACCTCACAGAAGGGTGAGGAACCCAGCCAGGATCAGACTCTCACCTGAGGGCCCACATCAGCAAGGGGATGGGAACCAGTCAGGACTGTCTTCCCTCCAGTGGGGTCACATCATCGAAAGGTGCGGAACCCAGCACATGTGGCCTCAAATCAGAGGACACATATCACAAAGGGAACGGGAGTGAGGCAGGCAGGAGTAGCCTAAAAACAGAGGTCCCAAAGAATAAGAAAGGTGAGGAATCCAGCAGTTGGAACCTCCCAGCAGGCGGTCCAGAGCACAGAAGCTATGGGATGCAGGCAGGAGTGAACTAACAGCAGAGAGCCCACATCATGAAACTGTGAGCAACCCAGGCTTTGGGACCTCAGAGCAGAAGGCCCACACCCCAATGGGGATGTGAACCTGGCTGGAGTGTCCTCGCACCACTGGGCACACATCACAAAATGTGGGGAGCCCAGCAGTTAGGGCCTGATGCCAGAGGGCCCTCATCACCGAGGAGAGGAGGCTCCCAGCAGGCTCCAAGTGCCACCAGAGGGCTCATGTCCACAAGGCGAGGTGAGCAAGCCAGGCAGGACTGACCTCACAGCAGACGGCCCACCTCACAGATGGGTGAGGAACCCAGCCGGGATCAGACTCTCAACAGAGGGCCCACATCACCAAGGGGTTGTGAACCAGGCAGGAGTCTCCTAAGACCATTGGTCCCACATCATCGAAAGGTGAGGAACCCAGCACATGTGGCCTCAAACCAGACGACACACATCACGAAGGGGCTGGGAGTGAGGCAGGCAGGAGGATCCTCACAACAGAGGGCCCAAAAATTTAAAAAAGTGAGGAATCCAGCAGTTGGAACCTCCCAGCAGGCGGCCAAGAGCACAGAGGCTATGGGATCCAGGCTTCTGTGAACTAACACCAGAGAGCCCACATCATGAAAATGTGAACAACCCAGCCGTTGGGACCTCAGAGCAGAAGGCCCACATCCCCATGGAGATGGGATCCTAAGAGGAGTGCCAAAGCATCACTGGGCTCACTAAGAAAAGTTGGTGAGCCCAGCAGTCAGGGCCTGATGCAAGAGGGCCCTCATCACCGGGGGGAAGAGATTCCCAGCACGCTCCAACTGCCACCACACGGCTGACTTCACCAAGGCAATGTGTGCCAGCCATGCAGGAGTGACCTATCAGCAGAGGGTCTCCCTCACAGGTGGGTGAGGAACAAAGCCAGGAACAGACTCTCACCAGGGGGTCCACATAACCACGTGGATGAGAACCAAGCAGGAGTGTCCTCACACTAGTGGGGCCACATCATCGAAAGGTGAGGAACCCAGCAAAAGTGGCCACAAACCAGAGGACCCACATCACCAAGGGGTTGAGAGTGAGGTAGGTGTCTGGACGGGCATATTTAACACTCATTTCCCACCAGGAAGAGGAATTAACCAAAGGCTCAGCGTGCCCTGCCAGAAGCAGATTAGGGCCTGAAGCAGTCTTGCGGGTTTGCGGCCAGCTCACAAGAAAGCGAGTTGAAGAAAGGAGCTCAGGGGCCCTGTAATTCACAAACCTGCAGAGTTATAAATGACAGATAACGTCCAAAAATATATTGAAGTAAGGCTGCGAAGAGGACTTGAAAGCGGGGCAGAATTGCAGGAAACCGATTTCAGGAGGTAGACTGGATTTGCATTTAAAGCATAGGAAAAGAGGCAGAACATCGACAATGATGCACTTGGCAACAAAGGGCGTATGAGTTTGCTCCTGAATATATTCAGGAAAAAACACATACGCCCTTTTTGGCAAACCAAGCAAGCTTGCAATGGAAATCCGAACTACTATGAAGTGTCACTTCCCCCCGGTCTAAAGGGCCATCTGAGAAAAGTGTAAAATCCAGAAAGGCAAGACAGGCCATGGGGGAAAAGGAGCCTTGTTATGCTGATGGGCGGGATGTACATTGCCAACAGCCACTCTGGAGAAGTGTATGGTGTTTCCTGATACATCTGAAAAACAAAGCAACAGAGTCTAGGGCATTTCCACTTATGGTCCTATAGCTTAGGGAAATTAAAATCAAAAAGACACAGCCACCCCAAAATTTACAACGGCTCTGTTTACAGGAGCCTCTTCTACAGTACAAGTTAAATATCCCAGAGAACAAATAATTGATAAAGAAGTTGCGGTACTTATGTACAACAGAATACCACTCAGCAATGAAATCTGTGTCACCAGGCCTGTACCAGCATAATGAGTGGATTGAGGCATGATGATTCTAAGTGAAATAAGTCACACAGAAAAAGAAACATCATAAGGTATCACTAATGCACGGAATGTAAACTTGGCTACACATGAACTGAATTACAAAACAGAACAGGGTCTCAAGTTTAGAAAACCAACTTATGCTTGCTTAAGGGGAAAGGTGAGTTGGGGTGCTGCATAAAACCAGAGTTTGAAATTAGCACAGATACCGTTCCATAAGCCAAATACGTAATAGACAAGACCTACCCCTTGCTCAACGAAATGGACTCAACAATGAGGTATCACCTCACACCTGTTAGAATGGGCATCATCTGAAAATCTACAAACAACAAATGCTGGAAAGGGTGTGGAGAAAAGGAAGCCTCTTCCACTATTGTTGGGAATATAAATTGATACAGTCACTATGGAGAACAATATGGAGTTTCTTAAGAAACTAATAATAGAATTACCATATGATACAGCAATCCCAGGACTGGACATATACCCAGACAAAACCATAAATCAAAAAGAGACATTCACCGCAATGTTCATTGCATCACTATTTACAATATCGAGGTAATGGAAGCAACCTAAATGCCCACAGACAGACGAATGCATAAAGATGTGGTACATATATAAAATGGAATATTACTAAGCCATGAAAGGAATGAAATTGGGTCATTTGTAGAGACGTCGATGGATCTAGAGACTGTCCTACAGAGTGAAGTAAGTCAGAAAGAGAAAAACAAATCTTGTATATTCATGCATATATGTGGAACCTAGAAAAACTGTACAGATTAACCGTTTTGCAAGGCATAAATAGAGCAACAGATGTAGACAACAATCGTATGGACAACAAGGGGGGAAAGCTCTTGGAGGGGTGGTGGTGGGAGGAGTTGAGAGATTGGGATTGGCATGTAAACATTTATATGTATAAAATAGATAACCAATGAGAACCTGCTGTATAAAAATATAAAATAAAATTCAAAATTAAAAAGAAATAAAATTTAAAAAATAAAACAGAAAAAACAATTATTCCCTTCACATACATGTATTTATATGAATAAATTATTTCCATGCTTATATCTGTAAATACAAAAAAGAGGAATAAAATCTACCTTGAACCAAAAACGAAAAAGAGAAAAAAAAAACAGAACCCACCAGTTACTCAGAGGAAAACCGTATCAGGGCACTTGCTCCAGTTGTAAACAATTCTGAAGTTGGTCAGTGGTGGGGAATCGTCTCCCATTCAGCCAGCAGCCCCCACACAACAAGCGTCCTCATTGCAAAGCTGGGGCACCGTGCCGAGGCATCTGTGAGTAAACGTGAGCTGAACCCCAGGCCAGTTGCTGCTGAACTGTTCCCGCCCTTCCCAGGTAAAACACCTGAATATATACAAGGACTTGAAAGCCTAGAGGAAGGGCCATGGAGCCACACGAGTGACAGCATGCCAGCTGACTTGGTGCCTGCAGGCCAGCCAGGATGGTCCTGGCCCTGGGTGCTCTTCTGGAAGATTTCCATTTCCCTGCCTGAGATACCCGTCCTGTCCCTGCCCCCACTGCTTTTTTCCTTCCTCACCTCTGCCCAGGGAGAAATTCCAGCAGCAGGTATGGGTGACACATCCTCTTCTTTAGCAGGTGGCAGCCTGGCAACTGCTGCAGAAAGTCCAGCAGAGCCCCACTCACACTGGGCCACCCACAAAGCCGTGGCCTCTCACTCCCTCCCACCAGCCCAGCCCCGAGACTGCTGACAGGGCAGAGAAAATGGCGTCAGGCACAGCTGCAGGGGCTTTTGCTGCCTGGAGTGGTATTTATATTGATCTCAACCCAGGCACACCTGGGGAGGGCTGGCCGGCATGGTAAGGCTGCCCAGGTCAGCCAATCATCACCCCTCAGGGGCTCACAGTTGCAGAAAATGGAACTTGCTGAACCGGCCAGGTCCAAGGAACAGGTGTGGGCTCCTGAGAGTCAGGATAGACAAGGGGCTGCAGCTTTGGCTTGTTTTCTAATCATTTTATCTGGCCCATGAGTGGGAGACAACTTCAAGAAAACCCTCTCCTAATGAGAGGAACCCAGGAGTCAGGGAGAGGAGGGGTGGGTGGTGGTTGGAGACAGAGGCCTGGTGCCCTGGGTGCAGTGGAAGTCTCTGGAAGACCAGGTGGAGGGAGGCCACACAGAGTGATGCCCAGGGTCACAGACCTGTCGGAGCTGCTGTTTGTTAGTTCAAGTCCTGCTCTGAGGTGCTCTGTGTCAGCTCTGAGCGACAGGTGAGCTGGGGGTGCTCTTCAATGAGGGCTATGTGCACGGTTCCTGTGTGCCCAGCCCTGCCACGGTACCTGCAAGGGTAGCTCTGTATCCTGGGAGGGGCCTGACCATGAGAGCCCCGTGGGCTGGGTTGGGGGTGGGGTACCTGCCCAGGAGAGCTCCATATCCTGGGATTGGCCTGACCACGAGAGCCCCATGGGCTGCTGGGGACCTGGTAAAGGATGTCAGGACAGTCAGTGAAGCCACCGAGGATATACCTCCAGTTGCTCCTGATCCCTACACCCTGCTGGTCATTCTACCAACCACCAGGACATGGTATTCTGTATTAGTCTTCAATGATGCCTTCTTTTGTATTCCATTAGTCCCAGAGTCACAAGAAATTTTGGCTTGTGAGTGGCAGGACTCAACATACAACTAAAACAATACTTCCGGGCCGTCTTGCCCCAAGGGTTCAAAAATTCCCACACCATCTTTGGGGAAAGCTTAGCTAACGACCGAAAAGTTCTACCTCTGGAAAAGGAAACCCTCCTTCAATATGCAGACGACATTCTGATCGCCAGCCCTACTAAGGAGGCCTCTGAACTACCAAGCCAATAAAGGATAGAAGTTGTCCAAGAAAAAGCTCAAATATCACAGACTGCAGTGACCTGCCTGGGCTTCATTCTCACACAAGGTCAGAGAAGCCCATCCCAGGAAAGGGAAGAAACCATTTGCAGCCTTACCCCTTTCTAAAACTAGAAGACAGCTTAGGGGTTCCTGGGGAGGCCAGGGTTTGCTGCTTCTGGATCCCTAACTACAGTCTACTAGCTGGGCCTCTATATGAAACACTGAAAGGAAAAGATGATGATCCTTTTGAACAGAATCCAGAAGTGGCCTTTCAAGAATGGAAAGAGCAGTCAATTCAGACCCTTGCCCTGGAACTCCCTAATTGAGCTAAACCCTTTGACCTTTCCATTCCCGGTGAAAGGTGAATCGCCATTGGAGAATTAGTGCAAAAACTGGGACCACTTGAAATGGAACAACGCAAGAATGCCATCCAGGTAGGATAAACTACAGTCACCAAGGGGCTTGGCCCACTGCCACATCTGGCCAAGATACTGGCGGTATCTAAAAACCTGGAAATCAGCAGCCCAAAAGGCCACCTCCCTCCTAAGGGAAAAGGACCCCACGTGGTGATCCTAATCACCAACCATGCCCTGAAGTTGCAGGGTTCGCTCCGTGGGCACACCGACCTCGAGTGAGGAGGCCCTCCAACTCCAACATCCAGAGAGATAACCGGGGGCAACAGGGCACCATGACGACTCGTGTGAACATCACTTGACCTGGAGTTTCTCTCATAAAACAACAATAGTGTGTCCCGAAGGAGTAGACTACTGCTTGCAGGACTTCCTGCACCCGGAGGGGAGCTAATAATCTTGGCGGGGGAACCGTATATCACACCGTCACCATAGAAAAGCCTACAGACACCGTGATGATGGTGGCCAATAAGACCGGCTGGACTCCTGTTTACTTCAAAAGGCTGTTGACTCAGTGGCCATCATGGTCCTTGATCACCACTGACCCTGGACTGTCTGGGAGTTGAGCGGGCAGGGCTCTGACACCTGGTGCTGTTTTTACGTTAATTCAGGGGCCTAACTGAAGAAAGAGCAGACTACTGGTCAGAGCATCTAGGCTGGCAGAAACGGTCAGCCTAAGGTGGCCGAACAAATGTGGGGCGGGGTGAAACCGGCCCCCACAGCGTCTCTGCACATCTCTTTCCTGGACCCTTAAAGGTCATTAGAATCTATAACACTTCCAATGCTGGTGCTCAGGCGGACGAGCAGGGAGGCAGGGGTCCTGGGGCCAATCAACGTCACCTGGAGGCTGCTGGGGAGAAGTTCTGACCCTCGTCCCCTGGTATGAGGGCTCCCAACTCAGCACTCAGCAGTTACAGAAGAAGGGTCTGCACCCTCAGCACTCCAAGAATGAGGAACGGGACAAAAGGCAGAGGAGGGGTTTGTCCCCAGCAAAGCCCATTAAAAATCCCTGGGAGATAAAAATAGAATGTGGGCAATAAAGTCAAGTCTGACCTTTTTTATCCTTTGTGCTTTGTCTAGGGTCCCGCATGCAGAGGTTCCACACCCGGCACTTCAGACCAGATTTCCTGGTGCAGAATGGCTGGGTCGACACCTCAGCTCCTGGGGCCCAGTGCAGACTCCGAGATATAGAGCCTGAGCTGCAGCCAACCCGGCCCTTGAGAGCTCCGCCCCCTCCCTCCCACTGACTCTGACAGGATCTCTACACAGCAGCCCAGCCCACAGCCCACGGGGTAGTGCATGCTCTCACCTCTCCATTCTCTGATGAAAATATAAAGTTTCCTTTGCTTGGGAACCAAACTCAGTCTCGATCTGTTGGCCCCAATGACACTGGGCAGGGGGACCCTTGTTGGGGTCCACTCTGGAGGATCAGTAACAGAAATTGAGACTATTGTAACTTCAATGAACAGATGTGTGAGCCAAACTGTAGTTAACATAGAACAGTTTATAAGGCTCGGGTAAAATAAGATGTTTCTAACACTTCCATTTGATATTTCCATCACTTTATTATAAGCAAGTTCAGTGAAAAGGTTTGTCTTATTTGTCAGGTCAATATTAGAGAAATGAAGTGATTTCTTTCCAAGGATGTACATCTAATAATCTTGGTTAAAGCTTCAATCTTGTTTTAAATGCTTTTCCATTGAAAATGATACCTCTCTTTCAGCTCCCCCATTTCTGAGAAGTATAAAATCTTATAATTTATTATTACCAAAGGGGAAAGGTGGGAGGAGGGATAAATTAACAGTTTGGAATTAACACATACACACTGCTATGTATAAAATAGATCATCAACAAGGAACTACTGTATAGCACAGGGAACTACACTCAATATTGTGCAATAACCTATAAGGGGAAATAATCGGAAAAAGAATAGATATTTTTATTGACATCATCTATCAATGACAGTTAAAGTGTAACCTAAGGGAAGCCGGTGGTGAGTGCTTCTGACCCTGAAGACTTCAGTCATCTAAAGTTTGGACTCTGCCTACTTCCCAAGGCCCTTAATGAACATATGTGTAGCCGTAGCTTAAAAAACTCCCCAGTTTGGGTTTCGGGGAGACACTGATTTTGAAAAAGCCCTGGTGTTCTCCTTACATGAATGGGACTCTTCCTACTGCTAAAACACGTCTGTCACATCCAGAGGATGGTATACCGTCTGATCGGGAAGAGTTTGGAAAAGGCATCTCATCTCCTCATCTCCTGGTGCTCGGGTTCACCCCTCCAGCGTCTTTACTAACAGTCTCCCCACTTGGAGATGTCAACACTGTCAACATCCTGTTGCGTACAGTTTGGAATTTGTCCAGAGGATGAAGCGGAAGGATGAGGAACAATGAGAGACAAGTCCTAGGTGTTCAGACAGGCACATGTCACTCTAATTTCCAATCAGGAAGATGAATTGACCAAAGGCTAGGGTTGCCCATGGAAACAGTATAGGGCTTGAGGAAATCCCACTGCTTTGTGGCCAGTTCCCATAAACACAAGTTGAACAATGGAACTCAGGGGCAGTAAAATTCACGAAACTGCAGAGTTGAAAATATCTATCACTGAAAAATGTCTTGAGGAAAGTCAGAGAAAAGGATTGGCAAGCAAGGGAGAATGGCAGGAAAGGGATTTGAGGAGGTAGAAAGGACTCGCCATTAAGCACAAGAAAAGGGGCTGAACATTGCCGACATTGCAGTTGGCCAAAAAGGCTGTATGCGTTTTTTTCTGTATATATTCAAGAAAAGGGCATACACTTTTTTAGCCAACCAAACAGGTGGGCACTGGAAATCAATACTACAAAAGATATCACTTCGCATCAGTCAGAAGAGCCATCCTCATAAAGTGTAAACGCCAGAAATGCAGGACAGGGCAAGGAGAAGAGGGAGCCCTGTGAGGCTTATAGTGGAAATGTATATTGCCAACGGCCATTCTGGAGAAGTGTATTGTGTTTACTAAAGCATCTAAAAAATGAGCTACAGAGCATAGGGCACTTGCACTCATGGGCGTATATCTTGGGAAAAACAAAAATCGAGAGGACACAGGCACCCCAATGTTTACTGCCTCTCTGTTTAAAAGATCCTCGACTAGGATATAACTTAAATGTCTCTGGAGGGAAAAAATGGATAGAGATGTGGTACTTATGTAGAGTGGAATATTACTCAGCCTGGAAATCAATGAAATATGGCCAGTTGTAACAACTCCGGAGGAGTTACGTATGATCATTCTAAGTGACATAAATATGTAGAAAACACGCGTAAGGCTGCTAAACGGGAAAGGTGGGGAGGGGTGAGGCATCATCCAGGAGGTTGAAATTAGCAAAGATACCATTCCAAATACCAAACTGATAATCAACAAGGCCTACACGGTAGCTAAAAGAACTGCACTCAGCACACTCAAGTCACCGGAAAAGAATATCTATGACTGGTAAGAATCTGAAAAAGAAATTATTGATGTCTCTCTGTACGTGAATCAAGTGGATGTACAGCAGCAAGAAACAGAGCTTTGAAAATCAGCTGTAAACAACATAGTAATAAATTGAAAAAAATAAACGACAGAGAGACAGAGAAAACCTCTTACAACTTTTCCTCAGGGACGGTGATGCAACATGGATTGAACACATCTAGACCCACAGCAGGATGAGACATAAGGCTGGAAACTGTTCGCGCTAAGAGAAATGTGAGGTTGGGTGAGGAAATGCACACCCTTTAAAGTAATACTACCTGGTACCCATTCAATGGGTCCCAAATCTGCAGGTTCAAGGAATCTTCCTACAGCTAAAACATGCATGGAAAACCCAGAGGACTGTACACCATGTGATCGGGAGATGTGTCTAAAATGCACCTCATTTATCCTCTCCTGGTGCTCCTGTTCATCATTTCAGCCACGTTACTTAGAATCTCCCCACTTAGAGAATCAGCACATTTAAACTTCTGTTTCACACATTTTGCAAATTGTGAGGAGGATGAACGGGAACAGGGGGAACCAATGAGAGAATAGTTGTAGGGGTTTGGACGGGCACATGTCACTCTAATTTCCCATTAAGAATAAGAATTAAAAAAAGGCTCAGCCCGCCTCGCCGGAGCCAAAATAGGGCCTGAAGCAATCCTGCGGTTTTGAGGCCAGCTCACAAAAGAGCAACTTAAAAAATGGAGCTCAGGGTCACTGCAATTCACAAACCTGCAGAGTTATAAATGAAAACTAACGTCCAAAAATATGTTGAGGTAAGGCAAAGAAGAGGATCTGAATGCAAGACAGAATTGCAAGAAACAGATTTCAAGAGATAGATTGGACTCACCTTTAAAGCACATGAAAAGCGGCAGAATTTCGACAATGATGCAGTTGGCCCAAAAGGGAGTATGCGTTTTTTCCTGAATATATCCAGGAAAAAACGCATACGCACTTTATGGGCAACCAAGCAAGCAAGCAATGCAAATGTGCACAACAAAGAAGTCTCATTTCCCACCGGTCAAAAGGGCCATCCGAAAAAATTGTAAAAACCAGAAATGCAGGACAGGCCATGGAGAACAGGGAGCCTTTATACGCTGATGGACAGTGTGTGAACTGCCGAGAACCACTCTGGAGAAGTGTATGGTGGTTCCTAAATCATCTAAAAAACAGAGCGACAGAGCATAGGGCACTTCCAATCACGAGAGTATATCTAGGGAAGTCTAAAAATCAACAAGACACAAGCACACCACAGTTTAGGGCTACTCTGTTTACAAGAACCTCAACTTCAGTACACCTTAAATATCCCAGGAAAGAGAACAATGGATAAAGAAAATGTGGTACTTATGTACAATGGAATATCTCTTCACCATGAAATCAATGTAATAAGGCTAGTAGAAGGATAAAGAGTGGATTGAGGTCCGATAATACTACTTGAAATAAGTCAAACAGAAAAAGAAACATATCATAAGATATCACTTATAGAGGGAGGATAAATATGGCTGCACAAAAAATGAATTACAAAACAGAACAGTGTCTCACATTTAGAAAACACACTTATGTCAGCTTAAGGGGAAAGGAGAGGTGGGGTGATGCATAAAACCAGAGTTTGAAATTAGCACAGATACCGTTCAATAAACCAAATAGGTATCAGACAAGATCTACACCTTGCTCAATGAACTGGCCTCAACACACCCTATAAACCGCAGAGAAATATATCTGAGTAATAAGAATCTTAAAACCCATGTATTGATATATCTCCATAAGGGAATCAAGTGTGAGCAGAGCGGCACAAACACAGCAGTGAAAATGAGCTAAACCCCATTATAGAAATAAATTTTAAAACCAAAACGCAGAAACAATGAAAGAGAGAAAAATTCTTACAAAATTCGCTCAGGGGCTGTGATGCAACCTGGAATGACCACATATAAACCCACAGCTGGATAAGACATAAGGCTGGACACTTGGGGCTGAAAGGATTGGAGAGCTTTGGTGAGCAACTGCCGAAAGTTTAATGCAATACTTCATGCTACTTATTCCAAGGGTCCCAACACTCCAAGTTGAAGGGAATCTTCCTACAGCTAAACCATGCATGGGAAATCCAGTGGATGGTATACCATATGATCGGGAAAGGTTTCTAAAATGCACCTCATTTTCCTCTCCTGGGGCTCCGGATCAACATTACAGCCACTTTACTAACAACATCTCCACATGGAGAGTCAATGCCTTTAAGTTCCGGTATCACACAGTCTGCAGTTAGTGCGGAGGATGAATGGGAATAGGGGGAACCAGTGAGAAAATAGCTGTAGCGGTTTCAATGGGCACATGTCACTCTAATTTCAATTCAGGAAGAAGAATTAACCAAAGGCAGAGCAAGGCGCCCCAGAAGAAGAATAGGGTCTGAAGAAATCCTGTGGATATGAGGCAAGATCACAAAAATAAGAGCTGAAAAATGGAGCTAAGGGCCACTGCAATTCAAAAACCTGCAGAGTTATAAAGGCCAACTATTTTCCAAAAGTATATTGAAGTAAGGCTATGAAGAGGCACTGAGAGCAAGGCAGAACTGCAGGAAACCTATTTCAGGAGGTAGACTGGAATTGCACTGAAAACATATGAAAAGGCTCAGAACGTCGACAATGATGCACTTGGCCAAAAAGGGCGTATGCGTTTTTTCCTGAATATATTCAGGAAAAAACGCATACGCCCTTTTTGGCCAACCAAGCAAGCTTGCAAAGGAAATCTGCACTACAATGAAGTCTCACTGCTCCCCGGTCAAAAGGCTATCTGAAAAAAGTGTAAAATCCAGAAAGGCAGGACAGGCCATGGAGAACTGGGAGCCTTGTTCTTCTGATGGGTGGGATGTAAATTGCCAACAGCCACTCTGGAGAAGTGTATGGTGTTTCCTGAAACATCCAAAAAACAAAGCAACAGAGCCTAGGGCACTTCCACTTATGGTCCTATAGCTTAGGGAATTAAAATCAAAAAGACACAGCCACCCCAAAGCTTGGGACGGCTCTGTTTACAAGAACCTCGTTTATGGTACAAGTTCAATATCACAGAAAGCGAAAAATGGATAAAGAAGTTGTGGTACATACGTACAATGCAATATCACTCAGCAATGAAATCTATGTCATCAGGCCCGTAGCAGCATAATGAGTGGATTCAGGTACGATGATTGTAAGTGAAATAAGTCACACAGAAAAAGAAACATCATAAGATATCACTAATACACGGATTGTAAACTTGGCTACACAAGAACTGAATTACAAAACAGAACAGGGTGTCAAATGTAGAAAACCAACTTATGCTTGCTTAAGGAGAAAGGTGAGTTGGGGTGCTGCATGAAACCAGAGATTGAAATTAGCACAGATACCGTTCCATATGCCAAATATGCAATAGACAAGAGCTACACCTTGCTCAACGAAGTGGACTCAACACCCCATATTAAACGCCTAAGAATATACCTGACTAGAAATAATCTTAAAACCTACGGATTTATATGTCTCCGAAAGAGAATCAAGCGTGTGTACGGCGGCATAAACGCAGCAGTGATAGGATTGGTGAGGTTCGGTGAGCAAATGCAGACCCTTTGAAGTCATATTGCATGGTACCCATTCCATGGGTCTCAACTCTCCAGGTTTAAGGGATTCTTCCTTCAGCTAAAACATGCATGTGGAACCCAGAGTATGATCCACCATGTGATCGGGAAACGTGTTCAAAACTGTCTCAGTTTTCGTCCCCTGGTACTCGGATGCAACATTCCAGACGCTTTACTAACACTCTGCCCACTTGGAGAGTCAGTGCCTTTAACCTCCTGTTTGGCCCAGTTTGCAATTTCTTTGGAAAATGAACAGGAATAGGGAGAACCAATGAGAGACTAGGTGGAGGTGTCTGGACGGGCAAATTTAACTCTCATTTCCCACCAAGAAGTAGAATTAACCAAAGGCTCAGCATGCCATGCCGGAAGCACACTAGGGCCTGAAGCAATCCTGCGGTGTTGCGGCCAGCTCACAAGAAAGCGAGTTGAAGAAAGGAACTCAGGGGCACTGTAATTCACAAACCTGCAGAGATAAATGACAGCTATCTTCCAAAAATATATTGAAGTAAGGCTGCCAAGAGGAGTTGAAAGCGGGGCAGAATTGCAGGAAACCGATTTCAGGAAGTAGACTGTAATTGCATGTAAATCATAGGAAAAGAGGCAGAACGTCCACAATGATGCACTTGGCCAAAAAGGGCGTATGCATTTTTTCCTGAATATATTCAGGAAAAAACGCATACGCCCTTTTTGGCCAACCAAGCAAGCTTGCAAAGGAAATCTGCACTACAATGAAGTCTCACTGCCCCCCAGTCAAAAGGGCCATCTGAAAAAAGTGTAAAGTTCAGAAAGGCAGGACAGGCCAAAGAGAACTAGGAGCTTTGTGATGCTGATGGGCGGGATGTAAATTGCCAACAGCCACTCTGGAGAAGTGTATGGTGTTTCCTGAAACATCCAAAAAAAAAGCAACAGAGCCTAGGGCATTTCCACTTATGGTCCTATAGCTTAGGGAAATTAAAATTAAAAAAACACAGCCACCCCAAAGTTTGGGACGGCTCTGTTTACAAGAACCTCGTTTACCGTACAAGTTCAATATCACAGAAAGCGAAAAATGGATAAAGAAGTTGTGGTACTTACGTACAATGCAATATCACTCAGCAATGAAATCTATGTCATCAGGCCCGTAGCAGCATAATGAGTGGATTCAGGTACGATGATTCTAAGTGAAATAAGTCACACAGAAAAAGAAACATCATAAGATATCACTACTACACGGAATGTAAACTTGGCTTCACAGGAACTGAATTTCAAAACAGAAAAGGGTGTCAAATGCAGAAAACCAACTTATGCTTGCTTAAGGGGAAAGGTGAGTTGGGGTGCTGCATAAAACAAGAGATTGAAATTAGCACAGATACCATTCCATAAGCCAAATATGTAATAGACAAGAGCTACTACTTCTTCAACGAAGTGGACTCAACACCCCATATTAAATGCCTAAAAATATACCTGACTAGTAAGAATCTTAAAACCTATGGATTTATATGTTTCCGAAAGAGAATCAAGCGTGTGTACAGCGACATAAACGCAGCAGTGATAGGATTGGTGAGGTTCGGTGAGCAACTGCAGACCTTTTGAAGTCATATTGCATGGTACACATTCCATGGGTCTCAACTCTCCAGGTTTAAGTGATGCTCCTTCAGCTAAAACATGCATGTGGAACCCAAAGTATCATCCACCGTGTGATCGGGAAACGTGTTCAAATGTGTCTCAGTTTTCGTCCCCTGGTACTCCGGTGCAACATTCCAGAGGCTTTACTAACACTCTCCCCACTTGGAGAGTCAGTGCCTTTAACCTCCTGTTTGGCCCAGTTTGCAATTTCTGCGGAAGATGAACAGGAAGAGGGAGAACCAATGAGAGACTAGCTGGAGGTGTCTGGACGGGCAAATTTAACTCTCATTTCCCACCAGGAAGAGGAATTAACCAAAGGCTCAGCGTGCCATGCCGGAACCACACTAGGGCCAGAAGCAATCCTGCGGTGTTGCGGCCAGCTCACAAGAAAGCGAGTTGAAGAAAGGAGCTCAGGGGCACTGTAATTCACAAACCTGCAGAGTTATAAATGACAGCTATCTTCCAAAAATATATTGAAGTAAGGCTGCCAAGAGGAGTTGAAAGCGGTGCAGAATTGCAGGAAACCGATTTCAGGAGGTAGACTGGAATTGCATGTAAAGCATAGGAAAAGAGGCAGAACGTCCACAATGATGCACTTGGCCAAAAAGGGCGTATGCATTTTTTCCTGATATTCAGGAAAAAACGCATACGCACTTTTTGGCCAACCAAGCAAGCTTGCAAAGTAAATCTGCACTACAATGAAGTCTCACTGCCCCCCAGTCAAAAGAGCCATCTGAAAAAAGTGTAAAATCCAGAAAGGCAGGACAGGCTAAGGAGAACTGGGAGCCTTTTTATGCTGATGGGTGGGATGTAAATTGCCAACAGCCACTCTGGAGAAGTGTATGGTGTTTCCTGAAACATCCAAAAAACAAAGCAACAGAGCCTAGGGCACTCCCACTTATGGTCCTATAGCTTAGGGAAATTAAAATCAAAAAGACACAGCCACCCCAAAGTTTGGGCCGGCTCTGTTTACAAGAACCTCGTTTACTGTACAAGTTCAATATCACAGAAAGCGAAAAATGGATAAAGAAGTTGTGGTACTTACGTACAATGCAATATCACTCAGCAATGAAATCTATGTCATCAGGCCCGTAGCAGCATAATGAGTGGATTCAGGTACGATGATTCTAAGTGAAATAAATCACACAGAAAAAGAAACATCATAAGATATCACTACTACACGGAATGTAAACTTGGTTACACAGGAACTGAATTACAAAACAGAACAGGGTCTCAAATGTAGAAAACCAACTTATGCTTGCTTAAGGGGACAGGTGAGTTGGGGTGCGGCATAAAACCAGAGATTGAAATTAGCACAGATACCGTTCCATAAGCCAAATATGTAATAGACAAGAGCTACTCCTTGCTCAAAGAAGTGGACTCAACACCCCATAATAAACGCCTAAGAATATACCTGACTAGTAAGAATCTTAAAACCTTTGGATTTATATGTCTCCAAAAGAGAATCAAGCGTGTGTACAGCGGCATAAACGCAGCAGTGATAGGATTGGTGAGGTTCGGTGAGCAAATGCAGGCCCTTTGAAGTCATATTGCATCGTACCCATGCCATGGGTCTCAACTCTCCAGGTTTAAGGGATTCTTCCTTCAGCTAAAACATGCATGTGGAACCCAGAGTATGATCCACCGTGTGATCGGGAAACGTGTTCAAATGTGTCTCAGTTTTCGTCCCCTGGTACTCGGGTGCAACATTCCAGACGCTTTCCTAACACTCTGCCCACTTGGAGAGTCAGTGCCTTTAACCTCCTGTTTGGCCCAGTTTGCAATTTCTGTGGAAAATGAACAGGAATAGGGAGAACCAAAGAGAGACTAGGTGGAGGTGTCTGGACGGGCAAATTTAACTCTCATTTCCCACCAGGAAGAGGAATTAACCAAAGGCTCAGTGTGCCATGCCGGAACCACACTAGGGCCAGAAGCAATCCTGTGGTGTTGCGGCCAGCTCACAAGAAAGCGACTTGAAGAAAGGAGCTCAGCGGCACTGTAATTCACAAACCTGCAGAGTTATAAATGACAGCTATCTTCCAAAAATATATTGAAGTAAGGCTGCCAAGAGGACTTGAAAGCGGGGCAGAATTGCAGGAAACCGATTTCAGGAGGTAGACTGGAATTGCATGTAAAGCATAGGAAAAGAGGCAGAATGTCCACAATGATACACTTGGCCAAAAAGGGCGTATGCGTTTTTTCCTGAATATATTCAGTAAAAAACGCATACGCCCTTTTTGGCCAAACAAGCAAGCTTGCAAAGGAAATCTGCACTACAATGAAGTCTCACTGCCCCCCGGTCAAAAGGGCCATCTGAAAAAAGTGTTAAATCCAGAAAGGCAGGACAGGCCATGGAGAACTGGGAGCCTTGTTATGCTGATGGGCGGGATGTAAATAGCCAACAGCCACTCTGGATAAGTGTATGGTGTTTCCTGAAACATCTAAAAAACAAAGCAACAGAGCCTAGGGCACTTCCACTTATGGTCCTATAGCTTAGGGAAATTAAAATCAAAAAGACACAGCCACCCCAAAGTTTGGGACGGCTCTGTTTACAAGAACCTCGTTTACGGTACAAGTTCAATAGCACAAAAGCAAAAAATGGATAAAGAAGTTGTGGTACTTACGTACAATGCAATATCACTCAGCAATGAAATCTATGTCATCATGCCCGTCATAGCATAATGAGTGGATTCAGGTACGATGATTCTAAGTGAAATAAGTCACACAGAAAAAGAAACATCATAAGATATCACTACTACACGGAATGTAAACTTGGCTACACAGGAACTGAATTACAAAACAGAACAGGGTCTCAAATGTAGAAAACCTACTTATGCTTGCTTAAGGGGAACGGTGAGTTGGGGGGCTGCATGAAACCAGAGATTGAAATTAGCACAGATACCGTGCCATAAGCCAAATATGTAATAGACAAGAGCTACTCCTTGCTGAACGAAGTGTACTCAACACCCCATATTAAAAGCCTAAGAATATACCTGACTAGTAAGAATCTTAAAACCTATGGATTTATATGTCTCTGAAAGAGAATCAAGCGTGTGTACAGCGGCATAAACGCAGCAGTGATAGGATTGGTGAGGTTCGGTGAGCAAATGCAGACCCTTTGAAGTCATATTGCATGGTACCCATTCCATGGGTCTCAACTCTCCAGGTTTAAGGGATTCTTCCTTCAGCTAAAAGATGCATGTGGATCCCAGAGTATGATCCACCGTGTGATCGGGAAAAGTGTTCAAATGTGTCTCAGTTTTCGTCCCCTGGTACTCGGGTGCAACATTCAAGACGCTTTACTAACACTCTCCTCACTTGGAGAGTCAGTGCCTTTAACCTCCTGTTTGGCCCAGTTTCCAATTTCTGCAGAAAATGCACAGGAATAGGGAGAACCAATGAGAGACTAGGTGGAGGTGTCTGGACGAGCAAATTTAACTCTCATTTCCCACCAGGAATAGGAATTAACCAAAGGTTCAGCGTGCCGTGCCGGAACCACACTAGGGCCTGAAGCAATCCTGCGGTGTTGCGGCCAGCTCACAAGAAAGCGAGTTTAAGAAAGGAGCTCAGGGGCACTGTAATTCACAAACCTGCAGAGTTATAAATGACAGCTATCGTCCAAAAATATATTGAAGTAAGGCTGCCAAGAGGACTTGAAAGCGGGGCAGAATTGAAGGAAACCTATTTCAGGAGGTAGACGGGAATTGCATGTAAAGCATAGGAAAAGAGGCAGAACGTCCACAATGATGCACTTGGCCAAAAAGGGCGTATGCGTTTTTTCCTGAATATATTCAGGAAAAAACGCATACGCCCTTTTTGGCCAACCAAGCAAGCTTGCAAAGGAAATGTGCACTACAATGAAGTCTCCCTGCCCCCCGGTCAAAAGGGCCATATGAAAAAAGTGTAAAATCCAGAAAGGCAGGACAGTCCATGGAGAATTGGGAGCCTTGTTATGCTGATGGGCGTGATGTAAATTGCCAACAGCCACTCTGGAGAAGTGTATGGTGTTTCCTGAAACATCTAAAAAACTAAGCAACAGAGCCTAGGGCGCTTCCACTTATGGTCCTATAGCTTAGGGAAATTAAAATCAAAAAGACACAGCCACCCCAAAGTTTGGGATGGCTCTGTTTACAAGAACCTCGTTTACGGTACAAGTTCAATATCACAGAAAGCGAAAAATGGATAAAGAAGTTGTGGTACTTACGTACAATGCAATATCACTCAGCAATGAAATCTATGTCATCAGGCCCGTCGCAGCATAATAAGTGGATTCAGGTACGATGATTCTAAGTGAAATAAGTCACACAGAAAAAGAAACATCATAAGATATCACTACTACACGGAATGTAAACTTGGCTACACAGGAACTGAATTACAAAACAGAACAGGGTCTCAAATGTAGAAAACCAACTTATGCTTGCTTAAGGGGAAAGGTGAGTTGGGGTGCTGCATGAAACCAGAGATTGAAATTAGCACAGATACCGCTCCATAAACCAAATATGTAACAGACAAGAGCTACTCCTTGCTTAACGCAGTGGATTCAACACCCCATATTAAAGGCCTAAGAATATACCTGACTAGTAAGAATCTTAAAACCTATGGATTTATATTTCTCCGAAAGAGAATCAAGCGTGTGTACAGCGGCATAAACGCAGCAGTAATAGGATTGGTGAGGTTCGGTGAGCAAATATAGACCCTTTGAAGTCATATTACATGGTACCCATTCCATGGGTCTCAACTCTCCAGGTTTAAGGGATTCTTCCTTCACCTAAAACATGCATGTGGAACACAGATTATGATGTACCGTGTGATCGGGAAACGTGTTCAAATGTGTCTCAGTTTTCGTCCCCTGGTACTCGGGTGCAACACTCCAGACGCTTTACTAACACTCTCCCCACTTGGAGAGTCAGTGCCTTTAACCTCCTGTATGGCCCAGTTTGCAATTTCTGCGGAAAATGTACAGGAATAGGGAGAAGCAATGAGAAACTAGCTGGAGGTGTCTGGACGGGCAAATTTAACTCTCATTTCCCACCAGGAAGAGGAATTAACCAAAGGCTCAGCGTGCCGTGCCGGAACCACACTAGGGCCTGAAGCAATCCTGCGGTGTTGCGGCCAGCTCACAAGAAAGCGAGTTGAAGAAAGGAGCTCAGGCGCACTGTAATTCACAAACCTGCAGAGTTATAAATGACAGCTATCGTCCAAAAATATATTGAAGTAAGGCTGCCAAGAGGACTTGAAAGCGGGGCAGAATTGCAGGAAACCGATTTCAGGAGGTAGACGGGAATTGCATGTAAAGCATAGGAAAAGAGGCAGAACGTCCACAATGATGCACTTGGCCAAAAAGGGCGTATGCGTTTTTTCCTGAATATATTCAGGAAAAAACGCATACGCCCTTTTTGGCCAACCAAGCAAGCTTGCAAAGGAAATCTGCACTACAATGAAGTCTCACTGCCCCCCGGTCAAAAGGGACATCTGATAAAAGTGTAAAATCCAGAAAGGCAGGACAGGCCATGGAGAACTGGGAGCCTTGTTCTTCTGATGGGCGGGATGTAAATTGCCAACAGCCACTCTGGAGAAGTGTATGGTGTTTCCTGAAACATCCAAAAAACAAAGCAACAGAGCCTAGGGCACTTCCACTTATGGTCCTATAGCTTAGGGAATTAAAATCAAAAAGACACAGCCACCCCAAAGCTTGGGACCGCTCTGTTTACAAGAACCTCGTTTACGGTACAAGTTCAATATCACAGAAAGCGAAAAATGGATAAAGAAGTTGTGGTACTTACGTACAATGCAATATCACTCAGCAATGAAATCTATATCATCAGGCCCATAGCAGCATAATGAGTGGATTCAGGTACGATGATTCTAAGTGAAATAAGTCACACAGGGCTTACCTGGTGGCGCAGTGGTTGAGAGTCCGCCTGCCGATGCAGAAGACATGGGTTCGTGCCCCGCTCCGTGAAGATCCCACATGCCGCGGAGCGGCTGGGCCTGTGAGCCATGGCCGCTGAGCCTGCGCGTCCGGAGCCTGTGCTCCGCAATGGGAAAGACCACAACAGTGAGAGGCCCACGTACCGCAAAAAAAATAATAAATTAAAAATAAAAAAAATAAAAAAATAAAAAAATAAGTCACACAGAAAAAGAAACATCATAAGATATCACCAATACACGGAATGTAAACTTGGCTACACAGGAACAGAATTACTAAACAGGACAGGGTGTCAAATGCAGAAAACCAACTTATGCTTGCTTAAGGGGAAAGGTGAGTTGGGGTGTTGCATACAACAAGAGATTGAAATTAGCACAGATACCATTCCATGAGCCAAATATGTAATAGACAAGAGCTACTCCTTGCTCAACGAAGTGGACTCAACACCCCATATTAAACGCCTAACAATATACCTGACTAGTAAGAATCTTAAAACCTATGGATTTATATGTCTCCGAAAGAGAATCAAGCGTGTGTACAGCGGCATAAACGCAGCAGTGATAGGATTGGTGAGGTTCGGTGAGCAAATGCAGACCCTTTGAAGTCATATTGCATGGTACCCATTCCATAGGTCTCAACTCTCCATGTTTAAGGAATTCTTCCTTCTGCTAAAACATGCATGTGGAACCCAGAGTATGACCCACCGTGTGATCGGGAAACGTGTTCAAATGTGTCTCAGTTTTTGTCCCCTGGTACTCGGGTGCAACATTCCAGATGCTTTACTAACACTCTCCCCACTTGGAGAGTCAGTGCCTTTAACCTCCTGTTTGGCCCAGTTTGCAATTTCTGTGGAAAATGATCAGGAATAGGGAGAACCAATGAGAGACTAGGTGGAGGTGTCTGGACGGGCAAATTTAACTCTCATTTCCCACCAGGAAGAGGAATTAACCAAAGGCTCAGCATGCCGTGCCGGAACCAAACTAGGGCCTGAAGCAATCCTGCGGTGTTGCGGCCACCTCACAAGAAAGCGAGTTGAGGAAAGGAGCTCAGGGGCACTGTAATTCACAAACCTGCAGAGTTATAAATGACAGCTATCTTCCAAAAATATATTGAAGTAAGGCTGCCAAGAGGAGTTGAAAGCGGGGCAGAATTGCAGGAAATCGATTTCAGGAGGTAGACTGGAATTGCATGTAAAGCATACGAAAAGAGGCAGAACGTCCACAATGATGCACTTGGCCAAAAAGGGCGTATGCGTTTTTTCCTGAATATATTCAGGAAAAAACGCATACGCCCTTTTTGACCAACCAAGCAAGCTTGCAAGGAAATCTGCACTACAATGAAGTCTCACTGCCCCCCAGTCAAAAGAGCCATCTGAAAAAAGTGTAAAATCCAGAAAGGCAGGACAGGCTAAGGAGAACTGGGAGCCTTTTTATGCTGATGGGTGGGATGTAAATTGCCAACAGCCACTCTGGAGAAGTGTATGGTGTTTCCTGAAACATCCAAAAAACAAAGCAACAGAGCCTAGGGCACTCCCACTTATGGTCCTATAGCTTAGGGAAATTAAAATCAAAAAGACACAGCCACCCCAAAGTTTGGGCCGGCTCTGTTTACAAGAACCTCGTTTACTGTACAAGTTCAATATCACAGAAAGCGAAAAATGGATAAAGAAGTTGTGGTACTTACGTACAATGCAATATCACTCAGCAATGAAATCTATGTCATCAGGCCCGTAGCAGCATAATGAGTGGATTCAGGTACGATGATTCTAAGTGAAATAAATCACACAGAAAAAGAAACATCATAAGATATCACTACTACACGGAATGTAAACTTGGCTACACAGGAACTGAATTACAAAACAGAATAGGGTCTCAAATGTAGAAAACCAACTTATGCTTGCTTAAGGGGACAGGTGAGTTGGGGTGCGGCATAAAACCAGAGATTGAAATTAGCACAGATACCGTTCCATAAGCCAAATATGTAATAGACAAGTGCTACTCCTTGCTCAAAGAAGTGGACTCAAAACCCCATAATAAACGCCTAAGAATATACCTGACTAGTAAGAATCTTAAAACCTTTGGATTTATATGTCTCCAAAAGAGAATCAAGCGTGTGTACAGCGGCATAAACGCAGCAGTGATAGGATTGGTGAGGTTCGGTGAGCAAATGCAGGCCCTTTGAAGTCATATTGCATGGTACCCATTCCATGGGTCTCAACTCTCCAAGTTTAAGGGATTCTTCCTTCAGCTAAAACATGCATGTGGAACCCAGAGTATGATCCACCGTGTGATCGGGAAACGTGTTCAAATGTGTCTCAGTTTTCGTCCCCTGGTACTCGGGTGCAACATTCCAGACGCTTTACTAACACTCTCCCCACTTGGAGAGTCAGTGCCTTTAACCTCCTGTTTGGCCCAGTTTGCAATTTCTGTGGAAAATGAACAGGAATAGGGAGAACCAATGAGAGACTAGGTGGAGGTGTCTGGACGGGCAAATTTAACTCTCATTTCCCACCAGGAAGAGGAATTAACCAAAGGCTCAGCATGCCGTGCCGTAACCAAACTAGGGCCTGAAGCAATCCTGCGGTGTTGCGGCCAGCTCACAAGAAAGCGTGTTGAAGAAAGGAGCTCAGGGGCACTGTAATTCACAAACCTGCAGAGTTATAAATGACAGCTATCCTCCAAAAATATATTGAAGGAAGGCTGCCAAGAGGACTTGAAAGCGGGGCAGAATTGCAGGAAACCGATTTCAGGAGGTAGACTGGAATTGCATGTAAAGCATAGGAAAAGAGGCAGAACGTCCACAATGATGCACTTGGCCAAAAAGGGCGTATGCGTTTTTTCCTGAATATATTCAGGAAAAAACGCATACGCCCTTTTGGGCCAACCAAGCAAGCTTGCAAAGGAAATCTGCATTACCATGAAGTCTCACTGCCTCCCGGTCAAAAGGGTCATCTGATAAAAGTGTAATATCCAGAAAGGCAGGACAGGCCAAGGAGAACTGGGAGCCCTGTTATGCTGATGGGCGGGATGTAAATTGCCAACAGCCACTCTGGAGAAGTGTATGGTGTTTCCTGAAACATCCAAAAAACAAAGCAACAGAGCCTAGGGCACTTCCACTTATGGTCCTATAGCTTAGGGAAATTAAAATCAACAAGACACAGCCACCCCAAAGTTTGGTAAGGCTCTGTTTACAAGAACCTCGTGTACCATACAAGTTCAATATCACAGAAAGCGAATAATGGATAAAGAAGTTGTGGTACTTACGTACAATGCAATATCACTCAGCAATGAAATCTATGTCATCAGGCCCGTAGCAGCATAATGAGTGGATTCAGGTACGATGATTCTAAGTGAAATAAGTCACACAGAAAAAGAAACATCATAAGGTATCACTAATACACGCAATGTAAACTTGGCTACACAGGAACTGAATTACAAAGCAAAACAGGGTCTCAAATGTAGAAAACCAACTTATGCTTGCTTAAGGGGAAAGGTGAGTTGGGGGGCTGCATGAAACCAGAGATTGAAATTGACACAGATACCATTTCATAAGCCAAATATGTAATAGACAAGAGCTACTCCTTGCTCAACGAAGTGGACTCAACACACCATGTTAAATGCCTAAGAATATACCTGACTAGTAAGAATCTTAAAAGCTATGGATTTATATGTCTCCGAAAGAGAATCAAGCGTGTGTACAGCGGAATAAGCGCAGCAATAATAGGATTGGTGAGGTTCGGTGAGCAAATGCAGACCCTTTGAAGTCATATTGCATGGTACCATTCCATGGGTCGCAACTCTCCAGGTTTAAGGGATTCTTCCTTCAGCTAAAACATGCATGTGGAACCCAGAGTATGATCCACCGTGTGATCGGGAAACGTGTTCAAATGTGTCTCAGTTTTCGTCCCCTGGTACTCGGGTGCAACATTCCAGACGCTTTACTAACACTCTCCCCACTTGGAGAGTCAGTGCCTTTAACCTCCTGTTTGGCCCAGTTTGCAATTTCTGCGGAAAATGAACAGGAATAGGGAGAACCAATGAGAGACTAGGTGGAGGTGTCTGGACGGGCAAATTTAACTCTCATTTCCCACCACGAAGAGGAATTAACCAAAGGTTCAGCATGCCATGCTGGAATCAAACTAGGGCCTGAAGCAATCCTGCGGTGTTGCGGCCAGCTCACAAGAAAGCGAGTTGAAGAAAGGAGCTCAGGGGCACTGTAATTCACAAACCTGCAGAGTTATAAATGACAGCTATCTTCCAAAAATATATTGAAGTAAGGCTGCCAAGTGGACTTGAAAGCGGGGCAGAATTGCAGGAAATCGATTTCAGGAGGTAGACTGGAATTGCATGTAAAGCATAAGAAAAGAGGCAGAACGTCCACAATGATGCACTTGGCCAAAAAGGGCGTATGCGTTTTTTCCTGAATATATTCAGGAAAAAACGCATACGCCCTTTTTGGCCAACCAAGCAAGCTTGCAAAGGAAATCTGCACTACAATGAAGTCTCACTGCTCCCTGGTCAAAAGGGCCATCTGAAAAAAGTGTAAAATCCAGAAAGGCAGGACAGGCCAAGGAGAACTAGGAGCCTTGTTATGCTGATGGGCGGGATGTAAATTGCCAGGGGCCACTCTGGAGAAGTGTATGGTGTTTCCTGAAACATCCAAAAAACAAAGCAACAGAGCCTAGGGCACTTCTACTTATGGTCCTATAGCTTAGGGAAATTAAAATCAAAAAGACACAGCCAACCCAAAGTTTGGGATGGCTCTGTTTACAAGAAACTCGTTTACGGTACAAGTTCAATATCACAGAAAGCGAAAAATGGATAAAGAAGTTGTGGTACTTACGTACAATGCAATATCACTCAGCAATGAAATCTATGTCATCAGGCCCATAGCAGCATAATGAGTGGATTCAGGTACGATGATTCTAAGTGAAATAAGTCACACAGGGCTTACCTGGTGGCGCAGTGGTTGAGAGTCCCCCTGCCGATGCAGAGGACATGGGTTCGTGCCCCGCTCCGTGAAGATCCCACATGCCGCGGAGCGGCTGGGCCTGTGAGCCATGGCCGCTGAGCTTGCGCGTCCGGAGCCCGTGCTCCGCAATGGGAAAGACCACAACAGTGAGAGGCCCACGTACCGCAAAAAAAATAATAAAATAAAAATAAAAAAAATTAAAAAATAAAAAAATAAGTCACACAGAAAAAGAAACATCATAAGATATCACTACTACACGGAATGTAAACTTGGTTACACAGGAACTAAATTACTAAACAGAACAGAGTATCAAATGTAGAAAACCAATTTATGCTTGCTTAAGGGGAAAGGTGAGTTGGGGTGCTGCATACAACAATAGATTGAAATTAGCACAGATACCGTTCCATAAGCCAAATATATAATAGACAAGTGCTACTCCTTGCTCAACAAAGTGGACTCAACACCCCATATTAAACGCCTAACAATATACCTGACTAGTAAGAATCTTAAAAACTATGGATTTATATGTCTCCGAAAGAGAATCAAGCATGTGTACAGCGGAATAAACGCAGCAGTGATAGGATTGGTGAGGTTCGGTGAGCAAATGCAGACTCTTTGAAGTCATATTGCATGGTACCCATTCCATGGGTCTCAACTCTCCATGTTTAAGGGATTCTTCCTTCAGCTAAAACATGCATGTGGAACCCAGAGTATGATCCACCGTGTGATCGGGAAACGTGTTCAAATGTGTCTCAGTTTACGTCCCCTGGTACTCGGGTGCAACATTCCAGACGCTTTAGTAACACTCTCCCCACTTGGAGAGTCAGTGCCTTTAACCTCCTGTTTGGCCCAGTTTGCAATTTCTGTGGAAAATGAACAGGAATAGGGAGAACCAATGAGAGACTAGCTGGAGGTGTCTGGACGGGCAAATTTAACTCTCATTTCCCACCAGGAAGAGGAATTAACCAAAGGCTCAGCATGCCGTGCCGGAAACAAACTAGGGCCTGAAGCAATCCTGCGGTGTTGCGGCCAGCTCACAAGAAAGCGAGTTGAAGAAAGGAGCTCAGGGGCACTGTAATTCACAAACCTGCAGAGTTATAAATGACAGCTATCTTCCAAAAATATATTGAAGTAAGGCAGCCAAGAGGAGTTGAAAGCGGGGCAGAATTGCAGGAAACCGATTTCAGGAGGTAGACTGGAATTGCATGTAAAGCATAGGAAAAGAGGCAGAACGTCCACAATGATGCACTTGGCCAAAAAGGGCGTATGCGTTTTTTCCTGAATATATTCAGGAAAAAACGCATACGCCCTTTTTGGCCAACCAAGCAAGCTTGCAAAGGAAATCTGCACTACAATGAAGTCTCACTGCCCCCCGGTCAAAAGGGCCATCTGAAAAAAGTGTAAAATCCAGAAAGGCAGGACAGGCCATGGAGAACTGGGAGCCTTGTTATGCTGATGGGCGGGATGTAAATTACCAGCAGCCACTCTGGAGAAGTGTATGGTGTTTCCTGAAACATCCAAAAAACAAAGCAACAGAGCCTAGGGCACTTCCACTTATGGTCCTATAGCTTAGGGAAATTAAAATCAAAAGGACACAGCCACCCCAAAGTTTGGGACGGCTCTGTTTAAAAGAACCTTGTTCACCGTACAAGTTCAATATCACAGAAAGCGAAAAATGGATAAAGAAGTTGTGGTACTTACGTACAATGCAATATCACTCAGCAATGAAATCTATATCATCAGGCCCATAGCAGCATAATGAGTGGATTCAGGTACGATGATTCTAAGTGAAATAAGTCACACAGGGCTTACCTGGTGGCGCAGTGGTTGAGAGTCCGCCTGCCGATGCAGAAGACATGGGTTCGTGCCCCGCTCCGTGAAGATCCCACATGCCGCGGAGCGGCTGGGCCTGTGAGCCATGGCCGCTGAGCCTGCGCGTCCGGAGCCCGTGCTCCGCAATGGGAAAGACCACAACAGTGAGAGGCCCACGTACCGCAAAAAAAATAATAAATTAAAAATAAAAAAAATAAAAAAATAAAAAAATAAGTCACACAGAAAAAGAAACATCATAAGATATCACTACTACACGGAATGTAAACTTGGCTACACAGGAACAGAATTACTAAACAGAACAGGGTGTCAAATGTAGAAAACCAACTTATGCTTGCTTAAGGGGAAACGTGAGTTGGGGTGTTGCATACAACAAGAGATTGAAATTAGCACAGATACCATTCCATGATCCAAATATGTAATAGACAAGAGCTACTCCTTGCTCAACGAAGTGGACTCAACACCCCATATTAAACGCCTAACAATATACCTGACTAGTAAGAATCTTAAAACCTATGGATTTATATGTCTCCAAAAGAGAATCAAGCGTGTGTACAGCGGCATAAACGCAGCAGTGACAGGATTGGTGAGGTTCGGTGAGCAAATGCAGACCCTTTGAAGTCATATTGCATGGTACCCATTCCATAGGTCTCAACTCTCCAGGTTTAAGGGATTCTTCCTTCAGCTAAAACATGCATGTGGAACCCAGAGTATGACCCACCGTGTGATCGGGAAACGTGTTCAAATGTGTCTCAGTTTTTGTCCCCTGGTACTCGGGTGCAACTTTCCAGATGCTTTACTAACACTCTCCCCACTTGGAGACTCAGTGCCTTTAACCTCCTGTTTGGCCCAGTTTGCAATTTCTGTGGAAAATGAACAGGAATAGGGAGAACCAATGAGAGACTAGGTAGAGGTGTCTGGACGGGCAAATTTAACTCTCATTTCCCACCAGGAAGAGGAATTAACCAAAGGCTCAGCATGCCGTGCCATAACCAAACTAGGGCCTGAAGCAATCCTGCGGTGTTGCGGCCAGCTCACAAGAAAGCGTGTTGAAGAAAGGAGCTCAGGGGCACTGTAATTCACAAACCTGCAGAATTATAAATGACAGCTATCCTCCAAAAATATATTGAAGGAAGGCTGCCAAGAGGACTTGAAAGCGGGGCAGAATTGCAGGAAACCGATTTCAGGAGGTAGACTGGAATTGCATGTAAAGCATAGGAAAAGAGGCAGAACGTCCACAATGATGCACTTGGCCAAAAAGGGCGTATGCGTTTTTTCCTGAATATATTCAGGAAAAAACGCATACGCCCTTTTTGGCCAACCAAGCAAGCTTGCAAAGGAAATCTGCACTACAATGAAGTCTCACTGCCCCCCTGGGTCACAAGGGCCATCTGAAAAAAGTGTAAAATCCAGAAAGGAAGGACAGGTCATGGAGAACTGGGAGCCTTGTTATGCTGATGGTTGGGATGAAAATTACCAGCAGCCACTCTGGAGAAGTGTATGGTGTTTCCTGAAACATCCAAAAAACAAAGCAACAGAGCCTAGGGCACTTCCACTTATGGTCCTATAGCTTAGGGAAATTAAAATCAAAAAGACACAGCCACCCCAAAGTTTGGGATGGCTCTGTTTACAAGAACCTCATTTACGGTACAAGTTCAATATCACAGAAAGCAAAAAATGGATAAAGAAGTTGTGGTACTTATGTACAATGCAATATCACTCAGCAATGAAATCTATGTCATCAAGCCTGTAGCAGAATAATGAGTGGATTCAGGTACGATGATTCTAAGTGAAATAAGTCACACAGAAAAAGAAACATCATAAGATATCACTACTACACGGAATGTAAACTTGGCTACACAGGAACAGAATTACAAAACAGGACAGGGTGTCAAATGCAGAAAACCAACTTATGCTTGCTTAAGGGGAAAGGTGAGTTGGGGTGTTGCATACAACAAGAGATGGAAATTAGCACAGATACCATTCTATAAGCCAAATATGTAATAGACAAGAGCTACTCCTTGCTCAACGAAGTAGACTCAACACCCCATATTAAACGCCTAACAATATACCTGACTAGTAAGAATCTTAAAACCTATGGATTTATATGTCTCCGAAAGAGAATCAAGCGTGTGTACAGCGGCATAAACTCAGCAGTGATAGGATTGGTGAGGTTCGGTGAGCAAATGCAGACCCTTTGAAGTCATATTGCATGGTACCCATTCCATAGGTCTCAACTCTCTAGGTTTAAGGGATTCTTCCTTCAGCTAAAACATGCATGTGGAACCCAGAGTATGACCCACCGTGTGATCGGGAAACGTGTTCAAATGTATCTCAGTTTTTGTCGCCTGGTACTCGGGTGCAACATTCCAGATGCTTTACTAACACTCTCCCCACTTGGAGAGTCAGTGCCTTTAAACTCCTGTTTGGCCCAGTTTGCAATTTCTGTGGAAAATGAACAGGAATAGGGAGAACCAATGAGAGACTAGGTGGAGGTGTCTGGACGGGCAAATTTAACTCTCATTTCCCACCAGTAAGAGGAATTAACCAAAGGCTCAGCATGCCGTGCCAGAACCAAACTAGGGCCTGAAGCAATCCTGCGGTGTTGCGGCCACCTCACAAGAAAGCGAGTTGAAGAAAGGAGCTCAGGGGCACTGTAATTCACAAACCTGCAGAGTTATAAATGACAGCTATCCTCCAAAAATATATTGAAGTAAGGCTGCCAAGAGGAGTTGAAAGCGGGGCAGAATTGCAGGAAACCGATTTCAGGAGGTAGACTGGAATTGCATGTAAAGCATAGGAAAAGAGGCAGAACGTCCACAATGATGCACTTGGCCAAAAAGGGCGTATGCGTTTTTTCCTGAATATATTCAGGAAAAAACGCATACGCACTTTTGGGCCAACCAAGCAAGCTTGCAAAGGAAATCTGCATTACCATGAAGTCTCACTGCCTCCCGGTCAAAAGGGTCATCGGATAAAAGTGTAATATCCAGAAAGGCAGGACAGGCCAAGGAGAACTGGGAGCCCTGTTATGCTGATGGGCGGGATGTAAATTGCCAGCAGCCACTCTGGAGAAGTGTATGGTGTTTCCTGAAACATCCAAAAAACAAAGCAACAGAGCCTAGGGCACTTCCACTTATGGTCCTATAGCTTAGGGAAATTAAAATCAACAAGACACAGCCACCCCAAAGTTTGGTAAGGCTCTGTTTACAAGAACCTCGTGTACCATACAAGTTCAATATCACAGAAAGCGAATAATGGATAAAGAAGTTGTGGTACTTACGTACAATGCAATATCACTCAGCAATGAAATCTATGTCATCAGGCCCGTAGCAGCATAATGAGTGGATTCAGGTACGATGATTCTAAGTGAAATAAGTCACACAGGGCTTACCTGGTGGCGCAGTGGTTGAGAGTCCCCCTGCCGATGCAGAGGACATGGGTTCGTGCCCCGCTCCGTGAAGATCCCACATGCCGCGGAGCGGCTGGGCCTGTGAGCCATGGCCGCTGAGCTTGCGCGTCCGGAGCCTGTGCTCCGCAATGGGAAAGACCACAACAGTGAGAGGCCCACGTACCGCAAAAAAAATAATAAATTAAAAATAAAAAAAATAAAAAAATAAAAAAATAAGTCACACAGAAAAAGAAACATCATTAGATATCACTACTACACGGAATGTAAACTTGGCTACACAGGAACTGAATTACAAAACAGAACAGGGTCTCAAATGTAGAAAACCAACTTATGCTTGCTTAAGGGGACAGGTGAGTTGGGGTGCGGCATAAAACCAGAGATTGAAATTAGCACAGATACCGTTCCATAAGCCAAATATGTAATAGACAAGAGCTACTCCTTGCTCAAAGAAGTGGACTCAACACCCCATAATAAACGCCTAAGAATATACCTGACTAGTAAGAATCTTAAAACCTTTGGATTTATATGTCTCCGAAAGAGAATCAAGCGTGTGTACAGCGGCATAAACGCAGCAGTGATAGGATTGGTGAGGTTCGGTGAGCAAATGCAGGCCCTTTGAAGTCATATTGCATGGTACCCATTCCATGGGTCTCAACTCTCCAGGTTTAAGGGATTCTTCCTTCAGCTAAAACATGCATGTGGAACCCAGAGTATGATCCACCGTGTGATCGGGAAACGTGTTCAAATGTGTCTCAGTTTTCGTCCCCTGGTACTCGGGTGCAACATTCCAGACGCTTTACTAACACTCTCCCCACTTGGAGAGTCAGTGCCTTTAACCTCCTGTTTGGCCCAGTTTGCAATTTCTGTGGAAAATGAACAGGAATAGGGAGAACCAATGAGAGACTAGGTGGAGGTGTCTGGACGGGCAAATTTAACTCTCATTTCCCACCAAGAAGAGGAATTAACCAAAGGCTCAGCATGCCATGCCGGAAGCACACTAGGGGCTGAAACAATCCTGCGGTCTTGCGGCCAGCTCAAAAGAAAGCGAGTTGAAGAAAGGAGCTCAGGGGCACTGTAATTCACAAACCTGCAGAGATAAATGACAGCTATCTTCCAAAAATATATTGAAGTAAGGCTGCCAAGAGGAGTTGAAAGCGGGGCAGAATTGCAGGAAACCGATTTCAGGAGGTAGACTGGAATTGCATGTAAAGCATACGAAAAGAGGCAGAACGTCCACAATGATGCACTTGGCCAAAAAGGGCGTATGCGTTTTTTCCTGAATATATTCAGGAAAAAACGCATACGCCCTTTTTGGCCAACCAAGCAAGCTTGCAAAGGAAATCTGCACTACAATGAAGTCTCACTGCCCCCCTGGGTCAGAAGGGTCATCTGAAAAAAGTGTAAAATCCTGAAAGGAAGGACAGGCCATGGAGAACTGGGAGCCTTGTTATGCTGATGGTTGGGATGAAAATTACCAGCAGCCACTCTGGAGAAGTGTATGGTTTTTCCTGAAACATCCAAAAAACAAAGCAACAGAGCCTAGGGCACTTCCACTTATGGTCCTATAGCTTAGGGAAATTAAAATCAAAAAGACACAGCCACCCCAAAGTTTGGGATGGCTCTGTTTACAAGAACCTCGTTTACGGTACAAGTTCAATATCACAGAAAGCAAAAAATGGATAAAGAAGTTGTGGTACTTATGTACAATGCAATATCACTCAGCAATGAAATCTATGTCATCAAGCCTGTAGCAGAATAATGAGTGGATTCAGGTACGATGATTCTAAGTGAAATAAGTCACACAGAAAAAGAAACATCATAAGATATCACTACTACACGGAATGTAAACTTGGCTACACAGGAACAGAATTACTAAACAGGACAGGGTGTCAAATGCAGAAAACCAACTTATGCTTGCTTAAGGGGAAAGGTGAGTTGGGGTGTTGCATACAACAAGAGATTGAAATTAGCACAGATACCATTCCATGAGCCAAATATGTAATAGACAAGAGCTACTCCTTGCTCAACGAAGTGGACTCAACACCCCATATTAAACGCCTAACAATATACCTGACTAGTAAGAATCTTAAAACCTATGGATTTATATGTCTCCGAAAGAGAATCAAGCGTGTGTACAGCGGCATAAACGCAGCAGTGATAGGATTGGTGAGGTTCGGTGAGCAAATGCAGACCCTTTGAAGTCATATTGCATGGTACCCATTCCATAGGTCTCAACTCTCCATGTTTAAGGAATTCTTCCTTCAGCTAAAACATGCATGTGGAACCCAGAGTATGACCCACCGTGTGATCGGGAAACGTGTTCAAATGTGTCTCAGTTTTTGTCCCCTGGTACTCGGGTGCAACATTCCAGATGCTTTACTAACACTCTCCCCACTTGGAGAGTCAGTGCCTTTAACCTCCTGTTTGGCCCAGTTTGCAATTTCTGTGGAAAATGATCAGGAATAGGGAGAACCAATGAGAGACTAGGTGGAGGTGTCTGGACGGGCAAATTTAACTCTCATTTCCCACCAGGAAGAGGAATTAACCAAAGGCTCAGCATGCCGTGCCGGAACCAAACTAGGGCCTGAAGCAATCCTGCGGTGTTGCGGCCACCTCACAAGAAAGCGAGTTGAAGAAAGGAGCTCAGGGGCACTGTAATTCACAAACCTGCAGAGTTATAAATGACAGCTATCTTCCAAAAATATATTGAAGTAAGGCTCCCAAGAGGAGTTGAAAGCGGGGCAGAATTGCAGGAAATCGATTTCAGGAGGTAGACTGGAATTGCATGTAAAGCATACGAAAAGAGGCAGAACGTCCACAATGATGCACTTGGCCAAAAAGGGCGTATGCGTTTGTTCCTGAATATATTCAGGAAAAAACGCATACGCCCTTTTTGGCCAACCAAGCAAGCTTGCAAAGGAAATCTGCACTACAATGAAGTCTCACTGCCCCCCAGTCAAAAGAGCCATCTGAAAAAAGTGTAAAATCCAGAAAGGCAGGACAGGCTAAGGAGAACTGGGAGCCTTTTTATGCTGATGGGTGGGATGTAAATTGCCAACAGCCACTCTGGAGAAGTGTATGGTGTTTCCTGAAACATCCAAAAAACAAAGCAACAGAGCCTAGGGCACTCCCACTTATGGTCCTATAGCTTAGGGAAATTAAAATCAAAAAGACACAGCCACCCCAAAGTTTGGGCCGGCTCTGTTTACAAGAACCTCGTTTACTGTACAAGTTCAATATCACAGAAAGCGAAAAATGGATAAAGAAGTTGTGGTACTTATGTACAATGCAATATCACTCAGCAATGAAATCTATGTCATCAAGCCTGTAGCAGAATAATGAGTGGATTCAGGTACGATGATTCTAAGTGAAATAAGTCACACAGAAAAAGAAACATCATAAGATATCACTACTACACGGAATGTAAACTTGGCTACACAGGAACAGAATTACTAAACAGGACAGGGTGTCAAATGCAGAAAACCAACTTATGCTTGCTTAAGGGGAAAGGTGAGTTGGGGTGTTGCATACAACAAGAGATTGAAATTAGCACAGATACCATTCCATGAGCCAAATATGTAATAGACAAGAGCTACTCCTTGCTCAACGAAGTGGACTCAACACCCCATATTAAACGCCTAACAATATACCTGACTAGTAAGAATCTTAAAACCTATGGATTTATATGTCTCCGAAAGAGAATCAAGCGTGTGTACAGCGGCATAAACGCAGCAGTGATAGGATTGGTGAGGTTCGGTGAGCAAATGCAGACCCTTTGAAGTCATATTGCATGGTACCCATTCCATAGGTCTCAACTCTCCATGTTTAAGGAATTCTTCCTTCAGCTAAAACATGCATGTGGAACCCAGAGTATGACCCACCGTGTGATCGGGAAACGTGTTCAAATGTGTCTCAGTTTTTGTCCCCTGGTACTCGGGTGCAACATTCCAGATGCTTTACTAACACTCTCCCCACTTGGAGAGTCAGTGCCTTTAACCTCCTGTTTGGCCCAGTTTGCAATTTCTGTGGAAAATGAACAGGAATAGGGAGAACCAATGAGAGACTAGGTGGAGGTGTCTGGACGGGCAAATTTAACTCTCATTTCCCACCAGGAAGAGGAATTAACCAAAGGCTCAGCATGCCGTGCCGGAACCAAACTAGGGCCTGAAGCAATCCTGCGGTGTTGCGGCCACCTCACAAGAAAGCGAGTTGAAGAAAGGAGCTCAGGGGCACTGTAATTCACAAACCTGCAGAGTTATAAATGACAGCTATCTTCCAAAAATATATTGAAGTAAGGCTGCCAAGAGGAGTTGAAAGCGGGGCAGAATTGCAGGAAATCGATTTCAGGAGGTAGACTGGAATTGCATGTAAAGCATACGAAAAGAGGCAGAACGTCCACAATGATGCACTTGGCCAAAAAGGGCGTATGCGTTTTTTCCTGAATATATTCAGGAAAAAACGCATACGCCCTTTTTGGCCAACCAAGCAAGCTTGCAAAGGAAATCTGCACTACAATGAAGTCTCACTGCCCCCCAGTCAAAAGAGCCATCTGAAAAAAGTGTAAAATCCAGAAAGGCAGGACAGGCTAAGGAGAACTGGGAGCCTTTTTATGCTGATGGGTGGGATGTAAATTGCCAACAGCCACTCTGGAGAAGTGTATGGTGTTTCCTGAAACATCCAAAAAACAAAGCAACAGAGCCTAGGGCACTCCCACTTATGGTCCTATAGCTTAGGGAAATTAAAATCAAAAAGACACAGCCACCCCAAAGTTTGGGCCGGCTCTGTTTACAAGAACCTCGTTTACTGTACAAGTTCAATATCACAGAAAGCGAAAAATGGATAAAGAAGTTGTGGTACTTACGTACAATGCAATATCACTCAGCAATGAAATCTATGTCATCAGGCCCGTAGCAGCATAATGAGTGGATTCAGGTACGATGATTCTAAGTGAAATAAGTCACACAGAAAAAGAAACATCATAAGATATCACTACTACACGGAATGTAAACTTGGCTACACAGGAACTGAATTACAAAACAGAACAGGGTCTCAAATGTAGAAAACCAACTTATGCTTGCTTAAGGGGACAGGTGAGTTGGGGTGCGGCATAAAACCAGAGATTGAAATTAGCAGAGATACCGTTCCATAAGCCAAATATGTAATAGACAAGTGCTACTCCTTGCTCAAAGAAGTGGACTCAAAACCCCATAATAAACGCCTAAGAATATACCTGACTAGTAAGAATCTTAAAACCTTTGGATTTATATGTCTCCAAAAGAGAATCAAGCGTGTGTACAGCGGCATAAACGCAGCAGTGATAGGATTGGTGAGGTTCGGTGAGCAAATGCAGGCCCTTTGAAGTCATATTGCATGGTACCCATTCCATGGGTCTCAACTCTCCAGGTTTAAGGGATTCTTCCTTCAGCTAAAACATGCATGTGGAACCCAGAGTATGATCCACCGTGTGATCGGGAAACGTGTTCAAATGTGTCTCAGTTTTCGTCCCCTGGTACTCGGGTGCAACATTCCAGATGCTTTACTAACACTCTCCCCACTTGGAGAGTCAGTGCCTTTAACCTCCTGTTTGGCCCAGTTTGCAATTTCTGTGGAAAATGAACAGGAATAGGGAGAACCAATGAGAGACTAGGTGGAGGTGTCTGGACGGGCAAATTTAACTCTCATTTCCCACCAAGAAGAAGAATTAACCAAAGGCTCAGCATGCCATACCGGAAGCACACTAGGGCCTGAAGCAATCCTGCGGTGTTGCAGCCAGCTCAAAAGAAAGCGAGTTGAAGAAAGGAGCTCAGGGGCACTGTAATTCACAAACCTGCAGAGATAAATGACAGCTATCTTCCAAAAATATATTGAAGTAAGGCTGCCAAGAGGAGTTGAAAGCGGGGCAGAATTGCAGGAAACCGATTTCAGGAGGTAGACTGGAATTGCATGTAAAGCATAGGAAAAGAGGCAGAACGTCCACAATGATGCACTTGGCCAAAAAGGGCGTATGCGTTTTTTCCTGAATATATTCAGTAAAAAACGCATACGCCCTTTTTGGCCAACCAAGCAAGCTTGCAAAGGAAATCTGCACTACAATGAAGTCTCACTGCCACCCTGGGTCAGAAGGGCCATCTGAAAAAAGTGTAAAATCCAGAAAGGAAGGACAGGCCATGGAGAACTGGGAGCCTTGTTATGCTGATGGTTGGGATGAAAATTACCAGCAGCCACTCTGGAGAAGTGTATGGTGTTTCCTGAAACATCCAAAAAACAAAGCAACAGAGCCTAGGGCACTTCCACTTATGGTCCTATAGCTTAGGGAAATTAAAATCAAAAAGACACAGCCACCCCAAAGTTTGGGATGGCTCTGTTTACAAGAACCTCGTTTACGGTACAAGTTCAATATCACAGAAAGCAAAAAATGGATAAAGAAGTTGTGGTACTTATGTACAATGCAATATCACTCAGCAATGAAATCTATGTCATCAAGCCTGTAGCAGAATAATGAGTGGATTCAGGTACGATGATTCTAAGTGAAATAAGTCACACAGAAAAAGAAACATCATAAGATATCACTACTACACGGAATGTAAACTTGGCTACACAGGAACAGAATTACTAAACAGGACAGGGTGTCAAATGCAGAAAACCAACTTATGCTTGCTTAAGGGGAAAGGTGAGTTGGGGTGTTGCATACAACAAGAGATTGAAATTAGCACAGATACCATTCCATGAGCCAAATATGTAATAGACAAGAGCTACTCCTTGCTCAACGAAGTGGACTCAACACCCCATATTAAACGCCTAACAATATACCTGACTAGTAAGAATCTTAAAACCTATGGATTTATATGTCTCCGAAAGAGAATCAAGCGTGTGTACAGCGGCATAAACGCAGCAGTGATAGGATTGGTGAGGTTCGGTGAGCAAATGCAGACCCTTTGAAGTCATATTGCATGGTACCCATTCCATAGGTCTCAACTCTCCATGTTTAAGGAATTCTTCCTTCAGCTAAAACATGCATGTGGAACCCAGAGTATGACCCACCGTGTGATCGGGAAACGTGTTCAAATGTGTCTCAGTTTTTGTCCTCTGGTATTCGGGTGCAACATTCCAGATGCTTTACTAACACTCTCCCCACTTGGAGAGTCAGTGCCTTTAACCTCCTGTTTGGCCCAGTTTGCAATTTCTGTGGAAAATGAACAGGAATAGGGAGAACCAATGAGAGACTAGGTGGAGGTGTCTGGACGGGCAAATTTAACTCTCATTTCCCACCAGGAAGAGGAATTAACCAAAGGCTCAGCATGCCGTGCAGGAACCAAACTAGGGCCTGAAGCAATCCTGCGGTGTTGCGGCCAGCTCACAAGAAAGCGAGTTGAAGAAAGGAGCTCAGGGGCACTGTAATTCACAAACCTGCAGAGATAAATGACAGCTATCTTCCAAAAATATATTGAAGTAAGGCTGCCAAGAGGAGTTGAAAGCGGGGCAGAATTGCAGGAAACCGATTTCAGGAGGTAGACTGGAATTGCATGTAAAGCATAGGAAAAGAGGCAGAACGTCCACAATGATGCACTTTGCCAAAAAGGGCGTATGCGTTTTTTCCTGAATATATTCAGGAAAAAACGCATACGCCCTTTATGGCCAAACAAGCAAGCTTGCAAAGGAAATCTGCACTACAATGAAGTCTCACTGCCCCCCGGTCAAAAGGGCCATCTGAAAAAAGTGTTAAATCCAGAAAGGCAGGACAGGCCATGGAGAACTGGGAGCCTTGTTATGCTGGTGGGCGGGATGTAAATTGCCAGCAGGGACTCTGGAGAAGTGTATGGTGTTTCCTGAAACATCTAAAAAACAAAGCAACAGAGCCTAGGGCAATTCCACTTATGGTCCTATAGCTTAGGGAAATTAAAATCAAAAAGACACAGCCACCCCAAAGTTTGGGACGGCTCTGTTTACAAGAACCTCGTTTACTGTACAAGTTCAATATCACAGAAAGCGAAAAATGGATAAAGAAGTTGTGGTACTTACGTACAATGCAATATCACTCAGCAATGAAATCTATGTCATCAGGCCCGTAGCAGCATAATGAGTGGATTTAGGTACGATGATTCTAAGTGAAATAAGTCACAGAGAAAAAGAAACATCATAAGGTATCACTAATACACGGAATGTAACTTGGCTACACAGGAACTGAATTACAAAACAGAACAGGGTCTCAAAGTAGAAAACCAACATATGCTTGCTTAAGTGGAAAGGTGAGTTGGGGTGCTGCATAAAACCAGAGATTGAAATTAGCACAGATACCGCTCCATAAGCCAAATATGTAATAGACAAGAGCTACTCCTTGCTCAACGAAGTGGACTCAACACCCCATATTAAACGCCTAAGAATATACCTGACTAGTAAGAATCTTAAAACCTATGGATTTATATGTCTCCGAAAGAGAATCAAGCGTGTGTACAGCGGCATAAACGCAGCAGTGATAGGAGTGGTGAGGTTCGGTGAGCAAATGCAGACCCTTTGAAGTCATATTGCATGGTACCCATTCCATGGGTCTCAACTCTCCAGGTTTAAGGGATTCTTCCTTCAGCTAAAACATGCATGTGGAACCCAGAGTATGATCCACCATGTGATCAGGAAACGTGTTTAAATGTGTCTCAGTTTTCGTCCCCTGGTACTCGGGTGCAACATTCCAGACGCTTTACTAACACTCTCCCCACTTGGAGAGTGAGTGCCTTTAACCTCCTGTTTGGCCCAATTTGCAATTTCTGCGTAAGATGAACAGGAATAGGGAGAACCAATGAGAGACTAGCTGGAGGTGTCTGGACGGGCAAATTTAACTCTCATTTCCCACCAGGAAGAGGAAATAACCAAATGCTCAGCGTGCCATGCCAGAAGCACTCTAAGGCCTGAAGCAATCCTGCGGTGTTGCGGCCAGCTCACAAGAAAGCGAGTTGAAGAAAGGAGCTCAGGGGCACTGTAATTCACAAACCTGCAGAGTTATAAATGACAGCTATCTTCCAAAAATATATTGAAGTAAGGCTGCCAAGAGGAGTTGAAAGCGGGGCAGAATTGCAGGAAACCGATTTCAGGAGGTAGACTGGAATTGCATGTAAAGCATAGGAAAAGAGGCAGAACGTCCACAATGATGCACTTGGCCAAAAAGGGCGTATGCGTTTTTTCCTGAATATATTCAGGAAAAAACGCATACGCACTTTTTGGCCAACCAAGCAAGCTTGCAAAGGAAATCTGCACTACAATGAAGTCTCACTGCCCCCCAGTCAAAAGAGCCATCTGAAAAAAGTGTAAAATCCAGAAAGACAGGATAGGCTAAGGAGAACTGGGAGCCTTTTTATGCTGATGGGTGGGATGTAAATTGCCAACAGCCACTCTGGAGAAGTGTATGCTGTTTCCTGAAACATCCAAAAAACAAAGCAACAGAGCCTAGGGCACTCCCACTTATGGTCCTATAGCTTAGGGAAATTAAAATCAAAAAGACACAGCCACCCCAAACTTTGGGCCGGCTCTGTTTACAAGAACCTCGTTTCCTGTACAAGTTCAATATCACAGAAAGCGAAAAATGGATAAAGAAGTTGTGGTACTTAAGTACAATGCAATATCACTCAGCAATGAAATCTATGTCATCAGGCCCGTAGCAGCATAATGAGTGGATTCAGGTACGATGATTCTAAGTGAAATAAGTCACACAGAAAGAGAAACATCATAATATATCACTACTACACGGAATGTAAACTTGGCTACACAGGAACTGAATTACAAAACAGAACATGGTCTCAAATGTAGAAAACCAACTTATGCTTGCTTAAGGGGAAAGGTGAGTTGGGGTGCGGCATAAAACCAGAGATTGAAATTAGCACAGATACCGTTCCATAAGCCAAATATGTAATAGACAAGAGCTACTCCTTGCTCAAAGAAGTGGACTCAACACCCCATAATAAACGCCTAAGAATATACCTGACAAGTAAGAATCTTAAAACCTTTGGATTTATATGTCTCCAAAAGAGAATCAAGCGTGTGTACAGCGGCATAAACGCAGCAGTGATAGGATTGGTGAGGTTCGGAGAGCAAATGCAGATCCTTTGAAGTCATATTGCATGGTACCCATTCCATAGGTCTCAACTCTCCAGGTTTAAGGGATTCTTCCTTCAGCTAAAACATGCATGTGGAACCCAGAGTATGACCCACCGTGTGATCGGGAAACGTGTTCAAATGTGTCTCAGTTTTTGTCCCCTGGTACTCGGGTGCAACTTTCCAGATGCTTTACTAACACTCTCCCCACTTGGAGAGTCAGTGCCTTTAACCTACTGTTTGGCCCAGTTTGCAATTTCTGTGGAAAATGAACAGGAATAGGGAGAACCAATGAGAGACTAGGTGGAGGTGTCTGGACGGGCAAATTTAACTCTCATTTCCCACCAGGAAGAGGAATTAACCAAAGGCTCAGCATGCCATGCCGTAACCAAACTAGGGCCTGAAGCAATCCTGCGGTGTTGCGGCCAGCTCACAAGAAAGCGAGTTGAAGAAAGGAGCTCAGGGGCACTGTAATTCACAAACCTGCAGAGTTATAAATGACAGCTATCCTCCAAAAATATATTGAAGTAAGGCTGCCAAGAGGAGTTGAAAGCGGGGCAGAATTGCAGGAAACCGATTTCAGGAGGTAGACTGGAATTGCATGTAAAGCATAGGAAAAGAGGCAGAACGTCCACAATGATGCACTTGGCCAAAAAGGGCGTATGCGTTTTTTCCTGAATATATTCAGGAAAAAACGCATACGCCCTTTTTGGCCAACCAAGCAAGTTTGCAAAGGAAATCTGCACTACAATGAAGTCTCACTGCCCCCCGGTCAAAAGGGCCATCTGAAAAATGTGTTAAATCCAGAAAGACAGGACATGCCATGGAGAACTGGGAGCCTTGTTATGCTGATGGGCGGGATGTAAATTGCCAGCAGCCACTCTGGAGAAGTGTATGGTGTTTCCTGAAACATCTAAAAAACAAAGCAACAGAGCCAAGGGCAATTCCACTTATGGTCCTATAGCTTAGGGAAATTAAAGTCAAAAAGACACAGCCACCCCAAAGTTTGGGACGGCTCTGTTTACAAGAACCTCGTTTACAGTACAAGTTCAATATCACAGAAAGCGAAAAATGGATAAAGAAGTTGTGGTACTTACGTACAATGCAATATCACTCAGCAATGAAATCTATGTCATCAGGCCCGTAGCAGCATAATGAGTGGATTCAGGTACGATGATTCTAAGTGAAATAAGTCACACAGAAAAAGAAACATCATAAGGTACCACTAATACACGCAATGTAAACTTGGCTACACAGGAACTGAATTACAAAGCAAAACAGGGTCTCAAATGTAGAAAACCAACTTATGCTTGCTTAAGGGGAAAGGTGAGTTGGGGTACTGCATAAAACCAGAGATTGAAATTAGCACAGATACCGTTCCATAAGCCAAATATGTAATAGACAAGAGCTACTGCTTGCTCAACGAAGTGGACTCAACACCCCATAATAAACGCCTAAGAATATACCTGACTAGTAAGAATCTTAAAACCTTTGGATTTATATGTCTCCAAAAGAGAATCAAGCGTCTGTACAGCAGCATAAACGCAGCAGTGATAGGAGTGGTGAGGTTCGGTGAGCAAATGCAGACCCTTTGAAGTCATATTGTATGGTACCCATTCCATGGGTCTCAACTCTCCAGGTTTAAGGGATTCTTCCTTCAGCTAAAACATGCATGTGGAACCCAGAGTATGATCCACCGTGTGATCGGGAAACGTGTTCAAATGTGTCTCAGTTTTCGTCCCCTGGTACTCGGGTGCAACATTCCAGACGCTTTACTAACACTCTCCCCACTTGGAGAGTCAGTGCCTTTAACCTCCTGGTTGGCCCAGTGTGCAATTTCTGCGTAAGATGAACAGGAATAGGGAGAACCAATGAGAGACTAGGTGGAGGTGTCTGGACGGGCAAATTTAACTCTCATTTCCCACCACGAAGAGGAATTAACCAAAGCCTCAGCGGGCCATGCCAGAAGCACACTAGGGCCTGAAACAATCCTGCGGTGTTGCGGCCAGCTCACAAGAAAGCGAGTTGAAGAAAGGAGCTCAGGGGCACTGTAATTCACAAACCTGCAGAGTTATAAATGACAGCTAACTTCCAAAAATATATTGAAGTAAGGCTGCCAAGAGGACTTGAAAGCGGGGCAGAATTGCAGGAAACCGATTTCAGGAGGTAGACTGTAATTGCATGTAAAGCATAGGAAAAGAGGCAGAACGTCCACAATGATGCACTTGGCCAAAAAGGGCGTATGCGTTTTTTCCTGAATATATTCAGGAAAAAACGCATACGCCCTTTTTGGCCAACCAAGCAAGCTTGCAAAGGAAATCTGCACTACAATGAAGTCTCACTGCTCCCCGGTCAAAAGGCTATCTGAAAAAAGTGTAAAATCCAGAAAGGCAGGACAGGCCATGGAGAACTGGAAGCCTTGTTATTCTGATGGTTGGGATGAAAATTGCCAACAGCCACTCTGCAGAAGTGTATGGTGTTTCCTGAAACATCCAAAAAACAAAGCAACAGAGCCTAGGGCACTTCCACTTATGGTCCTATAGCTTAGGGAAATTAAAATCAAAAAGACACAGCCACCCCAAAATTTGGGACGGCTCTGTTTACAAGAACCTCGTTTACGGTACAAGTTCAATATCACAGAAAGTAAAAAATGGATAAAGAAGTTGTGGTACTTACATACAATGCAATATCACTCAGCAATGAAATCTATGTCATCAAGCCCGTAGCAGAATAATGAGTGGATTCAGGTACGATGATTCTAAGTGAAATAAGTCACACAGGGCTTACCTGGTGGCGCAGTGGTTGAGAGTCCGCCTGCCGATGCAGAGGACATGTGTTCGTGCCCCGCTCCGAGAAGATCCCACATGCCGCGGAGCGGCTGGGCCTGTGAGCCATGGCCGCTGAGCCTGCGCGTCCAGAGCCTGTGCTCCGCAATGGGAAAGACCACAACAGTGAGAGGCCCACGTACCGCAAAAAAAATAATAAAATAAAAAAAATAAAAAAATAAAAAAATAAGTCACACAGAAAAAGAAACATCATAAGATATCACTACTACACGGAATGTAAACTTGGCTACACAGGAACTAAATTACTAAACAGAACAGAGTGTCAAATGTAGAAAACCAAATTATGCTTGCTTAAGGGGAAAGGTGAGTTGGGGTGCTGCATACAACAAGAGATTGAAATTAGCACAGATACCGTTCCATAACCCAAATATATAATAGACAAGTGCTACTCCTTGCTCAACGAAGTGGACTCAACACCCCATATTAAACGCCTAACAATATACCTGACTAGTAAGAATCTTAAAACCTATAGATTTATATGTCTCCGAAAGAGAATCAAGCGTGTGTACAGCGGCATAAACTCAGCAGCGATAGGATTGGTGAGGTTCGGTGAGCAAATGCAGACACTTTGAAGTCATATTGCATGGTATCCATTCCATGGGTCTCAACTCTCCAGGTTTAAGGGATTCTTCCTTCAGCTAAAACATGCATGTGGAACCCAGAGTATGATCCACCGTGTGATCGGGAAACGTGTTCAAATGTGTCTCAGTTTTCGTCCCCTGGTACTCGGGTGCAACATTTCAGACGCTTTACTAACACTCTCCCCACTTGGAGAGTCAGTGCCTTTAACCTCCTGTTTGGCCCAGTTTGCAATTTCTGTGGAAAATGAACAGGAATAGGGAAAATCAATGAGAGACTAGGTGGAGGTGTCTGAACGGGCAAATTTAACTCTCATATCCCACCAGGAAGAGGAATTAACCAAAGGCTCAACATGCCATGCCGGAACCAAACTAGGGCCTGAAGCAATCCTGCGGTGTTGCGGCTAGCTCACAAGAAAGCGAGTTGAAGAAAGGAGCTCAGGGGCACTGTAATTCACAAACCTGCAGAGTTATAAATGACAGCTATCTTCCAAAAATATATTGAAGTAAGGCAGCCAAGAGTAGTTGAAAGCGGGGCAGAATTGCAGGAAACCGATTTCAGGAGGTAGACTGGAATTGCATGTAAAGCATAGGAAAAGAGGCAGAACGTCCACAATGATGCACTTGGCCAAAAAGTGCGTATGCGTTTTTTCCTGAATATATTCAGGAAAAAACGCATACGCACTTTTTGGCCAACCAAGCAAGCTTGCAAAGGAAATCTGCACTACAATGAAGTCTCACTGCCCCCGGTCAAAAGGGCTATCTGAAAAAAGTGTAAAATCCAGAAAGGCAGGACAGGCCAAGGAGAACTAGGAGCCTTGTTATGCTGATGGGTGGGATGTAAATTACCAGCAGCCACTCTGGAGAAGTGTATGGTGTTTCCTGAAACATCCAAAAAACAAAGCAACAGAGCCTAGGGCACTTCCACTTATGGTCCTATAGCTTAGGGAAATTAAAATCAAAAAGACACAGCCACCCCAAAGTTTGGGACGGCTCTGTTTACAAGAAACTCGTTTACGGTACAAGTTCAATATCACAGAAAGCGAAAAATGGATAAAGAAGTTGTGGTACTTACGTACAATGCAATATCACTCAGCAATGAAATCTATGTCATCAGGCCCATAGCAGCATAATGAGTGGATTCAGGTATGATGATTCTAAGTGAAATAAGTCACACAGAAAAAGAAACATCATAAGATATCACTACTACACGGAATGTAAACTTGGCTACACAGGAACTGAATTACAAAACAGAACAGTGTCTCAGATGTAGAAAACCAACTTATGCTTGCTTAAGGGGAAAGGTGAGTTGGGGTGCAGCATAAAACCACACATTGAAATTAGCACAAATACCGTTCCATAAGCCAAATATGTAATAGACAAGAGCTACTCCTTGCTCAACGAAGTGGACTCAACACCCCATATTAAACGCCTAACAATATACCTGACTATTAAGAATCTTAAAACCTAAGGATTTATATGTCTCCGAAAGAGAATCAAGCGTGTATATAGCAGTATTAACGCAGCAGTGATAGGATTGGTGAGGTTCGGTGAGCAAATGCAGACCCTTTGAAGTCATATTGCATGGTACCCATTCCATGGGTCTCAACTCTCCATGTTTAAGGGATTCTTCCTTCAGCTAAAACATGCATGTGGAACCCAGAGTATGATCCACCGTGTGATCGGGAAACGTGTTCAAATGTGTCTCAGTTTTCGTCCCCTGGTACTCGGGTGCAATATTCCAGACGCTTTACTAACACTCTCCCCACTTGGAGAGTCAGTGCCTTTAACCTTCTATTTGGCCCATTTTGCAATTTCTGCGTAAGATGAACAGAAATAGGGAGAACCAATGAGAGACTAGCTGGAGGTGTCTGGACGGGCAAATTTAACTCTCATATCCCACCAGGAAGAGGAATTAACCAAAGGCTCAACGTGCCATGCAGGAAGCACACTAGGGCCTGAAGCAATCCTGAGGTGTTGCGGCCAGCTCACAAGTAAGCGAGTTGAAGAAAGGAACTCAGGGTCACTGTAATTCACAAACCTGCAGAGTTATAATTGATAGCTATCGTCCAAAAATATATTGAAGTAAGGCTGCCAAGAGGACTTGAAAGCGGGGCAGAATTGCAGGAAACCGATTTCAGGAGGTAGACGGGAATTGCATGTAACGCATAGGAAAAGAGGCAGAACGTCCACAATGATGCTCTTGGCCAAAAAGGGCGTATGCGTTTTTTCCTGAATATATTCAGGAAAAAACGCATACGCCCTTTTTGGCCAAACAAGCAAGCTTGCAAATGAAATCTGCACTACAATTAAGTCTCACTGCCCCCCGGTCAAAAGGGCCATCTGAAAAAAGTGTAAAATCCAGAAAGGCAGGACAGGCCATGGAGAACTGGGAGCCTTGTTATGCTGATGATCGGGATGTGAATTGCCAGCAGCCACTCTGGAGAAGTGTATGGTGTTTCCTGAAACATCCAAAAAACAAAGCAACAGAGCCTAGGGCACTTCCACTTATGGTCCTATAGCTTAGGGAAATTAAAATCAAAAAGACACAGCCACCCCAAAGTTTGGGACGGCTCTGTTTACAAGAAACTCGTTTACGGTACAAGTTCAATATCACAGAAAGCGAAAAATGGATAAAGAAGTTGTGGTACTTACGTACAATGCAATATCACTCAGCAATGAAATCTATGTCATCAGGCCCGTAGCAGCATAATGAGTGGATTCAGGTACGATGATTCTAAGTGAAATAAGTCACACAGAAAAAGAAACATCATAAGATATCCCTAATACACGGAATGTAAACTTGGCTACACAGGAACTGAATTACAAAACAGAACAGTGTGTCAAATGTAGAAAACCAACTTATGCTTGCTTAAGGGGAAAGGTGAGTTGGGGTGCTGCATGAAACCAGAGATTGAAATTAGCACAGATACCGTTCCATAAGCCAAATATGTAATAGACAAGAGCTACTCCTTGCTCAACGAAGTGGACTCAACACCCCATATTAAACGCCTAAGAATATACCTGACTAGTAAGAATTTTAAAACCTATGGATTTATATGTCTCCGAAAGAGAATCAAGCGTCTGTACAGCAGCATAAACGCAGCAGTGATAGGATTGGTTAGGTTCGGTGAGCAAATGCAGACCCTTTGAAGTCATATTGCATGGTACCCATTCCATGGGTCTCAACTCTCCAGGTTTAAGGGATTCTTCCTTCAGCTAAAACATGCATGTGGAACGGAGTGTATGATCCACCGTGTGATCGGGAAACGTGTTCAAATGTGTCTCAGTTTTCGTCCCCTGGTACTCGGGTGCAACATTCCAGACGCTTTACTAACACTCTCCCCACTTGGAGAGTCAGTGCCTTTAACCTCCTGTTTGGCCCAGTTTGCAATTTCTTCGGAAGATGAACAGCAATAAGGAGAAGCAATGGGAGACTATCTGTAGGTGTCTGGACGGGCAAATTTAACTCTCATTTCCCACCAGGAAGATAAATGAACCAAAGGCTCCGCGTGCCATGCTGGAACTAGATTAGGGCCTTAGGAGATCCTGCGGTGTTGTGGCCAGCTCACAAGAAAGCGAGTTGAAGAAAGGAGCTCAGGGGCACTGCAATTCAGAAACCTGCGGAGTTATAAATGACAGCTATCATCCAAAATTATACTGAAGTAAGGCTGCGAAGAGGACCTGAATGCGGGGCAGAATTGCTGGAAACTGATTTCAGAACGTACACGGGAGTAGCTCTTAAAGCATAGGAAAAGAGACAGAACTTGGAAAATAATGCACTTGGCAAAAAAGGGCATATGTGTTTTATCCAGAGCTCTCATACCTGAGGGTAGGAGATTCCCAGCAGCCTCCAACTGCCACCTGAGGGCTCACATTGCCAAGGCAACGTGAGCATGCCAGGCAGGAGTTACCTCACAGCAGAGGTCCCACCTCACAGAAGGGTGAGAAACCCAGCCAACATCAGACTCTCACCAGAGGGCCCACATCACCAAGGGGATGGGAACCAGGCAGGAGTGTCTTCACATCAGTGGGGCCACATCATCAAAAGCTGAGGTACTCAGCACATGTGTCCTCAAACCAGAGGACCCACATCACCAAGGACCTCGGAGTGAGGCAGGCAGGAGTAGCCTCACAACACTGGGCACATAGAATAAAAAAGTGAGGAATCCAGCAGTTGGAACCTCCCAGCAGGCGGCCCAGAGCACCGAGGCCATGGGATCCAGGCCACAGTGAACTCACAGAAGAGGGCCCATGTCATGAAACTGAGCAACCCAGCCATTGGGACCTCAGAGCAGGAGGCCCACATCCCCATGGGGATGGAATTCTGGTAGGAGTGTCCTCGCACCACTGAGAACGTATCAGAAAATTTTGGGCGACCAGCAGTTAGGGCCTGACGCCAGAGGACCCTCTTCACCAAGGGAAGGAGGCTCCCAGCAGGCTCCAACTGCCACCAGAGGGCTGACGTCGCCAAGGCGATGTGTGCCAACCAGGCACGAATGACCTCACAGCAGAGGGCCCACCTCAGAGAAGTGTGACGAACCCAGTCAGGATCAGACTCGCACCAGAGGGCCCACATCACCAAATGGATTGGAACCAGGCAGGAGTGTCCTCACATGAGTAGGGCCACATCATCTAAAGGTGAGGAACCCAGAACATGTGGCTTCAAACCATAGGACACCCATCACCAAGGGGCTGGGAGTGAGGCAGGCAGGAGGAGCCTCATAACAGAGGGCCCAAAAATAAGAAAGGTGAGGAATCCAGCAGTTGGAACCTCCCAGCAGGCGGCCCAGAGCACAGAGGCTAGAGGAACCAGGCCAGAGTGAACTAACACCAGACAGCCCACATCATGAAACTGTGAGCAACCCAGACATTGGGACCTCAGAGCAGAAGGCCCACATCCCCATGGTGATGGGAACATGACAGGAGTGTCCTGGCATCACTGGGCTCACATCAGAAAACGTGGGGTGCTCAGAAGTTAGGGCCTGACGCTAGAGGGCACTCATCACCGAGAGGAGGAGGCTCCCATCAGGCTCCAGCTGCCACCAGAGGGCCAACGTCGCCAAGGCGATGTGTGCCAGGCTGGCAGGAGTGACCTCACAGCAGAGAGCCCACCTCACAGAAGGGTGAGGAACACAGCCAGGATCAGACTCTCACCAGAGGGCCCACATCACCGAGGGGATGGGAACCAGGCAGGAGTGTCCCCACACCAGTGGGACAACATCATCGAAAGGTGAGGATCCCAGCACATGTGTCCTCAAACCAGAGGAACCACATCACCAAGGGGTTTGGAATGAGGCTGGCAGGACTGGCCTCACAACACAGGGTCCATAGAATATAAAAGTTGAGGAATCCAGCAGTTGGAACCTCCCAGCAAGTGGCCCAGAGCACCGAGGCTATGGGATCCAGGCCGCAGTGAACTCACAGCAGAGGGCCCACATCATGAACCTGTGAGCAGCCCAGCTGTTGGGACCTCAGAACAGAAGGCCCACATCCCCATTGGGATGGGAACCTGGCAGGAGTGGCTTCACACCACTTAGCACATATCAGAAAATGTTAGGAGCCCAGCAGTTAGGGCCTGACGCCAGGGGCCCCTCATAACTGAGGGGAGGAGACTCCCAGCAGGTTCCAACTGCCAACAGAGGGCCCACGTCTACAAGGTGGCATGCGCCAGCCAGGCAGTAGTGACCTCACAGCAGAGGGCCTATCTCACAGAAGGGTGAGGAACCGAGGCAGGATGAGACTCTCACCAGAGGGCCCACAACACCAAGGGGATGGGAACCAGTCAGGACTGTCCTCCCACCAGTGGGGCCACATCATCGAAAGGTGAGGAACCCAGCACATGTGACCTCATATCAGAGGACATACATCACAAAGGGGATGGGAGTGAGGCAGGTAGGAGTAGCCTAAAAACAGAGGGCCCAAAGAATAAAAAAAGTGAGGTATCCAGCATTTGGAACCTCCCAGCAGGCGGCCGAGAGCACAGAAGCTATGGGATGCAGGCAGGAGTGAACTAACACCAGAGAGCCCACATCATGAAACTGTGAGCAACCCAGGCATTGGGACCTCAGAGCAGAAAGCCCACATCCCCATGGGGATGGGAACCTGACAGGAGTGTCCTGGCATCACTGGGCTCACATCAGAAAACGTGGGGAGCCCAGCAGTTAGAGCCTGATACTAGAGGGCCGTCATCACCGAGGGCAGGAGGCTCCCAGCAGGTTCCATGTGCCAACAGAGGGCCCACGTCGCCAAGGTGATGTGTGCAAGTCAGGCAGGATTGACCTCACAGCAGAGGGCCTACCTCACAGAAGGTAGGATTGTGAGGATTGTGAGGATTGACCTCACAGCAGAGGGCCTACCTCACACAAGGTCTGTCACCAGAAGGCTCACATCACCAAGGGGATGGGAACCAGGCAGGAGTGTCCTCACACCAGTGGGGCCACATCATTGAAAGTTGCGGAACCCAGCACATGTGGCCTCAAACCAGAAGACCCACATCACGAAGGGGTTGCAAGTGAGGGAGGCAGGAGGAGCATCACAACACAGGACCCATAGAATACAAAAGTTGAGGAATCCAGCAGTTGGAACCTCCCAGCAGGCGGCTCAGAGCACTGATGATAAGGGATCCTTGCTGGAGTGAACTCACAGCAGAGGGTCCACATCATGGTACTGTGAGCAAGCCAGCCGTTTTGACCTCAGAGCAGAAGGCCCATATCCCCATGGGGATGGGAACCTGGCAAGAGTCTCCTCACTCACTTGGCGCACATCAGAAAATGTGGGGAGCCCAGCAGTTATGGCCTAAGGCAAGAGGGCCCTCATCACCGAGGGCAGGAGGCTCCCAGCAGGTTCCATGTGCCAACAGAGGGCCCACGTCGCCAAGGTGACGTGTGCCAGACAGGCATGATTGACCTCACAGCAGAGGGCCCACCTCACAGAAGGGTGAGGAACCCAGCCAGGATCAGACTCTCACCTGAGGGCCCACATCAGCAAGGGGATGGGAACCAGTCAGGACTGTCTTCCCTCCAGTGGGGTCACATCATCGAAAGGTGCGGAACCCAGCACATGTGGCCTCAAATCAGAGGACACATATCACAAAGGGAATGGGAGTGAGGCAGGCAGGAGTAGCCTAAAAACAGAGGGCCCAAAGAATAAGAAAGGTGAGGAATCCAGCAGTTGGAACCTCCCAGCAGGCGGCCGAGAGCACAGAAGCTATGGGATGCAGGCAGGAGTGAACTAACACCAGAGAGCCCACATCATGAAACTGTGAGCAACCCAGGCTTTGGGACCTCAGAGCAGAAAGCCCACATCCCAATGGGGATGTGAACGTGGCTGGAGTGTCCTCGCACCACTGGGCGCACATCACAAAATGTGAGGAGCTCAGCAGTTAGGGCCTGACGCCAGAGGGCCCTCATCACCGAGGAGAGGAGGCTCCCAGCAGGCTCCAAGTGCCACCAGAGGGCTCATGTCCACAAGGCGAGGTGAGCAAGCCAGGCAGGAGTGACCTCACATCAGACGGCCCACCTCACAGATGGGTGAGGAACCCAGCCAGGATCAGACTCTCAACAGAGGGCCCACATCACCAAGGGGATGTGAACCAGGCAGGAGTCTCCTAAGACCATTGGTCCCACATCATCGAAAGGTGAGGAACCCAGCACATGTGACCTCAAACCAGACGACACACATCACGAAGGGGCTGGGAGTGAGGCAGGCAGGAGGATCCTCACAACAGAGGGCCCAAAAAATTAAAAAAGTGAGGAATCCAGCAGTTGGAACCTCCCAGCAGGCGGCCAAGAGCACAGAGGCTATGGGATCCAGGCCTCTGTGAACTAACACCAGAGAGCCCACATCATGAAAATGTGAACAACCCAGCCGTTGGGACCTCAGAGCAGAAGGCCCACATCCCCATGGAGATGGGATCCTAAGAGGAGTGCCAAAGCATCACTGGGCTCACTAAGAAAAGTTGGTGAGCCCAGCAGTTAGGGTCTGACGCAAGAGGGCCCTCATCACCGGGGGGAGGAGATTCCCAGCACGCTCCAACTGCCACCACACGGCTGACTTCACCAAGGCAATGTGTGCCAGCCATGCAGGAGTGACCTATCAGCAGAGGGTCTCCCTCACAGGTGGGTGAGGAACAAAGCCAGGAACAGACTCTCACCAGGGGGTCCACATAACCACGTGGATGAGAACCAGGCAGGAGTGTCCTCACACTAGTGGGGCCACATCATCGAAAGGTGAGGAACCCAGCAAAGGTGGCCACAAACCAGAGGACCCACATCACCAAGGGGTTGAGAGTGAGGTAGGTGTCTGGACGGGCATATTTAACACTCATTTCCCACCAGGAAGAGGAATTAACCAAAGGCTCAGTGTGCCCTGCCAGAAGCAGATTAGGGCCTGAAGCAGTCTTGCGGGTTTGCGGCCAGCTCACAAGAAAGCGAGTTGAAGAAAGGAGCTCAGGGGCCCTGTAATTCACAAACCTGCAGAGTTATAAATGACAGATAACGTCCAAAAATATATTGAAGTAAGGCTGCGAAGAGGACTTGAAAGTGGGGCAGAATTGCAGGAAACCGATTTCAGGAGGTAGACTGGATTTGCATTTAAAGCAGAGGAAAAGAGGCAGAACATCGACAATGATGTACTTGGCAAAAAAGGGCGTATGAGTTTGTTCCTGAATATATTCAGGAAAAAACACATACGCCCTTTTTGGCAAACCAAGCAAGCTTGCAATGGAAATCCGAACTACTATGAAGTGTCACTTCCCCCCGGTCTAAAGGGCCATCTGAGAAAAGTGTAAAATCCAGAAAGGCAAGACAGGCCATGGGGAAAAAGGAGCCTTGTTATGCTGATGGGCGGGATGTAAATTGCCAACAGCCACTCTGGAGAAGTGTATGGTGTTTCCTGATACATCTGAAAAACAAAGCAACAGAGTCTAGGGCATTTCCACTTATGGTCCTATAGCTTAGGGAAATTAAAATCAAAAAGACACAGCCACCCCAAAATTTACGACGGCTCTGTTTACAGGAACCTCTTCTACAGTAGAAGTTAAATATCCCAGAGAACAAATAATTGATAAAGAAGTTGCGGTACTTACGTACAACAGAATACCACCCAGCAATGAAATCTGTGTCACCAGGCCTGTACCAGCATAATGAGTGGATTGAGGCATGATGATTCTAAGTGAAATAAGTCACACAGAAAAAGAAACATCATAAGGTATCACTAATGCATGGAATGTAAACTTGGCTACACATGAACTGAATTACAAAACGGAACAGGGTCTCAAGTTTAGAAAACCAACTTATGCTTGCTTAAGGGGAAAGGTGAGTTGGGGTGCTGCATAAAACCAGAGTTTGAAATTAGCACAGATACCGTTCCATAAGCCAAATATGTAATAGACAAGACCTACCCCTTGCTCAATGAAATGGACTCAACAATGAGGTATCACCTCACACCTGTTAGAATGGGCATCATCTGAAAATCTACAAACAACAAATGCTGGAAAGGGTGTGGAGAAAAGGAAGCCTCTTCCACTATTGTTGGGAATATAAATTGATAGAGTCACTATGGAGAACAATATGGAGTTTCTTAAGAAACTAATAAAAGAATTACCATATGATACAGCAATCCCAGTATTGGACATATACCCAGACAAAACCATAAATCAAAAAGAGACATTCACCGCAATGTTCATTGCATCACTATTTACAATATCGAAGTAATGGAAGCAACCTAAATGCCCACAGACAGACGAATGCATAAAGATGTGGTACATATATAAAATGGAATATTACTAAGCCATGAAAGGAATGAAATTGGGTCATTTGTAGAGACGTCGATGGATCTAGAGACTGTCATACAGAGTGAAGTAAGTCAGAAAGAGAAAAACAAATCTTGTATATTCATGCATATATGTGGAACCTAGAAAAACTGTACAGATTAACCGTTTTGCAAGGCATAAATAGAGCAACAGATGTAGACAACAATCGTATGGACAACAAGGGGGGAAAGCTCTTGGAGGGGTGGTGGTGGGAGGAGTTGAGAGATTGGGATTGGCATGTAAACATTTATATGTATAAAATAGATAACCAATGAGAAGCTGCTGTATAAAAATATAAAATAAAATTCAAAATTAAAAAGAAATAAAATTTAAAAAATAAAACAGAAAAAACAATTATTCCCTTCACATACATGTATTTATATGAATAAATTATTTCCATGCTTATATCTGTAAATACAAAAAAGAGGAATAAAATCTACCTTGAACCAAAAACGAAAAAGAGAAAAAAAAAACAGAACCCACCAGTTACTCAGAGGAAAACCGTATCAGGGCACTTGCTCCAGTTGTAAACAATTCTGAAGTTGGTCAGTGGTGGGGAATCGTCTCCCATTCAGCCAGCAGCCCCCACACAACAAGCGTCCTCATTGCAAAGCTGGGGCATCGTGCCGAGGCATCTGTGAGTAAACGTGAGCTGAACCCCAGGCCAGTTGCTGCTGAACTGTTCCCGCCCTTCCCAGGTAAAACACCTGAATATATACAAGGACTTGAAAGCCTAGAGGAAGGGCCATGGAGCCACACGAGTGACAGCATGCCAGCTGACTTGGTGCCTGCAGGCCAGCCAGGATGGTCCTGGCCCTGGGTGCTCTTCTGGAAGATTTCCATTTCCCTGCCTGAGATACCCGTCCTGTCCCTGCCCCCACTGCTTTTTTCCTTCCTCACCTCTGCCCAGGGAGAAATTCCAGCAGCAGGTATGGGTGACACATCCTCTTCTTTAGCAGGTGGCAGCCTGGCAACTGCTGCAGAAAGTCCAGCAGAGCCCCACTCACACTGGGCCACCCACAAAGCCGTGGCCTCTCACTCCCTCCCACCAGCCCAGCCCCGAGACTGCTGACAGGGCAGAGAAAATGGCGTCAGGCACAGCTGCAGGGGCTTTTGCTGCCTGGAGTGGTATTTATATTGATCTCAACCCAGGCACACCTGGGGAGGGCTGGCCGGCATGGTAAGGCTGCCCAGGTCAGCCAATCATCACCCCTCAGGGGCTCACAGTTGCAGAAAATGGAACTTGCTGAACCGGCCAGGTCCAAGGAACAGGTGTGGGCTCCTGAGAGTCAGGATAGACAAGGGGCTGCAGCTTTGGCTTGTTTTCTAATCATTTTATCTGGCCCATGAGTGGGAGACAACTTCAAGAAAACCCTCTCCTAATGAGAGGAACCCAGGAGTCAGGGAGAGGAGGGGTGGGTGGTGGTTGGAGACAGAGGCCTGGTGCCCTGGGTGCAGTGGAAGTCTCTGGAAGACCAGGTGGAGGGAGGCCACACAGAGTGATGCCCAGGGTCACAGACCTGTCAGAGCTGCTGTTTGTTAGTTCAAGTCCTGCTCTGAGGTGCTCTGTGTCAGCTCTGAGCGACAGGTGAGCTGGGGGTGCTCTTCAATGAGGGCTATGTGCACGGTTCCTGTGTGCCCAGCCCTGCCACAGTACCTGCAAGGGTAGCTCTGTATCCTGGGAGGGGCCTGACCATGAGAGCCCCGTGGGCTGGGTTGGGGGTGGGGTACCTGTCCAGGAGAGCTCCATATCCTGGGATTGGCCTGACCACGAGAGCCCCATGGGCTGCTGGGGACCTGGTAAAGGATGTCAGGACAGTCAGTGAAGCCACCGAGGATATACCTCCAGTTACTCCTGATTCCTACACCCTGCTGGTCATTCTACCAACCACCAGGACATGGTATTCTGTATTAGTCTTCAATGATGCCTTCTTTTGTATTCCATTAGTCCCAGAGTCACAAGAAATTTTGGCTTGTGAGTGGCAGGACTCAACATACAACTAAAACAATACTTCCGGGCCGTCTTGCCCCAAGGGTTCAAAAATTCCCACACCATCTTTGGGGAAAGCTTAGCTAACGACCGAAAAGTTCTACCTCTGGAAAAGGAAACCCTCCTTCAATATGCAGACGACATTCTGATCGCCAGCCCTACTAAGGAGGCCTCTGAACTACCAAGCCAATAAAGGATAGAAGTTGTCCAAGAAAAAGCTCAAATATCACAGACTGCAGTGACCTGCCTGGGCTTCATTCTCACACAAGGTCAGAGAAGCCCATCCCAGGAAAGGGAAGAAACCATTTGCAGCCTTACCCCTTTCTAAAACTAGAAGACAGCTTAGGGGTTCCTGGGGAGGCCAGGGTTTGCTGCTTCTGGATCCCTAACTACAGTCTACTAGCTGGGCCTCTATATGAAACACTGAAAGGAAAAGATGATGATCCTTTTGAACAGAATCCAGAAGTGGCCTTTCAAGAATGGAAAGAGCAGTCAATTCAGACCCTTGCCCTGGAACTCCCTAATTGAGCTAAACCCTTTGACCTTTCCATTCCCGGTGAAAGGTGAATCACCATTGGAGAATTAGTGCAAAAACTGGGACCACTTGAAATGGAACAACGCAAGAATGCCATCCAGGTAGGATAAACTACAGTCACCAAGGGGCTTGGCCCACTGCCACATCTGGCCAAGATACTGGCGGTATCTAAAAACCTGGAAATCAGCAGCCCAAAAGGCCACCTCCCTCCTAAGGGAAAAGGACCCCACGTGGTGATCCTAATCACCAACCATGCCCTGAAGTTGCAGGGTTCGCTCCGTGGGCACACCGACCTCGAGTGAGGAGGCCCTCCAACTCCAACATCCAGAGAGATAACCGGGGGCAACAGGGCACCATGACGACTCGTGTGAACATCACTTGACCTGGAGTTTCTCTCATAAAACAACAATAGTGTGTCCCGAAGGAGTAGACTACTGCTTGCAGGACTTCCTGCACCCGGAGGGGAGCTAATAATCTTGGCGGGGGAACCGTATATCACACCGTCACCATAGAAAAGCCTACAGACACCGTGATGATGGTGGCCAATAAGACCGGCTGGACTCCTGTTTACTTCAAAAGGCTGTTGACTCAGTGGCCATCATGGTCCTTGATCACCACTGACCCTGGACTGTCTGGGAGTTGAGCGGGCAGGGCTCTGACACCTGGTGCTGTTTTTACGTTAATTCAGGGGCCTAATTGAAGAAAGAGCAGACTACTGGTCAGAGCATCTAGGCTGGCAGAAACGGTCAGCCTAAGGTGGCCGAACAAATGTGGGGCGGGGTGAAACCGGCCCCCACAGCGTCTCTGCACATCTCTTTCCTGGACCCTTAAAGGTCATTAGAATCTATAACACTTCCAATGCTGGTGCTCAGGCGGACGAGCAGGGAGGCAGGGGTCCTGGGGCCAATCAACGTCACCTGGAGGCTGCTGGGGAGAAGTTCTGACCCTCGTCCCCTGGTATGAGGGCTCCCAACTCAGCACTCAGCAGTTACAGAAGAAGGGTCTGCACCCTCAGCACTCCAAGAATGAGGAACGGGACAAAAGGCAGAGGAGGGGTTTGTCCCCAGCAAAGCCCATTAAAAATCCCTGGGAGATAAAAATAGAATCTGGACAATAAAGTCAAGTCTGACCTTTTTTTATCCTTTGTGCTTTGTCTAATTTCACATGCTCCTAGGGTCCCGCATGCAGAGGTTCCACACCCGGCACTTCAGACCAGATTTCCTGGTGCAGAATGGCTGGGTCGACACCTCAGCTCCTGGGGCCCAGTGCAGACTCCGAGATATAGAGCCTGAGCTGCAGCCAACCCGGCCCTCGAGAGCTCCGCCCCCTCCCTCCCACTGACTCTGACAGGATCTCTACACAGCAGCCCAGCCCACAGCCCACGGGGTAGTGCATGCTCTCACCTCTCCATTCTCTGATCAAAATATAAAGTTTCCTTTGCTTGTGAACCAAACTCACTCTCGATCTGTTGGCCCCAATGACACTGGGCAGGGGGACCCTTGTTGGGGTCCACTCTGGAGGATCAGTAACAGAAATTGAGACTATTGTAACTTCAATGAACAGATGTGTGAGCCAAACTGTAGTTAACATAGAACAGTTTATAAGGCTCGGGTAAAATAAGATGTTTCTAACACTTCCATTTGATATTTCCATCACTTTATTATAAGCAAGTTCAGTGAGAAGGTTTGTCTTATTTGTCAGGTCAATATTAGAGAAATGAAGTGATTTCTTTCCAAGGATGTACATCTAATAATCTTGGTTAAAGCTTCAATCTTGTTTTAAATGCTTTTCCATTGAAAATGATACCTCTCTTTCAGCTCCCCCATTTCTGAGAAGTATAAAATCTTATAATTTATTATTACCAAAGGGGAAAGGTGGGAGGAGGGATAAATTAACAGTTTGGAATTAACACATACACACTGCTATGTATAAAATAGATCATCAACAAGGAACTACTGTATAGCACAGGGAACTACACTCAATATTGTGCAATAACCTATAAGGGGAAATAATCGGAAAAAGAACAGATATTTTTATTGACATCATCTATCAATGACAGTTAAAGTGTAACCTAAGGGAAGCCGGTGGTGAGTGCTTCTGACCCTGAAGACTTCAGTCATCTAAAGTTTGGACTCTGCCTACTTCCCAAGGCCCTTAATGAACATATGTGTAGCCGTAGCTTAAAAAACTCCCCAGTTTGGGTTTCGGGGAGACACTGATTTTGAAAAAGCCCTGGTGTTCTCCTTACATGAATGGGACTCTTCCTACTGCTAAAACATGTCTGTCACATCCAGAGGATGGTATACCGTCTGATCGGGAAGAGTTTGGAAAAGGCATCTCATCTCCTCATCTCCTGGTGCTCGGGTTCACCCCTCCAGCGTCTTTACTAACAGTCTCCCCACTTGGAGATGTCAACACTGTCAACATCCTGTTGCGTACAGTTTGGAATTTGTCCAGAGGATGAAGCGGAAGGATGAGGAACAATGAGAGACAAGTCCTAGGTGTTCAGACAGGCACATGTCACTCTAATTTCCAATCAGGAAGATGAATTGACCAAAGGCTAGGGTTGCCCATGGAAACAGTATAGGGCTTGAGGAAATCCCACTGCTTTGTGGCCAGTTCCCATAAACACAAGTTGAACAATGGAACTCAGGGGCAGTAAAATTCACGAAACTGCAGAGTTGAAAATATCTATCACTGAAAAATGTCTTGAGGAAAGTCAGAGAAAAGGATTGGCAAGCAAGGGAGAATGGCAGGAAAGGGATTTGAGGAGGTAGAAAGGACTCGCCATTAAGCACAAGAAAAGGGGCTGAACATTGCCAACATTGCAGTTGGCCAAAAAGGCTGTATGCGTTTTTTTCTGTATATATTCAAGAAAAGGGCATACACTTTTTTAGCCAACCAAACAGGTGGGCACTGGAAATCAATACTACAAAAGATATCACTTCGCATCAGTCAGAAGAGCCATCCTCATAAAGTGTAAACGCCAGAAATGCAGGACAGGGCAAGGAGAAGAGGGAGCCCTGTGAGGCTTATAGTGGAAATGTATATTGCCAACGGCCATTCTGGAGAAGTGTATTGTGTTTACTAAAACATCTAAAAAATGAGCTACAGAGCATAGGGCACTTGCACTCATGGGCGTATATCTTGGGAAAAACAAAAATCGAGAGGACACAGGCACCCCAATGTTTACTGCCTCTCTGTTTAAAAGATCCTCGACTAGGATATAACTTAAATGTCTCTGGAGGGAAAAAATGAATAGAGATGTGGTACTTATGTAGAGTGGAATATTACTCAGCCTGGAAATCAATGAAATATGGCCAGTTGTAACAACTCCGGAGGAGTTACGTATGATCATTCTAAGTGACATAATTCAAAAAGAAAAAGACACATATCATAAGATATCACTTAAATGTGGAATCCAAAATGGCTACACATGAAATAAATTACAAAACAAAAACATAGTCAAATATGTAGAAAACACGCGTAAGGCTGCTAAACGGGAAAGGTGGGGAGGGGTGAGGCATCATCCAGGAGGTTGAAATTAGCAAAGATACCATTCCAAATACCAAACTGATAATCAACAAGGCCTACACGGTAGCTAAAAGAACTGCACTCAGCACACTCAAGTCACTGGAAAAGAATATCTATGACTGGTAAGAATCTGAAAAAGAATTTATTGATGTCTCTCTGTACGTGAATCAAGTGGATGTACAGCAGCAAGAAACAGAGCTTTGAAAATCAGCTGTAACCAATATAGTAATAAATTGAAAAAAATAAATGACAGAGAGACAGAGAAAACCTCTTACAACTTTTCCTCAGGGACCGTGATGCAACATGGATTGAACACATCTAGACCCACAGCAGGATGAGACATAAGGCTGGAAACTGTTCGCGCTAAGAGAAATGTGAGGTTGGGTGAGGAAATGCACATCCTTTAAAGTAATACTACCTGGTACCCATTCAATGGGTCCCAAATCTGCAGGTTCAAGGAATCTTCCTACAGCTAAAACATGCATGGAAAACCCAGAAGACTGTACACCATGTGATCGGGAGATGTGTCTAAAATGCACCTCATTTATCCTCTCCTGGTGCTCCTGTTCATCATTCCAGCCACGTTACTTAGAATCTCCCCACTTAGAGAATCAGCACATTTAAACTTCTGTTTCACACATTTTGCAAATTGTGAGGAGGATGAACGGGAACAGGGGGAACCAATGAGAGAATAGTTGTAGGGGTTTGGACGGGCACATGTCACTCTAATTTCCCATTAAGAATAAGAATTAAAAAAAGGCTCAGCCCGCCTCGCCGGAGCCAAAATAGGGCCTGAAGCAATCCTGCGGTTTTGAGGCCAGCTTACAAAAGAGCAACTTAAAAAATGGAGCTCAGGGTCACTGCAATTCACAAACCTGCAGAGTTATAAATGAAAACTAACATCCAAAAATATGTTGAGGTAAGGCAAAGAAGAGGATCTGAATGCAAGACAGAATTGCAAGAAACAGATTTCAAGAGATAGATTGGACTCGCCTTTAAAGCACATGAAAAGCGGCAGAATTTCGACAATGATGCAGTTGGCCCAAAAGGGAGTATGCGTTTTTTCCTGAATATATCCAGGAAAAAACGCATACGCACTTTATGGGCAACCAAGCAAGCAAGCAATGCAAATGTGCACAACAAAGAAGTCTCATTTCCCACCGGTCAAAAGGGCCATCCGAAAAAATTGTAAAAACCAGAAATGCAGGACAGGCCATGGAGAACAGGGAGCCTTTATACGCTGATGGACAGTGTGTGAACTGCCGAGAGACACTCTGGAGAAGTGTATGGTGGTTCCTAAATCATCTAAAAAACAGAGCTACAGAGCATAGGGCACTTCCAATCACGGGAGTATATCTAGGGAAGTCTAAAAATCAACAAGACACAAGCACACCACAGTTTAGGGCTACTCTGTTTACAAGAACCTCAACTTCAGTACACCTTAAATATCCCAGGAAAGAGAACAATGGATAAAGAAAATGTGGTACTTATGTACAATGGAATATCTCTTCACCATGAAATCAATGTAATAAGGCTAGTAGAAGGATAAAGAGTGGATTGAGGTCCGATAATACTACTTGAAATAAGTCAAACAGAAAAAGAAACATATCATAAGATATCACTTATAGAGGGAGGATAAATATGGCTGCACAAAAAACGAATTACAAAACAGAACAGTGTCTCACATTTAGAAAACACACTTATGTCAGCTTAAGGGGAAAGGAGAGGTGGGGTGATGCATAAAACCAGAGTTTGAAATTAGCACAGATACCGTTCAATAAACCAAATAGGTATCAGACAAGATCTACACCTTGCTCAATGAACTGGCCTCAACACACCCTATACACCGCAGAGAAATATATCTGAGTAATAAGAATCTTAAAACCCATGTATTGATATATCTCCATAAGGGAATCAAGTGTGCACAGAGCGGCACAAACACAGCAGTGAAAATGAGCTAAACCCCATTATAGAAATAAATTTTAAAACCAAAACGCAGAAACAATGAAAGAGAGAAAAATTCTTACAAAATTCGCTCAGGGGCTGTGATGCAACCTGGAATGACCACATATAAACCCACAGCTGGATAAGACATAAGGCTGGACACTTGGGGCTGAAAGGATTGGAGAGCTTTGGTGAGCAACTGCCGAAAGTTTAATGCAATACTTCATGCTACTTATTCCAAGGGTCCCAACACTCCAAGTTGAAGGGAATCTTCCTACAGCTAAACCATGCATGGGAAATCCAGCAGATGGTATACCATATGATCGGGAAAGGTTTCTAAAATGCACCTCATTTTCCTCTCCTGGGGCTCCGAATCAACATTCCAGCCACTTTACTAACAACATCTCCACATGGAGAGTCAATGCCTTTAAGTTCCGGTATCGCACAGTCTGCAGTTAGTGCAGAGGATGAATGGGAATAGGGGGAACCAGTGAGAAAATAGCTGTAGCAGTTTCAATGGGCACATGTCACTCTAATTTCACATAAGGAAGAAGAATTAACCAAAGGCAGAGCAAGGCGCCCCAGAAGAAGAATAGGGCCTGAAGAAATCCTGTGGATATGAGGCAAGATCACAAAAATAAGAGCTGAAAAATGGAGCTAAGGGCCACTGCAATTCAAAAACCTGCAGAGTTATGAAGGCCAACTATTTTCCAAAAGTATATTGAGGTAAGGCTATGAAGAGGCACTGAGAGCAAGGCAGAACTGCAGGAAACCGATTTCAGGAGGTAGACTGGAATTGCATGTAAAGCATAGGAAAAGAGGCAGAACATCCACAATGATGCACTTGGCCAAAAAGGGCGTATGCGTTTTTTCCTAAATATATTCAGGAAGAAACGCATACGCCCTTTCTGGCCAACCAAGCAAACTCGCAAAGGAAATCTGCACTACACTGAAGTCTCACTTCACCCCGGTCAAAGGGCCATCTGAAAAATGTGTAAAATCCAGAAAGGCAGGACAGGCCATGGAGAACGGAGAGCCTTGTTATGCTGATGGGCGGGATGTAAATTGCCAATAGCCACTCTGGAGAAGTGTATGGTGTTTCCTGAAACATCCAAAAAACACAGCAACAGAGCCTAGGGCACTTCCACTTATGGTCCTATAGCTTAAGGAAATGAAATTCAAACAGACACAGCCACCCCAAAATGGGACGGCTCTGTTTACAAGAACCTCGTTTACGGTACAAGTTCAATATCACAGAAAGCGAAAAATGGATAAAGAAGTTGTGGTACTTATGTACAATGCAATATCACTCAGCAATGAAATCTATGTCATCAGGCCTGTAGCAGCATAATGAGTGGATTCAGGTACGATGATTCTATGTGAAATAAGTCACAGAGAAAAAGAAACATCATAAGACATCACTACTATACGGAATGTAAACTTGGCTACACAGGAACTGAATTACAAAACACAACAGGGTCTCAAATATAGAAAACCAAGTTATGCTTGCTAAAGGGGAAAGGTGAGTCGGGGTGCTGCATAAAACCAGAGATTGAAATTAGCACAGATACCGTTCCATAAGCCAAATATGTAATAGACAAGAGCTACTCCTTGCTCAACGAAGTGGACTCAACACCCCATATTAAACGCCTAACAATATACCTGACTACTAAGAATCTTAAAACCTATGAATTTATATGTCTCCGAAAGAGAGTCAAGCGTATGTATAGCGGCATAAACGCAGCAGTGATAGGATTGGTGAGGTTCGGTGAGAAAATGCAGACCCTTTGAAGTCATATTGCATGGTACCCATTCCATGGGTCTCAACTCTCCAGGTTTAAGGGATTCTTCCTTCAGCTAAAACATGCATGTGGAACCCAGAATATGATCCACCATGTGATCGGGAAACGTGTTCAAATGTGTCTCAGATTTCGTCCCCTGGTACTCGGGTGCAACATTCCAGACGTTTTTCTAACACTCTCCCCACTTGGAGAGTCAGTGCCTTTAACCTCCTGTTTGGCCCAGTTTGCAATTTCTGCAGAAGATGAACAGGAAGAGGGAGAACCAATGAGAGAGTAGCTGGAGGTGTATGGACGGGCAAATTTAACTCTCATTTCCCACCAGGAAGTGTAATTAACCAAAGGCTCAGTGTGCCATGCCGGAACCACACTAGGGCCTGAAGCAATTCTGCGGTGTTGCGGCCAGCTCACAAGAAAGCGAGTTGAAGAAAGGAGCTCAGGGGCACTGTAATTCACAAACCTGCAGAGTTATAAATGACAGCTATCGTCCAAAATATATTGAAGTAAGGCTGCCAAGAGGACTTGAAAGCGGGGCAGAATTGCAGGAAACCGATTTCAGGAGGTAGACTGGAACTGCATGTAAAGCATAGGAAAAGAGGCAGAACATCCACAATGATGCACTTGGCCAAAAAGGGTGTATGCGTTTTTTCCCGAATATATTCAGGAAAAAATGCATACGCACTTTTTGGCCAACCAAGCAAGCTTGCAAAGGAAATCTGCACTACAATGAAGTCTCACTGCCCCCAGGTCAAAAGGGCCATCTGAAAAAAGTGTAAAATCCAGAAAGGCAGGACAGGCCAAGGAGAACTGGGAGCCTTGTTATGCTGATGGGCGGGATGTAAATTGCCAGCAGCCACTCTGGAGAAGTGTATGGTGTTTCCTGAAACATTCAAAAAACAAAGCATCAGAGCCTAGGGCACTTACACTTATGGTCCTATAGCTTAGGGAAATTAAAATCAGAAAGACACAGCCACTCCAAAGTTTAGGCCGGCTCTGTTTACAAGAACCTCGTTTACGGTACAAGTTCAATATCACAGAAAGCGAAAAATGGATAAAGAAGTTGTGGTAGTTACGTACAATGCAATATCACTCAGCAATGAAATCTATGTCATCAGGCCCGTAGCAGCATAATGAGTGGATGCAGGTACGATGATTCTAAGTGAAATAAGTCACACAGAAAAAGAAACATCATAAGGTATCACTACTACACGGAATGTAAACTTGGCTACACAGGAACTGAATTACAAAACAGAACAGGGTCTCAAATGTAGAAAACCAACTTATGCTTGCTTAAGGGGAAAGGTGAGTTGGGGTGCTGCATAAAACCTGAGATTGAAATTAGCACAGATACCGTTCCATAAGCCAAATATGTAATAGACAAGAGCTACTCCTTGCTCAACGAAGTGGACTCAACACCCCATATTAAACGCCTAAGAATATACCTGACTAGAAATAATCTTGAAACCTACAGATTTATATGTCTCCGAAAGAGAATCAAGCATGTGTACGGCTGCATAAACGCAGCAGTGATAGGATTGGTGAGGTTCGGTGAGCAAATGCAGACCCTTTGAAGTCATACTGCATGGTACCCATTCCATGGGTCTCAACTCTCCAGGTTTAAGGGATTCTTCCTTCAGCTGAAACATGCATGTGGAACACAGAGTATGATCCACCGTGTGATCAGGAAACGTGTTCAAATGTGTCTCAGTTTTCGTCCCCTGGTACTCGGGTGCAACATTCAAGACGCTTTACTAACACTCTCCCCACTTGGAGAGTCAGTGTCTTTAAACTCCTGTTTGGCCCAGTTTGCAATTTCTGCGGAAAATGTACAGGAATAGGGAGAACCAAAGAGAAACTAGCTGGAGGTGTCTGGACGGGCAAATTTAACTCTCATTTCCCACCAGGAAGAGGAATTAAGCAAAGGCTCAGCGTGCCATGCCGGAACCACACTAGGGCCTGAAGCAATCCTGCGGTGTTGCGGCCAGCTCACAAGAAAGCGAGTTGAAGAAAGGAGCTCAGGGGCACTGTAATTCACAAACCTGCAGAGTTATAAAGGACAGCTATCGTCCAAAAATATATTGAAGTAAGGCTGCCAAGAGGACTTGAAAGCGGGGCAGAATTGCAGGAAACCGATTTCAGGAGGTAGACGGGAATTGCATGTACAGCATAGGAAAAGAGGCAGAACGTCCACAATGATGCACTTGGCCAAAAAGGGCGTATGCCTTTTTTCCTGAATATATTCAGGAAAAAACGCATACGCCCTTTTTGGCCAACCAAGCAAGCTTGCAAAGGAAATCTGCACTACAATGAAGTCTCACTGCCCCCCGGTCAAAAGGGCCATCTGAAAAAAGTGTAAAATCCAGAAAGGCAGGACAGGCCATGGAGAACTGGGAGCCTTGTTATGCTGGTGGGCGTGATGAAAATTGCCAACAGCCACTCTGGAGAAGTGTATGGTGTTTCCTGAAACATCTAAAAAACAAAGCAACAGAGCCTAGGGCACTTCCACTTATGGTCCTATAGCTTAGGGAAATTAAAATCAGAAAGACACAGCCACTCCAAAGTTTAGGCCGGCTCTGTTTACAAGAACCTCGTTTACGGTACAAGTTCAATATCACAGAAAGCGAAAAATGGATAAAGAAGTTGTGGTAGTTACGTACAATGCAATATCACTCAGCAATGAAATCTATGTCATCAGGCCCGTAGCAGCATAATGAGTGGATGCAGGTACGATGATTCTAAGTGAAATAAGTCACACAGAAAAAGAAACATCATAAGGTATCACTACTACACGGAATGTAAACTTAGCTACACAGGAACTGA